>NC_138993.1:72686898-73358148 GCF_964341445.2 Mesoplodon mirus | reverse complement strand
GCAAAACGTGAGGAGCTAGAGCGAATACTAGAAGAGAATAACCGAAAAATTGCAGAAGCGCAAGCCAAACTGGTATGTATAAAGCATTCGTGAAAAATATTTTAGCGTTCTCGGGACTATTTTAAGGGATTTGAGGGAAAAGTAGGAATAGTTGACTAGATTTTAGCTACTGTCTTCTAGAGGAATCTGTTTGGGGCAAGCCAGAAATTCTGATTAATCTGGAGAAAATTCCAAAATTCACAGTGGTTTGAAAGAGCTTTCCTAGGGGAAATTGTACTATCCCCATCCCTAATTTCTTCTGTACCTAAAAAAACAAAAACAAAAACTTGAAGGTTCGTAATTAAGCCTACTAATATGCAGTGTTTCACTTGGCATTAGTTGCTTTGTTACCAGTTACTAGACAGAATAAGTAGAGAGTATATATTTGATAGTAAGTGTATCAGATTAATAAATTTTTTTCATATTTCATGTTTATAATCTAACAAGGAACACAGAGACTTAAATAATTACAATATGAGATACGGATGTAAGAGGAGATAAAATTTTTACATTTTAATAAAGTCAGTATAAGAATATTGAAGTAAATTTTTTAAATAGAAAAATGAATACATATCACTTCTATTTTTCTTTCCCATTCTGTATTTTAGTACTTCTCTTTGTTTGTTTGTAGCATATACTAACATTTAAAATAGAATTTAAAAATAGATACAATTTTTGGGGTAGTAGGGTTTTCCCAATTAAGAGTATGAATATATTTTGAAGTATTCTCAGCATGATGTAAAAGAAAGCTAGAATTAAAGGACTATGGATATAAATAAATCAAAAAATGAAGGGGCTTCCCTGGTGGCGCAGTGGTTGAGAGTCCGCCTGCCGATGCAGGGGACACGGGTTCGTGCCCCGGTCCGGGAAGATCCCACATGCCACAGAGCGGCTAGGCCCGTGAGCCATGGTCGCTGAGCCTGCACGTCTGGAGCCTGTGCTCCGCAACGGGAGAGGCCCACAACAGTGAGAGAGGCCCGCGTACCGCAAAAAAAAAAAAAAGAAGAAGAAGGATAGTCAGACATTATAAGAGAAAATTTTCTTTTCCTTATGAAGATGGCATATAGGAATTCTACTTCAAAGTAAGAATATAAATCAGAGATAGAGGGAAATTTACTTAGGATGAATGAGGATTTGTGGTATTTACTGCCCAGGAATGAAGACATGACCCTAGAGGGACTCTTGGTTATAGACAAGTTTTGTCTAGTTAGAAATGTGTTGAGAATCATGCAGCCATAGGAAGACATTTGCTGCTAAGTCATACTCTTGACTGGGGGAGAAAAGCAAGATGTAAGCTCCAGTTAAGCGATTCAGAAAAAACAAATTCTGTGACTGTGTTTATAAAGGCACAGAAAAAGATCTGGGAGGATCTAAGTAATAACAGTGGATCCCACTGGGGGGGTTGGTGAAGGAGGACTGTAAATAATTGTTTTATAGTGAATAAGAATGTGGAAGTTAAAGCCACCAGCAGTTGGTTCTAGAGTATGATCTTTTAAAAGATAATCTGCCCCAGATAAGAGCCAAACTAGAAATACCCTAAACAACTTACTGAACATGATGCAAGGGATTCTTAATATCTCTGTCCTGGTTACTGTGAAAGCCACAAGGAAAGGGGAAGACCTACTCGTGCTTTACCAATGAAAAGACCTTAAAATCTGCTTAGGTGGAAGAAGCACCATGAATATGAGGTGGGTGAGAAGTCATAATAAGATGTATCAATACATGCTGATTAATACATATGTGATAATGCTTTTTTTTTTTTAGTGATTCCACATAAGGAGAAAATCTCATGGGAAGTGTGCATCTTAATTTTAGTTTTGAAGGTTGAGCTTTGAAAGGTAGTTATAGTCTTGTTTGTAAGGCCATGGATATTTGCAGGAGAGATGAACAGTATAGTTGGTGCTAGAAACATTGAAGCAAAGTTACCCAGTACGTGGGATAGAATTCCTCTTAGAACGTGGTATAAGAGACTGTATAGGGA
This sequence comes from Mesoplodon mirus, assembly GCF_964341445.2. Lineage (NCBI taxonomy): Eukaryota > Metazoa > Chordata > Mammalia > Artiodactyla > Ziphiidae > Mesoplodon > Mesoplodon mirus. The sequence continues at coordinate 73,356,128 of NC_138993.1, read as the reverse complement.
GTTCAGTTTGCGGATGTCCTGAAAGGCCAGATTGTGACTTCTAGAGCAAAGGTTCTAAACTTGGTATACCCTGCCAAAGTCTTGATCCTTTCTGACCCTGGGGTAGCTGTCTGAGTGCCTAGGGACAGCTTGGCCTCCTTATGTTCCTCTAATAGCCTTCTTTGTTTACCCAAACGAACCATAAAAATAGAAGATTAGCAAAGCATATTCTAAAGCAGTGCTTTTCAAGTGGTGGTAAAGTTGCCCAGATATTTTTTTTGTCTTTTAATCCCAGTTTGTCTCAGACCTCTACTTTTGCAAAATACAGTTAAGATGAATTATTAGAAAAATTAGGTCAAATTGCTATAGAAGTTTCTAAAATGCTTATTCTTGGCTTCTGCATATCTTGTTGTGGATCAGTTATAGTTTGCACTGTTGTTGGTCCATGGGCCATACTTAGAGTAGCACTGCTCTAGAACCCTTGAATTTGACTTCGTATTAATAGACTGTGCAGTGACGCTGCTCTGACTGCATGTTATCAATAAAACTTGAGTGAAAAGGGTATCTTAGGGAAAAAGAAGCTTGAATTTGAGGAAAATTTGTAAAAATCTGGACATAACTAATTTGCTTCTTGTGTTCAGTAACGTTGGAAGCATAAAAAATTATTGTTCCTGTTGGAGAGAATTAATTTTTATTTGGTTCTATTGGTGGCCACGTCCTTGCCGGGAAAGTAGAGTACCCTTTGTGTAGGAAGAGACGAGAAAATGTTACTGTATAAACGTGCAGGGCACACTGTTGCAGTTTCTCTCATATTTATTGTCCTTTCCCCTTCCTCTCAATTTTGAGCACAGTTCTTTAATCTTTATACACGTTTCCTAGTATTCGCATTAGGAAATACTACATAGAATATATTGTAAGTCTTGTTAAAATAATAGACATATGAATAAAAAGTAATTTGGAGATAAAAGTAGCCAGGATGTTAAGTTCTCTTAAAGGCTTTAGTGTATTAATTGTGGAGACAAGGCCAACTCCAAGAAAAGTCAGCTAACGATATGGAAATATTTGCTGAGTGGTATGAGTTACGTGAGGTAACTGACATAATTGCCCTGGGAACCTTCCTGGAAGAGAGACCACTGCTCTGGACCTTGATGGACAGTTAGAAATTGAATTTAGGGTGAGGACAAGAGGGTGAGGAAATGAAGTAGGGCAAAGACCTTTAGGGAAGTAGAATTAGAGAAAAAAGCAAGAATGTGTGGGATCTCTTGGGATAAGCAGTAGTAGCTGTAGTAAACCCACTTTATGTGTAGTCAGAAGTTCAGGTTTTGAAAGCAGATTAGACAGGTTGGGAAAGAGTGTGCCCTGGGGGAGATTTCTTGTCTATAACCATGAAAGAAGAACACAGTGATCTCTTGTAAATCAATAAAGGAGACCAACTTCCTGAAAGGGGGAAGAAAAAACTACTTCAAGATGTAAAAGAGGTAATTTCACACAAGTACAATGAAAAGTAGCTGTAATTACTGAAAATAAATCCCAACCTTAATGGAGAAGCAAAGAAATGCCCCCTCTCTTTCTTTTTCTCTAATACTACATACCAAATTTGAAAAGACTTTTTTTTCCCCCTGTTAGTACCAAGTGTTGGCAAGAATATGGTATAAAGAGACCCTTTATATAGTGCACTATCCTGGGAGTTTAAATGGATATGACCATTTTAGAAAATACCAGTAAATCAGTATATACCAGGAACCTTAAATTTTATTTTATTTATTTTTATTTTTTTTTTTCTTTTTGTGGTATGCGGGCCTCTCACTGTTGTGGCCTCTCCCGTTGCGGAGCACAGGCTCCGGACGCGCAGGCCCAGCGGCCATGGCTCACGGGCCCAGCCGCTCCGCGGCATATGGGATCCTCCCAGACCGGGGCACGAACCCGTATCCCCTGCATCGGCAGGCGGACTCTCAACCACTGCGCCACCAGGGAGGCCCGGAACCTTAAATTTTAATTCTGCTCCTCAGAACTTACCTAATGGAAACTGAATCCAGTACAAATCAATTCACACACAAAAATGTTTTCCCCTTATTTGAATAGTGAAAATTGCCCAGGTTTTTAGATAAATTATAACACATACATACAGTGGATTTTTCTGTAGTCAAAAAGCATCTGATAATACAGGGGAAGTAGCTAAATACAAAACTTACATATACATCATGATTTCCCTAATTTGAAATGTACATTTGTACATTTAATAGAAAATATGCCAAAGTACTGAGAATAGTTATCTCTAATTGGTAAGCCTATAAGTAATTTTATACTTTTCTCCAGTTTCTACTTTTCTTTTTTTTTTTTTTACAAGTAATGTGTATCACCATTATGATCAGGTAAGAATAACTAGTAAAGAAAGTAAATTTAAGCCACACTTAGACTAACTTTTAAGTAAGCCCTCATGACAAAACTTCAAAGATTGCTCCCAGTAATGTCTGTAATAAGGAACAGATTAGCTAAGCCATACGGACTCTCATATATGATACACGATAAGTGGTCTAGACCAAGAGTAGTTTTTGCTCATTTTAGTTCCAAGTTGTTTATCAAGATACTTGATTGTATCTGTCCATAAGGAGGCAAGAAAATATTAACGAACATATGTATTTGGTTTATAAAATCAAACAAAAATTATTCCAAATGTGGATTGGCTTAACTTGGCTTTTTGGCAGATTGGTTCCTAGTTCTTGGGTTAGTATTGGCATTGCACAGCTATCATCAGACATTTGAAAGGCTGTTGTTAGTATGATGGAGAATTTTAATTTTCTTTAAAACGTTAAAAGTAGTACTTAAAATTTTTCAAAGTCCTCTTCTTCACACAGTTTTTAGTGATGCGTCTGGGAAAAGCCCAGATACTATTCTGAAATGTGTATGAATCTTATTTATTCAGAATGGGAAACAGACTAAATGAAGGTGGTAAGTAGGTGTTGCCATGGAATGAAATGTTCTAGGAGGTTATGTCAGTAGGAAAAACGACCCCTCAAACTGTCCCCTGAAATTCTGGGTCTATAGTATATTTCCTCTCTTTAATATTGAAATACTTTTCCCCTTTTCCCTTTTGCCAGTCAGGGAGAGTGAGTGTGCTCATTGTGCTATATATATAACACGTGGTGTCTCACCAGCTTGAGAGGTGAAAGGATAGTACCATGTTTACAGGTTGACTGTATAGGAAATGTATTCCACATACTTCAGTTTCAAGTAAACCAGATCTCACTTTGCAATTAAGAGATAGCTCTGAAAAGAGTTCTTAGGGAGATGTAAGAAAGAATTTTTTAACGTTTGTGTAGTAGACAGAAAAATGTCTCCTGCCCCCCAAAAAAGATATCCATGTTCTGGGCTTCCCTGGTGGCGCAGTGGTTGAGAATCCGCCTGCCGATGGAGGGGACGTGGGTTTGTGCCCCGGTCCGGGAAGATCCCACGTGCTGCGGAGTGGCTGGGCCCGTGAGCCATGGCCGCTGAGCCTGCGCGTCTGGAGCCTGTGCTCCGCGGCGGGGGAGGCCGCAGCAGTGAGAGGCCCGCATACCGCAAAAAAAAAAAAAAGATATCCATGTTCTAATTCCTAGAACCTGCGAGTGTTACCTTATATGACAGTTAAAGAGTCTACACAGATGTGAATAAGTTAAGGATCTTGAGGTGGGGAGTTTATCCTGGATTATTACTGTGCCCTAAATGCCTTTACATGTATCCTTATAAGAGGGAGATGGAAGGAGATTCTACCACAGAACACAGACAGGAGAAGCCAAAGACAGAACAGAGAGAGATTTGAAGATACTGGCCTTGAAGCCTGGAGTGATGTGGTCAGAAGACAGGGAATCCTCTTAGCAACCACCAGGAGTTGGAAGAAGCAAGGAACAGACTCCCTTTAGATCCTTGAGAGGGAGCACAACCCTACTGACACGTTGATTTAGGTCCAGTAATCCTGATTTCGGACTTCCGGCCCTCAGAATAATCTTGTGCTGTTTTGAGCCTACCTAGTTTGTGATAACTTGTTACCTAAAAATGTGGAAGTGTTTCTGGTATTGGACAGTGGGTAGAGGCTGGAAGAATTTTGAGGTACATGATAGAAAATGCCTAGACTGTTAGTAGGAATATGGAGTTTAAAGGCACTTCTGGGGCTTCCCTGGTGGCGCAGTGGTTGAGAGTCCGCCTGCCGATGCAGGGGATGCGGGTTCGTGCCCCGGTCTGGGAAGATCCCACATGACGCGGAGCGGCTAGGCCCGTGAGCCATGGCCGCTGAGCCTGCGCGTCAGGAGCCTGTGCTCCGCAATGGGAGAGGCCACAACAGTGAGAGGCCCGCATACCGCAAAAAAAAATAAATAAATAAAGGCACTTCTGGGGACTTCCCTGGTGGTCCAGTGGTTAAGAATCTGCCTTGCAATGCAGGGGACGTGGGTTTGATCCCTGGTCGGGTAACTAACTAAGATCCCACATGTCGCAGGGCAGCTAAGCCCACTCGCAGCAACTAGAGAGCCCACGTGCCGCAACTACAGAGCCCATGCACTCTGGAGCCCATGTGCCACAACTAGAGAGGAGCCCGGGTGCTGCAGCTAAGACCCAACACAGCCAAACATGAAGAAAGAAATCCCTTTTTTAAAAAGGCACTTCTGGTTAGGGTTAGAAAGAAAATGAAAGCATGTTATGCAAACTGGAGGGAAGGAATTCCTTGTTATATAGTGGAAGAAAACCCAACTGAACCTGTGTCCTACAGTTGTGTGAAAGGCAGAACTTATCTAAGTGACGAAGTTCATATATAGCTGAAGATATTTCTAAGCAAAGTGCAATCTGGTTTCTTCTCAATATTTATGTAAAATGCAAGAGGAGAGTAATTGAGTAAAGAACCAAGAAGTAAAATAAATGAGAACTTGATGTTTGGGGAAATTTTTAGCCTATTTAGATTGCAAAAGATGCTAAAATTAGATTCACTATTAGAAAAACTTGCTCTGGAAAGAAGGCTAAGGGTATGACTGGACATCCTTTTGCTAATGCTGAAGAGTTTATGCCTGTGACTCATAGGTTACCTCGGCCATTTTAGCAAAAGCCAGGATTAGATGAGATTATCCAGAAAAGACCTGTGGAAGAGCCTGTTGTCTAGTGGCCTGATATACATGGGAGACTCACAGTGTTTTTGAGGGTGTTATATCAGCAGAAGCACTGCCAACATGGATTGAAAGGGAGAGAAGACCTAATGATGAAAGGCTTTCAGACTTCACTAACATAGGAAAAGGTGACATGAAGTCAGAAGAGAGATATGAAGGTACTGGCCAAAGGCATGTGGCCCTGGAATATCAACACTGATTTTGTTGCAGTGATACTGATTTTGGACTTCCTGCCTTCAGAATAAACTTCTGCTGTTTTAAGCTATCCAGGTTGTGGTAATTTGTTACAGTGGCTACAGGAAACTAACACAGTTGGAAAGAGAATGGGGCATTTATGCTAGAGTGAGTGTATTATGTAAGTTGAAAGAGCACAGTACTTAGGATGGCTCCTAATGACATATTTACACATTTTAATAGATAGGAAAATATGGTATGGCATCAAATGTAAATGTCAATTAAATATTTTAATTTGAAAGAGTGGGCAAATTAGGTAAGGAATTTTAAATCATTGAGAGGCTTGTTCCCAGTTGCTAAGGTAGAAAGCTGATTTAATGATGTTAATGTATTCTTGGCAACGATTTTTTAAAAACTTTCTGGACATTAATGTATTGACGTTGTGTGGGGTGGTGTGAAGGATGGAGACTAGAAACGAGAAAGCCACTGAGGTCAGTGAAGAAGGTAGGCACTTGATCAGATGGGAGTAGAAAGAGTAACGAGAATAGTTGAGCTTGGTGAGTGATAAGGGTGTACAGAGGGCGGGAGAAGAGGAAAAAGGAAGGAAGGTCAAGTCTGTTGTGGGAACCGGGGAGGACCTGATGTGATCATGCTAAGAGCCAGGGATCACCAGGCATTAGGAGAACTTTCTCAAAAAGGAGTGAACACTGAATAAGACAAACAGAAGAACTGAGTAAAAGAACAGAGAATTTAGGCTACAGAATATTAAAAGAACCACATCTAGTAGAGTACAGTTTTTTTGTGAAATTTATAGGACGTGAATGGTAAAATCCTGAAGGTATCAGATTTCTCTTTTGGCAGTAACACAGCACTCTCTCCAGAGGTCTGGAAGGCAGTGAGTTTTGTACCCAATGTTTCTTTTCCAACCAAGCTCAACTGTCAGTCTGTTCCTTCTTGAAGCAATTGTTTGTACTTTAAGTAAAAGGGGGCTAGAAGGAGTGTGGTGGTATGATTTCTCTTTAGATGAGTAGCTAATGATATCCCGTAATGATAGTTAGTGTATATCCTAAGGAGGTAACTATCAGAATAACTAAAATTGCCATGGCCCCTGGGGGAAAAGAGGGAATTGCTTTTTTCAGTCCTTCTTTGTTATTTTCTTTTTTAAACCTTGTACATGAATAACATCATAATAGTTTGCTAAGGGTCAAAACTAATTACATTAAATTTTTTTTTAATATTTTTTTTACTCATTGTTTATCTAAAAGGGGACATACGTTATACTTGTTATGGAGGGCAGGGTGCATTAAAGAAACAAAATTTCAGAATGGCAGAGTGAAACAGGAGGTATGTTTTGGGAGGTTAAAATGCAGAAATTCACATTTCCGAGTAGGGGCATGATTCCTAATTGTAAGATTTTTTTAGTTCTTCCCATCATCCCAGTAATCACTCCTGATAAATATTTCTATATTTAGATTTTTGCAGTAGGACCTCTAGGTAAAGTGGGAGGGGAAGACAAAAGATACTGGGAAGGGGGTTAAGTAGACCCTTCTACTATAATGGTATGTTTTGCTCTTGTGTATTTCATCTCAGCAGTCATTCTTTTTGCATGGGGTGCAGGGTTGAAAGCCTTTTTGAGACCAAACAGGGTCCTGGGTGTAGTGGCTGGGAAGGACTGCCCCACTGTAATGGCTCTAGTATGGTGGGTGTATTACCTTTCTCTTTGGCCTCCCTGATGTCCACCACGTTAGCCTTGTAGGAGAATTTAGTGTTGTTCACCTGTATGAATACGAATGTGCATACCCTCCCACCATTTGGAATAATGCTTTCTTTAGCATACATTTGAAGCGAGGGGAGAGGAACAGTGTATATGTGCCAGCAGATGGGATCATCAGGAACAAAGCAGCCTTTCAGACAGTTAACTGCAGAGGGAGGTGGGAGGCGAGGCTTTAGAAGAATACCTAGCAAGTAAGGTGTAGAGTCATACCACACTTACAGATGGATAGGCAGTTTTTTTGTTTTTTTTTTTTGAGGTATGCGGGCCTCTCACTGTTGTGGCCTCTCCCGTTGTGGAGCACAGGCTCCGGACGCGCAGGCTCAGCGGCCATGGCTCACGGGCCCAGCCGCTCCGCGGCACACGTCCTCCCGGACCGGGGCACGAACCCACGTCCCCTGCATCGGCAGGCGGACTCCCAACCACTGCGCCACCAGGGAAGCCCATAGCCTTTTTTTTTTTTTAATATTTAAAATTTACTTTTACTGTCGAGATTTATCAGTTTACCAAGACATTCATTAACTTCCAGTTGAAAAAGTTTTTGTAACTTTCAGTTCAACATAGTTTTCTTATTTTATTTTTTATTTATTTTTGTTTGCGTTGGGTCTTCATTGCTGCGCACGGGCTTTCTCTAGTTGCAGCGAGCGGGGGCTACTCTTTGTTGCGGTGCGTGGGCTTCTCGTCACAGAGCACGGGCCCTAGGCATGCGGGCTTCGGTAGTTGTGGCTCACGGACTCTAGAGCGCAGGCTCAGTAGTTGTGGCACACGGGCTTAGTTGCTCCGCGGCATGTGGGATCTTCCCGGACCAGGGCTCAAACCCGTGTCCCCTTCATTGGCAGGCGGATTCTTAACCACCGTGCCGCCAGGGAAGCCCCAGTTTTCTTACTTTAGAGCTAAAATAGTTGTTTTCCTTCTCTGGTCACTGTACTTAGGCCCTCAAATATTTTTTGTTTGGTTTAAAAGATAATTCCCAGCATTTTAAAGTATTGCGCTTTACAGTGTGTTCTTTCATAATTATCTTATTTCATCTCATAATTACCCTGTGATAATTTCATTGTTATTGTCATTGCTGTTAGAGCCCATTCTTTATATATATAGTAAGGATCAAACAAAATAAGATTTTCCCAGGATTATTGAAGTACTGAAACTTAAAGACCAACTATGCATGTCATAAAATTCTTTTTTGTTTTACAAAAGCCTTATGAGTAAGTTTTACAAATAGGGAGTCCTCCCCTGATGTATTAGAATTGTTGAAAACTTAACTACAGGCCACATTTTAGGAGACATGTTTTTTTACATAAAGTAAAGACACTTGTATCTGTATCCTTCTTTTTCTTTGAAAGTGTCTTTTTGGTTACTCTTTCTGCAGTTTTCTTGAGATATAATTGACGTACCGGCACTGTATGGCATAAAGCTTTGACTTACATGTGGTTACCGTACGCTTAGTGGGAATCCATCATCGTTTGTCTTTCTCTGCCAAGGTGTAATTGTACATGCTTAGTATAAAGCTGTAATAGAACAAAATACAAATATTTATACATAAAGACGGGAAAGACCTGCTTGATTTCATTTTGTAAAACAATTCCATTGTCAGGTACTTGTACTAGGCACTATGTGCTTAGCACTGGGGATAACACTGTGGCTGTAACTCCTGGTTAATTACAGCTCTCCCTCTGTACACACAGACACGCCTTTGTCTCCTGTATTTGTAGACTTCAGTGAAACTGAACCTTTACTTTTTCTTCACTCAAATCTAAAGATAATTTCAGTTCAGTAGAAACAGTATTTTCTGTCTGTGAAGGAAGTTACTTTTTAAATCTTTAATTTTTTGATTAGGTAATATGATCACATGATTCACACAGTATTTTTTAATACATTTTCCATAATGTATTTAATAGTCCATATTGATGAATATTTGGGTTTTTCCAGTCTTTTACAAACCATGTTGGAATAAACTTGTTCAATTTTGCACGTATGCAAGTATGTTTATAGTATAAAATCTAGAAAATTAAATTGCTGGATATAAAAGTACTGTGAAATGTAGTTTGGGGTGGATAGTGCCAAAGTAGTTTTCATAAATTTCTCAAATGGGTTGAGGTTGTGATGTTCAAACCCGTTAGTCCCCACCCAAGCTTCTTTCTAATCTGCTTTCCTAGGGGCTGAGTTAGAACCTTATGGAAAAGTGAGTCTGGGGTGTTTAGCCTGGAAAGAGTTTCCAAAGCACAAGCGTACCCTCTGAGAGTCTTTATTAAGTCTTGATTGAGTTGCATGTGCCATGCTCTTACCCCAAATGTGGGATGACTTATTAAAACTGGATAAATTTGCATATGAATTTACTAATGGTGATCAGAAGCAGATGATTATTTCTCTTGTAATTATCAGTGAAAGTCTAAACAAGAGAATGGTGATTTGCAATGGACTTTGACACACAGGTAGTATTGTCGTAGAAAAGAATGGCATGAGCTGAGCTGGTTGGGGGCAAGGTAGGAAGGATATGGGAAGTCATAAATAGTACGCTAATCTAGGAAGTTAGGCCATGTCTGTGCACAGTGGAAATCATTGGAAGTCTGAGGGCAGGAGAGCACAGTGCTCAGGAAAGGTGAAGCCAGCAGCGTTGTGTGGAGTGGATTGAAGGGCAGAGAGACTGGAAACAAGACCATTTTAGGACCGCGCGAGATCTGGGGCCCCGAGCCGGCAGGGCGGCAGGGGAAGGGACAGAGCTGTAGGGGAGAGAGTAGAAAAGAGGAGAGGCTGTAAGGGGAGGATTGACACACCTGAGAGCCGCTGGGTGGTGTCGGGGAAGAGGGAGGGGGGGGAAGGAAGTAGGCCATGCTGGGTGCGCGGCAGGAGGGAGGCAGAAAGGGCCGATTCCTTTTAGGGTTCAGCTGGAAGAATGTAAATCTTGAACATGTGGAGTTCTGAAGGTATTAAGGAGGTTTCCCAGTTGGCTGTTCCTTAGCCAGCTGGAAATGTAGCTTAGGAGAAAGGTATGGGAGAGGTACTTCGGCTCTCCGTTGGGTTTCCACCTTAGGAGAATACAAAGATACAGAAGGTTGTGAAAATCCACTTGCCCGTCTTGCCTGCCCACCTGATTCCCACTTCTTCAGTTTTGGGTCTTCCTCACCTCTGACCATACTTGGTAACAGTGGATTCGGCCCACTGTCTTCCACCTTTTAGGGTCATGGTCCTTCCCCTTACTTGCTCCCCACCCCACCGGCCTCCATCTTAAAGTAGAACAAACCTCTTTCTGGTGTGACTTACGTCTTTAAAAGTTGGGTTGGTTTTTTTTTACCTACAAGATAAAATTTAAACGTTTTATTAAGTTGAATACCAGAACTTGTTACCTTTTCCATCTTCTGCGGTGAAGCCTATAATTCAGTCACATTGACTTAGTATTCCTGAAAAGAAAAACCTATCCGTGGAGGACCTTAACCTTTTGAACCTTAGTGTTTCATTTATGGGAGGAGAGAAAATTTTTAAAAGACAAGTTCAAGTGAACAGAAGAATGAGTAAAGGGAAAGGCCACTAAACTTGTTATTAGTTTTTGACCATCTAAAAAACAAGTTCAGTATAATAATGGAGATGTAAGCAGTGAATTTTTAAAATTTGACTTTGAATGGAAATAAGGCATTCGAAGGATGCAGTGCGTATTTTAAGATCAAGGTCAGGCGGGGGAAAAAAGGACAACTCAGTGATGATAGCTGAGATTTACAAGTCAAGGGTTGGAGCAGGTTTCCTAAACCTTGGCACTGTTCATCTTTGGAGTTAGATAGTTCTTTGTTGTCGGGGAGGGGGGCTGTCCTGTGCCTTGTAGGACGTCTGGTGGCCTGTTCTCCTGTTCTCTGCCCACTGGGTGCCAGGAGCGCCACCCCCACACATGGCGCACACACATGACACATGCACACACGCTACATGCGCACACACCACACATGAGGCATTGATGCTCACACAACAGTGTGCACACGGCACACACATGCACACACCCGGCATGCACACACACAACACACATGCACACACACGACACACACCTACACATGGACACATGATACATGACACACACCACACACACGGTGCACACATAACACATGCACACACAACACGTGTGTGCACACGACACATGCACACACATGGCATGCACACACAACACATGCACACACACACACACTATACACATGAAACACACGCCCGTTGTGACAACCAACCACACACTTCCTAATGTCCCCTGGGAGAGGAGTAAAATTACAGGTGGTTGAGAATTATGGGAGTGGACATGGAATCTTTGGGGAGAGGGAGCAGCTTGATGAGGACGGAGCTTGTGAGAATGACCTGATTTTCTTGGTGCACAGGGGAGTCTTCTGTAGAGAGCACAGGAAGGAAGTCAGTTGCTTGAGACTGAAGGAGTTGTGAAGGAGTCGAAGGCATTGCAGGAATTTTATTGGTATCTATTTGAAATTAGATAGCATTTTATAGTTAGCCAGGTCAAAAAGGTCTCATTTCTCTCTCCAGAAATAAACTTACTATATTTCATGGTTGTATATTGACAATATAATGTAGCTCTGTTGGGGATTTCTGTCTATTATTTTTGCATGCCTTTCTAATTATAAATTTAGTTACAGTAATTGGTAATAACATACTTCGAAAAATTCATGCCTTGATTCCTATTTGACAGTTTGTTAATCTGGTGCACCGAGGGTGTAGATAAAATAAAAATAGGTAATAGGACAAAAATGTATACTGATCTCGACATGATTTGTGGAAACTTCTTTTCATTTTCAAAATGTTCAAGTGCTTTCCTACAATTTGTTCATATATTTTTCATAAAAAACAAAATCAGAACATGTTGGAATAATTAATAAGGAGTTCTTTTCTAATTCCTAGGTATTTTTTCCTGATACTTTCTATGTGATCTTAGGCAAGAGTTTTTAAACATATACTTTTGTGTGCTCCTGTTGATGAATTTGTCACCCAGTTTCTGGAATATTACTAATAGAAGACGTGAAATTCTAATTTTTTACTTTTACCTTTCAGGCTGAAGAACAGTTGAGAATTGTTGAAGAGCAAAGAAAGATTCATGAGGAAAGGATGAAACTAGAACAAGAGCGACAGCGTCAACAAAAAGAAGAACAAAAAATTATCCTGGGCAAGGGGAAGTCCAGGCCAAAACTGTCCTTCTCATTAAAAACCCAGGATTAAATTGCAAACTCTGAACTTTTTACAAAGAAAAAATGGAAAAACTTTGTATGGTAGCTTCATGTTGAAGTGTTTTTTTTTTGTTTTGTTTTGTTTTTGTTTTTTTAATTTGGAAAATCTGGAAAGTTAGCTTGTTCTAATAGGGGCTATGCTCTGCAATTCCTTTTTTTCCCCTCCCCCCCCCTTTAATGTCCATGAAGTCAAATCCTTATCAGATCATTGTTATCTTCCAAAAAGCGATATTTTTTCACCTGTTGGATTCTGTATTGGTGATCTGAAGAAGAGGAGATCACTTTGTAAACTATGGATGGTCTGATAAGGTTTTTACTGACCCACTGACTTCAGAGTTATACTCTGTGTACTACATCATAATGCTGGTTTTGCTGACTTTTTGTTTTTTTATATATTTATAAAAAAAGAAAAAGTTGGTAATTGCATTGGAAGCGCCCAGGGTGTTACTGGACCTTTGTGGTGTATTGTTAACCAGTGTCCTCGTGATACTGTAACTCTTGATGTTCCTGACACAGGTAAGGAAACAGTTGGTCAGCTCTGATACAAAATACATATACAGTTCAGTATTGTCTCTGTTCAACTTGTTTTTATTTCATTGACGAAATCAAACCAGCATTCCCCATTGTGTAAATAAATGATTTTGCTGAATAAAGTAAAGTCTTAAATTCATATGTTGAAGCAATTTTTTTTAAAGTTCTGTTAAGTCTTAAAAGAGGGTGGTTTACTTTTTGATGGTCAACAATCTAGAAATCCTAGGACTATGCTGTATATTTCTTTTCACTTTTAACATAGGATTTATATGTACATTAAATATACTTGAGAATTAGTATTTAATGGCTATTTTACAGATACCTAATTTATGCTGATACAACAAATTATAACCATTAAGAAAGACTAAGCACCCAGAAAAAGATTTAAATTCTCAATCCTGTGCCTCTATTTTAGGATATAAGTATTATTACCACAAATTATACTTAATGAAGACTAGAAGAATGATTCTAAAAATTTATACTATTTTAGATTATTTTCAAAGTGGGCCATCAGAAAGAACTTGGCTTTGTACTTTTACAGAAGGCTAAGGTAGTCAAATCATCTTCAGTGTAGGGTACCTGCACGTTTTTTGGGGGGACAAACACATTTAAACTTACAAGCTTTTGTTTTGTTTTTGCATGTTATATCTTATGGATGACTTTGATACACTAAAATCTGCCTCATTTATCTTTACATATGTTTAAGTGAACTGGTATTAAAACATTTATTCAAGAAAAGAATATGGATATAAAAATGCTACCTGAGATGCATAGATATGTCATCAAAGTAGAGAAACTTTCCAATATTTTTGAGACAGTTTGATCAGTCTTTTAAACGTGAAAACATAAGTTCATGAGATGACTAAATGGTAGATTATTTTGTTTGTGCATGCTAAGAAAAATGCTGTTGCTTTAGTTTGAGCTCTTCCATAAGTCTAATTGTGGTAAGGAACAATAAAATAGGTTTAAATATCTTTAAAGATAGAATTTTAAATAGGCATGAACTCTAGTGAGAACTGACTTTTAGTAAACATGATACCTATTACTCTAAAACATCCACTTTATTTACCTGAAGAATTTAGGTTAGCTTTAATTATTTCATGATTCTTACAGTATTTTTTTTTTTTTTTTGGTGCAGATCCATTGTACCTAAGTTGTATATGCAAATTTTTGGAAATGTTTATTTAAAAGTTGTTTTGGTATACAAGTGTTCTAAACATTGTATCTAAGAGAGTAGCCTGGACTTAAAAATATTAGAAATCAGCTTATGCCTGCCTTTTCATTTTAAAAAAATTTCTTCCTGCCACATATGGTGTGAAATCACAGTAAGTTGCTTAGTAACATGCTGCAGTATCTGCTTGCTATTGGAGACTCACATCAGATAATGGAATTGTTCCTGTGTCAGGCTGCAGGAAAGAGGATGTCATTGTTAATAAAACGCACCCACTCCTTTCTGTGCTACAGCAATGTGTAGTAATTTGTTTTCTTCATTTGTTTCCACTGGTTTTGTAAAAAGTTCAAATTCTTTCCCAAATAATTAGCAGTTCAGATGTTCCCTAATTTATTAAGTATGCCTTTATTCACCATTTGTTTTTTAAAGTTGCTCTTAATGCATTATAGAATTAATGACTGTTTATTTTTATTACAGTATTTAATATATGTAGTTATTGCCATTTATATTGTGGAGTTTGCAGAATTAAATCAATTGTATAAACTAAACCTTTAAATTAGCTATGTGTGAGGACTCTTTAATGCTTGCAAAGAGGGGAAGGGGTTTGTAGTTAAAGGTTTACTGCTCCAGTTTCTCTTACGAAGATGTAGCAAATTAGGCTCTCTGTGTCCTCAGTTAATTTCCGAGTTAGTTGTGCTAGTAACATATGTCCATAGCTTTTCTGTATGGCCACCACTACTTCAAGGATTTCCCAAAAAAATAACAATAGTTTACAAAAAAAAAAAAAAAAAATTGCAAAAGGAAGTTTGTACTTTTTAATTTTCTGAGGTAAAATAAGTATAGAATCCTGGCCAACTGAACTCTGTATGTTGTTTCTAATACCTCATTTTATATTCGGGTCCTTCTTAACTAAAATTTCTCCAACGCTCTTAATAAAACCAGAGCTTCTGTTATCAGTTGTCCCAATTTTCTGCTCCTTTACCCCAGAACCATCCATCTGTTTTGTATTGGCCATAAGAAATGCTGAAAACAGTGTATCTTACTCTTTTGAGACTTGCCAGTCCATCCAGGAGTCTTATAAACACTCAAATACCAGAGTGTTATTAATTAGCAGAAGGACCACCAAAGGTAAAAAATCTAGGACGGGTGTTGAAGCCTGAGCAGGTGGCCCCACTCTTTCATTTGTTGAATTGCCAGCATTGATTCTTCACCATCACCTTTGTTATTTGTAATGTTTCTTGTTTACTCTTAGTGTCTTGAGTGTGGGGGTTCTTTTTTTTTTTTTTTTTTTGCGGTACGCGGGCCTCTCACTGTTGTGGCCCCTCCCGTTGCGGAGCACAGGCTCCGGACGCGCAGGCTCAGCGGCCATGGCTCACGGGCCCAGCCGCTCCGCGGCATGTAGGATCTTCCTGGACCGGGGCACGAACCCGTGTCCCCTGCCTCGGCAGGCGGACTCTCAGCCACTGCGCCACCAGGGAAGCCCGGTTTGTTTGTTTTTTTAACATCCTGTTGTCCATAGGGAGTTGCTAGTGGTGCAGTAGTTTGTTAATAACGTTGCACTGTATGTTTTGTAGCAGATTTGCCATAGTTGGTTTCTAGATACTAGATGGCATTGTCTGATCTATTATATATGGTGTATCTATAAACTAGAGTAACTGACTTGCAGCTAGGAAGCAGTGGAAGGGGGATGCAGTGGGCCCAATAGAAGTTAAAGTTGGTGTGTGTGTGATTGCGATTCATGGGATGTCATTTTAAAAGAAGATTGTTCCTTACTTGAGCCTCCAGTGGTTGACCAGAGGATGTTGGAACAGTCTTGTTTTTGATACATATTTATCTTTCCACGTCTGAAGCCAGTAAGTTTCAGAGTAAAAGAGTAAAATCAACGTTCAGTAGTTTTACTGTCACTCAGGCAAGTGTGTGTGTTCAGTAGTGTCAGTATCTTCTAGGATGAATACAACTGCTGATCACTAAACCTGGTTTATTAGGGTTCGAATAAAGTGGGCTTGATTTTGTATACATTTGCATGATGATTGTTGCCTTCCTCATTTTCCAGGCTTTCACCATCAAATTTATGGCAACATGAATTAACAAAGGAATATATAATTGCAATTGGTTCTGTTGAATAGCTTATTGTAAGGTGGGATAAAGGAGCAAAAATGATTTGATGGACCCGTAATAGGGGATGGGTTGTCTCCTTATGACGGCTGTCAGTAATACCCCTCATATGCTGAGAGCAGAAGTTAACTTTGTTATAGCATACAGTATGTCTATATCATATCAGTCCACAAAGTGGGAGTCACAGAAATGCTGAAGTGAATGAGTGATAAAACTGCACAGCTAGCTGTAAACTGCGTGTTTATCTCCACCGAACTACCTAGGCCAATTTGGAATGGTGACTAGAAATGGCTGGCCCTCTCAACTTGTTGGTTTGCATATAAGGAAATGAGGTCTTGAGCCAGGTACCCTACCTAGTTGGAGCCAAACCTGTATTCTTTCCACATAGGCTGCTTTTGCATTAATGTTATAAAGGCAATGATAGTTTGAGCTAGAGATTTAAGTTACTGTAGTGGAAAATAAATAATGGTTATTTTGGTTCCATAAAGAATAGGTATGGTCTGTAAGGTATGAGTTACAAAACTTCCCAAAGGGAAAAATGATTCTTTTGACCAAGAGCCCCATGTAATGACTAATACTTTTCCTACCAAACTAATAAGTAGATACTAACGTGCTACAATGTGTAATAATAGGAATTTTAGAAGCAGATAGGTGGGCAGAAATGTATGGCGAAGTTGATCTAAAGAGTTTTACTCTTGTTTTGAAAGGTCTTCCCGTGGAATAAACCGAGTAAAGTGTCATTTGTGGGAGAGTTCTAAAAACTTCAGTGACTTGTACGAGGTAAACTGCATGCAGTTTAGTGGAGTCTTCCAGCTATGTAGAAAGTTCATGGCTTGGACAAGATTTAATCAACATACATAAATCACAGTAATCTTTCTGTAACGTTACATTTAGATACAGCTTTTGTTCTTTGTTTTTATAAGAGTTAAAGATGTCTTTCGAAGTACATCTTAGAATCAGTGGATTACTGTACAAGGAATATGTAAGAAACAACTATAAGTTCTAAAGACCAAAGCTTGCGTATGGATTCAAAAGGGGCAGAAACCTGACTATTTAGTAAGGCACACTTACTTGGGCAAAATTCATTGCCCTCTTATTTTTAAAACTGGAACTATCCAACTTTTACATTTGTCACTTCATTCTACATTTACTCAAATTTATATCCATCAACATTTATACTTGGCTATGTCTCTGAAATCCCCCCAATTTTTATTAATTAGGCTTTTAGAAATTTCTTCCTTAACTGTGGAAACAGTTGAAGTAACTTTCTTTGCTGAAATAAAATCTCATTTTTTGATGTCAGGTTAAATATGGTAGAATTACAGATTTGCAAAAATAACCACGTTTCTCCAACAATTGTAAAACAAAAGTCCAAATACAAAGAGGTATTCAACTGATGTGACTGAGGATTTAAAGTTTCAACTTTGTCTTGTACACGCAGATGTTGATTTTTTTTCCTCGCATGATGTATGTACAATAGATACAAGTGGCTTGAGGTGATGCTTTTAATTACTGAAATTACTTTCTAAAGAGCAGTGGAGTTGCTACTGCTGATACTTTTCACATAGTTTCTACAGCTAATTATATTTACTGAAAGTAAGTTAATACATATTCACACACTATACAATAGGAATCTTTGTGTAGGGTTTTATTTTTTGGTCAAATACACACTTCGTTTTTTTTTAAATAAGGAAGCAGTTTAAACATGTACATTTACATTTTTCCCAAGGTAAAGGGCTTTGGATTGGAGAGTATCAGATTTACTAAAAATGGGAGCCAGGGTTATTTTCAGACAATGCAAATTTCCTTTATTTCCTCTAGTTTACTTGGCGAGAGAGCATGTAGGTGCTGAGAGTTCACAACTTAAATTTCACAATATAGGTTTGCTAAATGTGAAACAGCTACTGAGATACACTCAGTTTTAGTTCTTTTAAAAGAGTATATTAAACTAGCTTTATATTAAATTTCAAATGAATCCCTTAAATGTTGTAAGCTTATTAGAAAACGACTCTTTTGCCTTTGTGAAATAATACCGCCTGCTCCTTCCTGGTTTTTCAGTCCTCTGGGAATCTGACGATGACTTCGAATCGGTTTACTGTCTTTGAGCCTTTAAAGAAAAATGATTCTTCAAAGTGGAGGCTTTCATTTAAAACTAGGGACTGCAGAAAATAAAGTTGTTTTCTTCGTTCACAGATCTACTTGGAATAATATGAATGTATTCGGTACCTCGCGTGCCTCAGTGTTTTTGGTCTTAACAAACTAGTCTTCACAAGTATGTAACACTCCCAGTTGAAATGTACATTAACGTTTAATGTTCAAAAAACGAATACTTAACTCACCATAAAGCCCTACAAAAGTTATTACAAAGAAGAGGGAAAACTAATACGTATCTAAACGAGATGTTTTTACCATATATATTTTCTTTTAAATTTAAATTCGTGGATAATTTGCCTTAAAAACAAAAAGTAGACTTTGTAGGAATACTGGCCGGTCCTTTGCTTTTAAAACGTTAAAGATGCGAACTGTTCCATTTGTACTGTGCCTGATTTGTGCCGAGCTCTCCCTGCTGTTGGTCAGGTCATTTCTGCCGACTCTCCTTCGGACCCTCTGCGCGGTTAGCTGCGCGGGCTCTGGGTCCGGGTGGCCCGAAGAGTCGTGCTCTCGCCCGCAGAGCGCGCAGGCCGGCCGCTAGTGGGCGCTGTGGGTCCGCGGAAGCGGCGGCGCGGTGGCGCTCGTCCCAGAGGCTCTTAGGCAGGCGCTTCGCCGGGAATCCAATGGAAGAATTTCTGCCGCCTCTCTGTTTCGGCGATATTCGTCACGGTCACCCCTAAATTCCCGGTCACTATGGGGAGGTATAAGGGCGGCCCGGAGGCTAATTAAGGAGAAGATCCCGCGGCGGGCGCGGGTGTGCCGCCGCGCACTCGGGGGTGAGGTGCTGCCTTCGGGGGATGCGAGGTGCGGAGGGAGCGGGGCCCGGGCGGCCGCGCCCCGGGAGTCCGCTGCCCCGCCGGCGCCGCGTCCCCGGGAGTCGTTTTGCGTCTCCCGGCCCCACTGACTTAGCTCGGGCCCCAGCCGACGTTCGGTACCGAAACCAGGTGTGAAACGCATCACTGAGAGGCCTGGTGGGCGCGGCGAAGGGCTGCGCAAGCGGGTTGTGAGCCAGTCTACGCAGAGGGGGCTCTGCAGTGAAGGAGGGAGACCCACGGGAAGCCCACTGCCTTCTGTTCCGCAGGGAAAGTTTCGCCCTCGACGTTGTCCCTCTGCTGAAGTTTGGACACTTGCCGGGCAATGAGAGCGCGTGCTGGGCGCGGGGGCAGATGCCCCGGGCTGTCCCGCTCCCCACTCGCCCGCCCCTACCATCTCGGGGGGCGCCGGGTGCACGCGCAAGCCCGTCTCCTTCGCGGGCTCCCCCGCGCGCCGCTCGCGCCGCCGCCCGGGACAGGGGGCGGGGCTCACCTGTCAGCCCTCGCCCCGCCTCGCGGCGCCCAATGTCGGGCGGGGGCTGCTGACGGACAGGCCGGCCGCCCAACCGGCTCGCGGCTGCCGAGCGGCGGGCCAATGGGCTGCGCGGTGCGGGGCGGGGCCCCGCGTTTATAGTGCTCTGACAGCGCGCCGGCCGAGCTGACTCTCCTCGGCGGGGACGGCGGCGCCGGCTGAGGCGAGGAGACGCGCGCGGAGCTGGTCCCGGCGCCCTCCCCGCACACAAAGGCCCGCGTGCATCCGGCGCCCGCGGCGAGCACCAAGCCCCTCCTGCCTGCTCCGCGGGCTGGGAGCCGCGAGGACTGTGGAGGCTCCTGTGAGCCCGGAGACGCCCCTCGCCGCCCGCGCACCGCGCTCCGCGCTCCGGGACATGGAACCGCGCCGAAGCGGCGCCCGCGCGCTCGGGCCGCTGCCCGCCCCCCTGGATCTATAGTGCGAGGCGGCCCGCTGCCTCCGCCGAGCCGTCTCTTGGCCTTTGTGTCCCGGCCGAGCGCCCTCCCTGCCGCCCCGCTCCCGGCACCCTGGAGCCGCACGGGAGCCGGCTGTCCGATCTGCGTCCGGCGCGGCGCCCCGGAGCCCCGAGTCCGCCGCGCCGCCGCGCCCCTCGCGTGCGCTCCCGCCCCGCGCTCTGAGGGCCCCGAGGGGAGCGCCACCGGCCTCGGCGCCCGCTGGAGCTGCTCGGCGCGCCCCGGAACTGCCTGCAGTCTCTCCCTTGTCTGCCCAGAGGATTGGGGCTCCCGGCCCGCACCTTGTCCCTCCGACGCCAGGAGTGCGCGGAGCTGGGAGCGGCTTGGCCATGGCCGTAAGGAGGGACTCCGTGTGGAAGTACTGCTGGGGAGTTTTGATGGTTTTATGCAGAACTGCGATTTCCAGATCGATAGTTTTAGAGCCCATCTATTGGAATTCCTCGAACTCCAAGTAAGTCGCGTCCACGACCCCCCTCGATCGCCGCGTCGCGCTCTCCCGGCGGGAGGAAGGGTCGGGCTGCGGAGCCTCGGAGCCTGTTTCTGGACCCTCGATTCCTCGCGCCCCCGGGTCCCCCACCACATTTTACTTCGTGGAGACTCCGCTCGGCCTTCCAGCCGGAGAGTCGGCCCTAAGGGGCGCTCTCCTCGTTCTCCTTCCCCCTGGGAGCTCCCCGGCTCTAAAAAAAAAAGAAAAAAAAAAAAAAAAAAAAAAAGCCCTGTTGACTCGGGTGTCGCGTCCGGGAAGGTGTCCGATGGCGAGGCCTGACCCTCACTTCCTCCAGAGGACGGGAAGCCGGGCCACCAACAGGCTGAGCGGCACGCAGGGGCTGGCGGGCTCCGGAGAGGCAGGGATGCTGCGCTCCTGAGGAGCGACGGAGCGCGGGCCGGGGGCAGTGGAGCGCACCGCGGGGAAGGGAGCCTGTGCTCCCTGGCACGCCCGGAGCTCGCGCTCCTGGGCGCCGCGCCGCCTGCCCGGGGGGTGCGCGGGGAGCTCTCCTGCTCGGGACAACTCGGGCGGCGGGCCCTTTCCTCCTCGCCCGGGAGACGGGCCGCACGTCGGCCTCTCCCTTCGCTTCTGAACCGATGGCCCCGAATTCTGTGGTCCCGACAGCTAACTTGATTTTTTAGGGACGCCGTCTGCAAAAGCTTAATTAAGGCCCTGCCCAGTCGACGCAGCTCCTGAAGCCTTCGCGCTTGGGGAGCCTGGGCGGGAATGGGGTCCTTGGATCTGACTTGCTTTTATCAAACAGTTGTGCAGCCGGGAGAAAGCCAGGCCTTGCGGAGGTTTTCAGTCCGAGCAACCAGAGTACATTTAGAATTTAGAAGAGGCGATCCATGCATAAATATATATGGCCGTGACTCGTAGTCATCTGTGCTTTCAGGGTTGCATAGTACCTCATTCTGGGGATACATTTCGAATCCTAGCCAAAAATATTTTACAGAATCATGAATTTTAACCTTGGGAAACTTGGGGAAAGTATGAAGACATTGGCTGTTCATACTTTATCAGAAGCAAAATCAATGACCTATTTGAAGTTGAGCAAATCGGCCATGGATTTAGAAATAAAGGGATGGGGGATCGATTTAAAGATCACATCGTAATTAAATAATTACATCCACTCTTAAGAGTGGTCAGTTTCAAATTCACCAACATGTTAACCAAGAATTC
This sequence comes from Mesoplodon mirus, assembly GCF_964341445.2. Lineage (NCBI taxonomy): Eukaryota > Metazoa > Chordata > Mammalia > Artiodactyla > Ziphiidae > Mesoplodon > Mesoplodon mirus. The sequence goes on along the minus strand of NC_138993.1, from coordinate 73,334,441 downwards.
CCTATTAAAGGGCGAAAGACGTCACCGCTGTAAGTGGGATGAAACAGAGATTCTTGCAGGATGCTGGTTGGCACTTCGCAACACTGCTCCTGTGTAGAAGTTACTTAATGCAGCCTCCTTCCCTGGAGCCTGATCTTGGATGGACTTCTTTTTTTCCCCTGGGTGTAAGATCATCGTAATTGCTGAGAAAGTCGCAGCAGTGACGGCTCTCGTCCACCACCGCAGCGTGAGGCGCCGGGTGGTGCGGGAAAGCGTGGGGCTGGGACCTGCGGCCCGGGAGCCGGGCCGGGAGCCGGGCCGGGAGCCGGGGGAGCCGCCGGCTTCGCTTTCTGCCTCCAGGGGTCGCTCTTTCCTGCGCGATGCTCGCCGCGCCTCTGCCCCCCAGGCCTCCTGTTCTGCTCCGCTTGGCGCTTTCGCTCGCCGACCGTCTTCGGGAGCCGGTTTTTGGTTTGGGGTTTCCCTCCCCGCCCCCCAACAGGATTTAATTTTTACATTTCTATCTTGTTTAAAGAAATTCCCATTAATCCCTTCAACGTTCGGCTCAGTAGACGTTATCTGGTTGGTAGGATCACAAATACCTACTTGGAAAAAAAAAAAAAAAAGGGAGAGCAGTCATTATTTCAGCCTAAGGTTTCGACACGAATGTCTTCTTTCCCTCGTGTGCTGGGGGAAGGGAGTGACTGATATTTACTCACTAGCCTCCTGTGAGGGTCGGGCTGGTTTTCTGAGCTGTGGCCACTGATTTAGACCCTCCTGGAGGCCTGCTTTTGGAGAAGCCTCCCTCCCCGCACAGACGATGTTGCTGTTGGCGTGATTGCTCCTGCCCTCAAGCGTAGAATTTCTTTTAAAATTCGCACGTAATGGCTGGCCTAGAGGAAGGGATAATTTGTCCCCTGGAAAAGGTCTGCTTAACAAAGTTTGCAGCTCAATGCTAGCTTGAGAGATCAGAAAGATTTCTTCCTGGAGGAATGATATGAAAGAGCCTTTTCTAAGTTTGAGAATGAATTTAAAAAACAAACAAAAAAACCCGGTGCCAAGGAGTTGCTCTATTTGTTGGGGAAGTTTCATGTTTATTTACAGGGAAAAGTTTTGGTCAGTAAATGGGATGTGGCAGGAAGGTAATCAAAGGCATTGAAGTTGCACATCAGTTCCTCGGAACTGTGGAACAATTCATTTGTAATGAAGCAGCCATCAGTAATTAGATTTGTTTCATTCCGAGGTCAGCTTTTTTAGCAGGTGGTGGACAGAGGGAGCGTGCAGCAGCTGTTTGGATACAGGGTCCAGAAAATCCTTTGTAAATTCACCGTCTCCATAACTACTTTAATCGCACTGTCTGCCTCTTCCACCCCCGAGAGTTTTTGCAGTAGTGGGAAGAAGTTCCAAGTACTGAAACGGTAATCACTGCACCCATAGATTCTGGAAGAGTTGTGTCAGTTGTAGCCATTCAGGTTGTGTAGTTTGTTGAGTTTTTTCTGTTTTTTTTTTTTTGTTTTTTTTTTAACTCTGGAGAGAAAAGCAAAGCCTGGCTTAGCATTTCAGTAGAATAATTTTTTTCCAGCACGATGTTTTTGCCAAAGTAAAATGGTTGGCTCTTTTTTAAAAAAGTATTGGTATGGTATTCTAGAGTGAATTACACTGACTTTGTTGAAAATTTCAGCAGAGCATTCATTTTTTATGTCTAGGGGTGCTATTCCCTAGGCACCATATACTAGTTAACCAAGCATTTTGCTTTTCCCAGGTCATTTTCTTCTACATAATGGTGAATTCCTGGTATTGATTGCCTTGATACAAAAGAATGGCTGGATAATATCCAGATAACCTATAATACATGGGCTCCACCACAGTCAGGCTCTGAATAAATACGGACCTGTCAGAGATTGATAAAATAAACTACAATGGATAGTGCTGTTTAAACAGTCCATTCAGTACCATATATAAGCCAGCCTGCCTTCCATTGTGTCTGAAATTCTTATTTTTGTAGGTAAACAAATGCACATTCAGCACGGATTGAATAGCTCCTTGAACTGTGCTCCCCAGTTTGCGTTTGGGTTAATCTTGTCGGTTTTAATATAGAGAGGGAAAAAAGCCCAAAGCACCAAGGGGTGGAATTGTTAGTGCTTTCACATCCACATTCCTCACATTTTGTCAGGATGATAAACTGTAGGTAATGGACTGTCGCTGTTCCACGGGACGATTGAGAAGGGAGCACAAAGACGGGGCTGCCGCGAGGTCGCACAACATGTTTGGGAGCCGTCTTTTCAGATGAGAACAGAATTTATTTGGGAATCGTGTGTCCAGGGACTGTACTTTGTAACCTCAGCAATTACAGCTTGGAGCCTCAGAAACGGGAGCTGGAGGTTAAGATGATTCTGTTAAGCACTTGCTTCTAAATCTTTCACAAAGCGCAGCTCTTGACACTTGTCCCAGGATGCAAAGAAATGCAAATGACTCCAGCATTCCGAAGTGTCCCTAACTCCCAGGCTGAAGCAGGGAGACAGGTAAATTAGCTATCAAGCCCCAGACCAGTTGAGAACTGCCGATGGGCATGGTTTCTCCATACAGAGTCAGCTGGAGAGTACATGGTATGTTTAGAATGATTATCGGTAAAACCTCTTATCTAGAAATTTATAGAGAGGAATCCTCTGGTCGGTGGGTCAGCGTGATAATTACCTGCAGAGGGGCATCGCTACCTGGCCTTGCACTGAAATGCTTCAGGTAGCGCCGGGGAGGTTGAGGGTGACACCCACCATCTGGCAGCGGTTCCCAGCGAGGTCACCTAATGGGAAATGATTTGAGATCCCAGCGTGACTGCAGTGACGCGTCACAGGAATAGGAGTGGCGGGGGAAGGAAATACAGACTGGAGACCCTCGTCAGAAAAGAAAAAAAAAATCTAAGAAGGACATTTCTTGAGCATTTCATGAAAACTTTATTCTTAAACTCTCCCACTGCAAATTAGACAAAAAGAAGGAGGGCTCTTGTAAGGAAACTAATCATTGAAATGGTACTCGGGCCCACCCAGTCTCCGCCTTCGCTGGCTGCTGAACTAAAGAGCCTGTTTTTCAGGTCATTTATCATATATCTACATAGATTTGCTTACGAGCTCGCCCTTTGTGTGGTGGGGTAGAGCCTTAAATAGGAGTGTTCAACTGTTTAAAATATTTTGGTTAAAATATGCAGAACCCATAGAACTAGAAGCTTCTAGTCGGGAATTAGTTATTTCAGGGAAGAGCTCCCCCATCCCAGTTTTTTTTTTTTTTTTAGGGGAGGAATTAGAATGAGGCTGGGAGAAGGGTGGAAGAAAAGCAAAGAGGGAAGGGTCGGGTATGGGACAGGGTTCCGAACAGCTTGGAAAAACTCCTGTGGCTTCATTGTCTCTCTAAAGCCAAAGAACACAAAGACATAAGCAATTCAGCCCTTCTCCCATGATGGAAAATGTAAACCGTGGACATGGCTCTCCTGTTTGACTTGTTTAATTCTCATTTTAAATTCAGTACTATACGAGCCGTGTGAACTCTGAAGATTTCTTTAGTAATCCATTTTGTAGTTCCGAATCAAAAACAAAGTGAAAGGGTCTGACACAATTTGCTTTTATTTTTAGGCAAATCAACCCTGGTCATAGTTAATAAGGGGATTACAACCCAGACTGGGTCTTTACAGATGTAATGTAAATCAAGGGCAGAGTATAAAGAAACTGATCCCTTTTGATTGAAGTATGGTAAAAAGGCATAGAGAAACTAGCAGCGGTAATCTGATTGTATGGCAATAAAACCACCATTTTCTGTCTTTCAGATAAAAATAATGTGGTAAATCCATGCAGTTCATAAGATGTAAAGGCAGATAAAGGGTGAAGCCATGGCAACATATAGATTAGCTGGATGTCGGCAATGACATGTCTCTGAAAAGGGTGTAGAAAGGAAGGCCCTTGCTCCAGGCTGTTGGCTATTATGTGTGAGCCACACAGACTTGGAAACTCGGATTAGGAAGTATGAAAGCCCCACTTGTGGCCTGGGATGGTTGAAGCCGGGAAGAAAAGATGCTCAGTTCTTGCTCATTGGTGGCGGATAATATGGCAAAGGTAGATTCCATTGACTGCCTTTTCCAGAGATTGAGATTGGGGGCTGATTAAAACTTCAGATCACTGCAGTTAGTTCAGGCCTGCAAGGTTTTCCTTTTTAGCTCCTGGCCTAACGGTGGCGGCCATTCTGTAGGATTAGCTGCAGTTGGCGGTGCTCACCTTCATCTCTTTGGGCTCCAGGCAGGGACCTGCTGGGGAGGAACAGAGCCCAGAGGGGCTAGGTAGGCCCAGAGGGATCCGAAAAGAAAACACAGACCTTTTGATTTCAGCCATCTTTCAGCCCCGGAGAAGCCGAGGTAAACATGATACATTGTCCCCCTCCCTCTTCCAGAGAGCTCTCCTCTGAGTTCTGTCTCTCCCACCCTGGAAAAAAACATATAATAAAACAAATAATAGGGGAATTGAGTTTTCATTCCAGTCGGTAGCAATCCAATATGCGCAAACCAACGGGCCCTTTGGAGATGGCGTTTCACTCCTGTGAGTTGAGCTGAATGGGACGGGCCCTCTTCGTGTAAACGATAGGATTATAAAAGTGTAAGTGCTGCCAGCCTGAAAGTTAAAAACAGCAGAAGCTCGCCAGGCTGTTGAATCTTATTGCCCTCTGTCCTGAACAACCTTGTAAATAAGCTGGGCTTTTGTTTTGGCCGTCCACACTTTCCATTTTAGTCGTTACCCAAAATCAGCCATTGAAGCTGTGATTGGCGGGCAGAGTGGCATCGCAGTTGTGTCAAGCCGGAAAGGAGATTTGTGCTTTATTGCCCCCTATTTGGGGCCTTAGAAAAGTCCCAGCATTTCTTTAGGAAAGTCTGAACTCTTAAGACGCTGACAATACTGAAAGCTTACAAACACCCCAAGTGTCTGTCTTGCTGGCGTGGATGGAGGGGATTCAGGGCTGGTCTCTGAACAGCAACATGGGGACTCTCTAGAGGAACACATTCTATGTCTGAAGATCTTCACTAAATCCTAAATATTCTATTTCAGACCCATTTCGTGGATCTTGTTGCTAATTCTCAGAGAGCTGACTCAACTGTTTGGAGCTATGAATTTATTGCATTTGTTGCCTATTTTTCTGGTGATTACTGTGTCGCTTTCACCATTTAAAAACATTTAAAACATTGCACAGAGACCTGCCCTACCCAGTGCCAGCTACTTTACCTTCCTTTCTAATTTAATTCAGAAAACGTATCAAAAGATCCAGTGCATTTGTCCAGATTCATCAAAGAGAACGGACACTCCCTAATTTACAAGCTGGTCACATCCCAGCACCTTGCATTCTACATCTGACAATGATTGCTAATGGTCCATTCAGCCAGAGTATTTGCTTGTTAGCAGGGAACAGAGCATGATAAATGTCCAGCAAGCTTGCGGCCTCCTTCCGCCTTTCAGATGCAGACTGGTGCATATTTATGGTAGGCAAAGGACAAAAGGAGGGGCTGAATTGCCCTGGCCTCCAGCTTTCTATGAGGAACAGGGTTAAAGTGATTAAAGAAATGATATAGGAAAGTCCTGCCACTTGTTTACAAACCAGCGTCCAACACGTAGCTTTGCGTTCTACCTGCAAGAGCCTCTTGCAGGAGCATGAGGGATAAGGATGGTTGGATCCGGCGGCCCAGTGAGAAGAGTAGGTGATAAATTATGAAACGTTTTCCGTGCACACGGAATGCCAGGTGCACCAATTTCTGTGGCTCCTGCAGAGAATCAGCAGAGGCTCTTTATTTCCCTTTTCATGTATAGATGTCAAATATGTAATTCTAGTCCAAAGTGTTTTGTGGCTTTGGACACAGACATGCTGTTTTCAAATAAAAAACCATAGTAGGAGAAAAAGCGCCGTTGAAGGGAAACAAGTTGTTTCTGCTCTTAGTAATCCTGCACACAAAACATGAAGAAAAAATTGGCAGTAGTGAAGTGTTAATAGTTTGCTGTTTCCATTCTCGAGAGCTCGGGTAGGTAAGTGTTCTAACTCCTCAGGGGTGGGCAGGCATTCAGAAGGCTATGCATGAACTGTGCTTGGAAAACTTCCTTTTCTTCATGTTTTCTATATGGAACTCTGAAACAATCCAGTTCATTTTCTCAATTCACGTTTGGTTGCATCCCATTTTAATTACAGTCCTTGGATCCTTCTACCAGTACTTGCTAGTTAAGCCTCTCTTGCCTCTGAGGCATTACTCTGTGCTTTTCACCTACTGATGACTCCCGTATTCCGCCAGAGTAGTGATGAGTGCTACCCACATACCCCTGTGCACATCAGAAGCTCTGACCTGCAGAGCCAGTGTCTGAAATGCCACCTTCCAGCCTCTCGTGTTCCAGCTGAGGAACCCGAGGTCCAGCGTGACACCACCACCTGCTGAAATGCTTCTGAATCTCGGTCCTGGCTCTTTCCCCCTGTTCAGGTGGCTCACTGTGGTCTGAAACATTTGTCCTGAATGAGAACTGTCTGATGAGTGAGTGGGGCTGAGCCGGTTACGTTCAAGTCCCGCTCAGAAAGCATCTGCCTGCAGAAGAAGTTAGAAAATGCCAGTTTTCACTTAGCTTACCAGAACTATATCTGGGGTACATTTTAGATAAAAACAGGCTCTCCTAAGCCCTGCATCCCCCTTTGTCTATGGGAAAATGGATCTCCATGAGAAGGGACTGTCCTTAAATTTCACGATTTCCCTGAAATGACTGCTCTCTCTTTATGGTGTAGATCAAACATAACTTCTTTAAGTCTTTTCTCTGTAATCCCACAGCACTTTAGTTAAATACCGAGGGCACTGCAGGAACATAGTACGTGGCGCTGTCATGATTCATATGCAAGTCTTAATCCCCTTCAGCACCCTGCCTATCCCTAAGAGGCAGGCACCAGAATGCTTTCATGTCATCAGTCTCTGCCGGCGAGCACTGACATCCAATGAGTATTAGTCGGAAGAGCAGACACAGCCCAGATGTCTGTTTCTGGCCGCTCCCATTAACAAATCACCTGCTACTGGAGATCTACCTCCAGCCCCGCGGCTCTAGAACTTTAGGGCATCAGAATCACTTGTTAAAACAGGCTTGCCGCCCGCCCGCAGAGATCCAGATTCCTGAGGTCTGGGTGGGACTTGAAATTCACATTTCTAACAGGATCTCAGCTGATGCTGCTCTGAGACCACACCTTGAGAACTGTTGCCCTGGATGGAATTTTGGGGGGAACAACTTTTTGGGGGGAACAACTCAAGATTAGATCATCATCCTCTTAAAGGCTGTTGTGGATCCCTGAAGAAATCCATGGCCCTTGCCTCCCGACTCTCGGCCTCCGTTCTTGCTTGGTTGATTGTTGATGGTAGATAATTCGTTGATTTGTTGGACAAGCATTTATGAACTGTGAGGTCTGTTACACTAAGCTCTGAGAATACAGTGAAGAGCAATCTCTACCCTCAAGAGACTTAAATCCTAAGGACGTAGGGGGACTCCCTGGTGCAAGAAACACGTTCTGTGCCGTGGTGCGTGGCAAGTGTGGCCGTGAAAACAGAGGAAGGAGGGGGATGGAGTTCCTCCCCGGGGAGGGGAAACTGAGGCAGGAGAGACAGCGGTCCAGGGAGAGCTCCGAAACAAAAACCACAGCAAGCAAGTCAAAGAAACACATTTCAGGTAAGGGAGCCGAGTATCTGCACTGTACTTCTGTAATCATCTACATTATTTCCTACGTCTGAGCAGAGCTCAAAGACAGATTCCCACAAATGAACCAATAGACCCTGTGGGAGAACTACCCCAGCGATCTCAGCCGCCTTATCCTCATGAGAATTAGCAGTACCTTTTGGTTTTCAGAAGGCCTGTGCTGATAATGGAAAAGGTCAGGCAGTTCAATTGAGCAAAGCGAGCCGGGCCAGTGCTATTTTAGTTTAGTGAAGAGGGCTGCCTTGGAATCTGGCTGTATGAGCCTCCTCCCAGGTTTGTCATTTTTTTAGCTGTGTAACTTTGGGAGCAGAATCCTCCGTGTCTCTCACTTGTCCCGTCTCTAAAATGGGGACAGTAATCTAACAGGACTGAAGAAAAGCAATAAAACTGTGGTCAGGATTTAAAGACCTTAGCTCTGGACTTAGCACAACGAACCAATAAATGTCAACTCATGCTGTTGAAAGTTAATTGAGCATCTACTGTGTGCCTGTCTCTGGCTCAGTTTGCCTTCTACATACAAATGCAGAATAAATAAAATGCTAGTAAAGATTATGCCATGGCGCCTGCACCTTTTCAAGCCCCTGATGTGGTACCTTGTTTAGCTGCCAGACTTCCACTCATTCTTGCAGACCTCTCTGCTACAAGAGGCACCTTTTTATTTCCCTTCAGCTGCCAAGTTAGATGCTCTCTCCTCTGCTTCCTACCCTGATGCTTTGTTGTAACATTTGTAACCCTCAATTCATTCAGCTTCTCCACTGTGGATGGGGGAGGGCCTGGGCTGAATCCCCTTTATGTGCAGGGTACAGTAAGGGATTGGGTTGTTCAATGAATACACGAAGGCAACCCATAGGGATAAGCAGTGTAGCCTTTTTGCATTAATGTTACATGCTGTTTCTTATTAAGAAACCTCCTCACCTGGTGGACACAGTTTGTTTCATTTAATAACGGTGGTATAGAGCACGTACTAGGGACCAGTGGCTGTTCCAGCTGGTCCACAAATACTGACTCATTAAACCTTCATAATAACCATCTGAGGGAGATACTTTCATGATCCCCAATGGGGAAACCAAGGCAGAGACTGGTTCATTATCTCGCCCAGAGTCATATAGCTAATAACTGGGTACCATCTGTATTTGAACCTGAGTATGCTGTTTCCGGGGTCCTTCCTCGAAATTCTCCAGCTCTCTTTCTTAGGCTGTTACATGGAGTGATTAGAAATCACATAATTAAATGAAGCCTGTATTTGCTCAAAGCAGTCCATATGAGGTGGATTAAAAGAAGGTTCTGCATATAATTCTTCCCTGTCCACCTTGATTTATAACCTTTCCTATGACGGGCATGCGATTCTAAATGGATCCTTTGAATCTTTGATAGCGAGGTTCTACCCGGTGGAAACTAGATAGTTATGAAAGTCTATCATATTAATGCATTTATTGCATGCTATTCCTTTGACTCAACATTTTCCTTTTAAAAATGGGAACATCTGATTGTTTCTTTGCTGGCAGAAGACAAGGTCAGGTTTCAGAGGAGAGTTCCATGAGGTTCGATGCCACGCGTGTGTCAAGCTAAGGAGATAGTATGACATCTTTTTTACAGTCCAGTCACAATTAAATGCCATTTTATTTTGGATTTGGGGATCGGTGCCAGCTTCCAGCTTGTCAGAGCTGAGAAGACTCAAATCAAGTCCAGGCCTATTTCTACAGCAAACTGGGCTTCTGGCTCCCTGCCTGTGGATTCACTCAGTGTAGCCCATCTGGCTTTTGATGCTCTGTGAGCTTGGAGCAGTTTGTTTCAGGAAGCAGGGCGGGAGGATCGGTGGGCCTGGGGTGCTCTTGACTCCTGAGCAGCCTCTGGTTGCATCTCCCCAGGGCTTAGGGTCTGCTCACCTGCAGCCCTCAGGGGTCTCACACCACCGGGTCCTCCTTCCTTTCAGAGCTCGGGGCCTCGGGCATCCTCTCACTCCGTCATGGTCCAGTTCCCCCTCCCTGAGTTCAGTAGCAGCCTGAATAACTCAGGGTGTGTAACGTTGTGGTTTTTTTTTGGTCAAGCTCATTCCAGGCTGCTTGGGGAGACTGAGCAGGAAATGTATTGTCCCCAAAGTTACAGTGGCGCACCATTCACATTTTTTTTTTCTGCTTTATGCAGTTTGGGGATGATCTGTGTAGGAGTCAGTGTCCCAGTCCCGGGTTTCCTCCTTTTTGACGTTCACGGCGCAGACCCGACTTGTGGAGCTGCCTTCTTTCTCTTCTGTCTCCTGCCCCTGCTCTCTGGGCTGTGGCAGAGCCAGGAGAGGTCCAGGGGGACGGCTGCTGTCACCCGCCCACGGCAGACACGTCCCTGACCCTCTCTGGAGCCAGGAAGAAGGAAGTGTCCAGAAGGCGGCCGTGTAGGTCGCTGTGAGGGGCTAGCGCACAGCCGCATAAATTGTGTTGGTAGATTATGTTTGCCTGGCAAGGGGGATCTCTGCTTATACCAAGAGAGAACTAGTCTTGTCTCTTTTTTAAACCTTACTTATGAAAGTGCTCCTTCTATGATTACACAAACACCCATTTGACGCAAGGCACTGGGGTGGGGTTCCCGGGGTCCAGCGGGGACCACGACAGCCTCAGTCCTGGGGTCACACTCCAGCCTGGAGAGCGGGCATCACATCCCCTTGGTGTGTACTTTCTTTCAGGGCTGTTTTCCCCACCAAAAGGAGAGGTGTCATTCACCCATAAAACATGGGTGAATGGTCTCTCTAAATAGGCAAGATTCTTTGAAGTTAAAAGAAAAAAAAAAGTGTTGATGGAAATGAAAGGGATGAGCAGCGTTGATGGAAGAGATGCTCCTGAGCGCTCGATTGTCATACCACAGCAAGATCTGAAGTCCATCTCTTCAGGTTCTTAAAATGCCAGTCCGTTTCTTTCTGTATGACGTCCACATGCTTTTCTTCCCTGCGGTGCTCACACTCAGGTAGATGAGCACAGGAGTGTCCACACTTAGGTCTAAAACAGCAGAGAACCAGCTCTTTCTATAGGAAAGCCAGTTTTCTTTCTGGGGCCTCACCTATGAATAATGAGAGTTCCACCTTCCTTTGTAGACTCTTGCTAAGAGCATGGAACAAGACAGTACAGGTGCAAACAAATTACACTTGGGAAAGAAGCTTGCACCGTCTCTTGCCTCCGAGGGTTATGAAATCCCCGTTTGGATGATGGGGCTGCTGTGGTCAGGCCAGCATGACAAAGGTTGGCCTCCGGGATTCACTCCCCAGCCACTTTCCCACTGCATATCTCAGCATCCCAGCCCTCCTTTTCCAGCCACCCCCCGCCCTCCCCGCCGACTTTTGCCTCAGCTAGCTATGACATTCATGGCATGATTTTTTTTTTCAAAGTTTTGAGGGAGGAGATGTTTGGATCACTTTCATAAATAAAGACCTTGGTTTTTTGTTTTGTTTTGTTTTGAGTTAGGTGCTTGATTTTTGTTTTTAATTCCATGCCAGAGATTAACTAGTCTCTGTGAACCTGGGAAAAGAAAAGCATGATCTCTGCCCATCACATGCTTAAAGTCTGACTTACCAATGAAGATATCTATTCCAACGTCAGCTCGTTACAGTCGATCCTTCTGTGAATTGGAGGGTTTTGTTACAGTGGAAATTATGGTACGGATAAAAAATTAAATACATACTTGTGTTATTTTCCTGAACGAAAATTTGAATGGTGAGCATCTTATTTATCTTTGAGCATTGGAAAATGAAATTTACTTTCACCCCCAGTGTTTTGAGCATCATATCGCAAATAACAAACAAGATTAACATCACAAGGGGTCAGCTTCCATTCCATTGTGCAGCATCGTGAGCTGTGAAATTTGATATTATTTTGACTTGTATGGTCATTGTAGAATGACAGAGAGAAATGGATTAAGTTGAAATAGAAGGATACACCGCAGCGCACACAGACTGCCCAGTGCAGGTGGAGGTCTTTGGGCCAAGAATGGGACCCCTGAGTGCTGTCCCTACAGATCAGAATTTTATAAATAAAACTTTCCTTCATACTGCACTTTAGGGTTCTTTCAAGTGTCTGCATAGATGAAGAGGCCACCTCCCCGGGAAGAGTTGCAAAACCGGATCAGGGAGCTAGAGGCTCACAACACCTGTGGATTTCAGTGCTTCTCAGCTTTCCTTGCCTTGAAAAGATGCTGCTTTTGTCCTCAGTGTGAAGTTTGAAATACACCCTGCCCCCCACTCTCAGCTCTCAGATTTGGAACCCTGTAATGGTCTGAATTGTAGAGCCTGCTTTTAGGCACCTCTTCTTTTCCTTGAATACATCAGTTTCATGTTGCAGATGATATTTGTTTTTAGAAAAGTGTGAAAGAAGGGGCACCTGTGAAAATAGACAATTGTCCCAGCACCCATACAGCAGAAAATGCCAATGAAAGCCTCCAATTACTACCTTATTTCTTGGAGCTTTAAAGCCACTGAGAAGATAGTGGTGCATTTACTTGAAGTTTTAAGGTAATTACTTGTTCCTCCAAGCGTGGTGTCTGGTAACCTAATTCTGTATCAGCCTGACACCCTATAGTGACACCCCACTATCTCTCTGGTTTCAGAATAAGTTTGGGCAGAAACTTGTTCTGATATGAAAGTGCAAAAGGGGGCAGTAAAGTGCTATCCACAAAAACAGAAAAATTGTTTCCCCCAGTATTTCTTATGGTCGATATTACCTGAGTCTTTCTTGGGCCCCAGTTTTATTCATTTATGACAAACTCCTCTGTTTGGGGCATTTGGAGTTGATCTTATTAAGCCATGGCAGCAATCTAACATAAAACGGAAGTAAGGCAAGCCCAGATATCCTGCCTGTTGATGAAATATGCCATCAAATTCACATACTCGTGAATTTAAGTCATTTTTTTTTTCTGGGGGATTTATGTTCCCAAGTGTACAGAGCATTTCTGAAAGGAATGTCGGGCTTCTGTGTTAATGCTGTGTTAGCTCCACATAGAGCTGGAAGGCCCCGAGTGCGTGGGGAGGTTATGGGGTCAAGGCTTTGGGCTCATCCCTAGCGGCGAGCATCTTTTGTCAGGAAGGAGCGGGGAAGATGAGCCTCGGTGACAGCAAAGCAGCAGTGGCTTGTCCTCATCAGACGAACCAGTTTACAAACTGACTGCTCTTCCTCCACAGCCTGTGACATTTAATTAAAACTAAAAGCATTTTCTGGGAAAAGTGCATGTTTTCCAAAATGTGGTAAACTCGAAGTGTACTTAATACACAACTCTGGTTTGAGAATAAACCTATTCTGTGGTATGATTTGGGGTGTGCCAACTGCTAGGGTAATAAACTTGTTCCTAAAGCTGGGATTCAGTGTCGCTGAAATGTTAGCCAACTCCCAGATCTGTGCAGTTGAATGATTAAGCATAAACTGTACCCCACATTTTTCATCTATTTAAACTAGTTGTGTGTTACTACAGCTTTTGTAGACTCAAGAATTGATTGTCAAATAGACCACAATTCAGAGAAGAAGAATTTTATTTAGTTGTATTCTCAGAAAATACGTCACAAAACAGTTAAAAAAGTCTACAGGCCTTGAATATTCTGTTTAAACCAGAGTGACGAAAGATTGCTCAAGAGCACGATGGTTTGTTCTTTGAAACTGTACATTGAAACGGAATGTTCCAGTCTGATCGCAAAAGCATTTGATGTTTATTGCAGAAAATTACGAAAAATACAGAAAGCTAAAAATTACCCCAAGTCCACCATCCAGTAGCCCAAAGCAGACGCAGATAAAGGCCCTGTGTTTGACCAAATCTGTGTCTGTATCGCCAGCAAAATGAGCAGAAGAACACACCACCTACTGTGTATGTGTGTATATTTTCAACTGAACTTAGCCATTTACTTAAAATAATCATGTAGTCTAATGATGTAGTTTTGAAACGAAAGGAAAAATCAGTTCTCCATGGAAAAGTAAAGTCTGTTCACTCAGACATTGAATCTTCTTTTGCTTAGCAGAGGGAGAAGAGTCATCATCTGTAGGTCTCTTTCCCCCTACTTTGCACATTGGCAGGATTTGCATTGGTCCTGTTACGTGAGTAAGATGGTCCTGTTTCTCAGGCGGATGATAACTGCCATAAGTATGCAGAAAGATTAGACATTTAAATAGATGTTACAGTTGTACGTGTACAACGGTACACAGAAATGGCTCTGGATCTGAGCTGACACTCTTTAAATGAGAAGCACTGTGATCCTGTCTGTCTGGAGGGGGTTTACGTGACCCAGTTATTTGTTTGGACAGAGAAAGTGGTCATTCCTGTCTGCATCCTTTCATTCTGATCTCTTTCATTCTGTGCCAGTTGGATATATTTGCACTTGGCTACAATATATTGATTTGCCCTTGTTTATATGGTAGTTTGGCATAGCCTTCCATTATATATCGCCACGTAGTATTTCCCTCAGGAGAACAAGGCCTTCTTACTTCAAATCTCCTTTCACAGACTCTTTCAGCATCAAGGGACCATAGTGATTTGGCTGTTCTTCTAGGTTCACCTACATGTTTTTGGCAACCTTGAAGACAAGTGTAAGAACTCATTGCACGTTTGTCCTGAGGTGCGTGTGTTATGATCAGGTGCAGATGCAGCAGCGGGAAGGGGAAAAAAGAGAAGCAGGGAAAACGGGGCATCCATGGGGGGATGGGGAGAGCAGCTGTGGCTCCACTACCCAGCGGGCCCCGAGCATCTCAGCTCCCTGCTCCCGTGGATCTTGCTGTTCCATCGGGCCAGGTTCAGAAGTCAATCAAGCAACCATTGCCCCCATCTGATTTACCCTGTGACACCTGGGGATGCGATGCTGGTTGACAGAAGGGTCCAGACTTGAGATCAAAACATGTGATGTTCTGATCAGTCAGACAGCTGTGTGTCGTGACCCCTGAACTCTTAAGTGGCAGGTTTGGGCTTTAAATGCATATTATGCTAGTTTTTTAAACGAGCATGTGTTCCTAGAGTGGGTTAAAACATTAAAGAATATTGTGTCGCCAGGGAACTCTAGTCAATATCCTGTGATAAACCAAAATGGAAAAGAATCTGGAAAAGAATTTGTATGTATGTATAACTGGATCACTTTGCTGTACAGCAGAAATGAACACATGGTAAATCAACTCCAACAAAGTAGATTTTAAAAAAAGAATGTTGTGTCACATATGGCTGTATTATTTCAGAAGTTCCTACAATGAAGTATAAATGTCTGATTGAGATTATTAGAGATCTAATTTAGATTATTAAAGTTTAAAGTCTAATGTGTGTTATTAGATCGATTCCCTGTGGAAGTATTAGAATCTAGTTTGGTGAATAACTTTTAAAAACTTGGATTCAGGTTGATAGGTAATCGGAAGGTAAAAACAGATTCTAATATCAAATCATTTCATTTCAGGGACTTCCCTGGCGGTCCAGTGGTTAGGACTCTGAGCTTCCACTGCAGAGGGTGTGCAGGTTCAATCCCTGGTCGGGGAACTAAGATCCTGCCTGCCACATGGTGTGGCCAGAAAAACCCATAAAAAACAAAAAACAATCACTTCATTTCGGGCAGGGAAACTTTGGAAACCCTACTCAGAGTTTCCATTTTATTCCATGTTATACTGTCTCTGGATTTAGTTCAGAGTCATCACGTCTTATTGTCTTGCTTGGGAATGATTCACTGGGAAAAACCATAGGAGTTGCCTATTTCTGCTCAGCACACCCCACTGCTGTGGCATCCCAGGGAAACCCTCCAGGGAGAGACACAAAACCACAGCACCAATGCCCAGGAAGCAGTCCTGACCCCAGACTCTCTTGATGGGGAGGAAGATGCAGCTTCCCCGTCCCAGGAGCACAGCAGGGTGACTTGCTCAGACTTTGAGTACGTGGCCCAGAAAGAGATCTGGCCTCCTGTGTTCGCTCTCCTGTATAAGACAGAAGCACTGTGAGTCTCCTTTGTTTTTTGTTTTGAATTAAAAACCATCAGATACTATTAAAGAAGACTTCTGACCACTTTTTTGTTTTTTGGATATGGTTTAACAGAAACAACCTCACCTCTGTGGTATGGGTTACAAACATGGGGATTTTCCTCTAGGTGTCTTTGGCCACAAAAATGGACATTATCTCGTCATACAAAAAGAAATCTGCACTTCATATTTACTAGGCAGAGTCAGTGTAGTAATTTAAAATTAGCTAGTTGTCACCACCCTAATTATTCTTAAAAAAAAAATAGAAAAACATTTCCAAAGTCAATAATAAGACAAGTCTTGTTGACTGTTACCAAGTATTCAGGGCATAGATGTGCTATGTGGTCCGACTTGTTAAAGTCTCCGAGCAATCCTGAGGTAACAAAATCCAAATATAAGTGACCTGGCTTCAAAAACAGAACTCTGTGGTTACTGGCTTGATTATAACCTATAGGATGCATTGCTTTCCAGTTGAAAATGATATTACTAAAAAATTCACCCCGTTTCCTTTCCATGTACATTCTGCAATTCTCATGAATCATCTGGATCCATCTGTAATATTACACTTAAAACACAAGTTCCATGTGTGGTAAGTTTCTTCCTCACCCTTTGGCCTTTGGCTTCCCAGGACATGGCAGGGGTAGCCGATGGCCGCCCTTGTGCTGGACAAGAAGGTGGATCCATCTGGCTGCCGAGTAACCTGATCTCTGAAGCCTGGGCAGATGCCTGCATGTGGATGGACTTTCTCTTAATTTCCCTTAACTTCATGGCTTGTCTATGAAAAGCTCAATTTTTAGAAAAAGCTGCATTTCCCCAAACCAGATTTATGCTTTAATGTGATGCAGCGAGAGGTGAGAAGTGTGCAGGCAAAGGGGTTTTTCCTGTCGCATCTCACCTTTGGCCTGGAGTGTCTTCATCTGGTTTGCGTGTCAAGCACGTGTACAGGGACTGAATGAAGACAGTGGTGGAAGGTGCTTTGATCAGTGTTTAGCGAAGAGTAAGTGCTCAGGGCTTCCCTGGTGGCGCAGTGGTTGAGAGTCCGCCTGCCGATGCAGGGGATACGGGTCCGTGCCCCGGTCCGGGAAGATCCCACATGCCGCGGAGCGGCTGGGTCCGTGAGCCATGGTCGCTGAGCCTGCACGTCCGGAGCCTGTGCTCCGCGGCGGGAGAGGCCACAGCAGTGGGAGGCCCGCGCACCACAAAAAAAAAAAAAAAAAAGGATAAGTGCTCAAAAGCAGCAGTGCTTCTGTTATTAGTGCGTCTGGAGGTGGTGAATTGCCTTGCATTTTAACTAGGAAGGGATTCCAGAAAACTGCCAATATTCTTAAATCCTGAGAGAACAGGTCCAAAACTCCATCCACAGTGCTCCTTGCCGTCCAGAAGCACCATCATACCGGAGGTGATCCCGCTCTGCTCTCAGCAACCCCCATCCCAACTCGAGCTCATCCTATCTTCAGAATTCCTTCCGTGCCTGTGATCTGCAAATATCAATAGTTTGTGGCACTAAATTTGACTTAAATTTATTGTGTGTATCTTAGCTGCCATTTGTTCTTTCATATTTTAAGCATCTACCAGATGTCAGACCTTGGGCATTCAGTATTGAGTCAGCCACACGTGGGACCTGCCTGCCCTCAGGAAGCTAGACTGTAAAGTCCTGACGATCCAGATCCTAGTTTTCTGTCACTCAGAGCATCTGGTGTGGAGGTGCCTTAGTTGTTACACTCACGTTACTCTGTTTGCTCCCATGTTGTGAAGCACATGGCTGGACCTGGAGGGTATCATGCTTAGTGAAATAAGTCAGACAGAGGCAGATGCTGTATGTAATCACTTATATGTGGAATCTAAAAAACAAAGCAAACGCGTGAATGTAAGAAAAAAGAAAAGGGCTCACGGATATAGAGAACAAACTAGTGGTTACAGTGGGGGGAGGGGGGAGGGGCAAGATCAGGGCAGGGGATTAAGAGGTGCAACTATTATGTATAAAATAAGCTGCAAGGATATATTGTACAGCACAAGGCATATAACCAATATTTTATAATAACTATTATATATAATATAATCAATTATATGTATAATTAATTATATAACAATTGATATTAATATATTATATATAATTGATTATTATATATAATAATAATTATTATTATTATTTAAATGGAGAACTTTAAAATTTTTGAATCATTGTGTTGTACACCTAAAACTAATGTAGTACCGTAAATCAGCTATATCTCAATTAAAAAAACTGTGAAGGCCCCAGGGGAGCAAAGAGACTTCTGGGCTTGATGTACTTAGGGATAACGTAAGAAACTTATGATTTGGGCTCTCAGCTCAACCACAGTCTTTGTCTACTGAGAAACCATAATGTCAGCAATTAAAGAGACTGGTGTGCTAACCAGCTTGTATATCTGTATACCTATATACGCTTAAAAAGTAAACCACTAAAGCACTCAAATATTGGGTTCTTTTATATGGATTTAAATAAGGAAGCAAAAAAATTTTTTTTTTAGTTATCTATTTTACAGCTATCAGTGTATATATGTCAACCCCAATCTCCCAATTGATCCCACCCCCACTTTCCCCCCTTGGTGTCCATACGTTTGTTCTCGTGAAACCATTTTTCACGGTGAAGGAGCAAATCCTTGCCTAACTTTTTGCCACAGTGTCTTCTGAAAAGTGAACTAATGCTTTTTAAAGCATTAGGAATAGTGGGATTTATCAGGATTCACTTTTTATGAGTGTATCAAATACGCTATTGAAATGGAGATTCCTCCCTTTCTCTTTTATTTTGAAAAGCCATCCCATGGGTTAACCCCTCTGGCATACATTGCTCCCCTGTCACTGACCGTTAAAGCTTTTTGCGTGATCACTACCTTCTGAAAATACAGACTGAAGTGCAGAGATCCTTGTAGCCAAACCAGCCCATGTGTCCTCTGTTCTTGACTTGACCCCATCAGCCCCAGCAAAAACTAGAACTTGGATTTGGTGAGTGAAGAGAGAGTCATGAGGTTCTCACATGGGCAGGGAGGAAATCAACAGTGAGTCTTTGGTTAAGCAGGAAAAAATAATCTTTGTGAAGGAGACGGGATCTTGGGAGCATTTTGAATGAAGAGTCTGGTGAGCCGAGCTTCAGACATAGGTGTGATGTGGGAGAATTCTAAGATGTGCAAAGACAATACACAGCTTGGGGGTGAGGGCAGGTCTGATGCATTCTCTTAAAGGAATTGAATGGATGGACAAGAGGATGGATCCATCTGGCTGCTCAGGATCCTGACGTCTGAAGCCTGGGTGGGCCCCCCGGGGAGGTGGTCCAGGGTCAAAGTCCCTCAGTGTGGAGATCCGAGCTGAGAAGAGGCAGGTACTGGTGTCCAGGCTGCAGACTTCTGTTGTGATTCAGAAATACTTTTCACTACAGCTAACATGGTGCTTGCTCTTTGCCGGCTGGTAAAGAAGCCGGTTTAGGAGAGAAGATGTTTGGAATGGGGGTGGGAAACCCCAGGCAGGAGCTGGCCTCTGGTTCTTGGGTGCAGTGAAGATTTCCTAAGAAGGTCGAGGAATAAGACATGAGGAGAAG
Organism: Mesoplodon mirus; assembly: GCF_964341445.2. NCBI lineage: Eukaryota > Metazoa > Chordata > Mammalia > Artiodactyla > Ziphiidae > Mesoplodon > Mesoplodon mirus. Next base: position 73,315,215 of record NC_138993.1, on the reverse strand, counting down.
GATGCGTCAGGAAGGTGAGCCGTGTAGCACTCACCATAGCTAGTTTATATCGACTGCCAGGCACTTTGCCCCTGCTTCCCAAGCCCAGCAGAATCACTGGGGCACCGGGGTGTGGGGCAAAGACTAAAAAGCCTCAGATATTCAGATTCAGTCCTTCAGTCTGTTCATCAGAAACCAGAGCTGTGTTTCAACCACAAAGATGATGGAGACCACTGGCCTTTTGGGGGGCAGGGAGAAAACCCTGGTGGCCTTCAGTCCCCTGGAGTTGAATTTCCCATGCGCCTCCCCAGAAAACTGCAGAAATGGCCAAGATGTTCACAGAGAGGCTCTTACTAAGTGGTGATCTACATTTGTCAACAGTTCTAGATAATTCTATAAGGGTGCGCACATGATGGTCTGAAATTTGTCATTGTTACAAAAAATAGTCATTTTGAGTGCTACTTCACAGAAAGAATTTGTTAGGTGATTCTCATTCACTTTACTTTTTCAACTTTTTTTTTAAAAAATAAATGTCATATATCCTTGCTTTAGCAAGCTCAGTTTAAAAAAAAATAAGAAAGGGGGCCGCCCTCCCTTTGGGATTGTAAAAGAACACATTCCCAAGGAAGAGTGACAAGCCACTGTGTTCAACATGTATTTTTTTCCCCTGCCATAAAGAGTATTGGTTTTTAATATAAATCTGTAATGTAATTTCTGTTATGTTCTATGATGCTTCATAATCAACCTCATGCACTTTTCAGAAAAATTAATACTGTTCATTAGCATTCATCATCATCTGTTCCCTCAGTATCAATTTGAAATTGGCAATGCCCGTCATCCTGGTTTTCTCTCTCTCTCTCCCTCCCTCTCTCTCTCTTCTCTCTCTCCCCCCACACCCAGTGTCTCTCTGTCTGTCTCTCACCCTGTGTCTGTGTCTGTCTGTCTCTCTTCCTCCCTCCCTCCCTCTCTCTCTCTCTCTTGCTCCCCCCCCACCATGTCTGTCTTTCTGTCTGTCTGTCTCTCCCTCTCCCTCTCTCTCTCTCTCACTCCCTCCCTCCCTCCCTCTCTCTCTGTGAATTATGACCCATTCATCGTCATGGCTGGTGGGCTTCCCTGGTTCAATAAGAGGTTGGATTGGAAGGACTCAGACGTGATGCTTTGTTCTCCGGCTTTAATATTTTAATGAGCCTGCAGGCTTGGCTCCTTCGGAAGGAACAAGATGAGATTTCTCAGTGTGTTTTTAGTGTTAGCACTTGTAGAAGAATGTTCATTACGAAGCTCTTGTTTCAGTTTCTCCGAGAAACTCCCCGTTAGGGAAGATCTTTCAGCAGCATGGCTGGGAAAAAAGAGAAAGGGGAGGAGGGCGCTGTGAACTGTAAGCGTTAAGGGGATAGTGTATCAGTAGTTTGGGTTCTAAAGATTTGCTTCTAAGAATTAATTGGAGCAAATACATCTCAAGGGAGGGGGGAAAGGGTTTGTGGGGCAAGGACAGGGACAGTAGTTGCTGTCTTCCCGAGTCGGGGACTTTTCATCTTGCAGCTGAATCAGTACTCCAACTAATTATTTCTGGTTATCTTTTATGGGTTTGTAAGATGTTTCTTTTGTTCAGGGTGATAAAAAAAACCCATTATTTCATCAGTGACTGACTAATTATGATAAGTAATTTGAAACATTCTTGATGAAACTTGTCTGTTAATTAGCATCAACAGCAAATGGAAACTAACAGAACAACAGAGTCTTAGTGCATCCACTGTTCCCTGGAATTGCTGCCCTCTTTCTGTGGCATGCCCAATAAACTGAGGCTGCCAGTGGTTAAAAAATAACGAACAGATGGGAAGGTCTGAGTCACCACCAAGGAAAAGTCATTGTGAAGTTACACAAAGGAGCACAGAAATATTACAAGCGAGGGGGTGGTAAAGAAATGTCAGTAGGTTGACTTGATCCTACTGGGTAAAGTCAGGAGTGTGGTTTCTTTCTTTTTCTTTTCCTTTTTCTTTAAAGCTTAACTCCTAAATACATTCATCCCATGCCGATCTGAACTCAGAGATGTTTGGTCAATAAAAGTGTGGCTCTATAAAATTGTAGTTTGGAATTCTTGATGTTGTCTGGCTATATTGTCCTTATCATTAATACTGTTATTTTTTTTATCAACTCAATGGCGCCTTTTTTTTATGCTTTTAGATTTCTACCTGGACAAGGACTGGTACTATACCCACAGATAGGAGACAAATTGGATATTATTTGCCCCAAAGTGGACTCTAAAACTGTTGGCCAGTATGAATATTATAAAGTTTATATGGTGGATAAAGACCAAGCAGACAGATGCACTATTAAGAAGGAAAATACCCCTCTCCTCAACTGTGCCAGACCAGATCAAGATGTAAAATTCACTATCAAGTTCCAAGAATTCAGCCCTAACCTCTGGGGTCTAGAATTTCAGAAGAACAGAGATTATTACATTATATGTAAGTATAATTCTATTCGTTTATTTTATAGAAATTAGGATAAGCTAAATAGGTTTGTATCAATTTTTGTTTCCTTAAAATTATTACTGTGGCAAATAATTTGGTGGGAATCTTTGCTGAAAAGTTTTTTAAAGAAGCCTTAATTGAATGAGGGACCCCTGTCCTAGTACTTCTCATTAACATAAATACCCAAAGAGAAAAAGCCTCCTAGAGTTTTTGTAGTATTGAAATAAGTGGATATATATGAATATATTCAGCATCTCTACTGACAAAACCATTTTTAAGAACCATTGGTGAGATTTTGATAGGTGAATCTTGTGCAATGACTTTTCTCTTCATCCATCCATTCATCCATCCATCCATCCATCCATCCATCCACGCGTCCATCCACTCACTCATTCATTTAGTATTTACTCTGTGCCAGAAACTGCATAAATGCTAGGGGTTCAACAGTGAACAAGATGGTAAAATGGTACCCATTCCTCATGGAGCTTGTAGGTTCCAAGAATGGGAGTTACAGGCAACCCACACTAGTACATGGGTGCATTAAAACCAGGTTTGGAAGAATAAGAAAAAACTTGGGTTTGTTCGATGAATTACTTTTTTATCTACCTATACAATAATTTGACACATTGTTTTAGGAACAGATACTGTGTATCCTTTGGGTCCTATCTGAGCTACTGTTCACTCCCGAGGCTGTGAAATCTGATGAAACACGTGCCTACTAGGTGCAGGTCACGAGCCGGCACAGAGTTAGGATTGTTCCAGGCCCAGGGTCTGTCAGAGTGCAGTCTGGGTGACTAGGATAGCTGTTCACATCAGGCAAGCAGTGAAATGGTTTTTCTTGGTTTCTTTGGTGGGAGTCTGCACTCACTCGTCAGGATAAGCTCCAGGTCGTCAGAGGTACTGAGCTGCTGTGTGCTGGGTGTGCTCTCCTGTCTCTGGGTGATCAGGTTGAAACTCTGGCTTCCTCTACTTCCTAGCTGCTCTTGAGAGTGCAAAATCAATAATTCATTGACTACTTATTAAATACTCAGCAATATACTATCTTCTGTTTTTTATTGCACTCATTAGTAATTAAAACAAAGATGGTCATAGCCATCTAATCCTTGTTCTTTGCTGTGAATCTGAAATGCCACAGAGGCTGAAAACGTAGTTTTAAACCAACGTGATGCACAGAGAGTGGCTTAGTGAGAATAAGTAACAAAAAGAGGAAGTGGTGAATTATAGATTTAGAAGCACAATGATCATAAAATGAAAATAAAAGCATTTTGAGGGATGGAACAAGCAGATGGGGTGGTAAAGTGTATGAAGTAAGAGGGAAATCTTTGAAAATATAAAATAGTCATTAGGCAAAACAAATGGAAACCTTAAGCTTTTGGAAGTCCAACAGTGTCTTTTTTAAAAAAAAAAAGTCTTTTTAAGTAGGACTGTTTACCAGGATGCTAATGTTTTTAGCATAGCATTTATAGGGAACTGAAACCCACCCTACTGAATTCATGAAGCAGGTTAAGACCCCTGAATAGGGTGGGAAAAAGGACGAGGGGGTGCCTGAAGATAGATGTTCCTCAGAGTGAAATATGTCTCTAAAGCTGCACCTGCAGCCCTAGCTGCCGACTGGCTCTTCAGGGAGGTAAGCCACCAGACCCGGAAAAGCACGTGGTAGCCCGGGATAAAAAGAATTGTTCTTAAAATAGAGATGAGGGTTTCAAATTTGAATGTCGCTGGTTGGGTGGTTGTTACAGGCTGGGTGGGGAAGGGCCCAGGGCTCAGAGGGCGGCTGGGAGCCCAGGGAGACTCAGAGCACAGAGTTGAAAGACTTGCGCCACGTCACAGACATAGGAAGACACTTCAGATACTTCGGGAAACGCAGGCCCCATTTCCCACCCATCCTCCAGCAAAGCCAATGGATGGACAGCTTTCCCTGGAAAGGAAAAGAAGGATGAGAAGCATACCTCTCAAAAAGAGTTGAAAAAGTCAATGTTGACTTTCCACTGCTTCTTCGAGAATCACAAGGCACCCCGACAATTAAGAGATATTTTCCACAGCCAGTGATCACTCACACATACACACAGAGTCACACTCCACTTAAAACAGTACTGCACTAGGTGGCATGATGGAACACTGCCCTTAACACTGCAAATCACCACTTCAACTTTGGGAGAGTTAACAATGTTGGTATTTTTGAGTTGCTACAAAGTATATTACATGTGTTTAACTCCAAATCTTCCCGTCTAGCTAGTAAGCACCTTCATAACCAAGAGTATTAGTATGAACAGCATTGTTATTGTGTCCTGGTTTCTTTCCATAGGAGGGAAGAAGAGAAATGATAGTTTGGGGCAGTGCTTCCTCACCCCAGAGGGGAACAGTCCAAGTTGCCAATGGACTGAATTGGCATTGGTGGTGTTCGGTCATTGCCTAGATTAACTGATTCCAGGAGCACTGGGCCAGGAGCCCAGAGACCTGGGTTCTAGTCCTGCTGTGTGAGCTTAACGAGAAAGTCACTTCATTTCTTTGAATTTTGATTTCTTCTCTAGAAACTGCTTTTACTGTCGTTGTTGTTTGCTGGCTAATGATGGAAGTCTCTAGTTCCAAACCATCTTATGGTCAGACATACACATCCAGTATGGGATCTCTCGTCAGGGTGGCTCTTCTCCAACTGAATGGACAGGATCTGCTGTAAACTCTTAAAAGACACTGAATTTGATTTGTAGTGTTACCAGGTTTAAAATACAGGCATCACACTTTTTAAGTTTTAGAAGTCAACATTAATTTTCAATCGGGAGTGTATTTTTAAACCTACCGAGTATCCACTAAATTCCCCTAGGAAATGACACGACAGAATGATATGCATCCTCATTAGTTTTTCTCCTAGATGATTATTTGCTTTGACATGTGGCAAAATGATATATATGGGTTTTCTTAATGTTGAGAATTGACTTTTTCAAGTGACCCGTTTCAGTCATTAGACTTGGGTTTAATTTGCATAATGAAATCTCCTAATATTAAATGATCCAAAGGTGGGGATGTTACGACCATTTGGTCTGTTTTTCATTACATTCAGATTCTTAATTGCCTTAAAATGAAAGTAAACATTTTATATAACCTACAGTTATTTTGATCATGTCTTTGAAAAAATTTTTTAAGTTTATAAAATAACTATCTGTTCTGAAGTGGCCCATTGTCAAGGGAAGCTCTGTCTTAAAAACACACCAGTTAATACAAGGCAAGCATTCCTAACTGTGTTCTCAGCCTTCATTCATAATTGCATCAAAAACTTTTCTTGTAGACACTTTCTGTGCTTGGTTTCCAGTTTCTTTTTAGAAGTGATATCCCGGAGCTGAATGAGTCAGAAATTCTGGTGTGGAGGCCCTTTGCAGTATCTACCCTTACGAAGGTTCCATGGGTTGGTCATCCAGCCTCAGCATAAAACCTTGCAAAATACCTACAAAGAGGTTGTCATCACACTACCAAAATCATGTGAGTCAGAGATGGATGAAAATGAATGCCACTGTGTGGATACTTTTTAAGTGAACCATGGGCACAGCCCAGCTGTTAGAAAGAACACCTTATGCCCGAGGCACCTCCCAATTTAGCTTTGTGTGTTTTTTTACATTATTTTACCTCAAATCTGTAGCCAAGACATGGATTTGTGGAATAGTCTAAAAGTCATCATTTCTAATGATTGTTTGATTAAACATTGCTCTGATACTACACCCTGCTGTGTTCACAGTGGTCCTTCCAAAAGCCACTCCTTGCTTTCCTTGCCTGGGAAAGTCTTCCTTGAGAAACACTGAATGAATTTGAATGAGTAACCATTTCTTAGGCCCTTCACTGGTTTCATTCTCCAAAGCAATTCTTAAAAAAAAATTTTATCAGAGCATATAAAATTAGGAAACTCCTCAGTCAGCTTTGCTGTTTTTTAGACATAAACTCCACTTCTGAGCAAAAATGCAAAATAAATTAAAATGCTTGCACACAAATATAAGAAAACACTATTCTTAAAGAATCAAAACAGAAGAACAGCAGATTCCATTCCTGTATTTTTGTTGACTGTTTTCCTTTTTTTGTTTGTGTTTTTCTTTTCTGTTTTTGATTTACTTATTTCTGGGAGTAAGTGTAGCAAGTAGCACTAAAATATACTGAATGTACTGTAAGCCCTCTCCCTAGCAAAGTTGTTATGGGAGGTTTCAAATGTACTTTTACATATAGATATCTTTTATTTTTTTTAATTATTATTTTTTTATTTATTTCTTTTTGGCTGCGTTGGGTCTTCATTGCTGCGCGCGAGCTTTCTCTAGTTGTGGTGAGTGGAGGCTACTCTTTGTTGCAGTGCGTGGGCTTCTCATTGCGGTGGCTTCTCTTGTTGCGGAGCACAGGCTCCAGACGTGCAGGCTCAGTAGTTGTGGCACACGGGCTTAGTTGCTCCGCGGCATGTGGGATCTTCCCAGACCAGGGCTCAAACCCGTGTCCCCTGCGATGGCAGGTGGATTCTTAACCACTGCGCCACCAGGGAAGCCCTAGATTTATTTTAGAATATATGTGTGGCCTCTGTAACGTGATTATGTGCTTTGATTGCTGAATTATTTATATGATAAAGGCAGCAAAATCTACATTTCCGTCACTAAACATCTTCAAGTTCAAGGATGTGACAACATCAGCCTGTCACTTATCTGACTTTGGGGTGGGGATTTATGTTTGATACCTTGCATACCATTGGTGAATTCAAGCATTTAAACACATTTTTGTTTTTAACCTACCACAGTTGGCTTTGTAATAGAATGGTCATCAGAATCTTGGGTGTTTGGAGGATACACACACACAGCACTTAGAACGACAGATAAACATGGTAGTTAGCTGAGAGTCCCAAGTCAGGCAGACCTGGCTTCTTGAATGCCCTTCGGCAAGTAACTTAGCCAGTCTGCCTCAGTCTCTTCATCTGTCAGCTGGGGATGATGTGCATTTAAATGGGGTGATGTATTTGGTGCTAGCTTCCATGGCTGGCACCAAATAAGGACAACTGAGGGTCTCTTTGTGGGGAGGCAAGGTGGGGGGCTGGTGTGAGACAGCCTTGTGCTCTCCTGCGAGCTGGCAGGCGGGGAAGATGGGCTCATAAACTGTCACTTATTTGAAACACCGTCCACAAAATGGAATTCCAGAGATTGTCCAAGTTTCAATAATGCTGCTGTAACTTAATTATAAGATCTTCCCTCTTTTTTGTCTTTTTGGAGTGTTACAAAAGTTCTTTTGTCCTTGGGCAAAAGAAATACGCATTTATGGATTTTTTTTGTTGGTGGAATTGCCCAAGCTTGTTAGCAGATCCTCCCTAAGACTCAAAAGAGACAGACTGGGAGGAGGGTTCTACACATATAATCATCCCCCACTTACCATCTCACCAGCCTTGCCAGGGCCTTTTTTTTTCTCTGTTCCTTGTTACACAAAGGAAAGGCTTATTTTTATTGATCATTTCAGCAGCATTCCAATGTAGTATAAATATTCTTTTAGAGAAAAAAGTACATGTCAGGGTTGCCTTGTCACTGAGACAAGCTGGGACACTACATCATTTCACTAGTCTGGTAATGAAAAGCATCATTTCCTTTTCTTTTTCTTTTTTTTTTGGCCGTGCCACGCAGCTTGTGGGATTTTAGTTCCCTGACCAGGGACTGAACCCGCACCCCCTGCAGTGGGAGCACGGAGTCTTAACCACTGGACCACCAGGGAAGTCCCCCGAATTTCTATTATTTTTTAACTTAACATAAAATCCTTTTCTGACCGTATTGAAGGCTCTCTCCTAGAGTATATCAGTAAGGCTCCTTGTTCAATTTAATATGAATACAGCTTAAATTCTTTATTCTTTAAGGAGTAAAATCTCAACTTCTGCTCAGTTGGAGCTTGTGCTGAGTAGCTTCTGGCTCGAGGGTCTGATGGAGTCATGGCCATTGGGATATTTATCCCGTATCTGTCAGGGTTTAGGAGGATTAGGCTATTGTAGATTGAGACTCTGTTCATATTCAACGGCGTCACCTAGGCAGTAGTGACAGCTTATCTCATTTAAAGCTAGACAGAGATTGCCGTGTGAGCACTATTCCTTATTCCCAAAATAACTCATGAACGGACAAGATGACTGGTTCTTAAAGCAATGGGGAGAGACTGAAAACCTCCTATGTAAAATAAGAGCAGATGAGAAATGAAGGCAATTCCTTGGAAAAAAAAGGATTATTTAGGAATTGCTCAGAATAAAACTGCCTTTACTGTTTCATAAAATACATCTCAATATCTCCAGCACCTGTATTTATAGCTTTTTCAAAGTTTACTTAGACTTGTAAATAACTGAACAGTCCTGGAGACTTCTTTGTACAAGCATGAGAATGAGTTTCTTTCTTAATAGCCTTTAAATATTTATCATGAAAATCAAAATTTAAAGCAAAATAAAGTACTTTAAGAAATAGCCAAGAGGCATTAGACAGACATGAAAAGATTACTTGGTGAAAACTTATTTATATAGTTTTTAAGAGTCCCACACTTGTTCCTAGCAGTCTGAAATCTCAGGCTGGGTGTTTGATCACTTAGAGGGAAGTGTTACGGCCTCACACACTCTTTGAGACTGTCACTTTACAGTCTCAAAGGACAGGTGACAGAGGAATTTTTATCACTGTGAGAAAACAGAACTTGGAAAGTGTGAGTATTTTAGTGCAGTTCACACAGCCATGAAATATCGGGGGCAAAACTCAAACCGGGTTGTCAGACCCTTAGACCAACGTCATTAGTTTATGACAGTGCCTCCTGGGTCACCAAGCATATACATGTATACAAAGCAAGAGGAAAGATAGTCTAGTCCAAAGCACACTATTTACAGAGTATGGTAAAGAGAGTACGAGTACATACACGTCACATACATAGCAACAGTAAAGAGAGCATATGTACATACACAGTGCATACATAACAATGCAAGGATGCCACTCGAACTGGATATCAGACAACTCTGTGTTTGTATCAGACGCGTTGGGCCAGAGGCCCTGTCCTTTATTGTAACGTATAACTAACTTCAGCCATGTGCCCCAAAGTTGACCTAAGAAATTCTACAGAGCAGTAGGAAAGGAGAAAGGGCCATTGGTTAACGGTGGGTGTAATGGCAATTTGTTAGGTCTCCTGAATTTTCTTTTTTCTTTTTAGAGCTACTATCAATCAATTCCATTTCTTCAGTAAGACTATGCTTTGTGTTTTATCGAGTACAGTTGACCCTTGAACAACACAGGTTTGAGCTGCTTGGGTCCACTTAGATGCAGGTTTTTTTCAGTAGTAAACAGTCCAGCACTGCACCATCTGCAGTTGGTTGAATCCGTGGATATGGAATAACCGCGGGGATGGAGGGCTGACTATAAATTGTACTTGGATTTTCGACTAGGTAGGGGTTGGTGCCCCTAACCCCCATGTTGTTCAAGGGTCAAATGTACTTTGAGCCCCTCAATGGGAAGTGGCTAAATAGTAAAATTAAAAATAATAAAAATCTCTCAAATGTACAAAAGAGGTAGTAAGAAACTTCAAATTTCCTTAGCCAAGTATACAAGTGCTACAGTTTGTGTGGATGGATGGGTGGATGAGTGGACAGGTGGGTGGATGGAGAGAGGGAGGGAGGGATGGATGGATGGGCAGACGGATGTATGGATGGATGGATGGATGGATGGGTAGATGGGTGGATGAGTGGATGAGTGGACAGGTGGATGGATGGAGGGAGGGAGGGAGGGAGGGATGGGCAGAGACGGATGGAAGGATGGATGGATGGATGGGCGGATGGGTGGATGGGTGGATGAGTGGATAAATGTATAGATGGATGGGTGGGCAGATGGATGGACAGGCAGAGCCTCTGTCAGAAGCATAACTGATCACTCACAGAGGAGCTAGGCTGTGTGTTGCTAAAAGACAGTCCTGCTTCGCAAATGGCTTTTTGCATTACTGGAGTATAACCCAGTTTCCTTGTTCCTGATGTTAAACCAGGAGATGAAGGTATTCTTTCATTGAAGCAAACATGTGGAAAATTGCTCTGGCTTCTTGGAGCATAGAACACGTCCCCTGAACGGAATTAGGTTCATGTGTAGGGCAAATTCAGACAGGGCACTTTACCGGGGTTACCACTGGTCTCTAGATGGTCAAAGCAAATAACATCATGTCCATCGAAGCTATTATGCCATCAGAGTGGTGCATTTTCTCATCTACAGTGTTATGTTCTAAACTGTCAGCAAACATTAATTCAGTCACTGGTGAAGCCCTACCACCCAGAGGTGAACTCTACCTCAGATGGAGGTTTTCCACTTCAGTGCCGCGGTCTCCCAATTACTGGGTCATTAATATCATTGCAGGCGATTAGTGACAGCAGACTGAGCACGAGGCTTCTGGGATGTGTGCCCTCCCCACTGTGAACTTTTCACTCTGACCCTTCGCTCTCTAAACATTTCCACATCTCCACAAAGATATTTCAAGGCTGAAGACCATCAAAAACTCGGGAGTGGGCTAGAAATTGTGTGCTAGAAATAATTCATGCAAACACATGTGTTTTCATGGCTCAGAATATTTTTATTAGATGTTATCACTATCTCTTGACCAGGAAATCTCATTTTCTTAAAAAATCAGAATGCTTAAGTAAAGCTAATACAGACAATAGGGAATTATGTTTTATCTTTAGAACTCTGACATCATTCTTTTTTTTTAACGTGCATTTGGTCATTATATGGAAGTGGTCATCTGGCCCCCTATTTTTAAAACATGATTCTTCTTTCTTAGTAGGTTTCAGCCCATATTAAGGTTGACTCTCATGTATAAAGGTAAATTATGCTTTAACCATTGACTATCACATTCTCACAATTCATTCTGAATCATTGTGACACTAAGATTAACTCCCTGAAAGCACGCTAGATGTAAAGCTTTTTTATGAAATCTTGTTGAAAATTTTTTTTTTGCCTAATGAGAGATTCTACCTGCATAAATCATCAAAACTTGTAGCAATAAAATTTTAGACTCAGAAAGGGATGCTTTCCCGCAACAGAATTTATGAAAAATCAAGACATCAAGGTGTTGCAAGCAATATTTTGAGGGGAAAGAAAGTAAGCCACTCGTAAATGATCTCGTGTGTTTAAGCATGCCTCTTGTAAAAGGAGGGGACAGGTGATTTATTACCAGGCCTATTTGATCTTTCTCAGGAAAGTGTCAGAGCACCCACTGAGCCTGGAAGGTATTTCTGTCACTGATGTATCCCTGCTATGTGTGCACATACTTGCACACACACATTTACCACCTGTTCTTTTCCACTCCGGTTGTATATAGTCAGTGGCTTTTCAGGGCTATCTCGTCAAAGATGACTGTGGCTCTTAGCATCTTCAGTGATTGTCACTACCTTAATTTTTGTATATACTTCTTAATGGTGAAGAAGTTTAAGGAGTAAGCTGTGGTGGAATTTCTTATGTTCTAGGGATGGTGTTTATCACCGTTCTCTCTATAGGCTGACCTCCCTCAATGTCCAAGTCTCGCATAACACGGGAGATAGGAAATATACTAACATATATTGGCACCTTTAGACTCAGTTCTTTGTAGTATCTTTGTATCTTCCCTCTTCCCAAAAGAGTGAAAGTGGCAAAGTAATATGTCATCCAATCTTTCAGTGAATACAGAAACAAAAGCAGTTTACAAAACTGTTTCAAGGTTGTTACATTTCTCAAAACTCTCATTTCTAAGCTGTCAGTAGAATATCCTATCATGGCTCATGGTGACCATTTAACATTGAGGAAATAAAATTATACCATTTGATTCGAGAACATCCATTTACACTGGATACTTGGTATCTTTACTCAAATTTTAATATGAGAGGAGGGGCTAAATTGTGACTCTGGTTTTTTAAAGCATTTTTCCAAATCGTTCTGTCTAGTGGAGAAACTAATTAATTGTGCTGTAAAGAAGTCACTGGGGCTAAGCTAGTTGTTACCTCTTAATGCCTGACTTACTGCTTTCAAATTTCAAAACACAACCAGAATGATGCAGGTTTAGTTCAGGTGATCCATCCCATTGTTCTGGAACACTGTTTCCTTGGGTGAAAAACACACACATCCTGTAACTTCCTTTGTATTTTTCTTTTGTCAAGTCGAGGCCATTTTAAGAAGAATCTATAAGACTTTTACTCTAAGATCAGGCATTCTGGGATAAACTGCCATATGTGTTGAAATACTGCTGAACTTTTCTTTTGATATTACACCAAGCAAAATAGTGAGGCCTTTGGAAAATCATGGTGGTATATTCTCATTTCTTTGACTATAAATCCACAGAGAAAAGCATATACAAAGGAAGAAGTTAGAAGAAGTGATTTTTTTCATCGTCCTTTCGGCACATTATACAGATGTTTTTGCTTCAGAAATTTTAATTAAAGAAAACGGCATTTATTTTTGGCAGTCAGGGGTTGTTGTCATTTCCATGGTTAGAATTTTTCTTCTAAGTTGGTATCTTAAAGGATAACCGTGATACCCAAGGCATTGAACTACACTGAGTTCTAGAAATTGAATTCCTGTCTCTTTAGTACATATTTTGAATGTGCATCATATATTTTGAATTTGAATTCCTGTCAGGGTGTGAAGTAGGGTAGATCTTAGCTTCCTGAGTTGTATATTCACATTAAGTAGTTATATTTTTATCAGCCTTCTGGTTTTCAACTTACATGTCTCAGTTAATTTTTTGTTTTTAGACACTCAAAAATTTGTCAGCCCTGTTAGAAGAAAACAGTAACCTAGTTCATGTGTCATATTTATTTTAATGTCATGGCTTTACTTTTCACATTTCCCACTTGGTTCTGCTTCTTTTATTTCCTAAGTTTGCCAGGTAATAGGCTTCTAGTTCTTCTAGTTCTTGAGTTGAGTTTCAGGAAACTGATATGTTGAAAGGCTGCCCTAAGAAATCAGAATTAGCAGGGCCAGCGTAGGATGACATGATGGACAATAGTGCCAAGAAGATGATAGAGGATTTTCATAAAATGCTCTTTGTTTCGTAATCAAATAAGAGCAAATTTTGTCATGTGCAGTTTATATGAACACAAAGTTTTCATTCTTACTAGAAAATTGAGCTCTCTCATTTTCCTGATCCTGTATGCTTATTATCTGTGTCTCTTTGGTGGACCTCTTTGATGAAGTTGATAAAAACTATTTGCTTTGGGGCTTCCCTAGTGGCGCAGTGGTTGAGAGTCTGCCTGCCGATGCAGGGGACGCGGGTTCATGCCCCGGTCCGGGAGGATCCCACATGCCATGGAGCGGCTGGGCCCGTGAGCCATGGCCGCTGAGCCTGCGCGTCCGGAGCCTGTGCTCCGCAACGGGAGAGGCCACAGCAGAGAGAGGGCCCGCGTACTGCAAAAAACAAAACTAAACAAAACAAAAAAACTATTTGCTTTGGAGTGTCCATCAAACCCCCACCCCCATCCCGGCCCCATCCCAGTAAGCCACATTTAGTATAGGGACTTCCCTGGCTGTCCAGTGGTTAAGACTCCGCACTTCCAACGCAGGGGGTGCGGGTTTGATCCCTGGTCGGGGAGCTAAGATCCCACATGCCGTGTCACACAGCCAAATAAATAAATAAACAAATAATTAAATTAATTAAATAGTATAAAATGTCCTCCATAGTATATTTTGATGTTTCATTCTTTCCATGATAACCTAAGAACATTCCTTCACAGGGATGCATTTACTCTGTAGAATTTTTTTCTGCTGCCCTCATGCCTAACCTCTTTGTGCATGGGACCCATATTTCGTCACACATCCAGCAGTTAATTCTCCATCTGACTACTGAAGTGATAGACTGAAATCAAAACAGCCAAGATCCAGGGCAGCAGCTTACCCCTCCTGGGATGCAGAGCAATAACAACCAAATGAAGACGCATTAAAATGCGATAGGACTTCCTCTCCGTGGGCACAGTCTAAAAAACAGAGCCAGAGATATTCCTGCCCTTTCGGTCTGCTTTGCCCACTGGTTCTCCTTTTTTCTACTCAGACAACCAACATACTGCAGATAAGTTCGTGTACAAATAAATGGGAACGCCCGGATGTTGGCGGAGTAGTTTTCGGATGTGAAGGGAACTTCTAGGCGTTGTGAACTCAGGGTACTTTTTGCTGAGCAATGATCTCCACCCACTTAAAATCAGGCCCTGGGGGAACAATCTAGTGATTTCAGTACACTCACTACATGCAGTTAGATCCCTGAAGCAAAAGCTTTTAAAAGCAGGCTATAAAATGCCCATGTATCTTTATTAAACCTCTTTTCTAACTAGCTATACTTTTCTAGTAATTTTTAATTTTATAAAGTCTATTTTTTCCCTGGGCCAAGGAAAAAAATAAGGTTGGGCACTAAAAGCTTAGATATAACAATGTTATTTTTTCTATCTCTAAATGATTAAATGCAGTTTCATCCATTTAGTACAGTAATACTGTGATTGTGGTGGCATTAGATGCTGCTGCTAGAGAGATGCAAAGAAAAACTAAGTAGAATGAGGTTAACCGTTTGTTTTTACTTTCTCCAAGTTAAAAATTCCCAATACATTCAAATCAACAATAAGAATAATTGCAAAACCGTCTCCTGAAATGGAAGTAGATTTTATTCCCAAGCATTAGCAATTTCTTGTTGTATTTCAAAGTCAGCTACTAAGGCTTTTAAAGCTTCTTGGTGACTGACTGTTGCAGCAGAAATCAGAATATTAATCTTGAGGCTTTATTGCAGAATTCGCTGCCAGTAAAGAGGCGCCATGAGGACAGAAGACTTTCAGCTGCGCCATTTCTCAAGGTGGTGAGGTGGGGAGGCAGCTCTAGAATTAGGCCCACGCTCTCTCCTCTCCATGTTAAGCAGATCGTGGGGAAGAGACATTAATTTTTACTAGGAGATCAAATATAAAGTAAGTTGAAGTTACTCTGAGTTATTTTATAATTGAACTTGCTATGAAGTTGACCCTCTGAAGTTTCCACTGGTGCTCACATCTTAAAACAGGGTTTTCCGAAATCGAGTTATTTGTAGTGAGGTGGATGGACTTAGAGCCTGTCATACAGAGTGAAGTAAGTCAGAAAGAGAAAACCAAATACCGTATGCTAACACATATGTATGTAATCTAAAAAAAAAAAAAAAATGGTTCTGATGAACCCAGGGGCAGGACAGGAATAAAGACGCAGATGTAGAGAATGGACTTGAGGACACGGGGAGGGGGAGGGGTAAGTTGGGACGAAGTGAGAGAGTGGCGTGGACATATATACACTACCAAACGTAAAATAGATGGCTAGTGGGAAGCAGCCGCATAGCACAGGGAGATCAGCTCGGTGCTTTGTGACCACCTAGAGGGGTGGGATAGGGAGGGTGGGAGGGAGATGCAAGAGGGAGGAGATATGGGGACATATGTATATGTATAGCTGATTCATTTTGTTATACAGCAGAAACTAACACACCATTGTAAAGCAATTATACTCCAAGAAAGATGTTTAAAACAGCAAAAACAAAAACCAGGGTTTTCCCTGACTGCTTACATCATACCTAACTTGGGGCAAAAATCTTTCATGGCAGAGCATCTAACCGTTTTTTTTTTTTTGGGGGGGGGGGCTGCACCACTCGGCTTGTGGGGATCTTAGTTCCCCAACCAAGGATCAAACCCCAGGCCCCAGCAGTGAGAGCACCGAGTCCTAACCACTGGACCGCCAGGGAATTTCCTCTGAATTTTAAAGTTTAGCCCCCTTTTAAACAGCCAAGTATTGGGAATGCTGTTTTGATGTTAGGAATGAATTTTTCAGTATCTTCCAGTAGCCTTTGCAACTTCCAAGTTGACTTAGAGGAGAAAGATGCAGAGTCCAGAATGTAGCAGAAGAACTCCTCACTCACAAAGTTCTGCCTCTTGGCCTGCCCTCCCCCTTCACCCTTCATCCTCCCCCATCCCAGCAGTGGCCTCAGCCTCCAAGAACTCAGCAAAGGCAGCATTTTCAGATTGCCTTCTGCGCACCTCCAGGGCTTGAGGGATTTTTTTCCTCCCCAAGGCATAAAAAAAGTTTCCACTGTGAAAGATGCAAAGCAGTTTCATGTCACACTACACAGTTTTCTTCCTACCATGTATAGTTTGTGGATGTTAAATTATAGATTGCAGTCTAATTTGAATACTTTTGGAGTTCTTTACATTTGGGAGTTCTTCAGATATCACTTTGAGTAAACCAAAGGGAGCCCTCCACGAAGGGATTGGTATTCAGAAAAGGCACTGACCTACGAATTAAAGTCAAAAGAAGAAGCCACTCAAATTCTGTGCACCTCTTGCACTCCCGGACTGACAAACTAGAAGTCATCGGTAGCTTCTGCCTCTGCAGATGCAGTTCTGAATTACATGTACCAGGGACTGTTCTCTGCCATGCCTTGTCTATCCTTTCTCGTATTCCTTTATTTGTTTCTTTTAGACCTGAACCTTTTATCTTTTTACCTCAAGGTTAAAATAAATATTCAGTAAATCTATATTCCTTCCCCCCACACACCTTTTTTCTTTCTGGGTACCACCCTTCAGATCTTATTTTTATCATTTGTTAACTTAGTGTTAAACTTTTAGCAAGAAAAACTTAGTCATTGAACTTTGCATTGGGGTGCATTTATGTGTATATTAATTAGAAAACATGGAGATTCCACTTGAATTAAGTAAACTAAACCTTTGAAACTGTCAGCCAGATAAAGACATCAGCTTTCCACTGTTTTTTTCTATATAAAAGCATATCCTACATTTTGAGAAAGATCAGATGAGAAAACTGTGAATAAGTGAAGATGATAGCACTGCTCTGAAACTGGCCAGAAAGAGTGCCAGCTTGTAGATATCCATACTGTTCTAAGCCTTTAGGAGGAAAGGATACTTTCAAGTTTAGGTACATGTTTGGAAGAAACAAAAGGGAAAGAAGATGGAGAAAATGGGGAAAAAAATGATTTTTTTGTAAGAGTCGCAGAAGCATGCAGAGTTCTTAGGTATTTGTTCTAATTTATCTGCCAAACATTTTCTCAACAATCTACAAGAGGATACTATCTACTTTTCACCCTAAAAAAAAAAAACTATGATGGCAATTTTTGCCCAGTTTCCCAGGAGAAACTCAGTGTCAGCAATAGAAGAAGAGTGAGATATGATTGTGAGGCTGGACTTTAAGGAAACACTCAGATAAGCAAAGAGATATTTTTGCACACAAGAGGCAGCGATTATTATTAAGGAAAACAGAGAAAGTAAAAGTCGCTAACTTGAGAACACAAAGACAAGTCAATCATGGCCTTGTTTTCCAGCCAAGATAATTACCCACAGCATACATATTTCCATGCATGCCTGTCCAACTTGTCTGCTGCCCCACCATTTGGAAAACAAACAGCCCATTAAAAGAATGTCTTTGGATGTTTTTTTTTTTTTCCAGAAAATCTGTCCCTTTTTCAGTGCTTTTAAAAGTGTAGAGTTAGTTGACAAAACTTTGATAATTAAAGTAGAGAAGTATTTACCTGGCAGAATTGTTTATGAAACATTTACGTTCCCTGCCCCTTGAACTGTGGAGGAATGAAAACGTCTAACTCCCCACCTCCTTTTCTCTTCTGAAACTTGACCTGTAATTTAAATCCTGTCCCTCAGCAAGGTACCTGGCAGCCTATCTTTTTACAGCTTTAGTTACAGCGCTCTTCAGAGAACTCACCATCCTAAAGAGATAGAACAATGGGTTGAAACAGAGTAGGGCATAGGCTATTGGAAAAAAACAGACACTGAAAATGGTCAAATGTTCTGTCTTTCCTCCTCCTCCTTCTCGAGGTGGAAAGGGCATCAAGCTGGTGGACCTGAGCCAAGTCCTCACCTTAGGTCCTGAGCCGTCCCAGGCCCCTCATAGAGCAGTGGGCACCTGTGAGTCCCTCTGTGCATCCAGAGTTCTTCTGCACCAGGGAGCTTGGTTGAAGAGTTTGACCAAGGTCGATGGTGGTGGTAATAACACATCCGTTCTTTCGGGTCGAGTACAAAATGATGGAGGAAAACTCCAGAATTTGAACGCTTGCATTCTAGTACAACCTTTAAGCTCAAGCAAAGCTGAGGAAAGAAAAGGGGCGTGGGAGTCTCCTCTCCAAGTGTTTATAGAACTTGGATGCTTGACAAACAGGGAGCATCAAGGTAATTGTTCTTGAGGCAGGAAATCTATAGTAGAGGAAGCAGGTGCTGTGTGATGATTACCACGTTTTGAAATTACCGTATTTACTATTCTGCTTTTAGGAGGTTGACTCCAAAGTCAGGTTTTTGGAAGATGCTGTCCCTTTTATCTGTAGTATCAGACAAAATCCGTTAATTATAAAAGGAGGAGAAGGCACTTAAGTACATTGGAAACCAGAGGTCATACGTGCGGCAGTGTGGACGATATCCATCTTTCTTTATTTCTTTATTTTTTTCGTTTTGCCTTTCAGCATCCCATACTTTCAGAAAACTTGTGACTAAGAGTGAATTCTTATTTTCCAAATTGTTTTCAGACATTTCATGTTCATGTAAACTTGGCTTATTGATTTCCTGATTTTTTCTTTATTTTTTTGTTTTGTCCATTTTATTTTTAATCAGCTACATCAAATGGGTCTTTGGAGGGCCTGGATAACCAGGAGGGAGGGGTGTGCCAGACAAGAGCCATGAAGATCCTCATGAAAGTTGGACAAGGTAAAGACCGTCTGCTGCTTCACGGAGCCACTGATCTGGTCGAGCCCCCAGCTAGTATGGCGCCAGTGTTGCCCACACGCGCCTTCACTCACTCTGCAGTTCAGTTTCCAAAGTAAACTTTTCTCTGCACCTTGAGCCACTGACAGATTTCCTCAAGTTGTTGCAACCCACTTCTTTTACTGGAGATACTTCTACAAGTTGAGGTCAGCCAGGTACAATGTCTATTGCCATGTCTGTATCTACAGATATATTTTTCTTCTTAAAAGCAAAACACCTCTTTGGTTCACCATTAAAATATCCAGAATGCAAACTAAGTTTCTGCCATTTTGCCCATTTCTGCATCGTGACTACAGAAGACTTGTGTTCACTGAGCCTTTTCACACAAAGATGACCTCTTGTGCAGAAAGAAATATTCTTCTAATTAGAAATTGGGATAGTAGTCAGTCAACTCACTCAGTTAAATTAAAATGTCATCTGCAGCGCTCTGCCTGCCAAATGCAAGAATCCCTACGGTTTCCACAGATGGCCTCACCATCTAAACCTCTGAAATAACTAGTAGAACCGTTTTGTTTTCAAAGGAAAATTATATTCTTGCATCTCACAGTACTTTGCATAAAGAATCTTATGTTCATTTCTATTTGTGCCTCTTGAGATATAGATCCAGCTCCTAAAGCTAGAGCCCATCAGATGTCTGTGCTGTAAGTAACCGCTTGTTTTTCATATAGATGCGAGTTCCGCTGGGTCAACCAGGCATAATGATCCAACAAGACGGCCAGAACTTGAAGCTGGTACAAATGGGAGAAGTTCAACAACGAGTCCTTTTGTCAAACCAAATCCAGGTATAGCAGCGTGACCCATGTGTGCCTAGGTCTGTGTGTTCCACACTGCTCGGATCACAGTGGGTAGAACAGAGTCCAAGTACTTCTGCACCAGGAGGATGAACTTGTAGCTCCCGCAGTCAGTAAGCTTTGCTCTCGGTTAGTTGTTATCAATTACTCAACCAGAATAAAATAATTAATTCCCACAAAAGTCTTACATTCAAAAGAGTAGAATTCATCAGCTGTAAGTGCCAATTATTAGCACTGCTCTTTCAGATCAAAGCTACTTTCATTGGCTGACACTTTATCGTGCTGTTTGTAAACCTAGCTTCAAGCCAGTGTTAATGTATATATAACTGTACCAGTGTTTCATCTAGTTTTATCTAATCCACAGAGCACCTGATTGATCCTCTTCTACATTTGAGATGGTAACATCTTAAAATATTGCATAAGGCCACATTTTTCAGGTAGTTTCGTCAAAAATTTTTTTCACGTTTTCAGTGTAAAATAAAATATTACATGGATTCCTGGCAGAAGTTTAGAATACTGGATAAAATTGACTGCCGTTTAACTTCGTTTTGTTAGCAGTCTTTGAACAAAGCTATAGCTATGTGTTTGTTACCACGGGAATGAATTTTTTATATGGTGGTCGCTGAGCAGACGTCAGCAGTTCCGTATTAGGGATCCGCATGCCTGGTTGGTAGTCGTGCGAATTTAGCATCTGTAGCAATATTCCATGTCTTTCCAAGCTTCAAGGAGGGAAGTTGTTATTTCTAACTTTCAATGACAAGATGTGTCAAATTCTTATGACAAACTGATAAATGGATAATATGATGATGCCAGGCAATTTTTTAGTGCTTAACATTTGGGTTGGCAGTCTGTTCCGTGTGAGAGTTTCTGCTGCCTTCCAAATATATTTTAAGTGTAAATCAAATAATACAAACGAGTTACGGGTTGAACGTTTTCCCAGGCCCCATCCCTCTTTGCAAGCTCTCCAGCCAGCCGTCGGCAGGGCTTGTCTTTAAAGGCAGGCGGTTTGGATATTCCCATGAAGCCACCGTAGCCAGAGAGGGCACGAGAACAGCGTGGCCTGGGCAGCAGATGCTGACCTGGAGAATCAGCCGCTTCCCTTTTTCCTCCTGGTGGTGGCTGCAGGCTGGCTGGCCGGGGTTAAGACGTGGGGCAAGATCAAGGGCTGGCTGTCACAGCCTGTCCACGCAGCTGATGGATGATGATGTATAGAAGGGAAGCGATGAGGTCTGGGAGCAGCATCAGAGTCCCACCTGGAGTCCCGTCTCCCCGATGGCTGGCTTCTGCCGTTTGCATTTAGCTATTTTTTTTAATTGAAGTATAACTGACTTAAAATGCCGTGTTAGTTTCAGTTGTACGGCACAGTGATTCAGTTATGTATATATATATTAGATATTCAGTTATATATACACACATATATTCTTTTTCCGATTCTTTTCCCTTGTAAGTTATTACAAAATATTGAGTAGAATTCCCGGTGCTATACAGTAGGTCCTTGTTGGTTATCTCTTTTATATATAGTAGTGTGTATCTGTTAATTCCCAACCTCCTAAATTTATCCCTGCATTTAGCTATTAAACGAGGCGCTTGGTTTGCCAGTCTAGCTGCCAGGGAAGTCTTTGGCCTGCCAGCAGCCGGCCAGCCCTGGCGAGAGCGGTGACTCTTCTGGCTGCTCTTTCCCACCCCCTGCAGGTTCCAGCACAGACGGCAACAGCGCCGGACATTCTGGGAACAATATCCTCGGTTCCGAAGTGGCCTTATTCGCAGGGATTGCTTCAGGGTGCATCATCTTCATCGTCATCATCATCACGCTGGTGGTCCTGTTGCTCAAGTACCGGAGACGGCACCGCAAGCACTCGCCGCAGCACACGGCCACGCTGTCGCTCAGCACGCTGGCCACGCCCAAGCGCGGCGGCAACAACAACGGCTCGGAGCCCAGCGACATCATCATCCCGCTGAGGACTGCGGACAGTGTCTTCTGCCCTCACTACGAGAAGGTCAGCGGGGACTACGGGCATCCCGTGTACATAGTCCAGGAGATGCCGCCGCAGAGCCCGGCGAACATTTACTACAAGGTCTGAGCCTCGGCGGTGCCTTCGCTTTCCCGGAGGAAACTTACTGTCCCGCTGCCGCCCGCGGAGGGTCCGAGGCCCCCTGTGTCTGCGACGGACTGGCGCACAGCGGGGAGAGGGGACACTCCTTCTGGGGAGAGCCCTGTGGAGTCGGACAGCTTACTAGTCTGTAGCGTTTCGGCCGCGGTGACGAAGGATGCGCCCCGGCGGCTGGAAGACTCGCGTGGAAGATGCGCGTGGGGACGGCACGCGCCCCGCCCCCTCCTCTTCCGGGTACCACGGGCGTTCGGGCCTCCGCAGGAGCCGAGGGGAGACAGAGCGGTCGGTGGGCGGGAGCATCCCGGGCAGGTGTCCCAGGTCCCCCAGGCTGCTGGGCCTGGAAAGGCCGTCCTCCGCCTCGGGCGTGGCCCTTCCCCCCTCCCACACGAGCTGCACCCCGGACTTGTCGCACAGACTCTGGCCGCGTGAGGCCTTCGGAGAGCGCTAGCTTTTAGTCCTCACTGTTGCACACACTCCTGTCATCCGGGGCGCTGCAGGCCTTCACATGAGATTTCTTCTCACGCCACACTCCGTACCACTAATGAGACATTAGCGTCTGGCGTCTCGTGCTTCATCTGTTTGCAACAGCTACTGCCGAATGGGCGACGCAAGGATAGAAATTGCGTTTGCTAATAAGGAGCCTTCCAGCCAGATACTAGGCTGTCAGCCCGGGAAGGGGAGGGGTTCTCGGGAGGGAGGGCCGGGGGAAAGGCCGTTGCAAAGGCAGTTCAGCGCTGCCACCTCTGCAACAGCGCTGGGAGGGAAAACTCCAATTAGATAGCACAGCACTTTGGTTTTGCTAAGATTTTAAGAGGCAAGTAGGAGACACAACGACACACACGGTAGATTCGGGTGCATTTGAAGGAATTCACTCTTATCAAGGAGCAATGCACAGGAAAAAAAAGAAAAATAGTCCCTCTACGCTGGGTGGAACAAAGGGGCATTGTTGGTAGAGGGCCAGGCTTGGAGGGATGGATGGGCACCGGCAGGACTCCCGTGGTACTGCAACAGGATGCGCAGCGGTGAAGCTGTAGGAAAGTCGTCGGTCTGCTTCGGGGGAGGTTTAAGGCAGACTCAGCTGCTATACTTATCACATTTTATTCAACACAGGGAGAGCATGTAGGAGATGAGCAGAGAGCCCAATCTGACCTAGAAGTTTAAAAGCCAAAGGTCACACAGGCTGTAATTCCATCATCTTTGACGTTATTAAGGCATTCTCATATATAAAAGGTAGGTCAGACTCCCCGGCCCCCCCAGTGCCCCCTCCCCGCCGCGCCCCTCCCCACTGCGCCTTACGACACTTTGGTTTATGGCGGTGCTGTCCTGGCCGCGAGGGCCGAGGGGTAGGTACTGAGCGAGGCCACAGCTCGGGGCCCTGTATCAAGGTGAGGCACACATGGCAAACCTCTTAAGAGTCCCGAGGACCGAAATAAATTATGATGTCGAGGGGGAGAAGGAAGGTAGGATGTATTTATAATAGATATATAGAACACAAGGGATATAAAGTGAAAGATTTTTACTAATATATACTTTAAGATTGCACACAGTCCACACCAGAAGATGGGAAATTCATTTGTGGCGATTAAGTGGTCCCAATGCTCCGTGCTTTAAAAAAAAAAAATTGGACAGCTACTTCTGGGAAAAACAACATCACTCCAAAAATAACAATAATGGGAGCAAACACAAAAATAACCCAGTCCTCTGAAGGCATCTTGCGTCACCGTAGATTAGGAAATGCAAGCCCCAAATACCAGGAAATCGGTGTTACTGCATCGTTTTCGACAATGACAAGATGTGCCGGCATTTCTTTTCTGTGCTGTGTTTTCCCTTGCCCTGTGGGCTGAAGTGTTCGCTAGAATCCACCGGGTCACATCGAGGGGGTTTCGGCTGAAAGTTCAGCCTGACCCCGTTCCTTCCTCTCTCCCCCTCCCCTCTCCCCCTCCCTTCTGGGAAAAGAAGTGAGTAAACAGGAAACCTACTTTTTATGTGCTATGCAAAATAGACATCTTTAACATAGTCCTGTTACTATGGTAACACTTTGCTTTCTGAATTGGGAGAAAAGAAAAATGTAGCAACAGCATTTTAAGGTTCTCAAACCTCCAGTGAATACCTGCAAAAATGAGTTGTCACAGAAATTCTTCTCTATTTCCTGAACCTGAAAATGATGTTGGTCCAAAGTGCGTGTGTGTGTGCGTGAGTGGGTGTGTGATATACATGTGTATATATATGTATAATATATATCTGCAATATATATTATATATATATCATATTTCTGTGGACGGTTGCCATGGTGATCGGCCACAGTACATATGTCATTCTTTCCGTCACGCTAACCTCTCCTGTACGTGCATCCCTACAAGGTTTTCTTGTAAGCCATCGAAAATTACCTTTAGGATGGGGGAGAGGGGCAAGTAGGGGAAAAATGGGAAACAGTCTGATTTTATTGAAATCAAAGGTGTGTATCATCGGTTGGCTACATTTTGGGTATATGCTAAACTGTGAAAAATCAGATGAGTTGTTGAAGAGTTACCTGCAAGCAATTGACCAGTGTTCTGTGCGTCTGTTTTGTGTGTGGTGCAGGATATGACAATCTACCAACTGTCCCTTTATTTGAAGTTGGTTCAGCTTTGGAAAGTTACTGTAAATGCCTTCCTTGTATTCTCATCCCTAGTCATCCGACTTTGGAATTTGCACCATAATGTTTAAGTGAAGATGCTGTAAATAGGTTCAGATTTTACTGTATATGGATTTGGGGTGTTACAGTAGCCTTATTCACCTTTTTAATAAAAATACACATGAAAACAAGACAGAAATGGCTTTTCTTACCCAGATTGTGTACATAGAGCAATGTTGGTTTTTTATAAAGTCTAAGCAAGATGTTTTGTATAAAATCTGAATTTTGCAATGTATTTAGCTACAGCTTGTTAAACGGCAGTGTCATTCCCCTTTGCACTGTAATGAGGAAAAAAAATGGTATAAAAGGTTGCCAAATTGCTGCATATTTGTGCCGTAATTATGTACCATGAATATTTATTTAAAATTTCGTTGTCCAATTTGTAAGTAACGCAGTATTATGCTTGAGTTATAAATATTTTTTCTTTTCTTTGTTTTATTTTGATAGCCTGTCATAAGTTTTTGATCTGCTTTAGTTCCACATTGCAGTTAGCCCCCCGAAAATGAAATCCGTGAAGTCACATTCCAAATCTGTTTCAAACTGAATTTGTTCTTAAAAAAATAAAATACTTTTTTCCTATGGAAAAAGCGCCTTCAAAGTATTTTCCTTTCCTTCTTGTTTTCTTTTCCTTTTTCTTTCTTTTTTGTTTGTTATTTTAATTTGCCTTCTCTGTTTCTCTGTGATTACAGTTATCGAGACCCTTCCACCCACGGGCATGTGTATGCCCATTTTTCAAATCAGGCCGTGCACACACGTGAAGGTTAATCTTGCAACATTGCAGCATGAGCCCACTGGTTTCCCCATAAATTTTTGAACTCACGTTTTAGCATAAAGTTTTATAAAATCCTCTTCATCCTGAGCAGTTTGACCTGCACTGAGTGAAAGTAGCCAGGAGAAGAAGAGGGGCTCTTATCCCAACGCTTAGTTCCAAGATGATCTAGTTTCCATGCAAGCAAAGCAGTTTGCTATTGACTGCTTTACTTTTCTTCACAAAATAATCCCAGGAGGAAGGAAAAAGTCTTAACGTTTTGTAAAAATGTAACATGGGTGAAAGCATGTGTTGTGATACTGGATTGAGGCAAGCCAGGGGCCAGTGGTGAATGTAACCACCCTTTCCATTTTTGCCTTCCTAGGGAAGGTGACCAGGTGCCCTGAGTGTTTTCCCTGCTCTCATTGTCTTTGAGGTCTTAAGATTGATCATCAGACACCCACCCTCATCTTCCTTTGAGATCTGAGGGCAGAGCTGTGGTCAAGGCAGAAGCAGCTACTAGTCACCATGAAGTGCGCAGATCTCTAGCTGCATTAACTCTGGTTAGTCCTTACCTTAAGGAGTGAAGTATTTTAGGTTGGGAGGATGAGAAAGGGCCCCCTGAAGTAAGGAGCCAGAGATTGTTCCAGCCCAGGCTGATTTGCCCAAGATCACAGCCCCAGTAAATGAAGAATCTGTGTTTCAAAAGCCCCTCAGGAGATTCTCATGAAAGGCTGCATCTCTGCAGCACTGGCCCAGCAGACTTGTACTAAAGGAATGTTTGTCGAACAAATGCTCTCCTTCCAAAAAACAAAAACAAAATTCTCCAGAGGCCCGCAGTTTCAGTTGATGCTTGAATAGTAGTTTCATTTTCTCCATCACGTTATTTCACTTTCCCTAACTGCCCATCCACTGCAAATCCAAGTTTCGGGGCACAGTTTACAGCCACGTCACTAAGCTGAATGCTGGACCCCACCTACCAGGGTCACAAATGATTAGTCTGAGTAAAAGAAAACAATGACGAAATATTGCATTTACAACTTTGACTTTGTGACCCCTGTTAACGATTTAAGTGTCATCTTTTCCACCTTGTTTTTGAAACCACACTTTCCAAACTGAATAAGCCAACCTCAACTGAGGAAAATAAAATGTGCCCGGTGTTTATTCTTTTCAACCAGCGAGAAGGAATCTCACATACAGAAACATCTCGCAGAGGTTGTAAAAGCAGCCGCTCCTCGTTTTGTTTGAAAAGTGACCCTGCTGTTGAAACATGCCTGCCCTGCGTTGCTAAGTGTTGACCAGCCAGCTGGTAACTCTTCGGAACATCTCTCACTGTTGTCCATTTCCTTTTTGGTAAAAACAGTTGCCCGTTCAAACACTGTGATAAAGGTTCACAATGGAAATGAGAAAAAAAATCAATAAAATATCAGTCTCAGGACTCTGCAGCTTGCTGTCAGTCTCTGGACCCAACCCAGAGAAGAATCAGCGAAAGAAGAAAAAAAATAAAACCCAGAGGAGTAAAACTGACTCCCTAATATGTGCAGAAAAGGATAATTACCCCACTTTTTGGTTGGGTAGCAAATAGGTCTTCAGGTGGCCCAAAAGGAGACATAATTGCTTCTGTAGTACAGAGGACCTGGATGTTCTTTTGTTTCTGTTTTCAGTGAATTTGGGATTATGTTTGTGATATTTACACAATAGACGTCCTCGAAGGCAAATTTTCTGCGTTGTAATAGAAGAGTATTTCCTACCCCTCATTTTTCCAGGTAGAGAATGATTTATCAAAGATTGGGGGGATATTAAAATATTGTATTTTTGTAGTAAAGTATAGCATACCAGGGAGATGAATCAAGTTTTTAGTACTGTGCCCCCAAAGCTGAAGATATATTCATCTCAAGATTTTTATACTGTGGTAAATGGACTGACTAATGGAACCTCTTAGAAACAATTCTTCATATGAAGTTAATTATATATATATATATTTTTTAATATCTTTATTGGAATATAATTGCCCCACGATGTTGTGTTAGTTCCTGCTGTACAGCAAAGTGAATCAGCCATATGTATACATATATCCCCATATCCCCTCCCTCCCACCCTCCCTATCCCACCCCTCTAGGTGGTCACAAAGCAGCGAGCTGATTTGTTAGTGTATATATGTCAATGCTACTCTCTCACTTCGTCCCAGCTTCCCCTTAATTATATTTTAAGAAACAACCAACCTCCTCATAAAAAATCTCCAGAGACATAAGTACACAGCATGAGAAATAATGATACCCGCACAGTTTATGGACAATCATAAATTGTTGATAAATGTGTCCAATGAATGAAAGTGAGACCTGGCTTCCTGCTCTCTTCCTGCTACTGTTGTCTCCATGGCCTTTTAGCAAATTGCTTTGTGTTCTGCGCCCCAGATCCTCACCTATAAAGTGAGAGGGTGGGCCTCTAACACACCGAAGGTTGCTTTCAACTTTTTATAGGATTCGAAGCAAAGCCATTAGTCTTTTCAGCTGTTCAAAAGCACCTCGATGCAAGCTTCTATTTGTCCTGGCATCCCACGGGCAAAGCTCTGAAGACTGTTCACAGCCAAACCCCACCCCGCTTTGGGCTGCACTTGACCGTTCACCCCCTGCCCATCAAGAGCCTGCATCCGGACTCTGAGCTCTGCTGTTCTCCACCCCTTCCTTGCCTTAAATCTCAGAAAGATCCAATAACTAACCATCTACACATACTGATTGAACTGGGAGCCCTGCTCTTGTGTTTTCAGCCTTTTATCTATAATTTTTAAGTACAGGCACACCTCAGAGATATTTCAGGTTTGGGTCCAAACCAAAACAAAGCAAATACCGCAATAAAGCGAGTCACATG
This sequence comes from Mesoplodon mirus, assembly GCF_964341445.2. NCBI lineage: Eukaryota > Metazoa > Chordata > Mammalia > Artiodactyla > Ziphiidae > Mesoplodon > Mesoplodon mirus. The sequence goes on along the minus strand of NC_138993.1, from coordinate 73,286,841 downwards.
CATTGTTTGATTCTCCAATGCATATAAATGTTATATTTACACTATACTGTAGGCTAGTAAGTGTGCAATAGCATTATGTCTTAAAAAATGTATAGACCTTAATTTAAAAATTGCTTTCTTGCTAAAAAAAAAGGCCAACACAATTATAAGAGTAACATCAAAGATCACGGACCACAAATCACCATAACAAATATAACAATAATGAAAAAGTTTGAAATATTGTAAGAATTACCAAAATGTAACATAGAGACATGAAGTGAGCAAATGCTGTTAGAAAAATGGCTCCGATAGACTTGCTTGACTCAGGATTGCCCCAAACGTTCAGTTTGTAAAAACGGCAAGCCAAGCGCAGCAAAACGAGGCATGCCTGTAACTCTTTTGTCTTTATTTAAAAACATTGTGAAGTCACTGCGAGCAGGCCCCCAGCTTCTATTTAAACATTTCTCGAGGGTCCACCAGGGGCCAGGCAATGTGTTAGCTGTTGGCAATGTTCTCTTGCAGCAGTTAACTGAGCCCAAGTCTGCTTTGTCTTCGCTGCACTTGGGATCCATTTGTTTACTTGTCATTCTTTCCACACTGGCATCTGGAACACATCCTTACTATTTATACCTCCTCTATTATTTACACCTCTGATTCTGTAGTCTGTGGCAAAGAACTGCCTGACTAAAAAACATCCTTTGGTTGATAGTGGAACTATTATTTCCTACATGCCATTCATGCTTAATAAAGAGATTAGAGTTTTTGTGTGTGTTTTGTTGTTAAAGCCATCGTGGCTCTATCTTAAAAAGTTCAAGAACAGTAGAGGAGATACACGTCATCAAAGAAAGCTGCTTAAAATCGACTGAAACCGTAAGGCAAACAGGACGCCTCTGAGGTATATCATTTTTGTATAGTAGCTTCATTAATGCAACATGAAAGGAAAACCAAAAAAGTAGTGGAGATGAACGTCTAGCTCCAGGATCTCTCAAGTGGGAGAAAAAACAACGCTACAGGAAAAGCTCCCAACTTGCTACATCCTTCACTCGAGTCTGTAAGTTATTGGGTCCGTTAGTTCTTTATCATCTGGGAAATCTGCATATTGCTCAGGATGCTGAGAAAGGTGTAAGAGGTTTCTATAAACATAACCCCGAATGTCTTTGTTTTACATGTGCAATTTACTGTATTTGGATTCCTTTGCATCCTTTTGATGAAGTGTCATTTGCCTGAGAGAAAGCATACACCCCACGGAACTGGGGACCCTTGTCTGGAACTTCTGGCTCCTTGTATGACCCCCCAGACAAACTGCATATCTGCTTCTCCCCTGAGGCCAATCATCTGAACTTGGATTCTTTGGGACACTCACGGAGACTTGCTAAGGTTAAACTCAGTTACATGCATCTAATTTTGAAGCGTAGCTTATAAAACACAGCAACAAATCAAAAACTATTATCTCTGTAGCTCATCCACAGTGAACACTTAAGACACAAAGGCAGGAGTGCCACTGGCTTCAGCCATTCTCAGCAAGAGCCTTTTCATCACACCGGTCCAAGACACTAACAAGAGGCCCACCCAAGCAGACCCTACACAAGTCTAGAAGCTTCTGTCCAGTGAACACCCACACACACTTAATTTGTTCACTTACCCATCATGCATCGATTTAGCACTTAATATATGCCAGGCAGCATCCTAAGCCTTGGAGAGGGCAACATGAAAGACAAGATTCCTCCTATGGGGACCTCACGGTCCATTCGGCAATTCAAAACTTTCATGAATAAAAACGAAGCATCTCAAACATGTAAAGAAAAGAAGTAATAACGATAATAACCACTCTATGTGTTATTCCTGGAGCATCTTTTTAAAAAAGTATTTGTCCATTAGTAACCTATGTCTTTGTTACTGTGGTTTGCATGTCTTTCCTTTTAAATCTTTCATTACATATATGCCAAATGGCTGGTTCGGATGCTAAATTTAGTATAACGTTTCTTCAAAACATCTTTGGAGTTTGCTTAAGTGCCTGCCTCTGGCCTTAAAGGGCAAATCAAAACGTTTCCAATTGGTTTCCAGCCCACATTACAATGTGTATGTGTATTTGAAAGACTGTTTCTTGGCTATAATTGGTAGTTTTCTTGTAGCTAGGTCTGAGGAAAGAATTGCAGCGAGCTTTATGTCTGCTAACAGTGGTGAGCACTGAGCTCAAAAAGAGCAGGGAAAAAAATGAAGTCTGAGCATCTGGGATGGTTGCCAGACTGACCTCCAAGTTGCGTGCAGTAGAAGAATTCCAGCCAAGCAGACACAGGGCCCTTCCTGCTGAGACCTGGGTCTCTGCCGTTTAACTTCTCTCCTTGTAAAGGAGAGAGGAAAAGATAAGGGGTGCCTACCAACTCCCTTAACTACCTTAGATAAAAATAATGACTGTGTTAATCTCACTGTAATTGACACACACGGGTTCTGCCATACTGTTGTCTGAGTGTCAGAAAAAGACAAGGACACGCCACGTGTGTTCCTTCCAGGAGCACGTGTGTCAGGTTCATTAAAAGGGTCTCCAGCACGTGGTAGAAGCACCACTCACCACCCAAAGAGGAAGCTACGATTCACTTTGTCAGATGATGGAAAATACCCCTTGATGGTTCCTTCTCTCTGGCCACCTCGGCTCTGTGCCATGGGGACAGGGTTTGGCTGCAGCGAAATGAATGTGGGAAATATCAGGGTTTGCATGGAACTCAGCAGGCAGGACTCATAAACCTCTGTGTGCAGCATCATCAAGGATGCAGAGAGAGGTAGCTGTCAACTCTGATGGCGGCATCCCTGCCTCCCCGAGAATGACCTGGAGGGACATACCTTCTCCGTGATTCACCACCACCCCAAGGACGCAGGAGAGAATGGATTACAGTCCTATGGCTCTTCATCCCCCGTGCATTTGTTTTTCAGAGTCTCCTTTACATTAACTTGAAGATCAGATTCCAGAAGAGTGTTTGAAATAGGGCAACTGAATTTTTCAAACGGCAGCTCCAGCCAAGCAGGTACCATGTTTATGACTGCGATGAAGCAGTTTGAAGGGTCTGGTTTCGCTTAACAAGGTTGCCCAGCTTTTTATAGGCCCAAACAGAAATCCTTTTAGAGAACTCCTTCCACTAGACCGTTGTCACCACTGTTTCCTGTGATGTGTCTTGACTTCAGATTTTGAGGCCTGATTTCTGACGTTTTAATATGACAACCTCTGAACTCCACCTACCTCAGAAAGACAGGAGATTCGTGAAGCTCTCTGTTCTTAGGTGCTAAGCTTTTTATCATTTCATTTCCTTAGCTTTTTACTTTGAAAATGTTCAGCTATCCAGAAAAGTTGAAAGAGCAGAGTTATAGATCATAAGTTATACACAGATATTTGCCTGTGTAGAGGGCCAGTGCCCCTAACCCCTGTGTTGTCCAAGAGTCAACTGTACTAATTGGGGGAGTTTAAATGCTTAGAAGTATTTAAGTTATAATGTTTAAATGCTTGAAAACTTGTCTAAGTGGTTAAACCTGAAAGTTTTCATTTATTAGTTGTTAAAACAATTTGTACATATTTAGAAAAGTGTTAATCACTTACTATCTGAAGAACTATTCATTTGATAAATTTTAAAAAAGAATTAGTACTGTGCTTGCATCTGGGAAAAATTATGTTTCCTTTCCCATCCCTTCCTCCATTCTTTAAAGCAACCGTCATAACCAGAATATTGTCTACCTGTTTCGAAAGTTATTGTATGTACATACTTGCATCTATCTATCTATCTATCTATATATATAGATAGTTTTTTTTGTTTTGTTTTGTTTTGTTTTTGCGGTACGCAGGCCTCTCACTGCTGTGGCCTCTCCTTCTTGCGGAGCACAGGCTCCGGACGTGCAGGCTCAGCGGCCATGGCTCACGGGCCCAGCCGCTTTGCGGCATGTGGGATCTTCCCGGACCGGGGCACGAACCCGTGTCCCCTGCATTGGCAGGCAGACTCTCAACCACTGCGCCACCAGGGAAGCCCCTATCTATCTATTTTAAATGATGTCTCTAGAGATCACACTATTCACATTGTTCATGCTTTTTTGGTAAATAATACATCTAGGAGATCTTTCCTCATTGGTACATTCAGATTCACTTTTTTTCAACCACCACAGTTCATTTAAATCATCACCCACTAGCAAAATTTGGTTTTTAAGCTCCTACACACAATACATCACGCGTATCTCATGGTTAACGGCAGAGACAGTGGGGCTCATCAGGTAATTACATACTCGTCTGTTTTCCTCAGGTTCACTTGCAGTTAGGTTGAGGGCAATGGGCCACGATGGGGATGTCGTGTGAAGGACAAAAGAGCAGGTGTGGGATCCCAGGCTCCCTGCCCCCCTGCTGCTTCGATGAGGATGTCACAAGTTCTGGAGGGCACAGCTCAAAGGCGGTGAAGGCTCGGCTGCCTGGGTCCCGAGTCACTGTATGGAGCAGAGCCTCCTGCTGGTCTGCCTTACTTACTGTGTTCTGCGTGTGACGACTCCAATTTACGCGGTAAGCCAGAAGATCCGGGGTGCTGTCTGTTACCGCAGCGTGTGCTGACCTGCCCTCATTTATACCTGCTCACCATTGTCAGGTATTTTTCCAAGGATAGCCTTAAAGTAAATTCCTAGTGGTGAAATTGCTGTCCAAAAGGAAATGCACATTTGGAATTTTGATAAATACTGCCGAGTTGCCTTCCAATTTCCTTCCTCTTTTCCTTTTTTTTTTTTTTTTCTGGTTTAAATATATAACTTCTGCTTCGCTCCATTGCCTCCTTTCTCCAGTTTGTTTACATTTTTCCTCTGTGATGTACTGTAAAACCTACAAGAGGGCTTCCCTGGTGGTGCGGTGGTTGGGAGTCCGCCAGCCAATACAGGGGACACGGGTTCGATCCCTGGTCTGGGAGGATCCCACATGCCACAGAGCAACTAAGCCCGTGCGCCACAACTACTGAGCCTGTGCTCTAGAGCCTGCGAGCCACAACTACTGAGCCCTTGTACCACAACTACTGAAGCCCACGCACCTAGAGCCTGTGCTCTGCAACAGAAGAGGCCACCACAGTGAGAGGCTCGCGTGCAGCAACGATGACCCAACACAGCCAAAAATAAATAAATAAAATAAATAAATTTTAATAATAAATTAATTAAACCTACAAGAGGCAAATGGGATGAAATAGATTAATACCACCAGGAGCTTTTGTTTGCATGTATGGTTGTATTTAAAGTACCTTCTCGGGCTTCCCTGGTGGCGCAGTGGTTGAGAGTCCGCCTGCCAATGCAGGGGACACGGGTTCATGCCCCAGTCCAGGAAGATCCCACATGCTGCGGAGCAGCTGGGCCTGTGAGCCATGGCCGTTGAGCCTGCGCGTCCGGAGCCTGTGCTCCGCAATGGGAGAGGCCACAACAGTGAGAGGCCCACATACCGCAAAAAAATAAAAAAATAAATAAATAATAAAGTACCATCTCTTTAGGCAGCAATTATTAAGACACTAAATATTGCTTTGGTGCCAAGCTCTGGGAATTAGAAATGTCACATACATAAATATACATATTTATATTTAATATATATATATTTAAAACTAACACAGGACCCAGTATTTGCTAGTGTGTCCAGAACCTGTGGTCTCAAGCTGAGATCACGGTGTAGAGAGAGACATATTTTGCTTCTAGTAAGAAGACACTTAGATATAAGTGGCTTAATCACAGTTATCATGTTATCTTGGTAATGCAAACTGTACTAAGTATCCAGGATCGAATAGAAATTTCATCTAGTGAGGTTTAGGTAGTAATTCTCTCATGAATTTGATATACTTTTTACTTCTGTTTCTGTTTTTACTATACACATGTGGACTGGGATCCAGAACCAGTTAAGATTCTGGATGTGTTAATAGTTAAAAATCTCAAGACATGGGCTTTATTTAGTTCACCCCATATTTACTGAGTATCTCCCTCAAATGATCCCTGCTTGCCTAAAATTGTGCTGGAAGCTTTGAAGGAGAAATAGAAAGCACCTAAGATAAAGGGGCAATTAAAGTAGTAATTATAGCCCAGTACCTTAATTTAGTACAGGAACATATTTTTAGGAAAATAAGTCTTGTTTATTAAAAAATTTAGAACAATAAAGAATTGTTCTAAGAATTATGACTCTCCACTGAAGTAGTTCTGTAAACTTTGATGCCCCACTTTAAAATAGAGCTTCCTGTACCTGAAACCAGAGGGTCAGGTTCAATAAGGGCTTGAATGTGACCCCAAAATCCTTTTTTTCCCAACAAGCATGAAAGATTGCTGACACACCCATGTCTGATGTGTTTTTTCTTGCATGGGGGTATCAATATTTCCTTTTTAAACAAGGCTCAATCTCTTCCATTAAAGGACATTAACTCTAACATAATTCCAGTTATCAGATACCAAGGAGGAACAGGGATGAGGCGATATGGGTGTGTATATACATTTTTTCCTTGGACAATAATTTAGAACGGCTTAGAGCTAGAACTTAGATCTCAAACTCCCTAGACCACACTGCTTGTGTGGTTGTCCACTTGGTCTTGAGTAAGGCTTGTCTTAAGACTCAAAAGTCTCCATTTATGGGCAGACACCTCCTTGCCAGGCCTCTTCATTGCCCACCTGGGCCTCACCTGTCTGCACGTATTACAGATGGTTCAGAAACAGAGATGAAACCAATAGATCAGAGACTTTACACAGAGGGGCCGGCGAGAGGATCAACCCTTAGAAAGCCAGCGAAGTTGGTTCTGAAGGAGTTTAATGCCCCTCTGCTTCGTCTTCCCCCAGTAAAGCGGGCTGGCACCCCTCCCCAGGGACCCCTTCATCCCGTCACGACGCTTCCAAGTTCTCTCTGGCACGAACTGTACCCACTGCCGTCTCCCTGTATCTCAGTTCCTGCACCCCCAAATTTCAACTGTCTAATCTGATAAACAATTTCTAAAAGTGAGAAGGCCTTGCTCAGGAAACACATGGTTTATTTAACTCGGGCCTTCTGAAGACAATACCCCTGTTTTTCTTGTTTCTCCCAATAAAAATCAGCTCACAGCAAGCCAATACAGAATTAATTTTTTGGCAACAAAAGCTTCTCTGTAACATTCAAACTATGCCTTTCCCCATCCAGACATATGATTGGCCTTGGCCATGGTTCCCTAGAACAGTAAGGAAAAGCATAATCATTTTTCTTTCCTTCTCTCCTGTTTTCACACTGTGAACACTCCCAGCTTTTTCATAGAGGCATTAGAAACTGGGTGAGGCTTTTAACTATTTCAGAAACACACACAATCCATAGCTAAAGGTGATAACCAAGAAGAGAGAAAATGAGGTCTGTTTGTTTTCTTTTAGGCTCCTTCTCTTTCTTTTTTGCCAATTTCCACAAGCAGGGAAATAGCTCTCACAGGGCTTGCGCTCTGTGGATCTGAGCTACGGGAGGTTGAAACAGAGCATTAGCAAAACACATTAGGAAAAGATCACATTGCAAGAAGAGCAGGTTGGAGCGGCCAGGGCTGTCTCCCCCTGAGTTTGGAATCCAGGGCTATGCAGCTGGGTGCAATGGGGCTCATCATCAAGAATTTCTCCCTCCCTGCGTTGTGCGCAGAATCTGCCAGGGGCAGCCTTCCTGTTCAATCCAAATTATATTATGCAGCATCTGATACGTAAATGGGCCCTTTCAGAAATGCAGTGCTGTCATCTTCACAGCTTTCATGAAACATTGCTCAGAATGAGTTCCCATTGGCTACGGGTGGCAGTGGGAATCTGCCCCCAATGCTGATTGGCTATGCGTCTTGAGAAAGATACATAATCTCCTGGAACCTCGGTTTCTTTGTCCATGAAAAGAGGTCTATTAACACCCACCTTGTGAAGATTAGTGGAAATAACATAAGGAAATGGGTCTAGAAAAATAATAGGTCCTCCACAATGATCTCTGAAGCGTGCCTGTATCAAACAGCTGATCTCAAGGCTTGGCTTTGTGATGGATTTTACTCTTGACCACAAGCCATCCCATGTTTGCTGACTTTCTTTTAAAGCTGTACCTTTCTCAATGGACACACAAAGTGTTAAAACATTTTTTAATATTTGTTTTTGTTTTTCTGTTGAGCGGCATGTGGGATCTTAGCTCCCCGCCCAGGGACTAGGGATCAAAGCCACGCACCCTGCAGTGGAAGGGTGAGTCTTAACCACTGGACCACCAGGGAAGTCCCCAGAGCCTTCATATTAACATTACATTACATGTAATTCAGAACATCTTTGGATGTCTCTAAATGAAGGGGAAAACCCATTAGCAATTTTTTTCCAGCGTAAGGGAAGAACAAGTTTTCTTTGCACCTCACTTTGACTTTCTAAGCCAACGCTGATGATACATACAGACTTTAAGTTGCTACTGATTCAGATCCAAAGTAAGATCTTGTTTTTCTGGTTTATACGATAAACCAAAATGCGTGGTAGCTACAATAATATATTTCTGGCTTTCAGCCAGAAAGCAGAACTTTTGCAAACTCAGGTAAGACCAAGCGTGAAGGTGTCCACAAATAGCCACTGAGTTCCAGAATTAGTGGGAAGGTGATGGGTCTGCTTCTGGACATGGCCACAGTGGTATGATTCTCATAAGTTGGTGGAGAATCTGACCATTTACATGCTATGTTTAATGGGTGTACAAATTCCTCTCTAACCAGGAAGAGGAGAGACGGTCTTGACAGTGGTGCTTAGGTTAAAGTGAGGCCGTCACGGTGGGCTTGAATCCAGTAGAACTGGGGTGTGTCAAAGAAGAGGAAATTTGGACACAAACACACACAGAGGGAAGACAATGTGAAGACACAGGGAGAAGACGGCCATTTGCAAGTCAAGGAGAAAGGCCAGGAACAGATCTTCCCTCACAGCCTCAGAAGCAACCAACCCAGACTACACCTTGATCTCAGACTCCTGGCCTCCAGAATCCTGAGACAATACAGATCAATCGTTTAAGCCACCCAGTCTGTGGTACTTTGTTACATCAGCTCTAGCCGAATAATACACCAAATCTCTCCCTCAATTAGTTATTGGTCTGAAAGAAATTCCTAGACTCCTTGTCACCTGCTTTTTAATAACATACGAAGCCACGGTCTTTAGCCGATATAAGGAGAAAAGATGCTTCAGTAGAAAACGGGACATTATCTAGAGCAGAAGTTGGCGACATTTTCTGTAAAGGACCAGATAGTAAACAGTTTAGGCTTTGCAGGCCCTTAGGTCTCTGCTGTGACTGTTCGATCCTGCTGACGTACAATGAAGGATGTTGCAGACCATAAGTACACGAACCGGGGGTGGGCTGTGTTCCCATAAAAGTCACAGAAACAGGTGGCGGGCTAGCTTTGCAGACGCCTGGAATAGGGCACACCACCCAGGCTGCCTCATTCACGCCTTTCCGTGCCTTTGAACTAGTTTATAGCAACATAAGTGACAGATAACAGATAGCAATGCAATGTTGTCTAAAGACATGGAAATAGATTCTCTCGGGTAGAGACAGGAGTTCAATGGACTTTCCTCCTCGACCATGGAAGAGGCTGGCTTCGTTGGCCCATTCATCTCAACGTTCCTGAGCTAAAATTGTGCCTGTCCTTTGTATCCTCTTTTAAACTGGTTGTTGCATCTTAATTCCCTCATTATTGAGTTAAGTAAAATCTTTAACCCTCTGTCCAGTTTTATGTTGATTTGGGAATCACGATTCAACCTGTTTTGGGAATGTTATGCTTTAACCCTGGGTAAAGGAGTTATGTTACCTGGACAGATTAAAACATTGACTATATTGTCCCACAAAAACACCAAGAAGCCCCAGTGTAAGAGGCAGTGAATTATAAAGTTTTAATGTAAGGCTGTCTCTTGGTGTTGGGTTGCTGGATGCCGGCCTAGAAGCTGGACAGTCAAATAGAGTGATGCGCAGCTCAGAGCAGGGCCTGGAATTCCACAGATCTTGGCCTGCATTCCAGAGGACAACTTAATTGTTTGTGACCTAGGGCATCTTTCATAAGCTCTGTAGCGCTAAGTTTTCTCACCATAAAATGGCCATAGTTGTAGTACATAGTGCATGGGGTGTCATAGGACTCAAATGAATCAATGAATATAAAAGACTTATCATATTCTAAGAGCACGGCGAATAACATGTTAGCTGATGAAATGCAGGCAGTTATTATTTTGAAGGCAAAAATGAAGACACACAGAGTTTGAGGGGCTATGCAACTTAACTAAGAAGAGATTTTGCCCTACCCATAATTTTGTCTGGGGTAGCAGCATCACACGTTTGGGGAGGATTGTGCAGAGAAAGTGTTGTCACGGCCAAGGGTATAATCTAAGTCTTCCATATCTCCCAACCTGATAACAGCCGGGAATTTCCTTGGAAACTTTCTGCCAATGATTCATACCTGCAAATTTTGTGGTAAATATGTAACAAAAACACACAGTCACAAGGCTATTCCCACAAAGGGTTGGGATGTGAACAGGCTGTGTTGCTGCTGGGTCCAGCAAAGCCAGAGGAGTTTCTGGGTCTTGAAAACATATGACGGTCAGGTTGCAGCATTAGGCTGAAGCAGTACAGCTTAAGAGGACACAAGTTTTGTCTTCTTCAAGGTTGCTTTCTAGCTTTTAGCTTAGATCTATGCTGATGATGAATCCATCAAGTCTCAAAGCATGTTATGTATCAATTGCTTCTTATGCATTTCTTTGAAGTAATTACTTATTCTATTTTTAAAATAATTCTGTTCAAATTATGTTTCAAAATGTCTGTACACACCAGAAGAAAAGCCCCTCAGATTCAACAAATATGCAATGAACTGCAACCATGCCAACTTCGAAGCCAGGGGCACAAGGGATACAGGATGAAGATAGCTTAGCCAATGACCAAGAGGCTTTCAAACTCAGCAGGGATGCTCCTAATTATAACCCAAGAGAGGGTGACATAGGTCCTCCACGAGGGCTGCCACTCCTGGGACAATGGCTACCCCAGTAAATTACACTTCCAAAGGCTCCTACATAGTGCAATCTAGCTGCCAGCTTAGTGAGAGTTGCTGTAGGCTAAATGTAGATCTGCTCAGGCGGGGTGATCATAGGGAAAAGGTCAGGAAAAGAGCCCATTGCCATAGCTCCCTTGTGATCACCATCATAAGTGAGTCAGGCTGTGACTGTGGTTTCATTTCTTGGGGTTCTGTGTTTAACTACACCATGAAGATAATAGGCTACCTTGGCTCTCACCAGGAAAGAAACAGACAGATATCTGTCATTGTGCTCCAAAGACAAAGGGATACGATACCTGAGCTCAGGTGAGGATAAGGACCCCATTAAACATTTTCAGGCAGGGTTCAGTTAACTCAGCAAGAGCTCAAACCCTCACAGTCCTGCCCCAGGCTGGAGAGACTGTTTGTAAAGTTCTTTTGACTGTAACCCAATGATACGTTACATGGTTATTTAACACACACACACACACATGCACACACAGACACACACACACAGACACACGACTGAAGAAAAGGTTTCATGAAACATTCACCATTGGGATGTAATCTGCTATTTGCATACCGTGTTGTTCTATTTCAGTTAAAAAAAATATCTAACACAATACATCTATTTCACAACTTTTCCCAGCTTCCAATGGGGTCAAACCCACAATTTGAAAATCACTGGTAGAGGAGTTTTATGATTCTCAAAAGGAGCTGAGTAATCCGGGCATTAAGATAAGGTCATCAGAGCAGTGAACAAAGAGAAATATTCTTGCATCCACGTGGTTCTACTTCTTAAATCTTGCCTCATAATGAGAACAGGTTTCTAATTGGGCCTGGGCCTCAGTTTCCCCATCTGTAAGGTGGGGAAACTAACAGTACCGACTTCATAGGGTCATCGTGATGGTAGATGGGTTAATAAAGCCCTTAAAATAATACTGTGTGCAGTAAGATTGTTAGATTTTGTTGCTATTATAATTGTTGTTATATTCCCATGCAGCAGATTTAGTGAATGTATAAAGATGCAAAAAGTTATTTATTTATTTTTATGGAGGCATAACTGACATATATTAGTTTCAGGTGTACCACATAATGACTAAAAACCAGAGCTGAGGATGAAATCTCTTGCTGCCTTAGGCTTCTCATTAAAAATTGGGCACCATTAAAAATTGCACTTACAACGCCTAATAGTAAATCAGCAGCTTCCATGGGATTTGTCTTAATAATCGTTACCAACTTAAAACCGACACCATTTCCAAGTCGTCTATTATTAGCACAATATGCCAATGAAAAGAATATTGGCAAGCCTTCATTTTATAGAAACCACAAGCTCCATCTCTGTTATGAAGACCTCATCCAAAGGCTCACTAGCTCTGTTCTCTGTTTAATTGAACTTTAGGGCAGCTGGAGGCTGATTCCAGGATTCTGCTTCATCACCCATGCATGAGGTGTTACCAGGCCTGGGCCTGAACATCACCCCAGGGTGTGTGCCCGTCTAGGGCAGCTCGTGGACCAGGGGCACTGGCTTATGTCTACGAGGGGCCAAGGAGTGTCCTGGGAAAGGATCACCAGCAAACCAGGAAGATTCAGGGTTTGGCAATTTGGTTCAAGGCCACGGGCCAACGTCCCAGGGGAGGCGTGATTCAGAATGTAACACTCTGCCTACCACAGAGCCCTCTGGCTTAACCCTCACATGCTCCTTTCAGAGTCCTGGGCAAGGGCTGAAATCAAAGCAATGTACAAATTTGAAGAGCAATCTGGGGGCTTCCCTTGTGGCACAGTGGTTGAGAATCCTCCTGACAATGCAGGGGATGAAGGTTCGAGCCCTGGTCCAGGAAGATCCCACGTGATGCGGAGCAGCTAAGCCCGTGCGCCACAACTACTGAGCCTGTGCTCTAGAACCCACAGGCCACAACTACTGAGCCCATGTGCCTAGACCCTGTGCTCCGCAACGAGAGAAGCCACCGCAGTGAGAAGTCCGCACAACACAACGAAGAGTAGCCCTGCTCACCACAACTAGAGAAAGCCTGTGCACAGCAACGAAGACCCAACACAGCCAAAAATAAATTAATTAATTAATTTAAAAGTTTATTAAAAAAATAAAGAAAATGTGTTGGTTACTCTCAAAAAAAAATACCAATTATATTGAAATAGAATTATCAGGGAATTCCCTAGTGGTCCAGTGGTTAGGACTCAGTGCTTGCACTGCAGTGGTCCAGGTTCAATTCCTGGTCTGGGAACAAAGATCCCGCAAGCCTCACAGTGTGACCAAAGAAAGAAAAAAAAAAAGAAATAGAGTTATCAAAGGAAACCAAATATCAAGAAATACAATTATCAAAAAAATACAAATTGAAAATAAAAGAAATACAGTTATCAAAATATTAGAATAGTTGTCCTATATTATAGTAATCCCAGTGCCTCTTTATTAACTTATTAAGTAGTAAGACCTGCATGTAACTCAGAAGTAGTGATGAGTGGTGATGACATTTCGAGGTATTTGCCCAACCTTCTATGTGCTGTGAAAATAGCTACATTTTCCATGGGTAATAAAGTAACACTTCATGTCACACATTCTTTCAGGGAAAGAATGGTGTGTTTCCCTGCTTCTCAGGATAGTATGGTGCTCACAGGAATGAGCTCACGAAAAAGCAGCTTTCACTGAAGCTACTGATGCACTTAAAGTTGACCATTCCATCTTTCAAATTAATAGCTACAAGGAGGAATGTTACTGTACAGTAACATTAAAAATGGCTTGGGGGCTTCCCTGGTGGCGCAGTGGTTGAGAGTCCGCCTGCCGATGCAGGGGACACGGGTTCGTGCCCCAGTCCGGGAGGATCCCACATGCTGCGGAGCAGCTGGGCCCGTGGGCCATGGCCACTGAGCCTGCGTGTCTGGAGCCTATGATCCGCAGCGGGAGAGGCCGCAGCAGTGAGAGGCCCACATACTGCAAAAACAAAACAAAACAAAAAAAAAGAAAAATGGCTTGAACACATTGTTTTTGTTGAGTTAAGGTGCTCAAAATTATACAATGGGGAAAGGACAATCTCTTCAATAAATGGTGTTGGGGAAGAAACTGGACAGCTACATGCAAAAGAATCAAACTGGACCACCCTCTTACACCATTTCCAAAAATTAAGCCCAAGTGGATTAAAGACTTGAACATAAGACCTGAAACCATAAAACTCCTAGTAGAAAACATAGGTGGTAATCTTCTTAGCATCAATCTCGGCAATGATTTTTTGGATCTGACAGCGATTCAAAGGCAACAAAAGCAAAAATAAACAAGTGGGAACACATCAAACTGAAAAGCTTCTGCACAGCAAAGGAAACCATCAACAAAGTGAAAAGGCAACTCACTGAATAGGAGAACACATTTGCAAATCGTGTATCTGATAAGGGGTTAAGATCCAACATATATAAAGAACTCACACAACTCAATAGCAAAAACAGAAAAACCCCAAAACAATCCAATTAAAAAATCGGCAGAAGATCTGACACTTCTCCAGATAAGACATACCAATGTCCAACAGCATGAAAAGACGCTCAACATTATTCATCATCAGAGAAATGCAAATCAAAGCCACAGTGAGATACCACCACACACCTATCAGAATGACTATTATCAAAAAGGCAAGAAATAACATGTGTTGGTGAGGATGCAGAGAAAAGGGAACACTTGTGTCCCATTTGCGAGAATGTAAATTGGTGCAGCCGCTGTGGAGAACAGTACAGAGGTTTCTCAAAATACCAAAAATATAATAGAGCTACCATATGACCCAGAAATTCTACTTCCGGATATTTATCTGAAGAAAATGAAAACACTAACTCAGAAAAATACGTGCACCCCCATGTTCATTGCAGCATTATTTACAATAGTCAAGATATGGAAAAACCTAAGTGTCCATCAATGGATGAATGGATAAAGAAACTGTGGGGTGTGTGTGTGTGTGTGTGTGTGAGTATATATACACACACACACACACAATGGAACATTATTCAGCCATAAAAAAGAATGAAATCTTGCCATTTGTGATAACATGGATGGGCTTCAAGGGTGTTATGTTAAGTGAAATAAGTCAGACAGAGAAAAACAAATACCATATGATCTCACTTGTATGTGGAATCTAAAAACAAACACAAAACCCCCAAGCTCATAGATACAGAGAGCAAATTGGTGGTTCCAAGAGATGCGAGGTGGGGTGGGAGAAATGGGTGAAGGGGGTCAAAAGGTACAGACTTCCAGTTATCAAATAAGTACAAACGTGTTGGGGCTGTGATGTACAGCACGGTGACTATAGTTAATAAAACTGTGCTGCACATTTGAAAGTTGCTAAGAGACTAGGTCTTAAAAGGTTTCACCACACACACAAAAATCTTTTACAACTATGTATGGTGACGGATGCTAACTAGACTTATCGTGGTGATCATTTCAAAACGAGTACAAATATTAAATCATCATGTTGTATGCCTGAAACTAATATTATGTCAAATAGACCTCAATTTTAAAAATTATTAAAAATTTAAAAGGAGTAGGGCTCAGTTGTCAGACTGCTGTCATCCTAGCTCAGACATCTCCTCCCTCTGGAACCAGAGATAAGTTCCGTTCCTCTACTGGCCTCAGTTTCCCCTTCTGTCACACAGCCGCCCTTAGAGAGTCGTTACAAGGAGCAGAAGATTGAGATCCGAGGTGCTCAGCCCATAGCTGAGCACGTGCTGCACACCCCATACGACCTACAGTTTTGTTTTCTATTGTCCAGATAACAAGTACACAGACTCAAGTGGGCCAGAATGGAAGGAGACTATAATTTGCTTATAAATTCCTGTGTGGGTGTTCTACAAAAATGGACTTAACCGAACCATGTTAGAGGGTTCATCATGGGAGTAGCAAGGGTGAGTGGTCTCCAGGATCAGAGGGAGAGAGAATTCAAGGAAGGAAAGGGGCCGAGCGAGGGGGGAAAGAGCCTCGGTAAATATCAGAGACCCAAAGTTCAGCTGCAAATCCTGGGGCAGTGGCGAACGATTTGGGGTCCAAGCACAACAAAGCAAAACAGAAACTGCAATGGTCACTGGCCTCACTAGAACGAAGAGACACTTCATCTTTTCAATGAAAATGTTTTCTCTGGAGGTAGGAAAAGGGATGCTTATAAGGACAATGCATTCACCATTTCCATTTTAACGTATTCAAAGCGAAAAGTGGTTTTGTTTGACTGTCCTCAAAACAATTCATAAAATGAGGAAAACTGGGGCATAAACAGCAGGGACCAAACTGAATAAGCTCTCCCTGCCTTTCAGAGTCTCCACTTCCTGATATTCACAAAGTTAAGCCATTCCAAAACATAAACAGCATTAACATAGGGTGAGAGATGGTGGCCATTTGTGTCTGTTTATTTTTATTGTGGTTGTGATCAATAAGGTTTTATTTGCAAGTAAATAAAACATGTAGTCATTCTGGAGGTTTGGTCTGAAAAGCTCTTTTCAAAACTAAACTTGTATGCAGTGGCTATAAACCCAGAATATCTAACACAATATTGAAGGAGAAGAACAAGTTTGTAGGATTAACACTACCTAACTCCAGGAATTACTATGAAGCCTAGTAATCAAGACTTCTCCTTGGTAATAGAATAGACAAAACAGGCAATGGAAGAGAACAGACAGCCCATTCGACCCACATAAATACAGCCAACTAATCTTTGACAAAGGAACAATGGTAATACAATGGAGAAAGGACAGTCTTTCCAACAAATGGTGCTGGAACCACTGGACATCCACATGCTAAATAATTAATTTAGGGCTTCTCTGGTGGCGCAGTGGTTGAGAGTCCGCCTGCCCATGCAGGGGACATGGGTTCATGCCCCGGTCCAGGAGGATCCCACATGCCGCGAAGCTGCTGGGCCCGTGAGCCATGGCCGCTGAGCCTCGGTGTCCGGAGCCTGTGTTCCGCAATGGGAGAGGCCACAACAGTGAGAGGCCCGCGTACTGCAAAAAAAAAAAAAAAAAAAAAAAATTAATTAATTTAGACCCAAACCGTACACCTGTCACCAAAATTAACTCAAGATGAATCACAGACATAAATGTGAAATGCAAAGCTATAAAATTCCTAGAAGATAACATAGGAGAAAACCCTAGATTACCTTGGATTTGGGGATAACATTTTAGATACAAAACCAAACGCATGATCCATGAAAGAAATAACTGATAAGCTAGACTTTATTAAATTTTTAAAATTCTGCTTTATAAAAGACACTGCGAAGAGAATGAAAAGACAAACTGCAGACTGGGAGAAAATATTTGCAAATGCCATATCTGATAAAGGACTGTTATCCAAAATATACAAAGAACTCTTAAAACTCAACAATAAGAAACAACTCAGTTAAAAAATGGGACAAACATTTGAACAGATACCTCATCAGAGAAGATATACAGGTGGCAAACAAGCATATGAAAAGATGCTCCACGTCATTTGTTATTAGGAATATGTAGATTAAAGCAGGGGGATGCTATTCCACACCTTTCAGATGGTCAGAATCCAGAACACTGACAACACCAGATGCTGCGGAGGATATGCAACAGAAACTCTCATTCGTTGCTGCTGGGAATGAAAACTGGTACAGCCATTTTGGAAGACCGTTTGGTGGTTTCTTCCAAAACTATACTCAAACCAGACTATCCATTAGCTGTGCTCCTTGGTATTTACCCAAAGGAGTTGAAAAGTTATGGCCACACAAAAACCTGCCCCTGGTCGTTTATAGCAGTTTTACAATTGCCAAAACTTGGAAGGAACCAAGATGTCCTTCAGTAGGTGAATGGAGAAATAAACTGTGGTCCGTCCAGACAATGGGATATTATTCAGTAATAAAAAGAAATGAGCTATAAGCCATGTTAAGACATAAGGGAAACTTAAATGCATATTACTAAGTGAAAAAAAACCAATCTGAAAAGGCTACATACTGCATAATTACAACGATATGACATTCTGGAAAAGGCAGAACTATGAAGACAGTAAAAAGATCAGTGGTCACCAGAGATTTGGGGGGCTTGGGGATGAATAGACGGAGCATGAAGGATTTTTAGGACACTGAAAATACTCTGTACAACACCATAATGATGGATACATGTCATGATACATTTGTTCAGATGCATGGGATGTACACCAAGAGTGAACCCTAATGTTAACTACAATCTTTAGGTGATTATGATGTGCCCACGGACATTCACCCACTATAACAAATGTCCCACTCCACTGGGGGATGTTGACGATGCAGGAGCTGTGCTTGTGTGGGGAAAGGGGTTTTACAAGAAAGCTCGGTACCTTTCCCTTAAATTTGCTGTACATCTAAAACCACCTTAAAAATAATAATAAAGTTTAATAAAAACAAATGGAACGCACCTTTTCTTCCAGAGCACTCTTCTTGAGTTTTCTCCATTTCTGCCAGTGGTTTTAATATTCTTGTAATCGCCCAGACTCAAAACTGTAGTCAAAGGACGGCACAAGGAAGCAAACACAAATCCAAAGTATAGGGCCTTCTAGAGGCTAAGTGACGGGGTTTCCACACAAGTCAATGATACGAACAAAGCAAACAAACAAACAAACAAGAACAGGGGAGATGGCTCCGGATGAATGTGACTTACAAGTCACAACAATCAAATATAAGGTATTGACCTTGTTTGGACCCTGATCTGAACACCCCAACTGTAAAAGGACATTTTTGAGACTGTTGGGAAATTTGTTTATAGACTGGGCATTAGATGAATCAAGAGACTATTGTTGATGTTGTGGGGGTGTGTGTGTGTCAGAGAATCAGTGTGCTTGTCAGAGGTGCAGAATGCAGTGACATGCTCTTCAAGATTTCCTATAAAATACTTGAGCAAAGAGAAAAGTGTAAATAAAGTGAATATGACAAAATCTGGATAATTGTTAACTTTGTGGATTGAGTGTGGATGTTCATTACACTATTCTGTTTTGGTGTATGCATGCAAAGCTGTATAATAAAAAAAATTGTTAATTCTTCTTTGATTTTCTTCCCTCTCTCTGTTCAACTATTTCTCATGTTCTATCAAGTTTGATGTTCTAAAAACCTGGCAAATTGTCCTCACCTTTCCTCTTTCACTCCTGTGCCCCAGTTGTGTCCCTCCTGATTGGTCTGGGTCCAGGACCAGCTGATGTCCCCCTCCGCCAGGCACATGTCCCTCCCCTGCCCTGGAACCCAGCAAGGCCCAGCTACGATCTCATAACTCTCTTTTTCAGAAGAATAAAAGCAAGCCTATTATTATTATTATTATTATATTGAAGTACAGTTGATTTACAATGTTGTGGCCATTATTGCTATACAGCAAAGTGATTCAGTTATACATATATATACATTCTTGTTTATTTTTTTCCTTTTCATTATGGTTTATCATAGGAACTATACTTCAATAATAATAATAATAAAACAAGCCTAAGAGTCGATCAAACAAACAGAGACTAATTTTCTCCACGTTCAGGTTCTCTGGAAAAAGAAAAGTTTGTATTGCATGTAAAAATCTGGTCTTGACTTGGTGACATAGAGCTTATGTCACCTTAGACTTACAAAGCGAGACTACTCTTTGAAGTTGCTGGTTTTCACCTTTGGATTCTTCAGTTTGTCCGCAAATGAAGAGCTGAATAATCACGCCCTCGCTCTGATCAATGTCAAGGCCAGTCCAGACTTAGCCCTCTGTAGGACTTTTAGTAGCAGCGTCTCATTCAACTCCAATTACTGATTATTGACCTGCTGGTTCTCTCCACTCCTCTCCCGGGAGCTATCTCGGCAGGCAGCCTGCAAAAGGAGGCCCTGAGACATGAGTAGAGTGGGTCAAAAGCTCTCTTTGGGCCAAGTCAGGAGCTTGAGTTTCTCCATGGAGTTTCCCAGGCCCGGCTTCCACGCTGTTATGAAGGTCAAAGTGCTTTATCCGCAGTAAAATCATCCTGTTGTGGGATGCCCTAATCGTGGCTGGTGCCAGGGGCTGGACTGTTGGTTGCAGGTGGATTTTGATGAAGGCACCCTGCCGGCCGGGTGATGCCCAGTGCCCACTGGAGAGTTCCAGAAGCATCTGTGAATGTGACCACACACCTGCAAGGACATGGGAGGACTGCCTGCACCCTCATGCATAAAAGGTGGCAAAAGTGCTTCACACATCAATTTCAGTTTCCTGAAGAAAGGGAAGCTTTGACTGAACGAGGTCTTGTCTCCAAGGCAACGCATAAAAGGAAAATGGAGAAGAATCATGTTGTTAGCTGTTAGGATAATTTTTTTTTTTTTTTTTTTTTTTTTTACTATTTGTCAACATTTTTCAGTCTAAAACATATTTTGTCTTGGATCCCAAACTATCAAGGTGTGAACCTGATTATTTCAGAAACAGACATACTGGGAAGGTACAGGGAACCATACTTGAGATCAGGACACAGAATGATGCATTTCCAACGTTTGTAGGAAAGTCAGGTCTGAACTTGCCCTCATATTCTGGTCACATTCTCCCTGTCCCCAGAGGCAGGAGCTTTAGGGACAGCTGGCCCTGTCAGAGCTCCCGCCCCGCCTGTCTCCCCAGTTCCTCTAACTCATTTTTGTTGCTTCCGTGTTAACGGCCGTCTCTCTTTCCAGATCTGGCTGTGTCGCCCCATCGGAGGCCGCTGATGGCGGTCTCTGTGCCAGTAGTTGACAGGTGGCTAGCTCAGTGGAGCAAAGTGCTAACTGAAAGTCACCATCATCACCCTGGCTCCCAGTCACCTCCTCTGCTAGGCTGATGCTTCTGAAATGTTCTCAGCCAAGGCTGCAGGCCCAGCTTGGAGAATTGGGGACCTGTGGACCCCACCTTCACGTTGGCTGGGGGGCCTGGCATCTGTTGCAAAGCTAGGAAGTTAGCACGTGCCCAAGGCCACTAAAAACCTGGCCTTTTCACTTGCCATCCAATTCCGACAGTGAGGAAAACGCTCTGATTCAAACCCGTATCTTTCTGCCGAATCACTGACTCAGGTGGCTGGGTTTGTCTACATAGAGCATTTGGGGGAAAGTTAAAAGAAGTCCTCCATGCGTTACCCGTGGTCTCCAACTCTTGTTTGGTTTCTAAAAGAACAGCTTTGAAAGCCCCTAAAAGGGAAAGGTTGAAGGTCCCGCCTCCACCCCCATCCCCACCCGCAGAGGGGAGATGCCCGCCAAGTAAAGGGCAGGTCACAGGGGTCAGTAGGGATAATGGAATTTCAGAAACACTGTAAAGGAGCTGTCAAGCCCCGGCCCGCTGAGAGAGGAATGAGGTCCCATCCCTACAATCTGACGTCCAGGAGTAATGAAATGATGGGTCTATTTCACACAATGGACCTGTCAAGAAAAATAGTGTCGCTTCAAGAAAACTTGGAGAGCTCTCCTGGAAGGCCTTCAAAGTATCAATTTTCAGGTGCTAAGTGGTAATTAAAGTTAGCAAGTTATAGTAGCATTCAGTGAAATTAGATCATGTCAAAGACAACGGAAGGCGTCAGGATGAGTGTCTGTTCCCATGGATGGAACATTCCAACCACGCTTATATTTACAACAGTGGAGAACACTTTTAGGTCAAAAAGGAGAATGCATCTTTTTATCTCACTGAAATGCTCTGTTCTTGTGGGTTAAAATTCTCCTTTGAGGGAGGGGTCTGCTTTATTTGTCTTTAATACTCAGAGAAAGAGTTCATTGTTGAAAAAAGTTTTCTCTTCATTGAACCTTTTATTTTTCTTAAAGTTGATTGTAGAATTTTTTTTCTCCAAATGAACTAATACGATTCTTTTATTTGATACTTAAGTCACATAACTTGTATTAATTCATAATCTTTTTTTTTTTTTTTTTTTGGCCATGGTTTCTGTGAGGCTGAGAACTGTTAAAAGCACCACTGGAATAACTATGGGTTAGTTAGCTTTCGTTTTTTTGGTACAATTATCCCTTACCCTCTTCATTAGCTGATTTTTACTCTATCTTTCTCATTTGAATTGGTATACAATAGCTATGGATTTCTTCTGAGTTTTTGTTACAGAAAATCATTTACGATAGATGAGCTGCATTAATACATAAGTAAAAGAATGAAGTTGTAGTGAACTAATACAAGTTAAACTTGGGCAGCAAAGTGGGTTAGGCCAGGTCCTGCCAGCATGGGTGTCGACGGGAAGCCTGTTTGTTTTATCGAAGAGTCAGGGGAGAGATGAAAGCCGGGGGCAAGAGGAGAACTGAGGCCCCGGGCTAAGAGCAGGGGGACCATGCATCACATTGGGATGACAAGGAAAGGTATACACAGAGATTAGCGCAGGAGAGCAGTAGCCAAGGAGGTCGGAGAAATGGAACAGGGAGCCAGGTGCAGGCTAAGCGACATTTGACAGTTGGGGAACTAAATCTTCCAGTGTTAGACACCCAGTTGGGGTTTTCTTTTATGTAGCCCGGGCCAGATGACATCTGTATAATATCCTCATGCTGCCTGGTCAGAGAAAGGCCCCCTAGAAGTGATGGGGAGGCATGGGGTGGATGCATGAGCATCCGTCCGTCATGTGAGCCGTAAGGCTGGGCGGATCTGGCAGCGCAAGCCCCGCCTCCTGGAACCGCCAGTAACCTCCGGTCCGCTGGTACCTGCGGGAAGGGGCTGCTCAGATTAGGGCAATAAGAATTTTCATAGGAACTCTCTGCGTTACTATTATATGCTGCCTTGAATTTATGAAACTGTGCAGGCCAAATATCAATAAAAACCCATATCTGTGGACTGTATATGGCCCCTGGGCCACCTGTCTGCATAGTGAAATAACAGAGCTGTGTTTTAGAGTTGAAAGAACTGCTCCAATCTGGTCTCTGCCACCTGCTAGCTGTTTGACCTTGGGCAAGGACAAGGGGGCCCACGGCCACCTTGGAGTCCTCCTTATCTGTACCTGTGCCTTGGTTTCTATCAGTACCACTGGATGCTTTTCCATATGCTTATGTCCAATGTGCCCAAATGTATTTTTGCGGTCTGGGAAGACAGGTATTGTGGTTTAAATTTCTTTGAATCTCCCTTTCACATGACACTGTAACTAACACATAATTAGAGCTTAACAAATATGCATTGCTGTGGGTGAAATAAATTAAGACTTTGGGATTAACAGAGATCCACTACTATATATACAATAGGTAAACAACAAGGACCTACTGTATAGCACAGGGAACTCTACTCAATATCTTGTAATAACCTATAATGGAAAAGAATCTGAAAAAGAATACATATATATATATATATATATATATATATATATATATATATACACATATATATGACTGAATCACTGCTGTATACTTGAAACTAACACAACATTGTAAATCAACTCTACTTCAATTTAAAAAATGTGCATTGCTTAGTGGATACTTCTTTGAATTTCCAGAGAGTATCGAGCTATTCCTTTTTATATCCTCAAATTTATCTTCTTCTACTCTATAGCACCAGAACTCACAAGTTTGAACAAATGGCCCCTGTCATTTTTCCTCACTTCTAATTTCTCATGTTCTAATTAGGTTATTTTCTTATGAAGTCCTAGCTGGACATCCTTTTAAGTCATCCTTTTAAATGATAGTAAATAAAATACTGAACAGTAAAATCCTGTCTTATTATTTTTTTAAATGGATACAACAAAATGTGTGGTGACATTCGGGGATGATGGGCTGTCCCACACCTCTCCAGATGGGAAATCCCAAGTCTTACTTTTCAGAAGGGAAGTTTTCCAGGTATATAGACTACTTCTTATCTCTGTCCCAATTTAGAAGGCTGTATTTGCCCCTCTTTCACCTGTTTGGTACAGCGATTATAGGGGATCGGAGGAGTTCTAATGTTCTGACAAAAGAAATTCTAAACACTGATACAGCATAGCATTTCATCGTTGCCCTCAAACAGCAATCAGCTGTGGGTTAGCCTCAGCACAGCCCTAAAAACATCTTTCCTTAGTGCACAAAGTCGTCATCATTCATTTAATTTCACTACAGGGGCTACCAGCTCTGTTCCTCTTCATCCTGAGGATGTCTGTAGCAGTTACGGTGGGCACCGTGATGCTGCTACAACAATGGGCACACCGTCGGAGTGGATTCCCACAACAAAAGTTTATATTTCATTCCTGCTTCGTGTCCTTTTGGGTAGACGGAAGCTCTGTTCCCCCTGCTCTGGGACCCATAATGAAGAAGAGGCCCCTGTGTGGAAAATTGCTGGGCGGATAGATGGAAGGGAAAGACCCGGTGAGCCAGGGGCTGGCTCTTGAAGCTAACTTATGCTTACAAATGATGCACGTCACTTTCTACTCACAATTTGTTGGCAAAAGTGCACAGGGTCAGAGAAGCATAATTCTCCCACAGTGAGGGCTACCACAAGGAGGGCCCTGCAGAGGGGCCACCAGAATATCTGGCGAACTGTAATATGATCAGCTCTTTGCGCTTAGTGAAGCTTTCCCTTATTCTAGCCCATCATTCAGACAGATGCTGGTCGAAACCATCAGGCATCCATAAGGTTTGGCGACTGAATGGCCAACTCTCTTTTTTGTTAGGAATTTCCAAAAAATACTGATGTATTTTGTTGGGAAGGTAGATTGATTCAATATCTTTAGAGGGCAAATTGGTAATTGTTGTTAGAGTTTCAGATAAGATATTCCACTTCTAGGCATATATCCTGGACAAATTCAAGCTTTTGTGAATAGGGAGACATGAACCAGGGGATTCACCACAGCGTTGTGAATGGATGAAAAGAAATGGTAACGTATTTATATGATAGAATTAAACAGGATATACAATGATTAGAGTGAGGGGACTAGATTTGGCACATTCATGCTAGGAAGTTGAAATGTACACCCAATAATTGGAGTAAATAAGACGGCTGCGTATCCCCATGAATAGATATCAAAAACATACTATTGAACCCCAAACAGCAAGCTATAGAATCATGTAGTACAGTACAATAATATATAGGTACACTTTAACAAGCAACACTATCTCATTTGTGTGTGCCTGTGTGTGTGTGTATGTGCGAGCACATGTGTGTAATCTGGACAGGAAATGCACATATCAAATTCCCATAATGATTGTCTCTGAGGAGGTAGGAAATGGGACTCAGGTTACAAAAGGGAAGGGACCATTCACATTATCTTAAAAAAATTAAAACCACAAATGTTGATATTTGTTGACTCTGGATAGTGGCTGTACAGGAGTGTGTTTTATTATTTTCTGTGCTTTCCTGAAGTTTTGGGGGTTTTTTTCCTGCAGTTTTTTTTTAAACATCAAAACAAGTTAGTATATTTGCAGATATTCCCCCATGCTTTTGCTCCTATGGGTCGCCTCCTACACTGAAGTTTTTTTCCAAGCAGACAGCTTCGTTTTGCTCCACGGATTTCAACTTTTCATCTGGGTGTCATCAGTGGACTCCCCCATATTCATTATCTGGAATCTATCACCTGCCTTTTATTCTGCTGCCTGAAACTTTAGCCCTTCCACCCATGGTCGGGGCTGGCAAACACTCGGTCTTACTGTATCCCTACACTCAGAATCACCCGTATTTCATTCTCAAATTGCAGAGTGTTTACCCCCAAATCCACAGCTACTCTTAGAGACTGAAGTGAAATACATCAAGACTTGTCAGATACATTGATCTGTGGCCCAAGAAATGATTTTATTCCTTTTCTACCCATCATGCTTCCAAGTGTGTAAATTATACTACTTTCCCAACCTCCCTGGCAAAAGCAAACGGAGCAGAAAGATTCTGGGATTCATGCCAAGAAAGCACCCCCCATGCTTCAGACAAATGCAGCTTTCTCAGTACGCTTTGATAGGCAGCCGAAGGGATACAGGAGGATAAGAATTAAGGTTTATGTGCTACTCACCGCTTTCAAGAAAATCTTTTTTTTTTTTGAGGTTAGTGAATAACACTCTGATAAATTTCTGGGTTTTTCTTTCCGCTCCTTGGCTTCCCTTAGTTTGACAAAACGAAATAAGTGTGTCACCTGATGATCAGCCTAATAGATGACTCCACCCATCATAATTGGCTTCTAAACCTTTTGGCTTTGACATTGCTAATGAAACCCCTGCGGCCACTAGTAATGTAAGCCTCACAGCAAGGAAGCCAGCGGAATAAAAAAAAAAAAGAGCATAATAAAGATGCTTCCTTCAACATTGCCCAGCTAGGGGGGGAAAAAAAGTTAGAAATGTGAGCTGTGGGTTCATTCAAAATCATTTCTCCCTATCTGTCCCTTTCCAATCAACCAGCAAAACTCTCTGCATCAGCCAAACTTACACTCAATACAGTCTGCATCTTGGACAATCAAAAACTCCCTGCACGTCTCTGAAACTCTACTAGTCACCAGGGTTGCGTCCTCACTTGTCTGGGTTATGCAACCTCATGGCACTGAGCATCCTGTTTGGGCTCATGATCTGATGGAGAGATGAGATGTGTCTTCAGAACTGCAGATTTCCATATCTTGCTGCTGAAACCATCTTCATCCAACTGTCCCACAGGTACCAAAAATCCAAGAAGGCCCCAAACTCACTTCATCAGCTTTCCAGCCAACCAACAAAAAGCAAAGAGAAACGAACCAAGCTGGTTCTTCGTTTTGTACCTGCTGCCTCTGGTGATGGCACCATGTGCTCCTGCAATTTTTCTCTCCCTTACAGTTACGTGCCGGAAAGCACATGAGCCTTCCACTTCCCAAAGCGTGTTTCCATCCCTGTGTACTTCAGTCCATCATCATCTCCGGTCTTTTTTAAGAATAAATTTATTTATTTATTTATTTTTGGCTGTGTTGGGTCTTCACTGCTGTGCACGGGCTTTCTCTAGTTGTGACGAGCGGGGGCTACTCTTTGTTGCAGAGAGTGGGCTTCAGTAGTTGTGGCACGCGGGCTCAGTAGTTGTGGCGCACGGGCTTAGTTGCTCCGCATCACGTGGGATCTATCTATCTCTTTCTGGTTCTGTTTTCTGGAGAATCTGACTAATAAATGGCTGTCTCACCTCTACCTCTAACTCAGCCCACCTGAAACACACACAGCCTGGTCCCCTTCCTTCTCCGGGTCACTAGTGCCAGTTGCCCCACCCCAAGCATAGTCATTCTTCACCCCTCCCCCCTCCCCTTGCCCTGTGTCCTGGTTTGCCTGGGACAATCACATAGATTTGTTGATCCAGGGTATCTATTTATAGAGCCCCCTGTTGTTTGAATGATCAATTACACACTCGATTCCATCAGCAAGTTCTGTGATTCTTCCTTTAAATTAAGGCCCCCATCCGTCCACCTCTCTTTCTCTCCTCTGCTACTCCTCTGGTCCGCGGGAGTCTCATCTCCTGCCAGGCTCCTGAGAGAGACTCCTCCATGCTTCTCCTTCCTTCAGTCTTGTTCCCTGACAATCCCTTCTCATCTTGGCAGCTTTGCCAGAATGACCTCTGAAAATGCCAATCAGATCATTTCGCCCCTTCCTTGGGATCTTCCAGTGGGCTCCCATTATACGTAGAAAAAATGAAACCCAACATTCCTACCCTGCAAGGCTTCACTGGTCTTCGCCTGACCCCTCTTGGTCCCCATCTCCTTCCCCTCTGCCCTCGTTCACTAAGCTCCAGCCACACCACATTTCTATCCAGCCCAGCTCACCCCCAACCAGACTGTATTCTTGCTTCTACTTCTGTCTAGAACACCCTTCCTCTCCATCTTCACCAGCCGTTTCCTTCCTATCGCTCAAGTCTGTTTCAGGTACCACCTTCTCAGAAGTGCTCCGTCGCATGTGCTCTTCTCTAACCCCTTCCCACCAGCATCCACTTCCCCCGTGTCTGGGGATAGCTGTGTGATGTGACTGTGGTCATGACAGGCAAGTGGAAACTTGGAGGGTGTCCCTTGGCCGGCAGACATCACGGGTACTGATCCCGTCTCTTCCTCCCTGCCTGGAGCTTTGGCCACCTGTCATCTGTCAGTCAGTCCGTAAATGTGTATCGAATGAATGAATGAACACTGTCTCTCATGTATTAATTGGTCTGTGCTCTCCCTGTGTGGATAAAACAGATAAAAACAAGAGAAAATAAAACAAATGTTTTAAGACTTACTGGTATTTGCGATGAGCTCCTTTAGCGGCAATACACTATTTCAATTTAGAAACAGTCATCTGCCCTCTGCTCTCCCTCCACCCTGAAGCTTACACATAGATGTAAAGCTCTAGATAGATCCAGACAGGCTCCATTTATTGCCTGAGCCCTCCACACAGCTCACTGCTCCAGAACCTCAAAGTCTAACCTGGGCCAGCATTCTCCACTCCCGCTAACTTAATTACAGCCTGCTGATAACCAGAGAATGTCCTGCTCCCCACTCTGATTGGAGCATCTTAAGCCCTGAGGCCTAAACGGCCTCATTAGACATAATTATAACGCTCTCAATCTTTCAGACTCTCATACCTTTCAAAAAACTTGCTGAAGTTTGTTTAGAATTTTTTTAAAGGGACAGAGAATATTTTCTCCCTAAACTTTCCTGTTAATTAGGGCTGAAAGGCGACTAATAAGGGAAGTTTTACCTTTAGGAGACTCCTCCTGGAGAGACAGGACAAGGCATTCCAATCCCTAGGCCTCACGAGGGCTCCATGATTCTTGGAAGAAGTAGAAAGAGCAGGTAACATCTGAAACTTCGTAGGCACTTTTTGTTTATACATATAGATTTTTTTTTTCTCTTGGCCGTGCCACGTGGCATGCGGGATCTTTGTTCCCCGACCGAGGATTGCACCCGTGCCCCCTGCAGTGGAAGCATGGAGTCTTAACCACTGGATCGCCAGGGAAGTCCCATGAAACTTCATATGCACTTTTGTCCTTTTGTGTTCTCAACTTATAAAAATGATGCCAACAAAATCTATAAACTCTGAACACCTGTGTTTTGGATGCAAGCCTCTGTATGACATTTACCCCAAGCCTGTAGGATAAGCAAACCAGAGCCCTCCTACCTACTACCTAAACTTGCTCATGAACCTTGAACTTGTGAGACTAGTGAGAAAGGAATTGGAGCTTGGCTCTGTTTGGATGTGAGTAGCCAGCGAGAACTTCAAAAGCTGACCTCAATTAAAAGCAGATTCTGAAACTGAGCAGGAGGGACCCTATGGGGCCCTCTCAGGTACAAAAGCCCCTCTGTGTCCCCCATTTTTGTTTGTAGAAAAAGTCTTTCATGTCCTAGGCCTTTCCTGAGTTCCAAGGAGTGGGCATGTGCAGTTACTAATTAGGGAAGTGAGCGAATGCAGAAATAGAGGAAAAGCAGTTACACAAGAACAGTGATGACAATAGTTCAGCAATAAAAGCAAGAGTCCTAGTTCTTCGAGGGATATACATAACAGTCTGACAGATATCTTTGAGTCATTCTTCAGGAACTAAGACCACCCCACCCCACCAACGTGTCCCCTGCTGGCCTCTTGTTTTTAGAAGCCTGGTATCTCTGATTCCACATTGCATCCATCTCTTCTGCTGCTTTAACCCCTGAGTCATAAGCCTCTTCTCAGCCCCACACATAAACATGTTGGTCACTAAAGAGACTTTGCCTGCAGCTTGGGGTGTATGTGATAGCCCCCTCTTAAAGAAACTCTATCTTCCCCACAGCGATAAGGAAACATGAACAAGAAAAATTAATATTTGCCTTATCCAGTTCTGTAGGAACATGGTGACCAGACCAGACGAATACCAACTGGAGTCCACTGACCAAGAACAAAGACCTTTCATAATCCCCCTTGGCTGTAGCTGGTGCCCAGTGTTCACCCCTTGACCTCACCTCCTCCTGCCTCCCCCTTCCCTGGCATAAAAGGAGCTTGAATTCTACCCTGAATTAAGATGGTTCTTTAGGACATTAGTCCATCATTTTCTCAGTTTGCTGGCTTTCCGAATAAAGTCAGCTTTCTTGCCCCAAAATCTTGTCTCTCAACTTACTGGCCTGTCAAGCAGCACGACTGGCATGATCTGGGACTCAGGAACAATTCCATGATGGTCTGTGCGACATAATTTGCAGAATGCCAGGTGTGCACCTTAAACATCTTTCCAATTTCCTGTTGCAAAACCTGGTGCTTCACCACAAGGTTTCAAACTATTGGATGAAAACACCAATTTTCCATAATTTTAATCTGAATTTATATTAGATTATTTCCTTTGCACCAAGTAGCTAAAGTTGGGAAACTGGAAACTTTCAGAAGAAATATCTGTTGATTTTAATAAAGTCAATATGTAGAGTTTTTTTCCTTTTCTCAATATTTGTAACAAACTTGCCCCTCTGGAATAAAGAAACATTAAGCTGCTCTAAATCATCACCCGGGAGTTTTTGGTTCTGCTTTGCTTTCATGGTGCTTGTTGCTACTGCTGCCACTGCCATAGTGGTGCATAGATGCTCAGGAGAGTCTGTCTGGAAGCACTGGGCCCTTCCCGGAAGGGAAGGTCTGTGTTATGGGTTGAACTGTGTCCTCCAAAAAGCTCTGCCCAGGTCCTAACCTCTGGTACCTGTGGATGTGACCTTATTTGGAAATAGAGTCTTTGTAGATATAAATATGTGAAAATGAGATCATCAGTGTGGTCTTTAATCCAATATGACTGGTGTCCTAATAAAAAGAGAGAAGGCCATGTGAAGACAGGACACACGGGGAGGAGGCCATGTGACAGTAGAGGCAGAGATTGCAGTGGTGGAGTGGAATTCTGAGGATTGCTAGCAACACCAGATTCTAGAATAGGCAAGGAAGGATTCTACCCAGAGTCCAGAGGGAGCGTGGCACTGCTGACACCTTGACTTTGGACTTTGGCCTCCAGAACTGTGAGAAGATAAATTTCTGTTGTTTTCTCCCACCTGGTTTGTGGTACCTTGTTATAGCAACCCTGGGAAATGGACACAGCACGGTCCAGATCTGGAAAGGCAGCAGCCTGCAGCCCGGCACACTGGGGAAGAAAGGGGATGGAATGGCTGGAGGGTTGAGGGGACATGATATTCACTTTTGCTTCTACCATCATCTTACCTAAGATTAGCTCAGCATGAAAGACTAACTGGGAAGTTGAAGGCTGGATAAGAAATGTGTAGGGAATTTCCTGGTTGTCCAGTGGTTAGGACTCTGCACTTCTACTTCATGGGGCAAGGGTTTGATCCCTGGTTAGAGAACCAAGATCCCGTGTGCCACCTAGCATGGCCAAAAAAAAAAAAAAAAAGAAGAAAGAAAAAGAAAAGAAAAGGAAATTTGTTCGTTCATTCATTCATTTATTCATTCAACAAATATACTCTCAGTGAACACCAAGCATGTACCAGGCATGTTGTACATCCTCCTTTCTGTTCTCTTGACTCTCTTCTGGGAATGCAAGCTAATGGTGGATAGAAATAGTAGGAAGAAAGTAAAAGAAGGAAGTAAATTAAGAAGGAGAATGTACACACGTGTGAATAGGATGGGTCTTCCACTGTTCAACATGGCAAACATGCCAAGCCCCCCAAGAAGGGGACTTTCCAATAGGACTTGGAAAATTCAGTATGGCAAGATATTTGGCTCCAAGAAAGAGAACTTTTTGAAAAAGTTCAGCAGAGAAAGAAGTGAGGAAAACCAAATTGTCAGCTGTTCTCAGTCAGATGGTTATTTGCGTTTATGTCCTTAACAAACTAGAAATATAGATTTAGAAGCTTGATATATAATGATTTTAATTATACAATAAATTTATAATAGCTAGAAAAATCTTATTAGACTTTATTTTTTTAGAGCACTTTTAGATTCACAGCAAAATTGAGTGGAGGGTTCATTATGGTCTCCCCCATAATGAACATCCGCCACAGAGTGGGGCATTTGTTACAATTGATGAACCTACACTGGCACATCACTATCACCCAAAGTCCGTACTTTTTACATCAGGGTTTACTCTTGGAGTTGTCCATTTTCTGGGTTTGGGCAAATGTATCTAATATTATGGCATCATACAGAGTATTTTCACTGTCCTTAAAAATCCTCTGTGCTATACCCACTCATCCCTTCCTTTCCCCTCACCCCTGGCAACCACTGATCTTTTTACTGGCTCCACAGTTTTGCCTTTTCCAGTATTATATATTTTAATAGTTTGAACAAGGTAGCAAGTAAACAATGCCTAGCCCCAAAGCAAAGTGAAATTTTTATAACAGTTGATATTATATTAAACAAAAATATTTATTTAAGCTCTGCTCACAATAAATTTTTATAGCACAGGATAACAATTTCACAATGCCACATGAGAAATATATTGTGACTAAATTAAAAAATATATGCAGGGCTTCCCTGGTGGCGCAGTGGTTGAGAGTCAGCCTGCCGATGCAGGGGACATGGGTTCATGCCCCGGTCCGGGAAGATTCCACATGCTGTGGAGTGGCTGGGCCCATTGGCCATGGCCACTGAGCCTGTGTGTCTGGAGCCTGTGCTCTGCAGCAGGAGAGGCCACAACAGTAAGAGGCCCACGTACCACAAAAAAAAAAAAAAAGAAGAAAAAGAAAAAGAAAAAATATATATATATGCATATATATGGCTAATAAGGATTGGTTCCCTTTTCTAATTATTTTGAACAAAGCCTTGTTTAGAAAGAAAACGTCTGGGATAAGGAAATGTTAAGCTTTTCTAAAGCATCCGAATATCTAGTTTCAAATTTTTGCTACTTTAACTCAAGACATTTGTACATGTGGTTGATTTAGACTCATTATGTAAATATTACTTAATCTTATTGCTTTCTGGGTTTCTGCTCGATATTTATTTTCAGGTACTAACACAGACGTTGATGACTTCCATAGCTACTTTCAAAAAATTAAATTTAGAACTTGAGAATCACAGTAGTTTCATCTACTAGAAAAATGTGTTGAAGGAAATACAAATTTACAGAAGAAATACTATTGACTTTAGTAAAAGTCCAAATATAAAGATTCTTGTTAAAGATGGCTTCATGTGATTATTTTCATAGTGAGATTTCTTTAAATGAGTAAATATCGCTAGCAAATAATTATTTTAAGTTTCTCTTTCTCCTTTATTGCAATCTTTGCCATCAAAATCTTAATAGCCTAAGTTCCAACATTTTTATTTCCCTTTCTTGGAAGACCATTTATTATATTTTATACCCTTAATGAGACTCAGTTTGATTATTACCTATATCCTAAAAATTAGATCTGAAAAAGCATGTACATTAGTTTTATTTGAAGATAAAATGTGTTTAAGACACAAGTTCTAACTGAGCACTTGTTCTTGTAGCATTTGTGGGGTACCTTTTGGTGTTCTTAGTTCCTTGTGATGACATCAATGTAACATATTCACATTTTTTCCATTATGCACTTTTGTAAGTTCAGTGATTTGCTGATTGTAACAAAAAGTGTTACAATCAGGTGTATGT
The DNA here is from genome assembly GCF_964341445.2 of Mesoplodon mirus. Classification (NCBI taxonomy): domain Eukaryota; kingdom Metazoa; phylum Chordata; class Mammalia; order Artiodactyla; family Ziphiidae; genus Mesoplodon; species Mesoplodon mirus. The sequence continues at coordinate 73,253,557 of NC_138993.1, read as the reverse complement.
CATTATTTTCATGCTGCCATCCCAAAACAGTGTCCATATGACATTGCTTCTAATTTGAATTTCTCAAAATGTATACAGAGATACATTAATAATGTATTAATGCATACATTAATGTATAATAAGCTGTATATATACAGTTTATTAATATAAATCATTTGTCACAGATTTGCTGAAGCTCAAAGAGGCTAAATATGATGTTTTTATGCTAGAGGATGCATCTTACTAAAAATTGCTAAAACATTCCTTAATTGTTCTATTTTTCCATCTCCTATTAATGTGTTTAATGGAACATTATCAAATTAAAATGTTATCATAGGGTTTGGCTAAAAAAAATAAGTAAAATAATAAACAGCAAAGTATTTAGTCATAAGGATTTTTTCCAGCTTTTCAGCTGATAAAATAAGTAAGCCTGGAAAGTAGATTAAGAAAATAATCAAAAGTATAAAACTAACAATACACATATGAGAAGAATTAAACATTCCTGGACCAGTGCAGACTTTCATTTTAACAACTATCCAGCATGAAAGAAAAATTGTTGAACTGATGAAGGACGTGAATTGCTATTTCATCATTGCCAAGTTCAGTTCTCTAGTCTGTTGCAACAAACTATTGCACCTTGAAAAACAAGCCAGGCATTTTACAAAGTAAACCAGCCCTCCAGTTTAACCTTGCTCGATGTGTACCTAACATTGATGAGCAGGCACCTAGGGCGAGACCCTTTCGTCATTCTGTAATGACCCCACGTTCAGAAATGTTGGTAGACCACTACTTCTTAAGTGACTTTGAAAGAATACTAATGGCCATTGAAATTATCATATGGTACAAAACGCTTTGACACTCGGAAAGAATTTTATAGCCTTGTACTATTTCTCCTAGCAGCCCTGTTGCATTGGGCAAAAATTCCATCTCTATGGAACAGTTGAGGAGATGGAGCAGATGGAATTCCCTCCTGGGCTTGGAGTCCACAGTGGGGGAAGATCCTAATCCAGGACTCTGGCTCCAAGATGACAGCAGCTCTGACCCTGCAGATGGGCATCTCGCAGACTTGGGGGATGCAGCCAAGCTCTTTGGAAGAGATCTGCCCTCTGCAGCTCCTGTGGGAGCCCCCCATAATCCCTTTCCCTGATGCCTTCCTGCCCCAAGGGGAGCCCGAGAATCCTGATCAGGCCTGATGGCAGCATGGGTGTTGTGCTCCAGACAGAGGGTTAGTCATGGAAACATGATGATACGGTCACACTGAGGGTCACAGAATCGTCAGGGAACATGGAGGGGTGCATGACTTTCCCTGGTCTCACCAGCAATTTGGACAAGAACCTTCCTGTCCATTTCAACTTTACTGCTTACTCTCCTCCTAAATCATCATTCTGCATGGTTTAGGAGTCTCTGACACTCATCTGAAGGAACAAAGGGGAGCCCAATCTCCCGTTCTGGCTCCAAACATCAAACCTTAGAGTCTTGGGAAGGAGAAAAGTGCTTTTCTTCCTACCTTCTAGTTGAGCAGATGATGTGGTTTTTGTCTGGTTTGAAGAGACATTCACTCACCAGGCCAAACCAGCACCCAGGCAGGTGGCCACTCCTAGGAGAAAGCACCTTCACTTCCCCTTCATGCACCGTGGGTGTGCCATGCTTGTTGGGTGAATTAAATGAGTAACTCGGTGTGTGAACACTTCTCTCTGTAGAATCATGCAGTCCATGTGGAAACCTATTGATTAGGTCATGTTCACAACTCATGAAAAACAGCTTTAACGCCCCCTTCCAGGTTGTTGAGCAAATTTAGCTAACATTACTTCCACTTGCTAGACGGATCTTTACTGAGAGATTGTAGTATGCAGAGCACTTTTCTGGGTCTTGCATTCCTGTACACTAACGATGAAAAACCTGAAAGAGAAATTAAGGAAACACTCCCATTTACCATTGCAACAAAAAGAATAAAACACCTAGGAATAAACCTACCTAAGGAGACAAAAGACCTGTATGCAGAAAATTATAAGACACTGATGAAAGAAATTAAAGATGATACAAATAAATAGAGAGATGTACCATGTTCTTGGATTGGAAGAATCAACATTGTGAAAATGACTCTACTACCCAAAGCAATTTACAGATTCAATGCAATCCCTATCAAACTACCAATGGCATTTTTCACAGAACTAGAACAAAAAATTTCACAATTTGTATGGAAACACAAAAGACCCCGAATAGCCAAAGCAATCTTGAGAAAGAAAAACGGAGCTGGAGGAATCAGGCTCCCAGACTTCACACTATACTACAAAGCTACAGTAATCAAGACAGTATGGTACTGGCACAAAAACAGAAATATAGATCAATGGAACAGGATAGAAAGCCCAGAGATAAACCCACACACATATGGTCACCTAATTTATGACAAAGGAGGCAAGAACGTACAATGGAGAAAAGACAGCATCTTCAATAAGTGGTGTTGTGAAAACTGGAGAGCTACGTGTAAAAGAATGAAATTAGAATACTCCCTAACACCATACACAAAAATAAACTCCAAATGGATTAATGACCTAAATATAAGGGCAGAAACTATAAAACTCTTAGAGGAAAACATAGGCAGAACACTCTATGACATAAAACACAGCAAGATCCTTTTTGACCCACCTCCTACAGAAATGGAAATAAAAACAAAAATAAACAAATGGGACTTAATTAAACTTAAAAGCTTTTGCACAGCAAAGGAAACCATACACAAGATGAAAAGACAGCCCTCAGAATGGGAGAAAATATTTGCAAATGAAGCAATGGACAAAGGATTGATCTCCAAAATACATAAACAGCTCATGGAGCTCAATATCAAAAAACAAACAACCCAATTAAAAAATGGGTGGAAGACCTAAATAGACATTTCACTAAAGAAGACATACAGATGGTCAAGAGCCACATGAAAAGATGCTCAACATCACAAATTATTAGATAAATGCAAATCAAAACTACAATGAGGTACCACTTCACAGTGGTCGGAATGGCCATCATCAAAAAATCTACAACAATAAATGCTGGAGACGGTGTGGAGAAAAGGGAACCCTCTTGCACTGTTGGTGGGAATGTAAATTGATACAGCCATTATGGAGAAAAGTATGAAGGTTCTTTAAAATACTAAAAATAGAACTACCATATGACCCAGCAATCCCACTACTGGGCATATACTCTGTGAAAACCATAATTCAAAAGGACACATGTACCCCAATATTCATTGCAGCATATTTACAGTAGCCAGGACATAGAAACAACCTAAATGTCCATCAACAGATGAGTGGATAAAGAAGATGTTGTACATATATACAGTGGAATAATACTCAGCCATAAAAAGGAATGGAATTGGGTCATTTGCAGAGATGTGGATGGACCTAGAGTCTGTCATACAGAGTGAAGTAAGTCAGAAAGAGAAAAACAAATATTGTATATTAATGCATATATGTGGAATCTAGAAAAAATGGTACAGATGAACCTATTTGCATGGCGGGAATGGAGATGTAGATGTAGAGAATGGACATGTGGACACGGTTGGGGGGAAGGGGAAGATGGGACGAACTGGGAGATTAGGTTTGACATAAATAGACCACCATGTGTAAAATAGATAGCTAGTGGGAACTTGCTGTATAGCATAGGGAACTCAGCTCAGTGCTCTGTGACAACCTAGATGGGTGGGATGGTGGACGAGGGAGGGAGGTCCGAGAGGGAGGGGATATAGATATACCTATAGCTGATTCACTTCATTGTACAGCAGAAATTAACACAACATTGTAAAGCAGTTAAACTCCAAAAAAGAAAAAAAAAAGAAAAAAGAGGCACATGCCACTTGGTATGGGAGTATAGCTGGGAAAGTGCCTAATACTTTGGGGGAGAACAGGGAAAGCATCTCAAAGAAAGGTAAGGTTGATGGAGCCTGAAATGAGGAGGGAAGGAGGAATCCAGGCAGAGGGAACAAGGTGCGTAAAAGTCCAGGTAGATGGGGGCAGGGAACAGACAGGGGACCAGAGCATCTTGCTGGGGATGTTTTAGACATTATGGATTACACTCAGGCAGGGAAGCACCAGGACGTCCTGCTGTGTTTTGTAAAACTACATAAAATATCCAAGAAACATATAACTTAATGTTAAAGCAGAGAGCATTTTAATAAAAATAAGTTAAAGAAAGGCAAGTGGTAGTAGGTTCCAAAGGTTTAAGAACTCTTTGTGAGAGAAAAGCTTAAAACATATTTTTCCCAGCTGGGGAAGAACAGTCCACGACTCAGTTTTTTAGCAGCAAAACCTGGAAATCTGGCCCTGGGGGCTGGGTTGCTTTCAGGACGTGGAGCTCCCATGAGGCCGAGGCCTGGAAGGACCCCTCTGGTTTGCGTTTGGGTTTGCTTTGTTGCGTTCAAAGCTCACTGACCTGGGTGGGAACACAGCCTCCTCTGCCCTCACAGTCTGGCAGCCAACGCTGGGGCAGCTTACGAAGGCCCCTGCGCAGGAGGGAACCTTCTGGAACAAGACACCTCAAAGAGCCCTTTTCTAGCATGTAAATGACTTCTAAAAAAATGCTTGGGCAATCTTACCCATTCCTCAGACTGTAAGAGCCATACAGTACTTAGGAGTGAGAGACAAAATGTTTGTTTCTTTATTTTTTTTTCTGATTATTAAAAAAAAGGCTCATTATAAAAATTAAAACAATAGAAAAATTAGGAATATAAAAAAGTGAGGTTTTTCTCATACCTCCCCCTCTCCCGAGATAACCATGGTTAACAGATGTATTTCCCTCAGATTTAAAAAAGTTAATTAACTGACGTAAAAATTATTATAATTTTTTAACCAAGATGGAATTCTACAACTGTTCTTTTTTTCCTTCTTGACTAAATACCTCAGCTAATTTTCCATGTCAGTATATAAGTCTAGTTACGTTCTTTTAGAAATGTTATTACCTCGTCTAGATTCTTCAACTTTTATTTGATTTTTAAAAATATATTCATTATATAGTAGATGAGTAACTGGAAAAAAAACCAGATTGTTTCACAAATAAATCTAGTTTTACCCTTCAGGGTTCTTTTTTTTTTTAATTTATTTTTGTCCACACTGGGTCTTCATTGCTGCGCGCTCTTTCTTTAGTTGTGGCGAGCAGGGGCTATACTTCATTGCGGTGCGCGGGCTTCTCATTACGGTGGCTTCTCTTGTTGCTGAGCACAGGCTCTAGGTGTGAGGGCTTCAGTAGTTCTGGCATATGGGCTCAGTAGTTGCAGCTTGTGGGCTCTAGAGCGCAGGCTCAAAAGTTGTGGCGCACGGGCTTAGTTGCTCCGCGGCATGTGGGATCTTCCCAGCCCAGGGCTCGAACCCATGTCCCCTGCATTGGCAGGCGGATTCTTAACCACTGTGCCACCAGGGAAGTCCTCCAATAATATTGTTAACACTTGCTGGCTCTTTTTCTTTGGGTAAATTAATGACACCTTTCTCAACTGTAAAATGGAGACAATATTTCCCACCTCACACAATTGTTCTAAGAATTAGAAAGAACAATGAGTTTATTACCATGCCTGGGTTCTAGTAAGTGCACATAAAATGACCCTGGAGTTATGCATGTAATTAAAGGATGCTCCATTGTCCTCTCTGCTCCTTCAGGATGGCAGGATATTGCTTCTGAGAACAGGTTGCAAAAATATATCACTCTGCCTTGGGTGTCCTTCACCAGGGGTGGGTCTCACTCCCCCTTGGGTTATTCCCTCTGGGGGAAGCCACTCCACTCACACTGAGAGGCCACAGGAGTGAGCTTGGGGACACATCCTTCAGCCACTTTGCAGCACTTTCCCTTCAGTCCCGACCAGATTGCAACCTTGAGCCAGAGGCAACCAGGTCACCCCACCTGCATTCCTGACTCACAGAAACTGTGAACTAATGAATGTTTGTGGTTTCAGGATGCCAAGTTTTTGAGTAATTTGTTATGCGGCAGAGGATGACTGATACCATGCCAGAGCTGGGGCTGTCTTGGGGCTGCACTGCAGGCCTGGTGGGCACTCCTTGGAGATAGTTGATAAAGAGTATCATCAAAGGCTCTCTGGGTCTTTTTGAAAGGATGAAGACCAGACTCTTTCTTCAGTGCAGCCCTTCATAACGTGACCCATGCCTCCATCTCCTGCAGGCAGGCAGACCTCCAGCTGCACTGCACATCACCAATCCCACCGCAATGCTGCAAAGTCTTGTGCACTGTAGGGACCCCCTTACACCTACTCAAAGCGGAACGCAAGCCTCTCCTCTAGGAACCCTTATCTGCTCTTCCCTCCAATGTGAAGCTGGTGTCCTGCCTTGTGTTCTCTCTGCAGGCTCTGTATCTTAACTCTAGTTCTGATAACCGGTGCTTACCCAGCAGGTCTGGTATTTGATTCCCTCCACAATCTGTGAATTTATTTGAGGACTGTATTTCTTTAAGGTACATGAATGCTTGGCCAAAAGGTGCTTAATTGATATTTTATAATGGATGAATGATTCCAGCTCTCAGATGGCAGGATTGTTTGCTGTATCTAACCTCTTATGAAGTATAAATATGCTTCCTTTTATATTCTTTTAATATGTGACATGAGGGTTGTACTTGCAATATAAACAGATCTGAAGAGAAAAGAGCCATTTACAGACATCTGACTTGGAAACAGGATGGGCCAGAGCAGTCTGGAACTTGGACAGGGAGTGCTTTTTTTTTTTTTTTTTTTTTTGTGGTACGCGGGCCTCTCACTGTTGTGGCCTCTCCCGTTGCAGAGCACAGGCTCCGGACGCGCAGGCTCAGCAGCCATTGCTCACGGGCCCAGCCGCTCTGCGGCATGTGGGATCCTCCCAGACTGGGGCACGAACCCATGTCCCCTGCATTGGCAGGCGGACTCTCAACTACTGCGCCACCAGGGAAGCCCAGGGAGTGCTTCTTAATCATGCCAGCATTGGGGTTCTGGGGGTGCTGGGGAATGCAACAGCTAGAACTACCTACATTTAATCTGTGAACCAGGATGGAGAAAGGGTCACTTATGTGTAGTGATTTTTTTAAATGTTAAATCAGAAATCTATTAATTTATAGTAGGTTGAACAAGATTTAGCTGTTTCTGACATAAAAAAATAGCGTATTCTTACGATTCTATGATTCTAACACTCAGACGCTTCATGTGTAGTGATTTTGCTCTCTTCTGTTTTCTCTTTGGTATTTCCTTTTGTAGAGTTTGCAAATTAAGGACTGGCTAAGATATTTGTCTCCAGGGTTACAAAGTTGAAGTTGGCTGTGAGTCTTAATCTAGAGATGAGTTGGATCAGAGCCAATGGCAGGGTCATGGCCAGGACACATCCTTGTGACCATTGCCACAGTCATCTCAGGTTTATTTTTTTCAAAAACTCTTAACAGAGCCTTCCCACAAAACGCAATCCTAGGTTCCATGTTTTGTCCTCAACATAAGTTGGAAAATAGACTTTATAGAGTCTAATTATAGAACTCCAATAAACTAAGACCAGTAACAATTCCCATTTTCACTTTCTTGTCCAAATGTGTGTTGATGATGAAGTTCTAGAGATACTTGGATGAAAGGCACTGCAAGTCCTTTAAGAACACAAACACCCACAGAATTAATTAGGATCCTCGTCTTCTAGAGTGGGAACCAGAGACACAAAAGTACTTAAGTCCGTTTTTCAAGGTGGAAAAGTGAAACCGAGAGTTAACCTCTAACACAGAAAGGGTCTTGGAAATTTGGCAAAGACCTGGATCATTTCTTTCCTTTTTTTTTTTTTTGCATTCACTTTATTTTTTTATTTTTTTGCTTTATAACAAATTTAATCAGTTATACATATACATATGTTTCCATATCCCCTCCCTTTTGCGTCTCCCTCCCACCCTCCCTATCCCACCCCTCCAGGCGGTCACAAAGTACCGAGCTGATCTCCCTGTGCTATGCGGCTGCTTCCCACTAGCTATCTACCTCACGTTTGGTAGTGTATATATGTCCATGCCGCTCTTTCACTTTGTCACAGCTTACCCTTCCCCCTCCCCATATCCTCAAGTCCATTCTCTAGTAGGTCTGTGTCTTTATTCCTGTCTTACCCCTATGTTCTTCATGACATTTTTTTTCTTAAATTCCATATATATGTGTTAGCATACAGTATTTGTCTTTCTCTTTCTGACTTACTTCACTCTGTATGACAGACTCTAGGTCTATCCACCTCATTACAAATAGCTCAATTTCATTTCTTTTTATGGCTGAGTAATATTCCATTGTATATATGTGCCACATCTTCTTTATCCATTCATCCGATGATGGACACTTAGGTTGTTTCCATCTCCGGGCTATTGTAAATAGGGCTGCTATGAACATTTTGGTACATGTCTCTTTTTGAATTATGGTTTTCTCAGGGTATATGCCCAGTAGTGGGATTGCTGGGTCATATGGTAGGTCTATTTGTAGTTTTTTAAGGAACCTCCATACCGTTCTCCATAGCGGCTGTACCAATTCACATTCCCACCAGCAGTGCAAGAGTGTTCCCTTTTTTCCACACCCTCTCCAGCATTTATTGTTTCTAGATTTTTTGATGATGGCCATTCTGACTGGTGTGAGATGATATCTCATTGTAGTTTTGATTTGCATTTCTCTAATGAGTAAAGATGTTGAGCATCCTTTCATGTGTTTGTTGGCAGTCTGTATATCTTCTGTGGAGAAATGTCTATTTAGGTCTTCTGCCCATTTTTGGATTGGGTTGTTTGTTTTTTGGTTATTGAGCTGCATGAGCTGCCTATAAATTTTGGAGATTAATCCTTTGTCAGTTGCTTCATTTGCAAATATTTTCTCCCATTCTGAGGGTTGTCTTTTGGTCTTGTTTATGGTTTCCTTTGCTGTGCAAAAGCTTTTAAGTTTCATTAGGTCCCATTTGTTTATTTTTGTCTTTATTTCCATTTCTCTAGGAGGTGGGTCAAAAAGGATCTTGCTGTGATTTATGTCATAGAGTGTTCTGCCTATGTTTTCCTCTAAGAGTTTGATAGTGTCTGGCCTTACATTTAGGTCTTTAATCCATTTTGAGCTTATTTTTGTGTATGGTGTTAGGGAATGATCTAATCTCATACTTTTACATGTCCCTATCCAGTTTTCCCAGCACCACTTATTGAAGAGACTGTCCTTTCTCCACTGTACATTCCTGCCTCCTTTATCAAAGATAAGGTGACCATATGTCCGTGGGTTTAACTCTGGGCTTTCTATCCTGTTCCATTGATCTATCTTTCTGTTTTTGTGCCAGTACCATACTGTCTTGATTACTGTAGCTTTGTAGTATAGTCTGAAGTCAGGGAGCCTGATTCCTCCAGCTCCATTTTTCGTTCTCAAGATTGCTTTGGCTATTCGGGGTCTTTTGTGTTTCCATACAAATTGTGAAATTTTTTGTTCTAGTTCTGTGAAAAATGCCAGTGGTAGTTTGATAGGGATTGCATTGAACCTGTAGATTGCTTTGGGTAGTAGAGTCATTTTCACAATGTTGATTCTTCCAATCCAAGAACATGGTACATCTCTCCATCTATTTGTATCATCTTTAATTTCTTTCATCAGTGTCTTATAATTTTCTGCATACAGGTCTTTTGTCTCCTTAGGTAGGTTTATTCCTAGATATTTTATTCTTTTTGTTGCAATGGTAAATGGGAGTGTTTCCTTGATTTCACTTTCAGATTTTTCATCATCAGTATATAGGAATGCCAGAGATTTCTGTGCATTAATTTTGTATCCTGCAACTTTACCAAATTCATTGATTAACTCTAGTAGTTTTCTGGTAGCATCTTTAGGATTCTCTATGTATAGTATCATGTCATCTGCAAACAGTGACAGCTTTACTTCTTCTTTTCCAATTTGGATTCCTTTTATTTCCTTTTCTTCTCTGATTGCTGTGGCTAAAACTTCCAAAACTAGGTTGAATAAGAGTGGTGAAAGTGGGCAACCTTGTCTAGTTCCTGATCTTAGTGGGAATGGTTTCAGTTTTTCACCATTGAGGACGATGCTGGCTGTGGGTTTGTCATATATGGCCTTTATGATGTTGAGGAAAGTTCCCTCTATGCCTACTTTTTGCAGGGTTTTTATCATAAATGGGTGTTGAATTTTGTCGAAAGCTTTCTCTGCATCTATTGAGATGATCATATGGTTTTTCTCCTTCAGTTTGTTAATATGGTGTATCACATTGATTGATTTGCATATGTTGAAGAATCCTTGCATTCCTGGAATAAACCCCACTTGATCATGGTGTATGATCCTTTTAATGTGCTGTTGGATTCTGTTTGCTAGTATTTTGTTGAGGATTTTTGCATCTATGTTCATCAGTGATATTGGCCTGTAGTTTTCTTTCTTTGTGACATCCTTGCCTGGTTTTGGTATCAAGGTGATGGTGGCCTCGTAGAATGAGTTTGGGAGTGTTCCTCCCTCTGCTATATTTTGGAAGAGTTTCAGAAGGATAGGTGTTAGCTCTTCTCTAAATGCTTGATAGAATTCGCCTGTGAAGCCATCTGGTCCTGGGCTTTTGTTTGTTGGAAGATTTTTTATCACAGTTTCAATTTCAGTGCTTGTGATTGGTCTGTTCATATTTTCTATTTCTTCCTGATTCAGTCTTGGCAGGTTGTGCATTTCTAAGAATTTGTCCATTTCTTCCAGGTTGTCCATTTTATTGGCATAGAGTTGCTTGTAGTAATCTCTCATGATCTTTTGTATTTCTGCAGTGTCAGTTGTTACTTCTCCTTTTTCATTTCTAATTCTATTGATTTGAGTCTTCTCCCTTTTTTTCTTGATGAGTCTGGCTAATGGTTTATCAATTTTGTTTATCTTCTCAAAGAACCAGCTTTTAGTTTTATTGATCTTTGCTATCATTTCCTTCATTTCTTTTTCATTTATTTCTGATCTGATTTTTATGATTTCTTTCCTTCTGCTAACTTTGGGATGTTTTTGTTCTTCTTTCTCTAATTGCTTTAGGTGCAAGGTTAGGTTGTTTATTCGAGATGTTTCCTGTTTCTTAAGGTGGGATTGTATTGCTATAAACTTCCCTCTTAGAACTGCTTTTGCTGCATCCCATAGGTTTTGGGTCGTCGTGTCTCCATTGTCATTTGTTTCTAGGTATTTTTTAATTTCCTCTTTGATTTCTTCAGTGATCACTTCGTTATTAAGTAGTGTATTGTTTAGCCTCCATGTGTTTGTATTTTTTACAGCTCTTTTCCTGTAATTGATATCTAGTCTCATAGCATTGTGGTCGGAAAAGATACTTGATACAATTTCAATTTTCTTAAATTTACCAAGGCTTGATTTGTGACCCAAGATATGATCTATCCTGGAGAATGTTCCATGAGCACTTGAGAAAAATGTGTATTCTGTTGTTTTTGGATGGAATGTCCTATCAATATCAATTAAGTCCATCTTGTTTAATGTATCATTTAAAGCTTGTGTTTCCTTATTTATTTTCGTTTTGGATGATCTGTCCATTGGTGAAAGTGGGGTGTTAAAGTCCCCTACTATGAGTGTGTTACTGTCGATTTCTCCTTTTATGGCTGTTAGTATTTGCCTTATGTATTGAGGTGCTCCTATGTTGGGTGCATAAATATTTACAATTGTTATATCTTCTTCTTGGATCGATCCCTTGATCATTATGTAGTGTCCTTCTTTGTCTCTTCTAGTAGTCCTTATTTTAAAGTCTATTTTGTCTGATATGAGAATTGCTACTCCAGCTTTCTTTTGGTTTCCATTTGCATGGAATATCTTTTTCCATCCCCTTACTTTCAGTCTGTATGTGTCTCTAGGTCTGAAGTGGGTCTCTTGTAGACAGCATATAGATGGGTCTTGTTTTTGTACCCATTCAGCCACTCTGTGTCTTTTGGTGGGAGCATTTAGTCCATTTACATTTAAGGTAATTATCGATATGTATGTTCCTATTCCCATTTTCTTAATTGTTTTGGGTTCATTATTGTAGGTCTTTTACTTCTGTTGTGTTTCTTGCCTAGAGAAGTTCCTTTAGCATTTGTTGTAAAGCTGGTTTGGTGGTGCTGAACTCTCTCAGCTTTTGCTTGTCTGTAAACGTTTTAATTTCTCCATCAAATCTGAATGAGATCCTTGCTGGGTAGAGTAATCTTGGTTGCAGGTTTTTCTCCTTCATCACTTTAAGTATGTCCTGCCACTCCCTTCTGGCTTGTAGTGTTTCTGCTGAGAGATCAGCTGTTATCCTGATGGGGATTCCCTTGTGTGTTATTTGTTGTTTTTGCCTTGCTGCTTTTAATATGATTTCTTTGTGTTTAATTTTTGACAGTTTGATTAATATGTGTCTTGGCGTATTTCTCCTTGGATTTATTCTGTATGGGACTCTCTGTGCCTCCTGGACTTGATTCACTATTTCCTTTCCCATATTAGGGAAGTTTTCAACTATAATCTCTTCAAATATTTTCTCAGTCCCTTTCTTTTTCTCTTCTTCTTCTGGAACCCCTATAATTCGAATGTTGGTGCGTTTAATGTTGTCCCAGAGGTCTCTGAGACTGTCCTCTGTTCTTTTCATTCTTTTTTCTTTATTTTGCTCTGCAGCAGTTATTTCCACTATTTTATCTTCCACCTCACTTATCCGTTCTTCTGCCTCAGTTATTCTGCTATTGATCCCATCTAGAGTATTTTTTATTTCATGTATTGTGTTTTTAATCGATGCTTGATTCATCTTTAGTTCTTCTAGGTCCTTGTTAACTGTTTCTTGCATTTTGTCTATTCTATTTCCAAGATTTTGTATCTGGGAAATAGAATCTTGGATCATCTTTACCATCATTATTCTGAATTCTTTTTCAGGTAGAGTGCCTATTACCTCTTCATTTGTTAGGTCTGGTGGGTTTTTATCTTGCTCCTTCTCCTGCTGTGTGTTTTTCTGTCTTCTCATTTTGCTTATGTTACTGTGTTTGGGGTCTCCTTTTTGCAGGCTGCAGGTTCGTAGTTCCTGTTGTTTTTGGTGTCTGTCCCCAGTGGCTAAGGTTGGTTTAGTGGGTTGTGTAGGCTTCCTGGTGGAGGGGACTAGTGCCTGTGTTCTGGTGGATGAGGCTGGATCTTGTCTTTCTGGTGGGCAGGTCCACGTCTGGTGGTGTATTTTGGGGTGTCTGTGGACTTTTTATGATTTTAGGCCACCTCTCTGCTAATGGGTGGCGTTGTGTTCCTGTCTTGATAGTTGTTTGGCTTAGGGTGTCCAGCACTGTAGCCTGCTGGTCGTTGAGTGAAGCTGGGTGCTGGTGTTGAGATGGAGATCTCTGGAAGATTTTCGCCGTTTGATATTATGTGGAGCTGGGAGGTCTCTTGTGGACCAGTGTCCTGAAGTTGGCTCTCCCACCTCAGAGGCACAGCACTGACTCCGGGCTCCTCAATTTGGGATGATGTGTTGTCTATTCATGTATTCCACAGATGCAGGGTACATCAAGTTGATTGTGGAGCTTTAATCCGCTGCTTCTGAGGCTGCTGGGAGAGGTTTCCCTTTCTCTTCTTTGTTCTCACAGCTCCTAGGTCTCAGCTTTGGATTTGGCCCCGCCTCTGCGTGTAGGTCGCCGGAGGGCGTCTGTTCTTCGCTCAGATAGGACAGGGTTAAAGGAGCAGCCTCTTCGGGGACTCTGGCTCACTCAGGCCGGGAGGGAGGGAGGGGCACGGAGTGCGGGGCGAGCCTGCAGCGGCAGAGGTCGGCGTGACGTTGCACCAGCCCGAGGCGCGCCGTGCGTTCTCCCAGGGAAGCCGCCCCTGGATCCCGGGACCCCGGCAGTGGCGGGCTGCACAGGCTCCCGGAAGGGCGGTGTGGGCAGTGACCTGCGCTCGCACACAGGCTTCTTGGCGGCGGCAGCAGCAGCCCCAGCGTCCCACGCCTGTCACTGGGCTCCGCGCTTTCAGTCGCGACTCGCGCCCGTCCGTGGAGCCCCTTTAAGCAGCGCTCTTAATCCCCTCTCCTCGCGCACCAGGAAACCAAGAGGGAAGAAAAAGTCTCTTGCCTCTTCGGCAGCTCCAGAGTTTTCCCGGACTCCCTCCCGGCTAGCTGTGGCACATTAGCCCCCTTCAGGCTGAGTTCTCGCCACCAGCCCCAGTCCTCTCCCTGCGCTCTGACCGAAGCCCGAGCCTCAGCTTCCAGCGCTGCGCGCCCCGGCGGGCGAGCAGACAAGCCTCTCGGGCTGGTGAGTGCCGCTCGGCACCGATCCTCTGTGTGCGGATCTCTCCGCTTTGCCCTACCCAGGTATGTGGGGAGTTTCTTGCCTTTTGGGAGGTCTGGGGTCTTCTGCCAGCGTTCAGTAGGTGTTCTGTAGGAGTTGTTCCACGTGTAGCTGTATTTCTGGTGTATCCGTGGGGAGGAAGGTGATCTCCGCGTCTTACTCTTCCGCCATCTTACCCGGAAGTTCCAAACCCCCTTTTTTTTTAAAATTAATATTTATTGGAGTTGCTTTACAATGTTGTGTTAGTTTCTACTGTACAGCAAAATCAATCAGCTATACATATACATATATCTCCTCTTTTTTTTGGATGTCCTTCCCATTTAGGTCACCACAGTACATTAAGTAGAGTTCCCTGTGCTATACAGCATGTTCTCATTAGTTATCTATTTTATACATAGTATCAGTAGTGTATATGTGTCAATCCCAATCTCCCAATTCATCCCACACCTCACTTCCCCCTTGGTATCCATACGTTTATCCTCTGTGTCTGTGTCTCTGTTTCTGCTTGCAAATAAGGTCATCTATACCATTTTTCTAGATTCCACATATATGTGTTGATATACGATATTTGTTTTTCTCTTTCTGACTTACTTCACTCTATATGATAGACTCTAGGTCTACCCACATCTCTACAAATGACCCAGTTTCATTCCTTTTTATGGCTAAGTAATATTCCATTGTATATATATACCACATCTTCTTTATCCATTCCTCTGCTGATGGACATTTAGGTTGCTTCCATGCCCTGGCTATTGTGAATAGTGCTGCTATGAACATTGGGGTGCATGTGTCTTTTTGAATTATGGTTTTCTCTGGGTATATGCCCAGTAGTGGGATTGCTTCTTATCAGATCTGGTTATGGATTTTATATTGACCAATCCAATGGAAGTCTTTCAAAATACATTACTTTTGGCAACAAAGCCTCTAAGCAAAGCAGTGAACTAACTTTCAGCTTCTGGTTGAAGTGGGTGAGGGTGAAGGGGAGGAAAGATCATCAGGAACTATGTCTTATTCACCTTGGGTGTCACACAGAGTATCCTTGAACACAGGACCCTTAATTCGTGGTCCCAGTGAAAGTTCCATGTTCACTTCCAACTAATTTATAATTTAGATCACACCCTTAACAAATCCACTTTAGACTATCATTTGCAATTTATATCTTATGAAAGTATGACATCAGATTTCACGGTCTTATCCTGTTCTTGTGCGTGTTCCTTGGTTGTCGTAGTAACGGAGTTGCCATGGATGGCACTGCAGGAGCTGTAAGGGTCAGCAAAGACCAGAGCCCTGTCATTCAAAGGCAGTTGTCCCTGAAAAATGTGACTTGCTTCAATATTTAAGACCTGGGCACTGATATTAAACTAGAATGATACTTCGGTTAAAAACCAATAATTAACCTTGTCTTCCACTCTAGGTCACACTTGAATAGCGATTTCATAAAGTGGACATTCCTCTGTCTTTCATTCCTGAAGTCCTAGATTGGCTTTAAATAATACGTCTCCTAGAAAAGTACACGGGTAGTCTTTGCAATTTATTTTATGTCATTATCTAAGCCCTCAAGATCTTACAATCCCGGCTCTTCTCTCCGAGGTAATTGCACACATCTTGGGAACATGTGAGATGATGTTAATATTCAGGGTGCCACCTCTTTGAAAGGATTCACAACCTACAAAGAAACACTGTCTTGATGTCTTTCTGCAAAACTTATTTTTAGGCAAGTATAGGGTATTTCCTTTCTAAAGAATAATTTTCTTCAAAATCACAGTCTTTGATGTCACGGATTTACAATATGTATCCTGAATAGCAGTTTTAGTTTCAGAGTGGGGATTATGCAGCTTGATTATATTATAATGAAACCTTTTGGATTATAAATTAAGACCACCTTTGAGGTACACAAGATGCCATCATTCTCTTAATACTTCTCACTCTTTTTTGCTCCCTAAGTTGTTTTAAATTGCTGTAATGCTTTACTGCACTGTGGTATATATATAGAGAGAATACTTAGGTGGTCGCTTAAATGTTTTAATACCAGTAGTGTGAAAATTATGGCACCTACATAAGAAACATGTTAAATGTTATTATCTTTTAGAGCAGGGATTTGATATTTCTCAAAATTTCAGGTAATATAGAAAAATTACCTCAGAAAATGGTCAAATAATGTTAAACACTTATTTTTTAGAATCTCAAACAAACTTGAAATACATAGGTTTTTTTCATATATGTAAATTTCAGTAGATTTATTTCTACCAAGATATTTGGAACTTTGTCACTTTAAAAAATGAACCAACTATAAAAATTTTAATTATTTAAAATGTAAAAATCCAGTTTTTCCTAATAACAAATGAGTTTCAAAAAAGTTCTAACAGGCTGTGTTCAAATTCTTTCTATATTTATTTTTTTAAAGACTAAATGATTTTTCTTCCTTTTTTGTTTTTAGCAATCAATACAATTTTACATGATGCCACATTCATTAGAGTTGGGTGAACAACATTGTTGATGGTAGAAAAGGAAATGATTCCAATTTACTCAATTATTAAATACATTGATTATATGACAGAAAATTATTTTCTTTGCGAAAAAGAAATTTTATTCTTTCTGTAAGATACAGGGAAATCCCAGGCAAGCTATTTGATTCACTTGAGTGTCTAATTATAGTCATAATTGAAAGCGTTGCGAGTGAGTTGCGCTGCGCTTTATCTAACTTGGAGCTTACAAATTCATATTTTGGCAAGAGTGCAGAACACAGATAAACTTTGGAAAATAAAATTCAAATTCATTATAAGAAGATTATCCTCTCCTTCCTCACCCCTCCCCTAGGCATCCCTTTCTCTTGGCAACAAGTTCTAATGAAGACGAGCAGATTGCCCATATTCTGATTAATAACCTAAAGACTGGACTCATTATTCTGAGTTGTCAAAATTGCTTTTGCTTTGTATTCCTTTGGTTTCAGAGAATGAAAATAATTGACGACTTTCAGTGAGTCTATGATGATTTTACTTCCTACACTCTTGAAATATGTAGCTTTTATGGAGCTAGTTTTATGGATGAAGGATAAAAAGGTGGTCATATTTCCCCTGGATAATTGTATATTTACACTAAGCGCATATTAATACTGCCTGTGCATGCTTTCAAAATTAGCTCCAACAAATATGGTCTTTGCAGTCCTAACCCTCCTTCAACTCTGTTCTCCTGCGCTGTCTCCTCTTGTACACAAGGGATTCCCTTTATGTCAACAGGAGACCTTGAGTAGCAGAAAGAGGTTATTTAGAGGCATTAAAAAGGAATAAGAAAATCAAATTCAAGGTTCGTATCAATTAGCTGAGAACTAAAGCATGGAGTTCACCAGCTAATTATTCATGACACCAGTATACTCACCAAATCTATATTTGGGCTTATTTTAATTATGGGCATTATTCTTTTATTATTGTCCTTCCCCACCCCCACTCCCCTTTAGGTACAAATCTTCCTTCCACATTGGTGCAATCTCCTTGTTAACCTGTTTGTGATGGAGACCAATCAAACCTGGTTTTATACAAAATTAAGAATTCCTTAAAATCTCATTTTGTTTATAGGAAAGAATTTGATTGGAAACCAGGTCAAAGTTTTTCGGTTTCAGCAAGCACTTCCTAAAGAGGCTCTGAGGGAAACAGTACTCTTTTAAAACACTTATGCTTTTATCTTTCAACTGCCTCTTATTCCCCGACTAGGCTTTCCTTTTTTCTCTGAGGCCTCCAAGTGGCACTCCCTGAATGACATTTCAATAGAACTTTCCAAATACAGTGTAACAAAGAGATCAAGGCCCACTGGGAAGATGGAGCAGATTTTTTTTAACAAAATAAATAGTTTTAATTATGTCTTTTCTGCCCACTCCATAGAGCCTCCCAGCCTCCATGCCCACACCAAATCGGAAGTCCGCAAACATAAGACACTCAGGCGCATCGCTCCACACCTTGTTACCAGCAAGGTTTTAAAATCAGTTAGGTCTCCAGCAGGTGCACTGCTCCCTGCGTTCATTGCGCTGGGTTCCCTGTCCTCGGCTAAGCAGACCTCCTACGGCTCAGTTATGAGCTTGTTTTCGGTCAGGCCCCCAGGATCTATAGCAATCCCAACAACAACTTGAAAAATGGACCTGTTTTAAAGGAAGAGCCAGCCCTGGCTGTGATGGATGATTAGGAAGCCTCCCAGTATTCAGGCTTTCAGAAAGGGTCAACCCTTCATTTCCAGCTAGTCTTTTCAATACCTTGAAAACATTTAGAAGCAGTGATGTTCGTGTCAATTACACTCCTTTAAACTGTGAGCATAATTGCAGGTAAAAGCCAATTATCTCATAGGTATACCGTTTGCCCATTGCCAATGAGCCAATTTGAAAAATCCTACATCAAGGGATTTCCAACATTAAAGTTTTTTTTTTTTTTTAATTCCGAGAAGGCACTTTTGGGGAAGAGTCGTAAGCCCTGGTGGGTTGCTTGAAATATTGGTTTTTAAAATGAAAAAAATTGCATTAATGTGGACAAGTATTAACCACTAGGCAAAAAACCATCCCCTAGAAAGCCAACTTTTGATAGTCTGTGAACTTTTAGTGGAAATAAATATTTTATGAAAACAAACCAAAAAATTTATCCAGTTAAAATTTCTTGGGCAAAACTCCCAATTCTCTTTTATTCAAGGGTCCCGTCCAAAATTATGATAGCTCCTTCTTTCTGAGTCAGTATTTATTAGTACATACATAATGTTATAGTATTATGAAGCAGAGCTCTGTCTCCTTCAGAGTATTCTTGTAATTCTATTCCAAGACTCTCTCGCTGTTCTAAGCACATTAGACCTTTGACTCAGCAAAACTCTGCTACTTGGAGTGAGGCAATTGAACTTTCTGGGCCTCATTTTCTTTTAGCTCAGAAATCCTGTTAATCTGAGCTCATCCTCAAATGTACACTTTTTGGAAAGACCAAAGAACGTGCATACCACTTGAAGCTTCCACAACAGCTTTTACTTAAAGCACAACTTTATGAATTTAATAATTATTAAGTTTAATGGTAGATTGAAGGAATGAGACATGAATTTAATAGATAAATATTAAGATTATGAATGGACCATTATCCCTGAATCCTTATAATGTAATGTACCAGGAGTGTCTCATTTGAGGAAAAAAAAAAAAAAACATACAGGGTGAAGTCAGCAAAATTTACTTCAATGCTCATTTGCCATCACCTTTATGACTTTGCTTATTTTTCCTTCCCCTTTGATTGAAACACACACACACACACACACACACACACCACACTCACTCTCCCAGTTCCAATGTCCTGTGGCCTCAGGCTATTTTTTTTAACCTTAATTCGTTCTTTTTTTTAAAAATTAAATTTATTTTATTTTTGGCTGCATTGGGTCTTCATTGCTGTGCGCAGGCTTTCTCTGGTTTCAGTAAGCAGGGGCTACTCTTTGTTGCTGTGCACGGGTTTCTCCTTGCGGTGGCTTCTCTTGTTGAGGAGCACGGGCTCTAGGCTCATGGGCTCCAGTAGTTGTGGCTCGCGGGCTCTAGAGCTCAGGGCTCAGTAGTTGCAGTGCACAGGCTTAGTTGCTCTGCGGCATGTGGGATCTTCCCAGATCAGGGCTCGAACCCGCGTCCCCTGCATTGGCAGGTGGATTCTTAACCACTGCGCCACCAGGGAAGTCCCCCTTAATTTGTTCTTAATTGCAAGCAATAGAAGCTGACCCTTTCTAGTTATGTAAAAAGGGATTCAATTAAGGAACTATTGAGTAGATCACAGACATCTTGGGAGAGCTGCAAAACCACATTCGAGGCCAAACCTCATGGAATAATACCCCAAGCTGCAACCACAGAGGTAGCCTAATCAGAAGGCACCTCTGCTGGTTGGCTATGGGTACCATCTTTCTCCCATTTCTCCTCTGCACCAGGACCTCCTCTGTACCACAACTGTGACATCACTGGCTTCTATGGGTGCTACCAGCTCAGCTCTGTTACCTCCAGCCCCTGCAGGGATGAAAATGCACAGCCTTTTCCTCCCGTGGCTTGTTTCTGCACCGAAGCCTTGTGTGAGTCTATTTGACCAGTGAAACTCAGATACCATGCTTGTGTTCTTGTGGTACAGAAGACTGGAGAAAATTCAGTTTCCTGGGCTCTACTTTGGAGAGTCAGGATTCTCAATGTAGAAGATTTTCCACTCAGAGAGAAGTTTTCCAGAAAGTATTGAGCCTAACAAATGTTCCCCATAGGTGTTGAAGGGCCTCACAATGATCCATTCATCCATTTATCCACCATCATTCCAATTTTTTAAAATTTATTTTAAGCTTTTTATACAGCAGGTTCTTATTAGTTATCCATTTTATACATATTAGTGCATATATATCAATCCCAATCATCCAATTCATCCCCCCACCCCTCCCCCCCACCACTTCCCCCGCTTGGTGTCCATACGTTTGTTCTCTACATTTGTGTCTCTATTTCTTCCCTGCAAACCGGTTCATTCGTACCATTTTTCTAGGCTCCACATACATGCATTAATATACGATATTTGTTTTTCTCTTTCTGATTTACTTCACTCTGTATGACAGTCTCTAGATCCACCCACATCTCTACAAATGACCCAGTTTCGTTCCTTTTTAGGGCTGAGTTCTTTATCCATTTGTCTGTCGATGGGGATTTAGGTTGCTTCCATGTCCTGGCTATTGTAAACAGTGCTGAAATGAACATTGGGGTGCATGTGTCTTTTTGAATTATGGTTTTCTCTGGGTATATGCCCAGTAGTGGGATTGCTGCATCATATGGTATAATTTTTATTTTAACAAGCATTTATTGAACACTTGCTATGTGGAGAAGGAGCTGGGAGCTCTGAGTGTAAAAACAATTAAGGTACAAAAGCAACTGTAAAGCACTCCTCATTGAATGGAAAAGGGAGATGAGCAAGCAGATGTTTTTTGACTCAGTGTGGTGCAATTATGGCCTTGATAAAGCACAGGTTGGTGTTGGATGTTAGACTCCTATCCACCCCTCCAATTCCCAGTCTCCCTTGTAGCGAACTTGGGGCTGTGGCACTAGTTCTAGCCCTGGACTCTGAGCTCTGGCCTCCCACCAGGGGCCTCCTCCTCCTTCCCTTTCTTCCTTGAAGTGGACACCACAGAGGACTGTGTTCCCGCTGATGTGAATACAAAATGGAGGACAGAAACCAGGTCCACGTGAGGCTCTTTGTATAAACCGTTGAAGTCTTCAGGGCTTTTCAGTTGTCACAACTAGCATTAGCTCTCCTAAATAAAATATAGGCCACATGGTAAATCAGGAAAGTTAGAGTTCTCCAGAAGAAGAGGATTGGAAATGTCCTCTTTAAATCATTCAGTTAGCTGGAGGCAGACAGATGAGTCTGGGGACGAAATCAGAGGCCAGACCTCAGAGGATTTAAGTCTGTCTTGCTAAGAATTTTTTTTTTTCCTCGAGGGTCTGGGGAGACACTGAAGAATTTTAATACCTTTTCCACCTTTCCACCTGGGAAACAACTTACCAATATCCTCGGCAGAGCTCAGCTAATGTGATACACTAAAATCTGCTTTGGCTAATAAAAAAGGATTGATCTTTCAGCCATCTTGACTTTACTGGTTCAAATATGAAACGCTTTAATATTATACAATTAGTCCTTGACTGTCAAGCTGGTGTAGGGTGAAGGAAAACTTGTGTTGAATCTGTGGTCCTCTTCAAATCATACACAGAGTCTCATTTATGAGTCAGCCCATGCATAGCACTAGCGTTGAGAAGGCCAAAGGTATAATGACAGATATATTTATAGATCTTTTAAAAGTGATGCTGAAGAAGCTGGACCAATTCACAGTGATGTTCACCTGGGCTTTAAAGTATTTTATTAGGACTGTATGTTTTTCACATATAACACATGACCTGTAGAGAGAATGAGTTTTCATCCTTGGAGGAAAGGAGATTAGTATTAAAGTTATATTTTATTGTACAGAAAATGCATATGTCCTAACTATTTTGAGTGAATGTTAGAGGAAAAGGTATAATTTGAAAGACTTCACTTACTACAAGCAAAATAAATAACAAAATATTAAAATCATTTTAACATGTATGTTTTATTAAAATCAATATCTTGTTGAAATCATAACTTCTACCTGAGGTTTAAAATCTTCATTTTATCACCTTTCTCAAACCAGTTAAAAGTCATACGTACTAAATCAAGTTTGATGTCTTAGGAATTTTCTATTTGCTCTATTTAGGACTATCAGTAACTCTACTAAAGGGTTAACTTTGGAACATTCTTTACATTTAAATTCTAACTGTATTCTCATTGAGTTTATATAATTGAGATGAATCAATGTGTCTATCAGTCAACTCTCACTAGATTATGCTTAGTAACAAACAACACTGGAATCTCAGGAACAAAGACTTACTTCTTACATTGCTGGCTCTGCATGTTTTCTTCATTTTGAATCCAGGCTGAAAGAGGGTCCACTCTCTGGGACATATTCTTCATTGGCTAAATCAAGCCAAATGGCTGGACCTGGATGCCTGGATGCCTGGATGCCAGTGAGGGAGAAATACACTCCTATTTCAAGGAAGACAGAAAATAATCAGTAAACACAATCTACTACAATGTATAAAACCTTTTGAAAATGTGAAAGAAAATAATACATTTTTCTCTCCTGTATTAATTCACCTATCACTCTTCTTCTTCTTTTTTAAAATAATTATTTATTTATTTTAATTTAGTTTTAGTTTTAGTTTTTGGCTGCATTGGGTCATCGTTGCTATGCATGGGCTTTCTCTAGTTGTGGCGAACGGGGGTTACTCTTCATTGCGATGTGCAGGCTCCTCATCGTGGTGGCTTCTCTTGTTGCAGAGCACGGGCTCTAGGCATGTGGGCTTCAGTAGTATGGCATACGGGCTCAGTAGTTGCAGCTTGTGGGCTCAGGGTGTAAAGCAGTTTCCCATGAATAGACTGTAAGGTATGTGAAAAAATTGACGTTCTGTTAACAAAGAGGAATTGTCAAGTAGGCAACACACAGCATTAAAAAAAACCCACAGAGATTGACATGTACACGCTGCTATATTTAAAATAGATAACCAACAAGGACCTACTGCATAGCTGTATATATTGTGTATACTGTATACTCTGCTCAATACTGTAATAACCTAAATGGGAAAATAATTTGAAAAAGGATAGACATATGTATATGTATAACTGAATCACCTTGCTGCACACCTGAAACTAACACAACATTGTTAATCAACCATACTCCAATATAAAATAAAAATTAAAAAAATTTTAAAAAACGGCAAAAATATTATTAAAACTGGATTACGTTTATATATATTATCAACTCTGGAAATAAAAAAAATAATTGTAGTGTACTCCACACTGGTTTTTGCTCCCATGGTTTCAACCAAAATTCCCCCTGCAAGTCACTGGTGATCTTCATGTTGCAAAATGACCAGATGCTGGGGACTTCCCTGGTGGTCCAGTGGTTAGGACTCTGCGCTTCCAATGCAGGGGGCACGGGTTCGATGCCTGGTTAGGGAACTAAGACCCCATATAAATAAATAAATACCAGATGCTTCCTAGTCTGTATCTTCCTTGACTGTTCTGCATCGACTTGCACGTTGCTAATTCCTGAGATAGTCTTTGCTCTAAGCCTATGATACCTCACACCATCTGCGTGTCTTTCTCCCTCTTGAGTTACTCTTTATACTTTTACTTTTCTTGCTGATTCCACACCAGTGGTTCTCAACCAGGGGTGACTTTGGCACCCCCAGGTGATATTTGGCTATGCCTGGAGACATCTCTTGTTGTCACAACTGAGGGGACATCTAGTGGGGAGAGCCTAGGGACGCTGGTCAACATCATACAATGCCCAGGGCGGCCCCTTCCACAAATAATTATCTGGCCCAAAACGTCAGCTGAGCCCTGACATTTTGAGGAATCCTAAGCTTCCTCTCATACGAACTCCTTAGGGGTCAGTTTTGGACTTTCTTGTCTTCTCATTCTATGTTCTCTCCTTAGATGATCTCATCTTTTCACAGTTTTAAATAACATTTATACACTAACAAATCTCAATTTTATATTTTCAGATCAGATCTCTTATCTTTCTTTTTCATGGTTGCAACTTTTTATTTTGCCAAGTAATATTTTTTCTTTTTTTCCTTTTCTTTTCTTTTAATTGAAATTATTTGATTTAGAGTGTTGTGTTAGTTTCCGGTGTACAGCAAAGTGATTCAGTTATACATATACATACATATTCCTTTTCATATTCTTTTCCATTATGGTTTATTACAGAATATTGAATATAGTTCCCTGTGCTATACAATTGGACCTTGTTGTTCATCTGAGATCTTTTTTCTGAGTTCCAAATTTAGATATTTAATTGTCTACTTGAAAGTTACACTTAAATATCTCACAAGTATCTGAAACTTAGTATTTCCAAAATACCTTTGGCCCATCCCCAAAATGTGCCCCTCTTCCGCTCGTCCTCATTTCTGAAGAACTGACAGTATCCACCCAGCTGTGTAAACCCAAGGCCAGTAAGTCATTCTTGAAGCCACCATTTCCATAACCCGCTACCCCACATCTAGTCCATCACTGAGTCCTGTTGACTCCATCTCCAAAATAAACCCTGAGTCAAACCACTTCTCTCCATACCACTGTCATTTTTTTTTTTTTTTTTTTTGGTACGCGGGCCTCTCACTGTTGTGGCCTCTCCCACTGCGAAGCACAGGCTCCGGATGTGCAGGCTCAGTGGCCATGGCTCACGGGCCCAGCAGCTCCGTGGCATGTGGGAGCTTCCCGGGCCGGGGCACGAACCCGTGACCCCTGCATCGGCAGGCGGACTCTCAGCCACTGCGCCACCAGGGAAGCCCCCCAAGTTCTCCTTTTTATAAGGACACAAGTCACATTGGATTAGGGTCCACCCTAACGACCTCATTCTAAACTTGATCATATTTGCAAAGACCCTGTTTCCGAATAAGGTCACATTCCTGGATACCAGGGGTTAGGACTCTAAGATACAAATTTTGAGGTGACACAATTTGACCCATGACAGCCCTCTTGATCATTCAGGACTTTGGTACGTGGAGCTGGTTGAACTCCTCACTAACAAAGGGACTTTTCACCATGTACCAGCATGTGATTGACATTTGTCCTTCAGAAAGATGACAAACGACTCTATTCCATGAACATTGAAGGTGACATTTTATTAATCCACGAAGGTTACATCTTTGACTGCCAAGGTTCTTTTAAATAAAAGCTCATAGAAATTGCACATTTACCTGCAACAAGGTCCAAACACATCTAGACTAAATAAACGCATGTGAATTTTCTTTGCTTGTTCTTGGCATTGCAGCAATTCAATTTGGTAGTACAAATTCTTTCACACTGATCAGAAGAATCTCTCTCTGTCTCTCTCTCTATATATAAATATATGTATATCTATATAAAATTATATGTATCACATAGGAAAACACATGAATTATTACTAATACATTCAAGTGACTTACCATAAAAGATTTCCACGACATAAAGTCCATGGAAAGTGGTTTGTCTCTGGTGGGGTGGAGGTGGAACGTTGGCATGTAAACACATACAGCTTTACAGATAGTAGTGTCTTCATTTGGACTGGAAAAGTCAAGGAGAAAGAGTTGTACCAGTCCTTCAAAGGCTTCCACTGATCCATTAAACTTAAAATAGATTAATCTCTAGAGATAATCAACTTCCCGGACACAGCAATTACAGTGAAGGATGGAAAACCCAAGACATGCATGTAATGGGAACCTACCACCTGATAGCGCTCCCTCCATAATTCTAGTTCTCATCCTGTTCAGGCCATCATTCCCTTCTCTGCTGCCAACTTGTCCTCACCTTAAAAGGCAGAGAAGAATGAATTCCTGAACTTTGCAAGATGCTCATCTGAAAACCAGGCAAACTTAGGATACTTGAAAAGTACTACATCACCTTAAAAAAAAAAAGTGAAACCCAGGAAAATAAAAGATGGTTTAGGGGACATACACCAAGGTGATCGGCCCATGGACAGTTAGTTTAAAGGGACAGCGACATGGCTTAAACCAAATAGCTCCAGTTTACTCAAGGAATCAAAACAAAGAAACGTTTTTATATGTTTTTTCTAATTTGTTTCATGAGAAATTTATTTGGAAGCAAAATCCATCAGATTTGATAAGAGGAGTTAAAGTTTGATTCAATGTAAGTGGTAGTCTTCAAAGAGTTTTATATACCACGTGGGGAAAGGTGAGTATAACATATATTCACTCATTCTTTTTTTTTTTTTTTTAATGACAAGCATTTGCAGTTAAGACTTATTTTTATTTTTATTTTATTTATTTATTTTTGGCTGCGTTGGGTCTTCATTGCTGCACGCGGGCTTTCTTTACGAGCGGGGCTTACTCTTCTTTGCGGTGCTCGGGCTTCTCCTTGCGGTGGCTTCTCTTGTTGCAGAACGCGGGCTCTAAGCATGCAGGCTTCAGTAGTGATGGCACACGTGGGCTCAGTAGTTGTGGCACGCGTGGGCTCAGTAGTTGTGGCTCGCGGGCTCTAGAGCGCAGGCTTTGTAGTTGTGGTGCACGGGCTTAGTTACTCTGCGGCATGTGGGATCTTCCCGGACCAGGGCTCAAACCCGCGTCCGCTGCATTGGCAAGTGGGTTCCTAACCACTGCGCCACCAGGGAAGCCCTATTCATTCATTCTTAAATGCTAAAATTTATTAGGAGTTTCTCACGGAGCAAGATATATGACTTGCTTCCAAAGATTCAAAAAACCAAAATGATAATTTGGAGATAATCAGATCCCATCTCCTTCCCTGGAGAAACTGATATCTAGAGAGAAGATATTTACCAGTCAGGCTGCATTAAACTAGTTCTTGAAGTATACTGTTTTTCTTCTGAAAAAAATTTGCCAAGTGCCTAATCTAGGTAGTAGTGATGTCTCAGGCAATCTGGCTATTCTTCAAAGCCTTTCAAGGTTGTGTGCATTTTCCCGGACCGCTGGGTACTAAGCTCTTCTGGAACATGTCAGCTTGTTATTCTGCAGGACATTGAACAAGACTCATCTCTTAAGACTAGTATTCCCAAATGTGTGCGGATAGAGTGGAATTCTCTGCTTACTATAATGTAAAGGCTATGTGGGTTTTGGTTCAATGTCGTTTTTTAACATTTAGTGACTTTGTGAAAGTTTATAATATTCTAAAGTTATGTATGTGTATGTGAATGTTGCAAGTAAATACAATAGGTGATTACAAATAATTTGACTTTAAATAATAATTTTTAAAAATGCTTGAGAGTCAAATCTAAGCTTAAATAAAATGCTTAATTTTCTCCAGTAATTGTATACTTTATATTCAACATGTATCATTTTGCTAGAGCTAATAAATATCATTTACAACTTTCCACAACCTGTTTGACTGTTTCTTATCCATTTTTGACCCATAACTGCTTTCTCACACCTCTTGTTGGTTAATCAGAATCTGTCTGGATGAGGCAGTTGTATTGCTGGGAATCTCTTTAATCATTATATTGAATTAATGCAATTATATGCTCAATGCACTAGAATTTTCATCTAGGTGCTGCTATTTACAGCTTCTATTGCTTCCTCAGGGTTGTGTTTTTAAAAACCATGAAAAGAGGGAGATTTCCAAGTTGTGAATCTATTAGTATTATCGCCTTTGGCAGGACGTGAAAAATAATACCTAAAATTTTTTGTGTGTTTACTATGTACAAACTGTTCTAAGTCTTTTTAATGCATTTGCTCATGTAGTCTTCACAATAACCCTTTGACATAAGATATTGTTATTATCCCCATTTAACGGATGAGGAAACAGAGGCAGAGAGGCTGAATAACTTGCTCAAGGTCACAGGTAGTAAACAGTCTTAGTAACTAGATATGCATCTTGATTTCAAAGCTTGTGCTCTAAACCACTAAACTCCCAGATGGCACATTTAACTTTCAAGGAATTTTAAAATAAAACTCCATTTTAATGAAATCTTTACATTTTCTTTTAAAAAGCCATTTAAGTTCCATTATATCTAGATAGACTACCTGCTCATAAAGAAAACAAAAACAGAAAACCATACAAACAAACAAACAAAAAAACAGAAAGAAAGTATTCTTTCTTAGTATTCTGCTCCTAAGCCTCCAGACTCAGTAAAGAGTTATTAACACCAAAAGTTTGTGATATTATCCTGGGTATTTGACTCAGCAACAACCAAGAGCAATTCCTCTTCCTTGGGTTTCTAAGAATGATCAGCTCTAAGGCACATACCAGGGACTTAAAATCTAGGTTTAATGTTTTTCTTTAAATCAGTGTTCAGACCTGTCGCTGTGCAGACCGTGGCCTAGATGCTCTTCTGTCACTCTCGAGGAAGGATTAGAACAGCTGAAGGGGGTGATATCAGTGCCTCTGTTTGCATTTTATGAGTCTGAAGCTTCATAGATACTGTATGAGAACTAAGGAAGCAGCTTTCACCCGGGATGGGTAGGTAAGATTATTCCCATGAGCTGGGGGTGGTTTCCAAAGGACATTTCATTTCCCTCAGTCCCTTGTCTATGTGACAATTCCAGGGTGCTTCCTGTAGTGGCCAAGGTGCTTAGTTAAGCTGTACTGAACCTCTTCCCAATCACTGTGGGGGATAATCCGATCCTTCTTCACATTAAATTAGTTTAGGTATTCGTCAGATTTATTGTTATCGTGATAAGCTACAAAATGCGAGACTTGGATCATTATTCATTCAAAAATTACGACTAAATATTTATTATGACCAATCAAAGCATAGGATTTTCCCACCATTTCCTTTATGCCACGAGAACAAAGTAGGGAGCTTAGGCATCTTCATTTACTCCTTCAAACTCAAATATTTGTCCTCTGTACCGAGAAGGAGGATTGATCATGCTTAGGGCACAAGACCTGGGGGTCTCCAAGGCTCACACGATTTCTCAAGGAGGTCTGCTACATGCCAGAGGCCTTATTGAGAGACAACTTTTTTTTTTTTTTTCATCTTTTAAAAGCTCTTGCTGTCAGCAAAGTGCTGGACCCTGGGCCTGGGAGGGGACGTACCAGTAAGAAATGAGACACAATCACTGCAGCAGAGGATGTGGTCACAGAGCAGTCAGGAACTGGCTTGTGTCTTGGATTTGGAAAAAGCTCTTGATCCAGGTTGCCAACAGGAAGGAAATTCACATTTATTGGACACCTAACATACACTGTATTCGTTTGCTAGGGCTGCTAGGTACTTTCGTAAGAAAGTACCGCAGATTGGGTGGCTTAAACAACAGAAATGTGGTTTCTCACAGTTCTGGAGGCTGGAAGTCCAAGACCAAGGTGCCAGCAGGGTTGGTCTCTTCTGAGGCCTCTCTCCTTGGCGTGTAGATGGCTGTCTTCTCCCTGTGTCTTCACATGGTCTTCTCTGTGTGTGAGTCTGTGTCCCACTCTCTTCTTATAAGGACACCAGTCATATTGGATTACGGCTCACACATAGGACCTCCTATTACCTTAATTACCTCATTAAAGGCTCTATCTCCAAATGTAGTCACATTCTGAGCTAGGGGCTTTAAGCTTTCAACATATGAATTTGCAGGGGACACAATTCAGGCCATAACCTATGCCAAATCTCTCATATATAATATTACCTCACTCCTTTCAAAACCCTCCGAGGAAAATGGCACGATTGCCATTTACAGATAAACAAATTGGTGAGGTAGCCTAGAAAAGTGCAAAGATCGGGGGCTTTCTAATGAAGCATGGCCTTCCATGCAGGCTAAGTTACTCTGAGCTTTATCACAACCAAAGGGGATGAATTTTGGTGAGAAGCCAGCCTGTTGTAAGAAGACAATTGCTACTGGCCTGAAGCTAGGTAAAGAAAGTTTATGTCTCAACAAATCGTAAATGTAAAGGGATCAATATTTTATGTTGCTGCATGAACACTTGATCACTTTCTACATCTGAAAAGTTTGGCTGGGCAAATACTGAGACCCTTTTAAAATGTACGCTGTCAACTAAAAGTTTTCTTGAAATTTGGTACCTTATTAATACAAGCTCCTCCCTCCCCTCTCATAGGAATTATCATGAAGTCTCCTCTCCCATGTCTGTGTCTTGAGACAAATCTTTCCTGGCTGAGGAAAGGCAATTTTTTCTTGGAGGGAATATCTGATTGAACTCGTGTGTGAAAGAAAGCCTGAGATTTTGATGAGTTAACCGTCTGGGGACTGTTGATCCCCAGTTTCTAACTGGCTAGTCCTTCCCTTCTGGCTTTCTCTACTTTTTTTTTTTTTTTTAATGATAAACTTATTTTTAATTCTGAGTGTGTCAGCTTATTATTGCATAGATATTCTACTTTTTCTGATTGTAGTACCGACTAAATGAGTTGATATGGCTGTAGCGAAATGCCTGGGACTTTGTTAGTGTTTTGAATTTAAATGGTGGAGAATGAACAGCAGGGTCACTGAGATGTAATCTCTTGTACTTTCTACTGAGAATCCTTGTTTTCCAGAGCTGAGAACTTCCAATAACTGCTCTTGCTAAGGTTCTATTTCCATTGCTGAAACGAGAGATTTTTTTAATGTGGTAATCCTACTTCCTAATAAATATTAGACACAAAAGTATTGATTAAGATTCATAACAAGGCTCAGGATTGCCTGATTTTTTAAGCTTCTGATTCAAATAAAGTACCATGACACAGACTGCTTCCTGAAAAAAATTGGGCAGCGAACTTGTCTCCAAGAGAGGTATTACTCTCATTCTCTGATATCTGCCTTATAAAAAAGGATTCACGGTATTTATATGCACACACCTTTCCTGAAATTAAAACTCTCCCACTGTCTTGGTAATCGCGGTGATGACTTCTGGGAATAAAGTTAAATATTCTGTACTCTCAAACAGACCCTTTCTCCATGGCCTGCTGAGGGACGTTAGGCTGGGTATCTGCTTTTCTGCAGGCAGCGGGGGGAACAGAGGTGAGTGCCTGAAGCCTGCCTACCAGTTGTCTTCAGGTGAAGGCTCCAAGCTCGGGCAAAAAGGCAAAGACGTTTGAAGGGGAGGCACCTTCCAGAAGGCATCTTAGCTCACATTTCCCCTCCCCCATCTCACTTTTCACTAAACCAGTAAAAAGGCCCATCTTCCCTTTGCTGCTGGCCCTACCTGTTGATCTGGATAAGATACAGTCTTGAGTGACCTTCCCAGCCCTAGAGGTAAGGCTGGGGGTCAGAGGTCAGGTATGGTCAGGAATGTCCCTTCCAGGCAATGGTCCAGCCCACCTTCCCTTAGGTGGCTCTGGCTTGGCTTTTGTTTGCCTTGAAGCCCTAGGAAACTTTGTTTTCATTTGGGCAGGGCTTTTGACTGGTGACTTATGAGGTGATTTGTGTTGTAGGCTCTGAAGTTTAGAATATGTGTTTCTTCCTGGCAGCGCTCAGTGTCTGAGTCACTCATTGCCTTGCACTGTATCTGAGCACAGACTAGTAGTTCACAGGACTAATAGTTAATGTTTATATAGGGCATATGGCGGGCCCGGCACTGTTCTGAGAGCTTCCCAATATCACCTTCATAACTGAAACCTCCAGCTTTCCAGTGTTCAGGGCCTTCAGTATCCTGGCAATCCATATTTCAAACTCACCCAACTCGGGCAGAGGGCTTTCATTATGCAAAGCGTAGGTGCAAAGAAGAGGACGTCTGGGTCACTTCCTGAGGTTTCAGTCTCAGGGCCTTGATTAGATGAGTTTACAGGGAACTGCATCACATGGCAGACTTTGATAGATGTCAAAGAAAGTGCTGGGGGCAAGGATTCAAAGGAGAGGGAACCTGCATCAGGATGGGATGCTGGACCACGTAGGAGGCAACTTTTGGGCAGAGCTTTGGGACAGCAGAGCTTTCAAAAGGCAGAGGCTGAGGGGGAGCATGTTTAAGAGGCTGGAAGAGTGTCAACGTGCAACGTGCCAATACTGAGGGAGAAGCACAGGGCTTGTTTTGGGGGGGCCATGAGTCAACGGGGTTTCCGGAGCCCACTCCACATGTAAGGAGAAGATGTAGACTCGTGGTGAGCCAGGCTGGGTCCATATGAAGGATCTAGAAAGCCAGGCTGAAAAAGCTGTTGATTGGCAATGTTAGGCCACTTGAGGGGGTTTCAGAGAGTAACCAATGGTGGTAGTAAATGTGAGAGAGGGTCACATGGTGGAAGGATAGCATCTAGAGACAGGAAGGGGGTAAGGAGGCTGCTGTAATTGTCAAGTAGAGAGGTAATGAATTAGGAACAGGGACAGCTGTGATGGAAATAAAAAGGAGAGCAAGTTTGGGGAGGTGGAATCTCACTGTAGAAGGTGAGGGGCAAGGTGGGATCCATCTTAATTCCACAGCCTGCAAGGGTGACAGAGAGGTGGCTATACTCCTAGAAGTTGTGAAGTTGGGAGGTGTGTGTGTCTGTGTGATGATAAGTATAGTTTGCTTTGGACCTGTCGAGTTTGAGGTTCTGTTAAGACACTAAGATGGTAGAGACACACCAGAAAGGCTAATCTAGTCTCTGCCAAAGTCTCCGCCAAGGCAAGTCTTACTGAAAACTAAATGCACAGGGCAAATAGAGTCACCCAACTATATTATATGCTTAATATCAACAGTATATCAGGAGAATGGAATTTTTAAAGAGGTTCTGAAGCATCACCTCACCTTAATTATTTTCTATGATATATGGATATCAAAATGTTTTGTTATTAACCTTTGAAGAAGGTAAAAAGTGATATATGCATATTCTTTATACTAATAATACTAAATACAGAAAACACAAAGTACAAAAAAGCAAAAAAACAAAGGAAAAACAAACCCCAAACAAAAAACTGCCCTTAGACTCCTTGTCTGAAAGTAAACACTATTAAATTAACTCTTTACTATATTTTCATTCTTTTATAGTCTTTTTCTTTTTAAAATATTTACTTTAATTAATTAATTAATTAATTTGGTTGCCCCAGGTTTTAGTTGTGGCATGCGAAATCTTAGTTGCTGCATGCATGTGGGGCAGTTCCCTGTCCAGGGATCGAACCCTGGCCCCCTGCATTAGGAGAGAGGAGTCTTAACCAGTGCACCACCAGGGAAGTCCCTTATAGTGTTTTTCAGTGTGGAAGTTTCTCCCCGCATATTTGTAAAAATACTGTAAATATTATTGTTTAATCATTAAATCTAATTCCAACCTTCTTTTCAATCAGTTGCCCTGTACACTCCTTTTATAATCCCCTCCTGATGAATACTTTTTAGGAAAATCAGAAAGAAATTATAAGAAGAGAGAAAATGGAATTGATAGAATTTTACCTATTCTTTGGGCAATCCCCAGAATAAATTTCATTTGCTGCTTTGTAATTTTTTCAGTTCTTGTACATCTATTAAATTAAATAGAAGCTACCAGTCCCCACTTTTATTCATTTATCTTTGGGTATTTGTCTTTAGGATTGTCAGTAAATTTATACTACTTTATGAAAGCAGAGTATAGGTCCAGATACTAACTGGTGTATAGCTGGTATAACTCCATATTCATTTCTGATGCACACTGGAAAATATTATGTTTTCTACCAAGCTTCTGGAAAAATCTAAAGAGTGTGGGGGAAATGCTTTACAGCTTCCATCTTGAGCGTAGATTTAAAAAAAAAACAAACCTGACTGAAGTGCTCATGAGTATTTTGAAGTCAGTAGGGAAAACAAATTCCTTTCTCGTGTTTTTCTCCTCTCAGCTGAAGGAAAACACACTTAGTTCTCCTGAGTTTGTTTATGGTGGAGGATGAGAACCCCAGGATTGTTGTGTGTTGGGTAAAATTCCAACCACGTCTTCCAAGGCTGATCCTGGGAGAGTTTACATCCAGGTGGAGCTAATCCCAGGAGGATGTTAGTCTGTCGGGATTTGCTGAATTTTCACTCATCTCTTCAGATTTGTGTTTGTCTTGAAAAGCATCCTGAAGTTATTGGACATTTTCAGAGGCTTTCCAATAAACCTCCTCCAAAACATTTCCCCCAGTTTGCCCAAACTAACTGGAATTCAAACCTCAAAAGAGCTGAATTCATTTGAAAATTTCAAGTGTCAATTCAAGAAGGCTTTACATTTTGTCATGTTTTCCTTATCCTTAGCTTGGTGAGGCACACAAATTAAAAGTTGGCCTTGTTTAATTGAAGTCCAAATTCTAGTTTCACATCAGTGTTTATCTGGTAATATATTGACACGTTAAGTCCCATTATATGAAAGCTAAGGATGGGTGGGGTCCCATATGAATGCCACCTACCAGTCATGTATCTATAATCACATGTCTGGTCGTGACTTTATACCTTTTATAAACAGTAAGTTATTTGTTTATTGCAAGTGGTAAGACCATCCTAACACTTTTTGTAATGAATCACTCTTTGTTTAAACCTGACTTTTAGGAACCTTTTGCACTACTTGGTTGCTTTGATATTTAAATCATATTCTCCCCATTTAGAATTAGAGCTAAAACATTAAAAAAATCAGGATGCAAAATATTAGTGTCTCATTATGGGGTTGAGGTTTACCTTAAAAATGTGCTTATTGATTTTAGCCTATCAATTAATAATAATTGATTATTATCAATTAAAGATAATAATTGTAGTGTTGTCTGTCTGGAGGTGGGGAGGTTAGAGGGATGTTGCTTGCAGGGGAAGAGTGCGCAGGGGACCAAAGAGTTGACCATCCTAGATTAGAAAGAAGATTCTGCCCAAGGGTTGCATTTTGCAAAGCACCCTCTTGATTTGCTCTTCAGAATGTAAAAAAAGACGTAAAAGGGTCTACCTAACCAAGTTTTATTTTACTGCTAATTTTGAGTGGGCTAGACAGGACATTTTGATGTGTAATACTGCTCGTATGCATAATGGGCTCAGGCTGGCTCTGAGCTTTGAAAACTAAACCTCCTGCATGAGCCTCATTTGTCAACTTTAACTGGGGAGGGGCCTCAATTCTCTATTTCATTAAAACCCCACCAACCAAGAACAAAAGCAAGACATGTCGTTTCTATAAGAATGGAAAAATACAGATCATGTTAAGTCAAATCTCAAAGAAAACCACCCAGAGAAAGAAACCTGGGGCCAAGATCACACATTCTTTGCCAAGAAACGATAAAGAAACACAACTTCGGGCATTCAGTGATATTCACAAGCTGATATTCAGAAATTATTGGAAATAATAGGAATTAGCTACTTTTTAGCGACTAACTTGCCTACCAGGCTCCTTACCTGCCTGTCTAATGTAATTTCCAGAACAATTGTGTGAGGGAGGATTTATTACCACACTGGGGGGTTGAGAACACAGAGAACTAGAAGGTAAATAACTTGGCCAAGGTTCTTCAGCTGGTTAGGGGTGCAGTCTGAACTTGAACGCTGCAGAAGCTGCTCACCACCATGTCTGTTTTCAGTTTTATTTTTTCCTCCCTTTCTTTATGCTTTGGAATTGGCATTATGAATAAATGAATGACCGTCACACACCAAAAAGAGATATGTTATCCATATAAAAAAGAATTTCGGGGGGTGGGGGGGATGGAGTGGGAGTTTGGGATTAGCAGATGCAAATTATTATATATAGTTTGTATAATGGATAAGAAACAAGGTCCTACCATAGAGCACAGGGAACTCTATTCAATATCTTGTGATAAACCATAATGGAAAAGAATATGAAAAAGAATATATGTATATGTATAACGGAGTCACTTTGCTGTACACCAGAAACTAACACAACATTGTAAATCAGATATTCATCAATAAAAAGAAAACAAAATTAAAAAATAGAATTTCATACAGAAGAGGTTGAGTTTCTAAATACTAGATTTCTTAAGCAAGGTCGTTTTAAAAATTTTGACCAAAACCCCCATATTTTTCTTTTTTAAAAATACAGTTATATATATAATATAATATTTATATTATATTATAATATATAATATATATATATTCTTTTTCAGATTCTTTTCCTTTATAGGTTATTACAAAATATTGAGTATAGTCCCCTGAGCTATACAGTAGTTCCTTGTTGGTTATCTATTTATAGATATATGTGTGTATGTGTTAATCCCAAACTCGTAATTAATCCCTCCCCATGTTTTTCAAACATAATAAATATTCTCACAGTATCTAATCCTTTATAGAAATTGTAACTAAAACAGTTTTAAACTTAGGAAATAAAAGGAAGACATTAGTCTTCTTGTTGGAAAAAAATAAGCTGCTTCATCCATCACTTGACGAAGACATCGCCATGAGAGCTTTGTGAGTGGCACGAGGCCATCTAGATATTGTATATTTAATCAGTTCCATTTTACCTGCTCCGTAAAGGCTGAGCTTTGCAGCTGGGTATAGGTATTGAAGAGCAGTCCCAGCCTCTTTGCAGATCAAATCTTAGTCCTCTCTCTGCTTCGAGAGGTCCAGGGGTCTTAATGATAGTCATCTGTTATCACTTTCGGTTTCAATAGCTAGTGACATTTTATGTTTATGTTTTATTGGTTCCGGTTCTGCTCATCTCCTGGAGAAGGTGGAACCAGGGCAAAGCCCTGGTATCTCAGGAGGTCAGGGCACCAGCGCCCGTACACTGCACTTAACCAATGACAAATCCATGCCACCTGCCGAGGACACCCAGTGGGTCCAAAACCGGTGAAAACGGGCAGTGTTTTTCAGATAGACCAACCCATTTACGAAACAATACCTTGAAATGGCTCTCAGAAGCCCATCATTCTCTTTACATGGAGAGTGATTTAGAGTCATTAAATATAGTGGCCAGTGGGACAGAAAATGGGAGATTACTAGAATACACTGAATACATGTTCTCAGTGGGAAAAGAAAACAGAGGGTCCTTTGGTGATTAGGACCCTCTCCCTTCAAGAAGAGACAATGGGGGCTTCCCTGGTGGCGCAGTGGTTGAGAGTCCGCCTGCCGATGTAGGGGACACGAGTTCGTGCCCCGGTCCGGGAGGATCCCACATGCCGCGGAGCGGCTGGGCCCGTTAGCCATGGCCGCTGAGCCTGCGCATCCGCGCAGTGGGAGAAGCCACAGCAGTGAGAGGCCCGCGTACCGCAAAAAAAAAAAGAAGAGACAATGAACTCTTTTTCAACTTGTTTCCCCCGCCAGATATTTAGGGATGGAATTGCAATTCAGCATGGAGCCCTCTGTCAGCTGCTTGATATAAATGACAGAGGTTTAAATTTGATAGTGCTGCAGAACAAACTTTGTTAAGAAGCCTCCAAACCAGATATTGTCATTTCGAGAGGGAGAGAGGGAAAGAAACTATCCCTTTGCATTGCCAGGGGCTAGAAGAAAATCTGTCAGAGTAGCTCAGGGAAGACACAGGATCCAAACTGCACTTGTGCTCAGAAAATGAAAGGTAACCCGCTGAAAGTTAGGGTTTGCTGGAAGTTGAAAAGATCAAGTCCACTGAGCTTTTGACTTCCACATTATTCTGAGCCAGTGAAACGTGAATGTTCCTGTGGTGGAAACAGAGCTGGGAGAAAGCTGGACATTTACAGCTGCGAGGGCAGGAGGTGAGAGGGAGCAAAGGAACCTCACACCTTTTCATCTTTAGCTACAC
Source organism: Mesoplodon mirus (assembly GCF_964341445.2). NCBI lineage: Eukaryota > Metazoa > Chordata > Mammalia > Artiodactyla > Ziphiidae > Mesoplodon > Mesoplodon mirus. The sequence goes on along the minus strand of NC_138993.1, from coordinate 73,215,820 downwards.
CTGCTTCCCCCGGAGTCCCCTAGGGGAAAACAAACACTGTAACCCTGCGGTCCCTAATCTGTTTCCCTGACCAGAGAACAACATGGGGGACAACGTGAAGTCACAGCTGTTACTTAAAAAACAACACAAAGTTCTGAAATTCACATACATATAATGAGTATATCAATACCAGGTACCTTTGCCTACTTACTTGGGTCTAGCTGTATATTAGATCCCCCCATTCTTTTTTTGTTTTGTTTTCCTCTTAAAGCAACTTCTGAAGTTCATTATAAGCAGATTTCTCATGTGAAAAAGGGCACAAATAACTCTTAGCCCGGGGGGATGGCCACCGGATCCTCCAGGCATTTCTAGTTCCCTGATTTAAAATAAAGACTGTCTTTATGGCCACTGTCATTTCCTAGTTTCTGTCCTTTTATCCGTGTAGAGTAGCTCAGGGATATGAGGGCCTCTAAAAATGTCACACTGTTTTTAATGAAGACAACTGTATTTACAAGGTGAGATTTTGCCTCCAACTATGGCAAAATCTGTCAGAATGTAACCCAGCTGGAACCTCTGGGGCCTTCCTGGGACAGGCCTTCTCCCCATATCCTCTGCTTTAGCTCCTTTCTGAAGTACCTAAATAATAGTGTTTGATGCAAATTTCCTGAGTTGTTTTGCAGATGTGAAATCTCCACCCCGCACCCCCCACCCCCCCCACCCAGCCCCAAATGGAAGACCTGCTTGATGACCAGGAGCACAGAGCCCCAGGCCTCCTGGGGCCTAAGGACTGATCATATTAACCCCTGTGACACCACCCTACTGCCTTACCACCAGCCAGTCAGAGAACTGTTCACAAGCTGATCGCGTATCCTGTGACCCCACCCTCTCCTGGCTTTTAAAAATTCTTTGCCGAAGCCCTTCGGGGAGCTGGCGGCTTTTCGGGGCATGAGCCGCCTCATCACCTTGCAAAGCCTTGCAATAAATCTTTCTCTGCTCCAACTCTGCCGTTTCAGTTTGTTTGGCCTCACTGTGCGTCAGGCACACGAACTTGGGTTAACAAGAATAGGCTAGATGATGCTGTGATTCCAACCAACCCCAAAATGGCAGTGGCTTAAAACCACAAAGGTTTATTTATGTCCATGTGGGGGGTCAGCACGGTCCCTCTGGAACCCACTGATGGCTGTGCCAGAGAGAAAAAGACAGCCCTGGAGGGTCGTGTACCAACAGTCAAATGCTTGGTTCGAAAGCAACCCATCGCTTCCACTTACAACGCGTTGGCAGAACTAGTCACATGGTCTCACCCAGTACCAGGAATGGGGATAAAACAAGAAATATTCTGCAAAAAAAACAGATACCTGCTATCACGGGAAGAAACCAGGGCAAAGGCACTCAGCCCCCTCCCCCAACCCCCATCCATTCTGACTTTGAGTTAACGTAAGCTACCTTTTGGTGGTTATTCTCAGAACGGTAAATATCTGTTCTGGTACACACGCATGATTATTAGACCTTTTTTTTTTTCTTTAATGAATAATAAGAATAATAAAAGGCATAGAAGTGTTTGTTATTATGCATGTTTAACTTCATATGTTGTAAGGAATCAAAATGGCTGTAGGTTGACAGGACTGCTTCCAATATTCTGTGCATTTAGATAAAATCAAGTGGAAGACCTCTCAAAAGATTTTTAAAATCTAGCTAAATTTTGTCAGCTTTTTCCTGTAGAAGTTTCATGATCATGTTTCATTATTTTACTTCTTAAAAACGGTATGAAATCCATAAAAGAGTATCGAGAGAGAGACGACTTGAGTTGAAAAAAATATAATACACAGTTCTATGAACATTGACTCAGAACTTCTGCCTAACCTCTATTGGGTTAAAATGCAAATTATGATATTTTCGCTTGTGAGAACTTTAGAAAGATTCCTTTTGCATAAGTGTTGCCAAAAAAACAGCATGAATGGGGAGTTTTCTATGAGTTCTGTGTATTGTACTCAGTGTAGCAGAGAACAGCGGGACAGCCCAGTGGTATGCTGTCTATTTTTGTTTCACTAACTACATCCTAGTAAGGACACATAATAATTGTAACATAACAGAAGCTTTATGCTCCAACATAATGATGAAAGAATATCAATAATGCAGGCTCCAAGGAAGAACACAGTGCCATTTCCTCTTCAGTCTGAAGGAAGCCAAAAGGAACCATCAATGAAGGTTATGGTCCATCAGCCTAGAAATCAATAGAAAAACAAGTAATGGTGCAGCACAATTCATCCAAATTGCAAGGGTCTTTATGAAATCTTTAGGGACAGGAATATATCTTCCCAAATACACTTTGATTTTAGAACCTTTTGAGCATACCAGACTGCCAAGCTGTACTTTGCTGAAGGGCTACCATATCAGAACAGCCACAAAGTTCAGTATTTGGAGTTTGTTTTACTAGCACAAAGCAAACCACAAAACAGATAAAACAGCTTTATGGCCGACATCTGGGTAAATAATAAAACATATGGCCATACAGTTAAGAATGTGCAGCTCTAAGTTACTGTAAATGTCCACCTCGAGACAGTGAAGGAGGTGACAGCACGTGGTCTACAGGAAGGTTTATTCCCCTAGACATCATGGGATAGATATTTATGATTCCCAGACCGCTGAGGTGGGATTTGCTAATGGCCATGGGTTCTTTTTTTTTTTCTGGTTGTTGTCGTTGTTTCTTGTTCAAGTTATTTTACTTTATTTATAATAGAGCTATTGTAGATTCAGGAAGGGACCAAGCTACACACTTTCATACTTGATTTTATATCTTACACGTGTGTCTTGACTCTCTATGGCTGGCCTCCCACTAAATCCTCCTGTTGTCTCTTGAAGAATATTACAAAGCAAGAGAAAAATTTAACACAGTCTCTCGCTCCTTGGAAGAGACTTGCTGTGTGGATGAGTAATATATAAGAAACTCAAGTTATGGCAGTGAGTTGAGAGAGAAAGAGTGGAGTAGAAAAATCACATCTTTGCACCTGGTAAATTATTCCTTATGTCACTGGCACAGAGCGCAAGTCAATAGCTACCCACTGGTCATATATCTATCAGAAAACCAGGGAGTTCTAAACAAAATTTATCTTCAGGCCAACTGTATAATAAAAATAAGATCCTTGTATATCACAAAATTGTACTGTAGCCTAGCACCTTATTCCAAAGACAGTCCTGAGCCGGAGGTGGGCAGAGGAGGGAAAATGTTTTAGTGAATTACCATGCATTGTGTGTGTTTGGAAGGGAAGGACTTTTTTTTCTTTTTATTTTAACTAAGACTTTATTTTCTCATAGCAGTTTTAGGTTCACATCAACACTGAAGGAAAGGTACAGAGATTTCCGATACACACCTAACCCCACACGTGCACAGCCTGCCCTATCTTCGACATCCTCCACCAGAGGGGACATTTGTTACAACTGATGAACCTTCGCTGACACATCACTACCACCCAGAGTCCATAGTTTACACTAGGGTTCACTCTTGGTGTTGTACGTTTTATGGGTTTGGACAAATGTATAAAGACATGTATTTATACATGTATCCAAACTTATGGTATCATACTGAGTATCTGCTCTGCCCATTCACCCTTCCGACCCTCCCAATGCCTGGCAACCACTGATCTTTTTACTGTTTCCATAGTTTTGCCTTTTCCAGCATGCCATATAGTTGGAATCATATAGGACGTTGCCTTTTCAGATTAGCTACTTACAGTTCCTTATATGCATTTAAGTTTCCTCCAAGTCTTCACATGGCTTGATAGCTCCTTTCTTTTTAGTGCTGCATGAAATAATATTCCATTATCTGATGCACCACAGTTTATCGAGTCACCTACTGAAGGACATCTTGGTTGCTTCCAAGTTTTGGGATTTATGAATAAAGCCGCTATAAATATGTGAGTGCAGGTTTTTGTGTGGACACACATGTTTGACTCATTTGAGTAAATGCCAAAGAGCAGGATTGCTGGGTTGTATGGTAGGAGGATGTTTCGTTTTGAAAGAAACCATCAAATTGTCTTCCAAAGTGGCTGGGATGAGAGTTCCTGTTGCTCCGCATTCTCACCAGCATTTGGTGTTTCAGTGTTTTGGATTTCTATTAGGTGTGTGGTGGTATCTCATCGTTTTAATTTGCATTTCCCTAATGACATATGATGTGGAGCATCTCTTCATATGCTTAGTCGCCATCTGTATATCTTCTTTGGTGAGCTGTCTGTTAATGTCTTTGACCCATTATTGTAATCAGGTTGTTTGTTTTCTTATTGTTGAGCTTTAGAAGTGTTTTTGCTTTTGTTTTGGTTGTTTTGGATAACCCTCCTTTATCAGATGTGTCTTTGCAAATATTTTCTCTCAGTTCCATGGATTGTCTTCTTATTGTCTTAACACTGCTGTTCACAGAGCAGAAGTTTTTAATTTTAATGAAGTCCAGCTCATCAATTATTTCTTTCACAGGTCATGCCCTTGGTGTTGTATCCAAAAAGTCATCACCATACCCAAGGGCATCTAGGTTCATTCCTATGTCTTATTTCTTTATAGTGGTGATGTTGGTGATGTGATCTTCTGGCTGATATGAAAAGCAGCTGAAATGAGATCAGGGTCCCTTTTTGAACTGCTCTGCTCAACTAACGTGGAGATCATCAGGCAGACTATGTGCTTGGTACATATGTGCTTTCGGGGTGCAAAGCAGAGCTCTGTGGCCTTGTAGAGTTACATTCTAGAGGGAGAGGGTGGAACAGAACGTAAACAACTAACAAAGTAGATAATTACACAGTGTATTAGAGTGAGATGAGTCTTATGGAAAAAAGAAAAAAGTAAAAATAAAACTGAGGCAGGGTAATGAGGATTGGGAATAGGGGGTGTTACAATTTAAAACTGAGTGGCCAGGGAAGGTCACTGAGAAAGTTCCATTTGAGTGAGGATTTTAAGGGGAGGAGGGATTTAGCTGTGCAGCTATCTTGGGGAAGATCATTCTAGCAGGAAGCATAGCCAGTGCAAAAATCTTCAGGATTAGCAAGTGCCTGGCCTTTTTTGAGGATAAACAAGTGAGTCAGTGTGGAATGAGCAGTGAGATAAAGATAGAGAGAGAGTAGAGATGGGGGGAGAGAGAGAGAGAGAGAGAGAGGGAGAGAGAGAGAGAGAGAAGGAAATAGGAGATGAGGTCATAGTAGTAGCTGATTGCAGTGGGTATGGAGTGTCTTGGATCTGGTAGACATTATCAGGACTTAGGTATTTATTCTTAGTGATATGTTAAGCCACTGGACAAGTTTGAGGAGAGAGTGACATAAACCAATTTATATTTTAAAAGGGGAGCACTTTGACTATTGAGAAGTATTAAATTCTGGCTATATTCTGAAGGTAGGACAAACAAGATTTTTTGATCAGCTGGCCTTAGGACAGAAACAGAAGAGTCCAGGATGACTCTTAGGTAGGTTTGTTGTCGTTTTATTTTGCCTGAGCCACTGGGAGGATAGAGTTGCCTTCACCTGAGTTTGGAACAGACTTTGGGGGGGAAATCAGTAGTTCAGTTTAGGTGGTATGACAATTGAGGTATGGTATACAAGTTGTCCACGATTTTTAATGGAATAAAAATTCCTATTTAAATGTATTTAAGTTTTTGAAAATTAGTTTATTTAATTAAATAATTGAATAGTAGTATTAAGATATAGCAAGCATCACAATAGTTATAAGTGAATGGCTGAAATTTGGGAAATAGGGCTCATATCACACAGCTGTTAAGTGACATAACTGGTTCTATGTCACAACCCTATGAATTGTTCTTCCTGTGATCATGTCACTTCTATATCAAACTCTTGTAAAAGCAAATGATGTTCAAATGAATTTTTTATGGGACTTTCATACAATGTAAATCTTGGACCAACTTGTTCACATACTTGTTGATTCGAGAAAGATCTGAGTGTTTACTTGAGAGCAAGTAAGGTAATTATCCATTATCTTAGTGGAAGTGTAGAGAACAAGGAAGGAAATAATTTCACCTTATTTTGGATTTATTGGCCCAGATCTGGAGAATGACAGTTCTGGGTGCCACAGTTGGAGGAGAACTTTGGGAAAGTATGGTGTGTCCAGAGCGAGGCAATTGAATGGAAAATGACATGGAGGTATTACCCCTGCAGAATTATCAGAAAGAACTGGGATGTTATATAAGATTAAGAAAAATGTCTCTAAGTGTTTGAAGAAGGATAACATTTAAGCAATGAAATTAGAAAAGGGATAAAATTCCTGAGGGTTAAAATAGATGGAAATTGCAAGGAAACACAGTATGCCTCAAAAGAAGCAAGCATTTCTCACAAATTAGAATACCTGAAAAAGGGATAGGCTGGCCTTGTGAGCAGATAAGCCCCATCACTGGACAGAATCCAGCAGATGTTAGAGGACCACCATCAGGGATTTGCATTGAATCATTAAACTTTAGAGTTAAAAAGAACCTTATAAACCCAACATAGAAATTCTACTGAAAGAGAGGCTGGGAGAGTGAAGTTCTATGGTCTTGTCCAATTCCCAGATTCTGTTACTGTGAAAGCTCTCAAAATCCACCCACTGGAAGGCTCTCCATTTGTGCCACAAAACACATGACTTGGGCTCACCATATACTGAACGTTGATCGTTGTTTGGTTATTCTCTCCTTGTCCTACGCTCGCGTTCTTAGGCTTCTAAAAGTTGAGTTACAAGCTCACTAACTGTCGGTTGTATTTGTTCCCAGACCTGTTTATGCCAACTTTATTTTCTATTGTCATTAAATGACTTAATTAACTATAAGGGGATAGTTATGATGTCTGAATATAAGAAGGGAGTTGTTATTTCTGTGAAATGGAAGTGATTGCTTTGGAGAATTGCCACATGAGAACAGTGAAAAATTGCTGTTGAATTAGATATGGGAGAGAAACTTTTAAAAGACCAAGAGAAAAATGTAAAAATCTAGAAGGATTCTGCATGCAATTGTAGTCCTTGATCTATTTTTAAAGCAAATGAAACTGAACAGTATATGTAATACTGTTATGGGCTGTGTCTCCCCCAAATTCCTATGGTGAAGCCTCAACCCCAGGACTTCAGAATACAATTGTATTTGGAAATCACTTTTTAAAAAATGATTCAGTTAAAATCAGGTAGTTAGGGTGGGGCCCTAACTTAATATGGCTGGTGTCACCAGAAGAGGAAGAGACATGGGGATGCATGAACACATAGAGAAAAGACCGCATGAAGAGGCAGTCAGAGGACCACCATCTACAGGCCATGGAGGGCAGCCGCAGAAGAACCAAAGCTGCCAACTCCTTGATCTTGGACTTCCAGCCTCCAGAACTGTTAGAACATGCATTTCTGCCTGAGCTGCCCAGCCTGTGGTGTTCTGTTATGGCAGCTTTGATAAGCTCATACAGATGTGTTGCAGGGCAATTTATGCGAAGAGACAAGACAGAACACCAATCAGAAGACCTAAGCCCAAAATTCTGGTGAACAGACGTTTCACGTGAAGAAAGATGTTTAAGGTATTTGTAGTTATTGGTTACGATTAGCTGCCTAACCTACTGTTTGGATTCATACACTAGTAACACGTTCTTCTCCTCCAGACTGGAGGGTATCTACTGTGTCTGATGCCACCCTTTTATTTGTTCCTAAACACTTTATCAGGGGCGATTTATCATGGCACAAGGAGAGCAGCTGTGAAGGGTGGAACAAGAAGATATTGTTCTGGTGGCAAGAAGCTAAGAATAGTAATAGGAGTTAGACACACAAGTAATTCTCTTTCAAGGCAGTAGGATGATGAGTCATAATTGAGGAACATAAAATGCTGCAGAAGTTCTCAGGAAGGTGGGATCGTTTTAGCCGTGGTGATCAGAGGACATTTGAATTTGCCTTTTAAGTCTGAAGGTAAGGTTTAAACTAGTAGAAATAGGCAGGAGGGTTATTTTAAGTAGAAGGGCTGGTGTGACAAAAGGCACAAAGCTTTGAAAGGTAACAGGACATTTTTGAAATGGTCAGTGGGTCTGTTTGACTAAGGCATGGTGGTCAGTGGACAGTTGTATGGTCACCAGGCTCTTCTTGGTACACATGGTGGTCAGTGGATAGTTGTATGGTCACCAGGCTCTCCTTGGTACTGCTTTGCCTGTTTGTTTCCGCCCCAGTTCCCACGACTCTGCCTTCACCTTTATGCGCCAGTGCAAGGAATCTAACTATGTCCATCTTCACTTAGGATGTGCTTTATCACCTCCCTGCCTAGCTTGGCTTAAATCCTCCTCTATGAAAGCTCAGCTCAGGCATCACCCCCTTAGGGAAATTGTATTAGTTCCTGTTGCTCCCATAACACATTACCACAAACTTAGTGGCTTAAAACAACCCAGATTTATTCTTTTACACTTCTGTAGGTCAGAAGTCTGACACGGTCTCACTGCTTCAGTCAAGGTGTCTGTACAGCTGTATTCCTTTCCAGAGGGTCTGGGGAGAACCTGCTTCCTGACTTTTCCAGCTCCTAGAGGCCTCCCCACTTCTCGGCCCCCATCCTCCATCCCCACTGGCAAGGGCAGGTTGGGTCTCCCTCACACCAGGTCACTCTGATCTCCTCCTCTAATTCCCCCTTTCACTTTCAAAGACCCCTCGGATTCCACTGGATCCACCCTACACTCCAGAATACTCTCTTGACCTTAAACTCAGCTGATTAGCAAACAATCTATAGCCTGAATTCCTGTTTGTTGTATAATCTAATATATTCACGGATCTGGGGAATTAGGTGGTGGACATCTTAGAAGGGCCATAATTTCATCTACCACAGAAACCTCCCTCACTTTTCCCATTAATGCCAGGTAGAGATTTTGATCTCATAATATTGTATATACAGTGCATCTCAAGCTTTGCCCTTACTATTAAGTCAAAAAAATTGCTTACTATTTAATGATCGGTTTATTTATCATAGCTTCCATTATACACTTAGCTTGTTGAGGGAAGATGCTGTTTCTTTTATCTTTATAATTGTTTTTGTGTCCCCAGTATATGGCACATAAGTAGCTACACAATAAAGGGGGTGGGGATAAGGGATGGAGGAATTAAATGCCTTAAACATGACATGAAATTTATTAAGTGATGAAAATGTCTCTTAAATTACTTATTTGCAAACTCTTGAGAAAGGACATGGCTGAGTCTTGGTATTCAAGAGAGAGTTCTTTACATCCTCCAGGTAGTGGAATCCTGAAAATACTGCATTGAATCTACTGAAATAGATTCACCTTGTCATCTTTTCTTTTATCTCTTAGCAAGAGAGGAATGAGAAAGCAGATAAGGACATGCCCTGATGTTAAGAGGAGGCTGACTTTAGCTGAGCTGCAGGAGGGATTCTGAAGGGGGGGGTGGGCAGCCAGGCAAGCACAGGTATGTGGCTGCACAAAACAATCATGAGTCAACAACATTCCAGCATCAGAAGAGCAGCTGCCGCCGGGGTGAAATGAGAAGAAGGCAGTGTCGCTCTGTGATCTGCACACCGGTTCTCATCTCCTTCCCACGGCCGGCTTTCTTGCTATTTCTGTGCTTGGGTACTGCTCCCTCAGTTAGCAGATCTACTGAAGTGACTAAAATAACCCCCACGAAGGTACAAGAGGGGTTGTCATTTCATGCAACGATTTAAAAATTATTCCTAGTCCCTTATCTCTCTGAGGCGCCTCCCCATCTGCAGCCAGCCTGGGGGCGGGGTGTCACTGTCAGCTTGTGTGTCCCTAGGGCCCAAACTCCCCCGGCCCACACCCTCACCCCCAGGAATCAACAGCTGAATATTAGCCCTGAATATCTGATACTTAGATCCTCCCACATTTTCGAAAATGACCCCCAGATCTAAGTGTCCAAGTTGATTCTTTAGTTCAGTTGTTCTTCATCAGCTCCTACTTTTCTCTGTTCTGAGGAATCTTGCTAAATCGTCTCCTCCTTCCTCTTTTTGGCAATTGAGGTGCCCTTTTTAGCTCATATTTCTAATAATAGCAATCATTTTCTGAGCACCTACTCTGTGTCCAGGAACAATGTGTATACTCATTTGTTTCTACCTCAAAATTCCTACAAATAAATTTCATTCCGCCAATTTTATAGCTGAAGAGACTTCCCCAAAGCTGGATGCATAGTCAGTTAGCAACTGAGACACGATGGTGTTTTGCTGATCTGACTTCAGACTGGGTGTGACTTTTCTGCTCCTTGCCTGTGTGTGAGGAGATGGGTGGTGAGGCATGAGATGGTAGGGAGGTGGGTGGTGCAAAAGGAGAGGATGTGATTCAGATAGGAAATAGCAAGTGAACAAACTGCCGTGATTCTTTGAAATGATAGCTTGTGTGGTTCCTATTAAGGGCGTGTTGGAAGCATCCTTAAAAGGTTTGCAGGGATAAATTAGGTGACGGTTGGGATGGATGTTGTTGGACTGGTCAGAATTTCTTCTCTCCTTCCTCCATTTTGAATGATGGAAAAATTTAATATATTTAGAACCAGCCAGCTGGCCTCAGTGTAGAGGATGCCAACGTGGTTGGCAGAGTGCAAAACATGCTGTGGGCAGTTGGTGGGGCATGGTCTGTAGGGCAGCCTCCACTCCTCCAGTCCCTGAGGTGGCATTGACCTTGAGCGTATCCTGCGCTGAGCTCTTCGAGCTTGCTTGGTGTTGGTTGACCCTGACACCCTGGTCGTCTACAAAGACCGCTAGGGTGTTGCCCTCAATCTTTTCCATCCTCTTCTCCGTGGTTGGGGAATCTGATGAGGTTGTAGTGGTGGAAACTGTTTCTCCATGGGGGGGCTTTTCCAAGGGTACAGGGGTTGCTACTGCCGTCCCAGGGGCTAGTGCCAAGGAAAAGTGAGTGACCATGGATTTCTCTGACCGCAAATGCCTTTCAGCACCAGTTTCTTGACCTTCAAAGACAGCTTTGGCTTTGATTTTGCTGCGAGGTGTGGTGTCAGGGATTTCCTTTTTTTGCTTTCAACACCATCTTCATAAAAGGGTCTCTCGGTCCCAGATGTTTTCTATCTTTTGGGATCAGTTGCCCCAAACGCAGTCAACAGAAATGAAGTAAATAAAAGGTGGACATCACTTTTTAGGAGGTTCTGAAGCAGAACAAATTCTTAAGAAAAAAATATAAGCCTTCAAAATGTAGCAACCTGCAAAAGAGCAAATTGTTTACAATAAAAGCCACTTAATAGAACTCATCCTCAAATTTACCCTTCCTGTAGGAGACCCACTGGGTCACTAATTATGAAGGTGTATGAGATGCAAAGTAGATTGATTGACATCTAATTCCTGGGAAGATGACAAAAATGGCTTATCAATAAACTTCTATAAAACCAGGGAAGCAAATGGAATGCAGATCTTACAAATTAGCCTTGGGATTAGTGCACAGTGGGATCTCTTTTGGCATTTAGTTTTGCCTCTTGCCTAGATAAAAATCCTACCGGGAGTCACTGCTGCTCTAGCCTTTGCAGGGTGGCATCAAAAAAGAAATACAATGACATTACAGAATTCACAGGCTTTGCTTTCAAAGCAGCAGTTTGAAAAATAAATTTGTGTGTTAAACATTAAGATGAAGTTTAATACCTACTTGTTAGAAACCTTTGAAGAGAGAAAATGGGATACTTTGTTCTGGAATAGATCACTTGCTTGAATTTGACATTACTTTTATCACATTTCCTTTGAAAGATGTTTCTGACTTAACACTTGACCTCCTTGAAAAGATAAAAGTCCTATAGCCTATTGACAAAAATGTGTGTTTGTGTAAATGAAATACATTCTGTAATCACAAAAATACGCTTCAGCAGCTTCGAGACTAGATGGTTTAAAACAAATTTCAAAAATGCAAGCTTGAAACTCTCCATTTCTAAACATGTTTGCAAGTATATCATGTATCAGTAGTTATGGTACATGCACAATGCCTTTACACAATAAGTCGTATTGTCATTTCTTTGCTTTATTAATTTTCAGAATAAAACAGAAACCAACTTAAATGGATGTTCATGTTTTATGTGTTTGGGGCAAGGAACAGAGAACAAAATCAGCATTTTTCTATCATAATTTTTTTTAATTTGAGTGAAACATTGGAGTTGTTCTATTCTAATGAAACATCTGGGAAGATATATATATATATATATATATATATATATATATATATATATATATATATATATATATTTTAGTACGCGGGCCTCTCGCCGTTGTGTCCTCTCCTGTTGCGGAGCACAGGCCCTGGACGCGCAGGTTCAGCGGCCATGGCTCACGGGCCCAGCCGCTCCGCGGCACGTGGGATCTTCCCGGACCGGGGCACAAACCCACGTCCCCTGCATCAGCAGGCGGACTCTCAACCACTGCGCCACCAGGGAAGCCCCTCTCATGAGTTTTTAATGGTCAGAGCTGAGAATGAGCAGGCGGTGATCAGACTGGATTTTGAGTTTGGAAACACTCTTGGATTTTTTTCTAGTTTTTTGAGCAACATCACGTGCAGAAGTATTGCTTATGTTATGAGAGGAAGGAAGATTTCATCTTGTGTGTGTGTGTGTGTGTGTGTGTGTGTGTGTGTGTTCTGTTTAGAAAATAATGCATACAGCTAGTAAAAAATGTATAATACAGGAAAAGTTTAAGAGGAAATGCAAAAGAATCACTCATTCTTCCATGATTGTGTGTGGGCCTCTGTGCTATCACATTAGCAGTACCCCCTATAGATATCACTGCCCACCACATTTCCACCTAGCAGTGCAGCCCGAGTATTATAAGTTGTTCAAATATTCTTTAAAAACAGCATTTTAATATTCTGCAGGTAGGAAAAATAAAGCTTTTGCATGGATTTTAGAAAGCCGTTTAAACCTATCACTGAATTTGCATGGGTAAAGCCTCTGAGATATTATTAAACTCTGTTAAACAGAAGTGTGAAGTATAGAAACTGTGACCCAGAAGTGCCCAGCACAAAGTTGGGGCACATTATAGAGTTCAACCCATATTTATTAAATAACCAAGAAAAAAAATCAGTGTAACAGAATAATTAATATATCTTATTTGTAAAAGTTGTGACATATTAGATATACTGTATAAGTACCTCCCATGATGTTAAAGGAATGTACTTATTGGTCTTAAGATGATCAGAGCAACTGGTCACAGGTTACGCCTTCCCTGTGTTGCAGTAACGTAAGTGATTATGGTCCTATATGATCTTTATCACTGCATCACTCCTCACTTACATCTCTGGCAGGTTTGGACTGTACCATAAATTTTGCAAAATTGCTCTTGTCTCTCCCACCTATAGTTTGACTTTCATGTTTGTTGGCTTTAAAAATGAATCATGGGAAGAAAACTATGGTGCCAAGCATCTGCCTCAATGTGTCAGAGTTTACGTTCTCAGTTAATTGCTGATGTTGTACAGTCAGTAATACATAGTATGGGAAGTAACACACATTGAGATAAAAAAATCTTTTTTGTGTGTGTGTTTCCTTATGGATTTGTTCAATATTTGCATTCCATCCCACTGGATATGATTTAGTGTGGTCTTTTAGATTTGTAGAATGCTAATAGCATTAAGGTGTTAAATATACTTTTTCCAATCATCACTTTGTGTTTATTTTGTTGGATATCTAGCTTAGCCCTGCAGCTATTTCTTTGTGTTTCTCGTTGACTTGGTTTTGTTCCTAAGGGGATCACCAGTTCCTTACCAAAGATGGTGGATGAGGTGTGACTTGTGGCCGCTGTGCCTTCACTTCCCCTCCTGGATGGGTTTGGCTTTGCACAGCTGCCCCGTGGCTTTTCTGATGCAGTGATGGTTAACTTGAAGGCACACAGCTGCTGACTCTCCTTTGATGTTTCCTGCTTCCCATGGCAGCTACCTTTCTTATTTCTGTTTTGAGAAATTAAGCAAGACCTGCCATTAAAGCAGCATTTTCTAACACAATTTATATTTGGGGTATTGTTATATTTGGGACATTCCTATCACAAAATAACCTCAAATCTTCTTAATTAGATTAGTCCCAAACTTCCAGGGAGTAACCCAAAAGTCATGATTTAGGATTGCCATCCTAAAAACCTATGTGCAAGAAAAAGCAAGTCAGTTACCTTATTTGGGGTTTAAGTTCATATAATTTACACATTGCTCTGGATAGTGGTGTAAAAAAAGTAGTATTTGTTCTTCACATTCTGTGAATCTATATTTTTATGTTTTGGATGGAATGTCCCAAGCACTGTTTAAAAAAAAAATTGCAGACTGAAAGCAATCAGTTGCTGAAGAGCTGATGTGACATTGGCTTCAGGGTCTTTGACTGTAGATTGACTTTATCTACTCAGTTATACTATGTGTTAAACATAATTATGTATAAATCTCTTACAGCAATATTACACTTTTCTGGAAGAATTAGCCTTTAAGATCCCTCGTGAACTTAGAAATTTGGTTATGCAAATGTTTGCATTTATCACGACCATGGTTTTAGCACTTGTGTGAGGAAAAAAACTGTAAGTATAAATTTGAGAATTCCTTCTAGATATTCTGGAACAAAAGTCTCTATTGCAAAAGCAGAAAAGCGCTCCTAATTTCTGGTAGTTTGCAGTTTGAAACTCACATTGTAAAATCCACTCTGAAAACTCGTCTAGGCAGAGCTGTGTCTGGGTATCCTTCTGCTGGAGCAGATTCACCCTTCTCTCTTGTCCTCGCGATAAGCTGAGTCTGCTCAGCATTTTTTTCAAGTTAGACCATCTGGTACAGCTGCCCTTTGAAGGCCAGGCAGGGACAGTCATGAATGTAAGTGAGCTAGTTAAGGTCTAGACAAAAGATGAGCAAGGGAAATATTTGCTATCTCATCTGGCCCCCAGGCTTCACACTTTCTTAGTCTGCAAGCCATTTCCATCTACAATTGGGATACGAATCTCACAAATAAGTTCCCAGAGCCAGACATGGGCACCTAAACAAGAAGTTTTTTCACAAGCAGAATTTCAGCTTGTTCACATTTGTCTGCGTTATAAAACACAGAGCAGTCTGAACATGTTTCTGTAGAGTTTGATTCTATTATTTCAACTTGCCCTACCATCAAATTGAAGATATGTTAGAAAGTTCTTGCAAATAATTCCAAGATATCGAGTCTTGTGACTACCACTGAACGATTTCTGTGGTGGTCCTTGGTCTATGGGTAATACTTTACTGGTGCTCAGAAACTGGTCTCTATGGAGACCAGATCTAGGAATGATTTACCTTAGCATGATACATTTGTAGAGCCAGATTCTTTTTTACCTGGTAAATGCATAGTTATTTCATAAATCCAGCCATGAAAATATTCTATGTGGCTGAAATGGTATTTCCAACTAGGCACAAGTATTATAATTATGGGAGTGATTAACCTTGTATCCATCAATATTTTTGTCACACAGATGCATGAAAAGAACTGTCAATTCAGTGGAAAAAATAATCTCATTAGCAATTTGTGTTGAGACAGGAAAAGGAAAGGTGTCTTTGGCTTACTCAGGGAAAACAGGTATTCTGCAGATAGAACTTGAACCCACAATAATTATTCCAACACATCATACCATAAAGAGTCTAGTTTACTTCTTAAATATTCCACTGAAACAACTGAGTGTGAACAAATTCATTTTATAGAAAAAATAAGAATAAATTTCTCAGGTGGCCCAACTCAAATGGAAAACCAGTTTTTGGTCTTGAGTCTAAGAATTACATTTCTTAGTATTAAGAAAAAGAACATGGGTTACAGAAAGCTCATAGGCTTAGATCTCCAAGGGACACTGAAATAATGAAAGAGGAGCGATTTTTATGATTTGGAGTATAGAGAAAAGACACAACAATGCAAGGAGAGTAGCAAACTTAGGGTTTGTTATGTGACAAAAAAAAAAAGAAAATCATAGACTTTTTTTTAGCCACTTTTTTTCAACATATTGACTACATCTTTGTGTGGTTGTTATTCTGGTACAAATGGTAGTTTTTGTTACTTTTCTGTACCTGTCCCCAGTTGATTGTCACTCTTACTTCCTGGGATTTTTCTGGAATCTCTCTGTCATACAAGAGGAGGAGAGGGGACGGAGCCTCTCGTGTTGAAATTGCGTTTATTCTGCTCTAGGAAATAATGAAAAGATCCATCTAATTGCTACGATGCAATTACAGGACTGTCCATCTGGTCTGAAATATAGAGTAAGTTTTCATTTTGCCTTGAGGGAGGCTCCTGAGGGGAATTATTTTCCTGATGAAATTGTATCTGTAGTTCTTGTGGGTTTTAAAGAAACACTGAAGTAAATCTAAGGTACCTTCCACCAAAACAGAGTGTTGGAGATCGCTGGAATGAGGTTGGATTTCCCAGGTTAATTTTGAATAATCAGTTACATAATTGAGATTTGTGGGCCTGGAAAAGTCCATTTTACTCATTTCCACGACTTTAGGAAAATCCATTTGGTTCACTGGCCTGAATATAAGCCCACTTTCTTTACCTGTGGGCTCAGTGGGAGAAACGTATTTTCCTCTAAAGAAGAACACAGACTCTACCTGGCTAGTTTTCTTTTCATGGATTGTATATTGATTTATATTTTAATGAAACTTTGGCTGGTCTATTAAATGTAAATTTCTCGGAGACAAGATGTTAATCTGTATTTAAGGCATGTATCCTAAGGTTAAATCTGGCATGAAAGGCAATTGAGATTACCAGAGTGCTTGGTTGAGTGAGTCGAGGGGGAGAGCAGTAGCACAAATCTAATTTTACAAGGAAAGTGCTGAAAGAATTGATGTAATAGAATGGATATAACAGAGCAAGATATTTAAAATTTGCATGCTCAGGTGGGTAATAAGCTGTTAGAAATGATCTCTGGTCACCGAAAAAGGCCCATTTGCTCAAAGCACACTACTGTTTTTTGATAGCCATGAGCCAGGCTATTAACTTGGCCTTTTTTCAATTTGATATTTTACTATTAAGGTGACTTTACTTCAAGCACATTTTAGTTTGAAGGCCCCAAAGGAAGTGTATGTGTGCATGCATGCATTTGAATATAGATTTTCTCCCTCGCTCTGTATACATATTCCATCTATACACACGAGGAATGCTGGTGTTAGGGGAACTGGTTCTTCAGTTAGAGTTTGTGAATGTTTGGACGAGAAGGATGTTCCACAGAACTGGCAGAGAGAATGTGAGCCAACATGCAGTTGCATCACATGTGTGTATACATGTGTATTTACTGGAGGAAAATAAATGTCAATACACCATTTTATTATACAATTAAAAAGGGAATGCATTGCCATTCTCAGAATTTCTTTCTGCATTAAAAAATGTTTTTAAAAAGGGAAGAGAGGGCTTCCCTGGTGGCGCAGTGGTTGAGAGTCCGCCTGCCGATGCAGGGGACATGGCTTCGTGCCCCGGTACAGGAAAATCCCACATGCCGGGGAGTGGCTGGGCCCGTGAGCCATGGCCGCTGAGCCTGCGCGTCCGGAGCCTGTGCTCCGCAACGGGAGAGGCCACAACAGTGAGAGGCCCGTGTACCGAGAGAAAAAAAAAAAAGGGAAGAGAGTTGTTGATAGTAATATCTAGATTGCTTACCAAAAAAACAAAACAAACAAACAAAAAACACAGAGTTTTGATTCCTGTTGCCAGAACCGTTCTGCAAGCTTGGTTTGTAGTTAAGTGGGATTGGCAAGGCAGCCCCACGTCACCAAGCAAGGGGGCGAGTCTGCAGCCCATGCTCAGTCTTAGGTGAGTGAGTGACAGTCCTTCTCCATTGTTCTGACACCACCTGCAAACGGGCCAGTTGCTGCTGTGGTTTAGATGCTCAGCAATCAGCAGGGTAACGGCTGACCCTGGGAGCCTTGCAGATTGCAGAGTGACGCACAGTGAAATAAAATCCAGACTCCAATGGAGCAGGAATAATCCGAGATGGTCTGTGGTGAGGGGATTCCTCTTTGAATTTTCTGGATGAACCTAAAAGCAAGAGAAATCAGGTTGATTAAATATTCTAGACAATTACTTAAATATTTACTGGGCTTTCGGCGTGAGCAGTTTGAGGCTTGCGGTGAGCGTTACTATTACATTTATATTTGTGATGTCCTGAGTGTCATCTTTTAAAAATAGCGTAAGTTCTAAAAGAATATTTTCAGGAAGATGTGATGAGTTTAGAATGATTAATCATCATTAAAAATCATCAATCATAATGATGATTCTAGTTTAGAATGTTAAATAACATTAAAAGGGCAAATTAGGGGCTTCCCTGGTGGCGCAGTGGTTGAGAGTCCACCTGCCGATGCAGGGGACACGGGTTCGTGCCCCGGTCCGGGAAGATCCCACATGCCGCGGAGCGGCTGGGCCCCTGAGCCATGGCCGCTGAGCCTGCGCGTCTGGAGCCTGTGCTCCACAACGGGAGGGGCCACAACAGTGAGAGGCCCGCGTACCGCAAAAAAAAAAAAGGGGGGGGCAAATTAAACATCAGGAAATACAATGAATTCATTTCTAATAACTTACAGACCTCTCGATGGTTAATGCACAAAAGGATTTTTCTGGTCATCCCTCTTCCACCACCAAAGTTTACCAATAAGATACTTTTTTGATAGTGGTATTCCTGTTCTGAGAATGATCTTAGTTGATTATAAAGGAATTTTTACTAATTTAGTTGGTGACCCTGACATTTTACACTAATAAAGGAGCAGACATGGTGATTTTATTTAGTAGATGACACTTCCTGTAAGTGCTAAAGCTACCTGGACGCTGACTCTTGAATGTAGAGTCGCAGCCTGTCCCCAAAGTGAGTCATTTGAAAATAAAAAATGCCCAGCTGCCCAGGTCCCTGGCAAAAGGAACATTGTGATGTCAGGACTGCCTCACAAGGTGAATTTTAAGGATCAACCAATTCTCAGTACAGGCGAGCTCTGAAGGAGTATTGAAAGCTTGGCATGTTTCAGCTACTGGGGAAAACTCAAAAAATGATTGGGTTGTACAGTTGGCAAAAGAGATAAAGGGAGGGCTGCATGCAACGCTCAAGTTGGAAAAAGTAGAGGTGAGCTCAGTGCTGAAAGCTGGCGCTGACCTTTGGCCTATGGTTTGCAGGGCACCAGGAAAACACGCCCCCTCCCTCCCCTCCCCCTCCCTCCCCTCCCCCTTCCTTTACACCAATTACCTGCTGGCTCTCTGGAGGCAAGGAATTAAGGAGGACAAGTTTTCCACCTAGGCTGTCTCAATAACAAACCCCATCGGTTATCAGACAGTACAGCTGTGGAAAGCAAATTTTAATGAGGGTGACTGTTCAGAGTGGGGTGCACAGGGCGCAGTCCTGCTTAGGAATAGTGGTCCTGTGGAGGCTCTCACAGTGTGCAGGGGAGTGACAGGTGATTGGAAGGTTCTAGCAACCTTGGTGGCAAAATTGACTTGTCTTCCCTAAGTGTCTCAGAGGGCGAGGAAAGGATGCTGCATGCTGTGGGTTGAATTTGGGTCCCCTCCAAATTCAGATGTTGAGGGCTTCAGAGTGTGACCTCATTTGGAAATGTGGTCCTTGCAGATGTAATTAGTTAAGATCAGGCCCTATTGCAGCAGGGTGGGCCCCTAATCCAATATGACTGGTACCCTTCTAAAAAGGGGGCATTGGACACAGACATGCACACAGGGCGAATGTCATGTGAACATCAAGATAGAGGGGAGGTGAAGCTTCCACAAGCCAAGGAACACCAAACATTGCCTGGAAACCACGGGAAGCAAGAGGAGGGGCATAGAACCGATTTCCCTCCCAGCGCCAAGAGGCACCAACCTGCTCTCAAGTTGGGTATGGTTTGAATAAGCGAGCTTTGAATTTCATAAGGTTAAGACGTGTGTATAAAGAAGAAGTTGTGCTCGGTGGCTGAGTTAAAAACTGAGTTTGTAAGTCAGCTGTTTAATAGTGGTAGATTCACTGTGTTTTGAGAAGTGTATTGTAGATTTGTCCATATTTCAGCATCAAGCTTTGCTTTTCACGGCTCTTACCAGTGATACAGCACAATAGCTATCCTTCATGTTTTGAGAAACTTATTTCAAGTGGAGCATCTTTCATGTCTGTCGCTGGAAGGAACCCCACAAATGGACCTCCAGGAACAAAGCACACGGCTTTCTTCACTAACCTTCCCACTGGGGCCAGAAAGCTAAAAATCTAAAAATACCAGCACCTCTTCAGGTCTTGCTTTGGCAAGAACCCCTCTGTTGAATCCTAACATCTCCATAGAAAGTAGTTTTCTGTAAGACACTGTTATATAACACACTAA
Organism: Mesoplodon mirus; assembly: GCF_964341445.2. NCBI lineage: Eukaryota > Metazoa > Chordata > Mammalia > Artiodactyla > Ziphiidae > Mesoplodon > Mesoplodon mirus. Next base: position 73,195,634 of record NC_138993.1, on the reverse strand, counting down.
CTATGAGCTCATTAGTATTCATGTGCATCTATAAAATTGCAGTTGTCCTTTTGTCCATTAATCAATCTAAAGAAAAAGGAAGAGGGAGAAAGGGGAAGGAGGAGGAAGTTTGAGCCTTTTTTTGTTTGTTTTTTGTTTTTAGTTTGAAAATGAGAGGACAGGTAAGGATGAGAGTCTGGCGTACCACAAGTCCTCTCTCTGTGCAGCTTGAAAGAAACTGACGTGAAAGAGGATGTCATCATAACTTGTCTTTATGTCCAATCAGATAAAGCCAAAGCCCACCTCCTGCTTGCAGGTACCTTGCTGAAATGTCCTGCAGGTCAGGAGGGATGAGTCACGGCAGCCAGCTAGTTGACTGCATAGGTTGTGATTCTAATCTGAGAAGAGATGAAGGTTAAAGAGGGCAAGAGGTTCCAGTCACTCTGGTTACCTAAGAGTTCCTTGAATCCAGAGTGAGATAAAGGTGTACCGAAGACTAAAAAATGAACCTCCTCTCCTCTAATTCTGTGCAACAGAAGATGGCAGAGATCTGAAGGTGATGTCTGCAAAAAGGAAAGTACTCGCTGTTGTTGTTTTTTTTTTTTTTTTTTTTTTTTTTTTGCGGCACGCGGGCCTCTCACTGTTGTGGCCTCTCCTGTTGCGGAGCACAGGCTTCGGATGCGCAGGCTCAGCGGCCATGGTTCACGGGCCCAGCCACTCCGCGCCATGTGGGATTTTCCCGGACCAGGGCACGAACCCATGTCCCCTGCATCGGCAGGCAGACTCTCAACCACTGCGCCACCAGGGAAGCCCTCGCTGTTTTTGCTGACAGTGCATTTGTATTAATAGTAACCTAGTTGTTACAGTTACCAGGTTCTTCTTAAAGTATCAGTTGGAAAATGTCTGGAGTATGAGTAGCCATCCCTAGGGTGTCATTCATCAGATAAAGGAACAAACTTGTTACAGTTTGTCTTAATCCAGTCAGGCTGCTATAACAAAATACCATAGACTGGGTGGCTTATAAATGACAGAAATTTATTTCTCGCAGTTGTGGAGGCTGGAAATCTGTGATCAAGTTGCTGGCAGATTTGGTGTTTGGAGAGATCCTGATTCCTGGTTCTTGCTGTGCTCTTACCTGGTGGGAGGGGACAGGGACCTCTCTTTTATAAGAGCACTAATCCCATTATGAGTGTTCTATCCTCATGACCTCATCACCCCCAAAGACCCACTTTCTAATAAAAAATCACATCGGGAGTTAGAGTTTCAACATATGAATTTGGTGATGGGGGTGGGACACAAACATTAGTCTACTGCATAGTTAGAAGAGAAGACAACTATTCACATAGGCTGATGATGTCATTTTTCCCATTTGATTTTGGGGAAGATCATAGAAAAGGAAATTGGTAAGGTAGAACCTAAAGGAGTGCAATTCAGGAAAGCAAGTGACTTTTGAACTGAGGAAAGGGGGTTCTGTGTGTATGCAGCAAAATGGATTTTGGACAGTAACCTCTGTCCTCCCCCTCCCCCGTCCTCCCCTTGGTGAGAAGCCAAACGCTGAACAATAGTTCTTATTCAATGAAAATAGTTGGGGCAAAAATCCTCAAGACTTCCTTTTCTTATGGAAATACTATAAAGGAACAAGTTGCAAAATACCTTTATTACCCTACACTACATTTTAATATCTCTTAGTTATTTGTCCAGGAATTCATTCAGATCCCAAATGAAAACATTTGGCTGTTTGTCAAAGCTTTTCTTCTTGTTTTTGCTTTGTGATTCAAATCACTTTCTCCAGGAAATTGCTTTGTATAGGTTTTCAACTGTTTCATTATAAGTTTGCTTTGTTCTTACCTAGAATGGAGTTGTTTGCCCCAAACCTGAATTTCTGTTTTCTATCCACCTGGTTAGCTACCTCATCAGGGTTCCACACCCAGTTGTGACCAATCCACCTCAACTCAAGCTTGGGGTGATTTCTGAGCCCTGCTTTGTTTTCCAGATCCTTCTTCTTCCCCTGAAAGCTGTTGCTTGAGTGTCTGTAATGAGGAACATCACTTGGCTTGTCATCCTCCCTGGCCCAAGGGTGGGTTGAGGTCAGGGAAGTGGTGGGTAGCAGAATCCTGGGAGACGTGCTCCTTGGTCCTTTGGAGCCTCTGTCCTGCCATCCTTACCACCACACAGAGACCTTAATGGTGATAACACAAGATAACAGTAAAACAAGAGAGTTTGTAGGTGGTTCATGAGCATTTGGATGAAAGGATGCAGCCTGAAAAGAAGGAGAGGCTCCCCCATGTAAATGTGCGGGCACAGGAACCCAGGGACCACCAGATTCCTAAGTGATAAGAAGAAGAGCATTGACGATGCTCCAGTTGCAGGCCTGCACGAGCAGCTGTGCAGAGACCCAGAGCAGATGCGGAGCGACATCTATAATTGCGTTGGGTTGTTAGTTCACCGCACAGGCGAGAATGTTCAGGGAAGGAAAAAAGCCCTTGAGACTCTCTCTTAGCTCTTTAATTATTAGAGTCTTTGTAAGATTGTAGAAGCATGCCTTCTCTGACAATGTTAAATTTATAAATTTCAAGGCTGGGAAAACTTTTCTTAAAGGTTTTTCTCAGCCTTTTAGAAAGATAGCAGTTGGGTTCGTGCTGTGGTAGCATTTGCCTTTAAAGTAAAATTAAGCTTGTGGGTGTTAGAGTCAAGATGCTGTGGGACATGTAAGATTTAATAAATATTTTTCATGAAATAAAGGGGGAAGGATTGAAGGGGCCAGATAAAGGGAAGTTTATGTCCTTTATTAGGATGACCATATAATTTAGCTTCTAAACTTGTTCAGCTTTTAAAAACATTTTATTTTAAGATAATTTCAAACACATAGAAAATTTACCAAAAGGAAAAATTATAAAGAGCTCCTGCTTTCTCTGTACTTAGAGGGGTAGGATGAATGATTGCTGCGCTCACCTCCAGATATGCAGGCTTTAATCCCTGGAGCCTGTGTCATCTCATATGGCAAAAAGGGACCTTGCAGATGTGATTGTCCTGGACTACCCAGGTTGGCCCTAAATGTCATCACAGGTGTCCTTGTAAGAGGGAGGCAGCAGTGATTTGACCACTGAAGTGGAGGTGACATGACAACACAGGTCGAGGTCGAAGTGATGCCCTTTGAAGATGGGGGAAGGGGTTACAACCCAAGGGAAGCCGCAGCCGCTGGAAGCTGAAAAGACACAGGAACGGCTCTCCGCTCACAGCCCCCAGTGGGCCCAGCCCTGCCAACCCCTGACCGCTTGACTTCAGCCCACTGAAACCAACGTTAGACTTCTGGCTTCCAGAACCTTAAGAGAATAAATGTGAGTTATTTGAAAACATTTTTTTGCGGTAATTGGTTACAGCAACAATAGGAAATGAATAAACCCAGGTTCACTTACTTTTTGTGTTGTTGTTTTATTTAGTTTTAATTTAGTTTTAATTTTATATTAGAGTATAGTTATACTCTATAGAGTATAGTGTTAGTGTATAGTTGATTTACAACGTTGTGTTCGTTTCAGGTGTACAGCAAACTGATTCAGTTATACATACATATATCCATTGTTTTTCAGATTCTATTCCCGTATAGGTTATTACAGAATATCGAGTGGAATGCCCTTTGCTATCCAGGAGGTTTCTGTGGTTATCTATTTTATACATAGTAGTGTGTATCTGTTAATCCCAGACTCATTTATGCCTCTCCCGCACCTTTCCAGATTCACTTACTTTGAATGTGTTGCCCATTTGCTTTTTCGTTCTTGCTCTTATGTGCACATATAAGCTTTATTATTGTTGTTGTTGTCAACCATCTGAGCAACAAGCGAGCACTTTTTCCAGAGTGAAAGGGGAATGACGAGAAGTATAAACCAGGACTATTCTGGGGAAACCAGAAATTCTGTCACCCAGCAACACTATGCTTATTTTTCTCCTGCCGGGGCCAGTGGACGGTCCCAGCTCTGTGAACCTGCACTTCAGAAGCTCTGCCAGCCGTGTGCGTTGTGCCTCTTCTCTGGGACCCTGTACAAGCAGCCCTCCTTCCTGCCTGCGTGAGGTTGTCCGGGCGCAGCTTCAGGACCTGCCCTGGTCCCCCCTCCCCCCAGCCTGATCTGCCATCACTGTCATCTTGCTGTTTCAGTTTCCTGAACAAGCTGGCTCCTTTTCACTGCAGACCTTCCCACACCTTATACCCACCCCTCCACTTACCTGGAGAACTTCTTACCTGGAGAACTCCATCCCCCCCTCAAGGAAACCTTCCCGTGCACCCCAGCTCTCCACCACTGCCACAGTCTCCATCTACTAGTCTCAGGTTTCCTGTTTCATGCATTTACCTTGTGCTTTTTGGTGTAACATTGATCACAATTACTCTTCCTTCATCATTTGTGTGTGTGGCATGCTGGCAAGATGAAATTAGAAGAAAAATCCCTTATCTCCTAAAACTCTGGGCATAGGCAGGAGATCACCCTGAAGCAGATTTCCCTAACTGTGGGAGAAATCATCCAACCTCCTCCCCTTAGCCACGTGGAGGTGACGCAAGTAACCCCCGCCCCACCCCAGACTGGGTAAGTGATGGGGAGGTGAATCATCCTTTCATAGGTTTTCTTCCATCTTAAGCAGAGGCTGTTCTTCCTCTGGGAATTTTTAACGTCAGGGAAAGGAGACAGGGATTTTCTTAAGGAGCAGGAAAGCCTTTGGGAGGGAAGGGACTGCGGCCCCTGCAACAGCCTCTTCTTTCAAAGCGGGAGACACTACGGGGCAAGCAGCGGGGCCCAGATATGGCCCACGGGCAGCACCCCAACTGAGGATGGGAGACACGCAGTGGGTACGATTTAAAAATATTCTCAGCAACCATTTTTGCCAGAAGCTGGAGCCACATATGCACCCAACCATCTGACCCAGACTGATGCTTTGGGGACCAAGAACGGGATGTCAGAGGGTGAAATGAAAGAAAGCGATGCCCACAACCCTAGAGTCGGAGCTGGAGGTCCCCCGCCTGCCCACTCTGGCAGGGAGACGAGGCTGGTCTGGCATCTGGGAATGCGTGAGGATGCTCATGGGCTTCGCTGGGAAGTGTAAGCATCCCTGTATTTATCTCCCCATCTAGTGAGAGTGGATCACACCAGAGAGGTGTGATCATCGGTTCTAATGTCTGCTCAGACTGGAAATAGCTTGAGGGCAGTGGCCATGCTTACTTATTTGAGTTCCTTCCTAGTCCCAGCACTGCCTGGTATGATGCTTTTGTTGAATGAATGAAATGACACCAAATTAAAAACATCCATTCAAATATCAACTTCTCCACAGAACTTCACAAGTAACCTCACCATCTCCATTCAGTTCAATAAATATGCAGGGAATAACATCCCTCCCTCCATCCGTCTATCCATCCTTCCTTTCATCCATCTACCTACCTACCTATCCATCTACCGACAGGGTGAAAATATGTGTATGGATAAATAGCACACACATATAATATCTATCCCCAGTACTATTCTGAAATCCTCCATATTATATCAAACTACTTTTCGTCCATCTCCTTGACCAACTTTGCCATCAGACTACCTGTTCTCTGGTGGGATCATTCCTGTTCTTTTTTAAAAAATTGCACTGCTTTACAACATTTTCAAGTCAAAAACTCCTCTTTTAATGTAAAAATGAAAAGTCCCACTTCTCCCTTTCTCACAACAGGAGCTGTATTCTCAGTGTCTTTTAAGAAAATAGATGGAAGCTCTGAAGCTCCACTGGATTCCCGGTTCGTGGTTTGGGAACCACTGCTTGATCATATCGCAGAGGAATGTAAAATTCTCTGCCCTCCGACTGGCATCCACGTGAGAAGACTTGGCATCCTCTTCCTTGATGTGATATTGGGAAACTCCACCTCCACCCCCTTGCCTTCCCTTTAACTGGAGGGAAAAAAAAAAGTCCTTAGCTTGCATTCACTCTCCGTGGTGTGTTTGCTGGGCCATCCGCGTTGGATAGAGTTGTAGTGGGCAGGCCCAGGGATGACGTCATCATGAAGAAAATAGTGAAGGCCCCCCCAGGAGGGAAGAAATGGGGTGAGAAAGGGAGCTTGGAGGTGCCAGAGTTAGAGTTGGCCAAGTTCACGGGTTTGACCAGGGCGAGGGCCGCCCCTCCCTCTCCGAACGCTTTATAACTGTTTTTGGCCAACTGACATGGAAGTTTGCATAAAATAGGCTTATTAATGAGAACTGCCCTTGATCTTTTTCCAGGCCCACAATGGAAATTTTCAGTAAAAGAAAGTCTGTTTAATAAATGCATTTGGTAAACATTAAATCGACTTCACCCCAAGTATTTTTTACTTTTATGTAGCTTTGCACAATTAGTTCCATCTGGGAGGATTCACGTTTTCTGGAATTGGGAGTGGATTTCTTCCCTTTCATTCCCCGGGGAAGTCTGTGAAATCCCCAATCTCTCTGGTTCCTTTAACCAGAAAGACTAAACTTCATGAAGTGATGGGGAGATGGGTGCTGCCTGTGATGAATCAGTAGCGGGTTCTGCGTGAATATTCAATTTTTAATACTGACAACTGGCTTTTTGGCCGGAGACTGCCTACCAGAAAGGACAGGACCTGCAGTGGATTAATAATCTAAGATCAGTGTTCCATCCCTTGAATAACATTTCATTCTCCAGGTGTAGCTTTAGGAAACAATGGCCTTTGTCTGGGGGCGGGTTGTGTCTCTTTTTTTTTTTTTTGCGGTTTTTGCAGTACGCGGGCCTCTCACTGTTGTGGCCTCTCCCGTTGCAGAGCACAGGCTCTGGACGTGCAGGCTCAGCGGCCATGGCTCATGGGCCCAGCCGCTCCGCGGCGTGTGGGATCTTCCCAGACCGGGACACGAACCCGTGTCCCCTCCATCGGCAGGCAGACTCTCAACCACTGCGCCACCAGGGAAGCCCCATGTCTCTTTTTAAAATGACAAGAGGCACATTGGATGTGAGAAGGACCACAGGAGTCATCCAGGAGACATGACCTCGTCCAAGGAGAAATCCCAAGTCAAAAACCTCCCAAGGACGCCTCACAGATGGAGCCTAAAACACAAGGCATCATCTATATCCCATGCTGCTTATTTGCACTGTGTGTTGGTAGAGAGAGTCTTAGCAATTCCAAGCAATTCTCTTAGACTTAATTTGTTTTCCCAGTGACAGGAAAATATTCACGTCCATGTCCAGACTCACAAAAGGAATCCAGGATCTTAGTGAAAACTGAAGAAAACGCTCCAGGATAACAGCCCCACCTCCAGCTGTGAAGAAGTCAAACATCTCTCAGTACATGAAAGGCGACTGTTCCGTGTTTTGGAGACAAGAATTTTGTTCCTCTTCATTCCTGATTGTCTCTTTGGTCCCATTTAGAGGACCCTTCAAATCATGGGGGATCCAGGTGAATACAGGAGCAGGTGGAGGCCGTGACCCATCTCTGGCTGTGGCCCAGGCCTCTGTACCTCTTTCAGCCTGAGGAGACTAAGGGAATAACACTTCCAACTCCTGGGGTCCGTTAAAGTCTCAGGAGTTGCTTCCGAAGCCTCATGACTGTGTGTCCCACCACCTTATCCTCAGGTGACAGCCATCCCTAAGCTGAGCAGCAGCCTACAAGGCAGCCTGGCTTTAGAACTCAGACACACGGGGTGACTGGACAACTTGACCCTTGCTTAGGGACTGTGATGGAGACCCACTGAGAGGGACCTGGGAGTTTTACAAGACGAAGAAACACACAGAGAACCGCAGGGTCCATGAATCCATGAGTCCTGGTTACTGGTTAAACATTTTTTAACCTTGCTGTGTGTTTTGATGATCTACTGTTGCGTACGAATCTATCTCAAAACTTAGTGGTTTAAAGCAGCGTGACTTCTCAGGATTCTATGGGTCAGGAACTCAGAGGTCCTGCCCCACCTGAGGCCAGCTGGGCTTGTCATCCCTGTGTCTGGACCGGGAGTGAACTGGGAGGGCCAATAGGGCTTTGTTCACAAGTCTGCCCCTTGACGCCCCTCTCTCTCCCATGTCGTCTGGTCAGGCTTCTCACTGCTTGCCAGCTTGAGGTGGGTCAGGCCTCTCGAAAGGTGATTGGTTTCTAAGAAGGAGGACAGAGAAGGCTTAAGAGCTTGGAAGAGACATAGCTTCACTCCTTCCACATCTCGTTGTTCAAAGCAAGGTACAGGGCCAGTCGAAATTCAAGGGGAGAGGAAAAAGGTCCTACCTCTGGATGTTAAAGGAGCAATGGTGGCCATCCTGGAGGACTGTCTATCTGCTCTGAACTGAATGTTTGTGTCCCCCCAAAATTCACATGTTGAAGCCCTAATCCTCTATGCAATGGTGTTTGAAAGTGGGGTCTTGGGGAGGTAGTTAGGGTGAAATGAATTCATGAGAGTGGGGACCTTGTGATGGAATTAGTACCCTCACAAAAAGAAGAGACCCAGGGTCCTTCTCTCTGCCATGTGAGGTCACAGCAAGAAGATGGCCATCTGCAAACCAGGAAGTGATTTCACCAGACACTGAATCTGCTGGTATCTTGACCTTGGACTTCCAGCCTCCAGAACTGTGAGAAATAAATGTTTGTTGTTTAAACTGTCCCATCTGTGGTATTTAGTTTTAACAGGCAGGGCCGACTAACACCACCACACTCTATGTTTGCAGTAATACACCTCACCACCCCAGGTATCCTGAGCACAGCCCTCTCTCTTGCAAACTGACAGAGTCCATGTAACCTGTCAGCTTTCTTAGCTGGTAATTCTTCCTTGTGACCCAACCCTGTTTATTGGAGCCCTGAGACAGGCAAGGATTTGGTGGGTGGGGCAGGGTCTACAAACATTACTGGCCAGAGGCAGATCATACCCTAGTTGGGGATGTGTGAACAAAGATTTAAAAAATAACATGAGATAACTTTTGAAACAAGGAAGCCTAAAAGCATGGAAGGAGTGAACAAAAGATGAGGCTACTTGAGAAGAAATTAAATAGGACACCCGTGAGAGGTTCCAGCAGAAAGTGAGGAGGACATGTCAGTATGTTTCTCTTCTATGTATTAGGAAAAGCATTTTTTTCTTTCTTTATTTTTTTAAAATTTATTATTATTATTATTTTTTTGCAGTACGCGGACCTCTCACTGTTGTGGCCTCTCCCATTGCGGAGCACAGGCTCCGGATGCGCAGGCTCAGCAGCCATGGCTCACGGGCCCAGCTGCTCCACGGCATGTGGGATCTTCCCGGACCGGGGCACGAACCCGTGTCCCCTGCATCGGCAAGCGGACTCTCAACCACTGCGCCACCAGGGAAGCCCGGGGATCACTTTTTAAGAGACCAAATTTCTTCATAGACTAGAGAACTAGGACTCATATCCTTTGAGGCTGAAAGTACAAGTCTCTTAGATTCAACCTGGCACTTACTCATCCTTGCATGTGACAAATGGCATGGAGTGTCTTCTGGGGCCGGGCCCTGCTCTTGACAGTGGGAACACAGAATGGATAGCACAAGACAGAGCAGGTAGTCCATTCTCAGAGAGACTGCCTTCTAAGTTCAGGAGGAGGGCACTTTCTTCTGTTATGGTCGCGGCTCAATCAATGAAAACCACATTCGTTTCCTCTCCAACCCCAGACACACAAACCCACAACACACAAAGGGCTCTGTATCACCCCCCACCCGGGGAGAGGAAAATGCCCTGTAACTCATTCCCCTGGTTCTTCTCCTCTCCCGCCTGGGCTCGCTTGTCACCAGCTACTTCCATCTGAACTGCGTGGAGCCTCTCTCAGCAGGCAAGTTCTTCTGGCTTCCCTCGAGGGGCAGAGCTTTGGGTGTATTTTATTTTTGTTTGGAAGACCAGCTGCCGTCTGGTGGCCATATGTAGCCACCTTGGCTTCCCAGGAGCCACAGTAATAACAAGGCAGGGTTCATCGTACCATTTGCGTTTTCCATAGCTGGGCTCATTTGAATTTGAGATCTATTTTATTCTTCATGTGAAGAAGATAGGACCCTCAAGTCAGATTAATCAACCATTATATTTTTCTACCCTTCACACACCCAAGGAGCGTCTTCTCTGCTCTGCCTTTCCACACCTCCCTTTATCCCAAGACCCTAATTCAGGTCTAGGACCTGGCTCCTTCTACACCGTCTATCAATCACTTTTGCTCTTTATGCAAACACAGACAGTTTTGTCATTATTCTAAAAATAGGTGCTTTCAAGGAGGCTGGTAACCAGTTTATCTTGCTCTTTTCTACAGCTGTTTTCACTTGTAGCAGCGATAACAAGACGTACCCACTATTTTTCAAGGCGGTAATATGGTTCTCTCACCGGTATAAACAGCTCACCTTTTGGCCTTGTGCTTTACTCACCAGGGAGCATGATTATTTTTTTTTATTGCCTTGTAAAATAGCTGGCTTGTCACATTACAGCTTAATTGAGAACACAAAATAATCAATAATTTAAAATAGGACTACTGCCTATACAGGGACGTGAATCCTGGATTAGGTCCCTCTGGTGTCACTCAGGGGCTCGAGAATACTAGTTCTTTAAATAATATTTGGTGCCAAAGATGACTTCGAAACTTTTTCTGGAGTTGCTTCTGCCTCTAATTCTTTAGTAAAGGTGGCTCAAATGGTTTTGTGTTTCTGTCAGCAGACTGAAAATTTCTTGTCATCACCGGGACTGGCATAGAGCAAAGAACAGATAAATGTCAAGAATCAAGAAAGCCCAGTGATTTCTTACAAACTTATACCTTTTGGTCTGAGGACCAATGTCTGTCCCTGAAAGGATGAGGTTGGTCATTTAAAGGGCTGATCTCTGGAGAAAGGAAGAAAGGGTCTGGGGTGGATGGACACCCCTTTCATTGTCTCCCTGTGTCAACTTGGCTAGATTGTGGTGCCCAGTTGTTTGGTCAACAATGACTGAGTACTGTATGTGTATATATATATATATTTGTAGATAGATAGATAGATAGATAGGTAGATAGATGTTGCTGTGAGGGTATTTTTCAGATGTGATTCACATTTACAATGCATTACAGATGAATTCATTTACAAAATAGAAACCGATTCATAGACGTAGAAAGCAAACTTATGGTTACCAAAGGAGATGGTGGGGGCCTGTGGGAAAGATAAATTAGGAGTTTGGAATTACCACATACACACTGCTATATATAAAAGAGATAACCAACAAGGACCTATTGTCTAGTACAGGGAACTATACTCAATAACTTGTAATAACTTATAATGGAAAAGATTCTGAAAAAAATGTATATATATGTGAATCACTTTGCTGTACACTTGAACACAACATTGCAAATTAACTATACTTCAATTAAAAACAATATTTTTTTAAATTTTACCATCTGTTGACTTTCGGTAAAGCAAGTTACCCCCTTACTCTGACCCTTACCTAATCAATTGAAGGTCTCAAGAGTCAACAATGAAGTTTCCCAGAGAAGAAGGAATTTTGCCTCAAGACTGTGGAATAGGAATCCTGCCTGCAATTCGATCCTGCCCTACAGATTGTAGTCTTACCAGCCCCCATATCACATGAGCCAGTTCTTCAAAATAGCTCTCTCTATATAGCTCTATGTCCTAATAGTTCCATTTTTCAGGAGAACCCTGACTAACACACTATGCTTTTGTTCTATTTTTAACTGTACCCATGTATTATTTTCTTTCTAAAAGTTTTTTGTTGAAGTATAGTTAATTTACAATGTTGTGGTAGTTTCAAGTGTACAGCAAAATGATTCAGTTATATATGTATATGTACAGGTTATTCCATTATAGGTCATTACAAGATATTGAGTAGAGTTCTCTGTGCTATACAGTAGGTCCTTGTTGTTTACCTATTTTATATATAGTAGTGTGTGTATGTTAATCCCAAACTCCTAATTTATCCATGTCTTATTTTACTAAAAGAAGGTACTGGATTTCAGGGTGTAGACAGATGTGAAACAAACTCTTGGAAGCGTCTTTGTTCCATCCCTGAGCGTGGAGACCGCCCGCGGCAGACACACTTCAGGCATCCCTGGGGCAGTGTGGAGAGGTGTGTCACCTCGGGCGCGTGCTAACCAGAATCCAATTCCTAACGCTGTGCTTGGCTCTCAAATAGTGTCAGTTGTCAAAAAGTAAAATGCAGTTTAGTGATCATCGGGGGCCTATTGCGTATTGTCAGGAAATCCTGGAGTTGCTGTCACGGAGTATGTGATATTGTTTCTACCAGCACCTGATGTTTTGAGGTGTAGGTATGGTTCAGGGTGCATCAAGAGACTATTTACATCTAACAGAGGGAGGGGAAATAGAGCCATTTAACTAACTGTGGGACCCTCACTTCTCTGGACCTCCCTCCTGCCTGAAAACGAGAAAGTTGCAAGTAAAGGATTGTTTAAATTCCTTCTCAAATTCTACAGAGCAAAAAGCCCCTGTGGACACCACACTGCCTGGTCCCGCTGGTGCCCAGGACCTTTGCAGCCCTGAGCGACTCCTTTCCCTCTGAGTTCGTACCCACGTGACTGGGTAAGCTGAGGATGGAAGGGTGGTCCAGTCTTAGCCAGCGCCTCCACTCAGGGTCAGGAGCAGAGATGAGGACATTGGGCTGGAAATGGTGAGTCAGCCAGAGACGAGGTGGGAAACCAGAAACAGCCCTGAGGTCAGAGGGCTGAGGAAAACACCAAGAAGCTGGACGTGAAGCAGAGATTAGGGGAGAGCTGCATGCGAGAGGAACGTGGATTTTGCACATCAGATGTCAACATTATGCACAATTGATGGTCTGGACCTTTCTCTGATGCAAATGGCTGACATGCCGTTACTTGGAATTCTGGGTCAAGGCAGTGATTTCCACTGAGTGGCTGTTTTGTGCCGGACACTTGGCATGCATTATGTTATTTAATCTTTACAACTAACCTATGAGGTTGGTGTTCTTTTCCTGAGTTTTACAAGTGATGATCCTGAGGCTCAGATTGTTAAAAAGCTCTTCCAGGATCAGAATATTAAACTGGGAAGTGGTGGAGCTAAGATTCTGACTGTGGTCTTTCTGACTCCAAAATCCAGAGCCAGTCACTTACATACCTGAGCTTTGAATGATTGATGAATGAATGAATGAACGCATATTTTGACTGGCTGCTTTGATAAATTACAACTAAATGACCCCGTCCCTTGCATAACACATTTAGAAATAATTTCCACGGTTGCACTCACAGGCATGGGGAGCGGCCTTTAACCAATGTGGGACTTTGGTGTTGCAGACGCTCTAAGGACAGGAAGAACACAGAACCACTTCTGTCTTTTTTAGTCTGAGAATTTAGCCAAACAAGCCTTGGGGAGCCGGTAAAGGGTTTGGAGGTGGTGGTTTTAGAGACGGCACAGAGCCACCCATGTGAAAATGATGACTGCTCCAAATTCCTTGCCTTTTTCCACCCTGGGAATTGGTGGCGAGGTCTCCCCGTGTAGCGCTGAGCTGACATGCAGGGCAGATGAGCTACATCCTCCGCTTCATCTCCTCGTTAGTCATGCTTGCCTGCTTTCATGAGTAGTTTCTGAAGAAAGAATTTGTGACCAAAGGGCCTGACTCAGGAGCAAGAGGTGTAGACAGACAGTGGCCCAGGTGCTGTTACCACAGGGGCCTCTCACCTGGGCCCACGGGAACAAAGAAAGCACCCCTTCCTTACATATACACACACACTCACGCACTCAGAAACATACAGACACACACACACTCACATGTACACACACAGACACATGTAAATTCAAAATCACACACATTCACACACATACAGATGCACGTACACATATTCACAGACATATACACACTCACACACAGACACACACACTCACACAGTCAGAAACATACAGACACTCATATACACACACATTCACACGCATACACACACATACACAAACACACATTCAGAAACATATGGACCCATACATACACAGGTACACACACTCACACACTCGGAAACATGCAAACACACACATACACACACCCAGAAACATACAGACATACACACATTCACACAGGCATACACCCTCGCACACATAGACACAATCCTCTTCTACAGAGAAAGCCTCTCTCTGAGAAATAGAGGTGGGCCTTTGTCTTGAGAGAGTCATTGCTAAGTTACACATCTTCCCCAAAACAAGAGAGAACTATGGGGAATGAGCTGGCCCCCTTTCCAGCCCAGCCCTGATGCTCACACGATTGTCATATGGGTCATGTTCCTGAATCACCCAGGGAGAAGGGCTCTGAGGACTAAGGTGCTTCACTGCTGTGAGTCAAGCAGAGTCCAGCTGGGAGCCTGGGGACCCCGCGGGCAGTATAGGCGGCATTGGGCCGGATCCAGTCCCGGCTCAGGAGCTGAGCAAGGGCAACCAGGGTGTGGACAAATCCTCTAGTTTTCTGAGTAGGAAATGTGCTCACTCCACACTTTGGATATTTTTTAGGCGGGTTACAAAATGGAGCAAGCTAATTTAAAAGTTTGAACTTACTACTGATTAGAAATGTAAACTGATTAGTGATCCCAGTTTTGAAGAATTTCAATAAAAATAATTTGGGCTTTCTTTTAACGTTATAGAACACATTTTTCAGAGTGAAATATGGATTGGACATAATGCAGGAAGGGTGACTACATTCCTCTTCTCTCCTGTCTGTTTGGTTTGTGTGCAGGGTGACGGGTGGAGGATGCCTGGGCAAGGTGGTCAGATGTATCTCCCCTGCTGGGATCCAGGCTAGAGTGGAGGATGGTTAGAAGCAACCCTGGCCTCCACTCAGGAGATGCTGCGAGCACCCTCTCTCCCACTGTGAAAACCAAAAGTGTTGTCTCCAGATGTGTCCCCTGGGGCAAAATTTGAAGACCCCTGCTCTAAACCTGTTCCTTCATCTCCAGGCCAAGTGCATGGACATTTCTTCTTGAAGAATTTACCCAAACAGCTGTAATCATCCAAACCACTATGGGTTACATAGGAGAGATGAACTACTTTCCAACAAAAGCCATGGTAACTGCATGGTCCCTTGGGGAGTCAGAAACATACAGACACTCAGAAGTCCCCCAGGGCTTCTGGAGTAGTCTCTCTTCCCTCACAGCAGAAAGGCCATCATGGATCTGCCAGGAAGGACTCTCGGAGGTGAGGGCCCTGTGAGCCGATTTAGGACCTTGATACATCCCAGAGATGATGCTGATAGGGAGACCAACGGTCCATGTTTGCCAGGACGTTCCTGGGGAATGAGCCCTGTGTTCTGGAAGCCCCTTAGCTTAGGGTAATCTGGACGGTTGGTACCATGTAACTTCTCTGTTAGGCTGTCAATCAAAATGGCTTTGGCTGCTAGATGATCATTTTAATTTTGAGACACTGATGCTCCCCCAGCTGGCAGCAAGGCAGGAGGAGCCCACAGAGCCAGCTTCTCCCCGGACTTTAGGCAGCAGTGGATACCCCAGGCTTGTTGCTGCAATTGTTGCTCTCCTTTGGGAAATCAGGGAGTTGCTAAGAGGTGAGGTGAGATGAGGTGAGCTTCCAAATAAGAGGGCGCAGGGTGGGAGTGGGACTGGGGTGGGGCCTGTTCTTGAGCTCTTGCTGAAACCAGCATCTGTTCATGCCAAGACCCAGGTGGTTTCTGTGGGCACCCAGGTCTGAGTGCTGGAGCCAAATGCATGTGTGCCAGTGTGCTCTGGAAAGTACTCTGCCAGCTGCCATAGGTGAGGATGCACAGGTGAGGATGGCACAGGTGAGGGTGCCACAGGTGAGGATGGCACAGGCGAGGATGCACAGGTGAGGATGACACAGGTAAGGATGCAAAGGTGAGGATGCACAGGTGAGGGTGCCACAGGTAACGATGGACAGGTGAGGGTGCCACAGGTGAGGATGGACAGGCGAGGATGCACAGGTGAGGATGACACAGGTAAGGATGCAAAGGTGAGGATGCACAGGTGAGGGTGCCACAGGTAACGATGGACAGGTGAGGGTGCCACAGGTGAGGATGGACAGGTGAGGATGCACAGGTGAGGATGACACAGGTAAGGATGCAAAGGTGAGGATGCCACAGGTAACGATGGACAGGTGAGGGTGCCACAGATGAGGATGCACAGGTGAGGATGACACAGGTAAGGATGGACAGGAGAGGATGCCACAGGTAAGGATGGACAGGCGAGGATGCACAGGTGAGGATGCCACAGGTAACGATGGACAGGTGAGGGTGCCACAGGTGAGGATGACGGAAGTAAGGATGCACAGGTGAGGATGACACAGGTAAGGATGCACAGGTGAGGATGCACAGATGAGGATGACACAGGTGAGGATGACACACGTAAGGATGCACAGGTGAGGACGTCAGTCTTTGTGGCTGTGAGTCTTGTTGAAGCTGTGGTCGTGGAGGCTGGTGAACTGCTGCAGACACTTCCGATCTGAGGACCTGCTCTGTCCTCCTGCCTGCTGTTCGTGACGTGGCCGTGCAACCAGTCCCACTGTGAGCATATTTGCTGCTTGTATCTCCCTTCCCTGTTTGTGGTTTTTGTTTGTCTTAAATGTAAGCTTTTCTAGATTCCTTAAGTTTTAAAGGAAAAAAGTATTCTCTCTTTGAGGGAGAAATGATTGACTTTTCTCCCTTAAATTATGTAGATGGAGATATGTCTGCCCTTGGTTAGTCTCATGTCTACCAAGATGTCATTACTTACAGTAGAGCCTTGGGTTTTCAAGAATAGTAACATGGTAATTTGTCTTTCAAATCTGTTTTACTTATAGCAGCAATAACAGGAAATGTGTACTATTTTTCAGTGTTATAAACTGATTCATCCTCTGATATAAACAGCTTTATCTCATCTCATTGTTTATATCACATTCCTATTCCTCTGGAAAGAACAACATTTTCCCCCTGAAAAGTAATATATTCTTGTCTAAGAATGGCTTAAATAAGTAACAGATGGTCTTTTTGTGTGCGTGTGTGTGTGTGTGCGCCCTACTCTCACTCACTCTCAGCATTTGATCAGATATTAAAATGAGTATTTTTTGAAGCATTTCATGTTCCTGAACTTACAGGTTTGTTTCCAACTTGGCTGCTTTTATTTATATGATGGTGACGCTACTGGGATAGTTTTTAGAATATAGGTAATTGAATAAATTTATTTGCACTTGTCAAATAGAATATGCTTGAACAAATCTCTTTTCTGGTTCATAGTTACCCAGGATCGTCATGGGAAAGACAGGCTAGAACATTCAGCATGCCACATGATCTTGGCCATAAAACAGAGACTGCTGTGTACCAAGCCCTCACCATGTGACTTATTTATAACTTAGTTCTAATGTTAAAATTTGTTCTGGGACCAGGACTGAATTTTTCTTGTCAACACAAGGTTTCATTCCTTGGCTTGGTTCAAGGGAAAGACTACAGATTAGAAGCCAAGAGATTTCTGCTGTTGTCTTGCTAGTCTGTGAGTTAAGGCAAGTCCTGGGACCACCTCTTGTCTGTTTTCCTATTTACAGAATGCTGATACCTTACCTACAACAAGGGTTGCTCTGAATGTAACATGAGGTAATAGTTATAAAGATGCTTTAAAAAGTCAAAAGCACTTGAAGCCTAAGGTATCAGTTTTTAGATATTAAAATCAAGCAATTAACTCTAGATGTTGCTTAATTATAGACTCGTCTATAAGACTGTGGTTGATAGGTTAGCCCCTGTTGTCAAATGACCTTCTTTCAAAAGATATAATTTCTTTGCATTGAGAGCTCCCATGAAAGAAACACAAATATGTGTGGGATCACTACTGCAAACTTCTGTCAACCGTCCCCCTGGAGCAGGGATTGGGGCTGATTCATTTCTGCACTGGGACCGCACAATCCTTGAGCCTAGTGGGTACTTGAATGTACATTGAGCAAAAATGTGAATATTGTCATGGAAAAGCTACCCTAAGTTCCTTTACAAAAATCTTTGAATTACGAAGGTGATACACTTTTGTGCTCTCCATTTATCCATTTTTATCATGATCGAAATTCTCTTTTTTCCCTGCTAGATAGAAAGTTGAGATCATGATCCCTTATGTCAAAATCTTCTCTTTGCTTGTTTTTGTGGTCTGAAAATAACATTTTTTCATTCATTACCAAGTTTATACATGATGAATGTAGAAAAATTGAAAAATAAAGACATATAAAAAAGAAATAGCCACTCATTATCCCACAGGTGTCATAGAGACTGATCTTCAACATATATTGGTAGTGTATTAAGAAAACAAGTCACAGACTTCCCTGGAGGTCCAGTGGTTAAAACTCTGAGCTTCCAGTGCCAGGGGCACGGGTTCGATCCCCGGTCGGGGAACTAAAATCCTGCATGCTGTGGGTGCATCCAGAAAAAAAAAAGAAGAAAAAAAAAGGAAAAAAAAACCAAGTTACATAACAATATTTATATATAATAGCAATTATGTTACTGAGTCCAAGCTCGTTCTGCTGGCCATGAGACAGGCCAATAAATCCGGCAATGAGGTTATGGGCCAGGGAATAATGACTTTCCTGGGAGTCTGAGAAGATGGCTAACTAATGTCTTAGAGAACCATCTTCCCTAAGTCAGAATTCAGGCTTCTTTTCTACCAGAATGGGGAGGTGTGTGGTTGATTGTTGCAAACTTCTTGGTGTCACAATCCTTTGTTCTTGCGGCTGTCCATGTAGGTCAGGTCACGATGTTCCTGTAAACCTCCAACAAGACAAATGTTGTTCTCTGCTCTGCAACTTTTTATCTCTATATGAATGGAAAAGTGTTATACCCTTAAAGGTCAGAGCCTTGAGAATTGCGCTATCCTGTATATTTCAGCCTCTAGGCAACATTCTTAACTGCAAGCAAAAGCAGTAGAATACAAAGGTTAAGCTAAAAGAAATAGATCCAGTATGGAGTCTGATTTGTTCTTCCCTTTACAATTACATAAGGAAAATATATACATTTATATATGTATATGGATGTATCCATACACGTATATCTACGTATGTGAATGGATAATAAAGATAGGATGGGTACATTTAAATGCACAGGTTATGTCTGGAGAGAAAGTGGACAGGAGAAATTCAGAGAGAGAAATCCTTGTGGGCAGGAATGTTTGAGGATTTTATGGAGGGGGTTGGATTTGCGATGAGCCTGTTAGGACAGGCACACTTTCAATAAAGAGAGAAGATTGGGAAGCACGTCCTGGTGGGATGCAGCCTATGAATAAATGCGTGGTGGGAAGCACCGGCATGGGGTGCTCAGGGTGCGTGCAGTGCCTGCTCTCTCACTACCCTGGAGAGAGGGGAGAGTCACTTGGGAAGCCGGACTGGGGTGACCTTGGAGGGATGAGAATGCCAACTTGAGGCACTGAAAGCTTTTGAGAAGGCGAGTGAAATGAAAAATTAAGATTTCTTGCAGACCAGTCAGGCAGCGCTTAAGTGGAATGAATTGGAGCGGGGAGAGATGAGAGATAGAGAGATGGCTTAGGAAAGGACTGTGCTAATCCAGGTGTGAAATGATGGGGCGTTGGAGGAGGAAAATGCCACTGGAAATGGATGGAATGGACAAAGGTAGAAGACATTGGGAAGAAGTGATGGGACTTGGTGCCTGATAAGATACAGACACATGGAAGAAGAGGGAATCTAAGGTAGTAGCTACAAAGTCTGAAGCCCAGGTGACTGTTTGAAATGATACTATTGACGGAAGTAGGAAAGGCGGAAACTGCACTGTATATAAAAAAAAACTTGATTATTATATTTTTTACTGGAAAAGATCTAAATGTTGGGAGTTGGTATGTGGCTTAAATTTTCAAGATTCTAGAGCTCTGGTTTTTGGAAGTGTGATATAAAAATGCTGTAATGTGGTGTGTTGCTGCAAATTAGGTTTATTGATTTGGTACTGTCAAGAAATGTAACACCTCCAAAATAGGCAGAGGAGTGAAAAAGATACCACTGGCAGATGTGAGTTGAACTGTGTGATTTTCTAGCACTGAAACACTCAAAAAGCCAGCAGTGTTGATGCTGGTACAAATGATATTGAAAGCACCCTTTTCTTTTCCCAAGTCTGTTGGATAGGAAATCGATGTCCACCTGGGATCCCCACTCCTACCTTGTGTATTTATAATGCATGTGGCGGTTCTTAATGGCCTATGGGAGAGAGCGGATGACCTCTTTTGTCAATAGGGTTTCAATACAATAAGATCTTGGTTTATTTTTGGCTCAGGAAGAGGAGGGTAATAACTAGAGGCTGTGATTTGAGGGCTCAGGACAAAAGGACAGAGTGAATCAGGGATGACCAAGAGGAAAAATCCGGCAATGTATTTACTGGCTTCCTGGAGTGCTCATGACTTTTATTGCTCACGGCCCAATACAGTCTTCAGACGAACACAGCTGTCCTTTCATGGCAGGCATTGTGTTCGAGGATCTGGTGGGAGTTTGTGATTTTTCAGGATATTTGTGTTATTTGTAACCTCTTATTTTTTCTATCATTTACTTTGCTGGGATCATGTTGTAAAATAGTTTTCACTGATTAAGGTACTATAAACTATGAAAAAGATACAAATTTAACATGTTTTAACTACTAAGTTTAGCTGTAAAACATTTAAAAACCATCTGTTAGCACAGTTATAATCACAATAAGAACTACTATATTTTTATGATAAAAGAACCCAGATATTTGTTACTTTTATCTTTGCCTGAACATAGTTACTGTCCCTTTAAGAATTACACTTTAAAATCATCTAGGTAAATCGATTTCCTCTCTTTTGGTATCGATGAAAGAGTATTTCTGGCATTGTGAGAAGTAGGAAAGGAATATGTCCATTTTTAAAGTGAAACCTGCCTGTTCTCTAGGTGTTTGATGTTATTTTATCAGTTACCAAAAAGTGGGCGATTTTGTTATATTAACCAGTTCTTTCATTTACAATTTTCTGAAATTTTGCCTGAAACAAGTCACAATTGACAACCATAAGATCATATTACGGACGCTGGATAATGTCCAGAGCTCTCTGCGGAGCTGGGACATCTCTGCTGGGTCTCTTTCACTCTAAGCCCGAGGATGGATGTGTCTCTGGCCTGTTCTAGAGAGGTCCACCACCCTTAGCTATGTCTCTCCAAAGCCCGCTCTTGGCAAGGCTTTTGTCATCCTGGATTATCCTCTGATGCACCAGCTCTTCCTTTGCACGTGTTTGTTTATTTCCTTATTTTGTATCTATTTCGAGTGTGATCTCAAGTGGCAGCTTGGGGAACTAGCAAAGTTCTTCTCTTCTGCTGAAAGCTGATTCCACGCGTGGAGACAGCTGAGTGGGTCGCTGGCCCTTCCTGCTGCGGGGGGAGCTTTTGCCACATCGGCGGGAATGTGTACCCTGCGCAGCTGACGGAGTTGCCCCCTTTTCCAGAAATTGCCTCTTTGTTGCTGGTTGGAGAGGCCCCGGGCACTTAGGCCTTGGGGTGACCCCTCAGCAGAGCACAGGAGTTTGGCATAGCATGGAGGAAAGGCAGTCCTCACACGTGCCTCCTCTGGGGCCCCCGTGTCCTGGGCTTTGTGGCGAAGACCTTTGGTTTCGGACGGCAGCCAGAAGATAGCCATGGACT
Organism: Mesoplodon mirus; assembly: GCF_964341445.2. Lineage (NCBI taxonomy): Eukaryota > Metazoa > Chordata > Mammalia > Artiodactyla > Ziphiidae > Mesoplodon > Mesoplodon mirus. Next base: position 73,174,128 of record NC_138993.1, on the reverse strand, counting down.
CTGATTATCTACCCCCTGGTTTTCTGCTGACCAGTCCATTTGCTGCCCTGGCCAGACATTCTCATGATCACAGACACCGATGCCTCAGAATTCAGACAACCGGCTAACATGCTTAAAAACTTCTTAAATAAAAACATCTCAAATGTGACAAGCATCAACAGTTACAGAAGGCAGAAAGTATTTTTCCCCCCATGTTTCAAGGTTGTCATCTACCATTTGCTCAACTCTGAAAGACAGAGATCACACTTCCAAAACATTTCAATCTGTTACCATTGTCTATTTCTGGAAAAATATTTCATCTAAGAGGATTAATATACATTTGCTTTAATTACATAGAAAACCATTCAAAAGTACACAGGATTAATATCTAGACTCTCAATAGATATTCTTAAGGGATAATTCAAATGAATCCAATTAATCCAAGATTCTAACCCCGAGTTACCACGGCTAATGGAATATGTGTTTGGTATTCATCGTAATTTATCAGTAGGCAGAACCACCATTAAATTCACTAATAGCTTTAGTGTTAAGCTACAAATTAAATGTGTTCAAACTAATTAGGTATACAACCTTTTCTTTTATTCATATTTCTTTCTCGTTGATTACAAATTTTTTATCCGAAGGATCAAAATAAAAACATCACTAGTTTGCGATACCTTCCTTCCTTTAAATAAACGCTTTTCTAAATATTACCTCAAACAACTTCAGTTTTTCTGCTTTTAGTACTCTTTTCCAAATAAACGCAGGAAAGTCTCCTGCTTCCCTAAGTGCTCAGAAGGGACTATGTAATCCCTTAGAATGTTCCCTTTGGCCATCACCCCCCTAGCATCTTAGTGTTAATCTTTCCTAAGAAAAACAAGTCTTTCCTCTTGAAAGCTTGGGACTTTAAAAATAACAACTACAAAGTATTTTAATGTGGTCAGTGCTCATCATAAATTATTTGTTTTCCTGAGTCCTCCTGTGTCTCTTCTGGAAGAGCAGGGAGAAGGGGGAAGTTTGTACTGCTATCCACCCATCCAGGACCCAATAGTTTGCACTAAATTTACACTTCCTGGGGAGATTTTACTAATCCTCTACAAGGTGATCCAGTTCCTATCACTGTTCTTAAAAAAAAGAAAAAAACAAGCCTCTCATGGGAAATATACCCCCACTGGGCTGAAGCAGGAAGAAAAAGCTAAACTATGTTTAAAATCTGGATGCTTTGACCCATGAACTTTCATCCTTTTCCTGCAGGCTCCTCTGAAGGCCATAACTACCAAGATGCAACTGCCACTGTCAGGCATGAATACAAGCAGATGGAGGCTGATTTTCAAGAAACTGGACTATGATTATGCTTTGATTATTACCAAGAAACCAAGATAAATTCTCATATGTGCATAAGGAGGTTTTGTATGATGGTGGTCAGTGATTCAACTATTCCCAACCAAATACTTGGTTCTTTGAAATAGGAAGACTTTAGCAAGGGTTTTCTTGCAATGAAAATCCCATTGAAAATGAGAGAAGGGCTAATATACAAACACACACAGATGTGTATACACCCACATATACACACGTACATGTACACACACCATGTAGCCACAGGTAAACTGAGTGTTGTTTTTTCACTTGCCAGCCTTCACTGTTTTAGATGCTAAGGAATTCTATACCAAGTGATGAAATTGTCTCCAACTGGTAAAAAGTCAGTTGGGTTTTTCAGAGCAGAGTGAAGATCATACTTGAGACGGTGTTGTAGGGCAAGAGGATGCATTCTCTTGGGAGCAAGTTTTTGTCTATTCAGTCTATTGATGTTATCCATTGTCCAATGGTAATCTCAGTTTAGAGGTGGATACATCTGCTCTGGAGACCTCTCACTGAGCCAAGGTCCAGTCTGGGGCTCCCCGGGAGAAGCTGGAAGCCTTTGCAGTACAGATAACATTCAAACCCTCTGAATCACAACAACTAAAATAATAAGCTAACAAACTCGGTTTGCTTATTTTGTGCTCCACATCCTGGAGACAATTGTACCCACATCAGGGGACAGATGCGCTCCTACCAAGATGGCAGAAACCACTGAAATGAGGGCTCACTGTTGCTCTTGGAAAACATAACTGAGTAAGGAAGGCATTTTAAACGAGAAGGCAAATCTTGAAGCCGTAAAAAAGTCGATCAATTGGTCTGAATGTAAAATTCAAATTCCAAGTCAAAATACAAAAGAACTGGAAACAAATATTGAGCCGTCCTGGGGAACAATGACTATTTATGGTATGCAAAGAGGTTTTAAATGTCTGTAATAAAACACTCCAACAGGAAAATGGACAGATGATATGAGCAGAGACCTCACAGAATAAGAAATAAGAATACCTAATATAAAATATGCTAAACCTCAGGAAATCCAAATCACTACAAAATACATATTTAGAGTTGAAAAGGCAAATATTAATACATAAATCTGATCATTCTCTACATGGGGTTTGGGGAAACAGACACTCTGATATGTTATTAATGGTATGTAAACTAGTAGAAGACTTTTGAAGAGTAATTTGACAATATTTATTATAATTTAACATGTTCATAACTCTGAACTATTCCTGCTACCCCAATTCTAGGAATGATCCTAGAGCAGCGGTCCCCAACCTTTTTGGCACCAGAGACCAGTTTCGTGGAAGACAATTTTTCCACGGACCCAGATTGTGGGGGATGGTTTCAGAATGATTCAAGTGCATTACATTTATTGTGCAAGTTATTTCTATTATTATTTACATTGTAATATATAATGAAATAATTATACAACTCACCATAATGCTAACAGGAGGCGGAGCTCAAGTGGTAATGCGAACGACGGGGAGCGGCTGTAAATACAGATGAAGCTTCCCTTCCTCGCCACCGCTCACCTATTGCTGTGCGTCCCGGTTCCTCTGATACCACTTCTCAGAGTTTTGCTAACCCATAAAAATAGCTGGAAATGAAGAGAACACGGGGAAACTTTTGGCTACTCCCTTTTTTCTTTCCTCCACATTTTGGAAGAATTGTCTAATGCTCTTATTATTCTGACAAAGGCAGAGTCACAGAACCTAAAAAGAAAATGTGGTCTAGGCTACCATGTAGTGCTTGGTAAAATACCAGTCACCAATTGGTGATACTGCTCAGGCCCAGCCCCACCCGGAAGCCACTGGTCATCTCAGCTGGTCTCAGGGGAACCTGTTGGAGTGAGTCCCAGATTCCGTTCTTTACTCAAGGAAATATATTATTACTTTGTATACAAGGCACTAAGCTTGCTAATAATAATAGTCATTTAAATCTCTTCCTAGTAAAATATAAATGAATATCAATACTTAAAATGTTCCTCATTTCTGGGATTATGTGTACTAGGCTAAATCAAATGAGTTGATTAATTAGAAAAATTTTGAGACAAATATATTCATTTTTATGGATGAAGATGCTGGGATTATTGAAGTAATGGCTGAATGTATTTGTGGGCTGGACAGAAGTAGCAGGATGGGTGAAAGAGCTGCCTCTGAAATGAATATTTTAAAATACTCAGATCTCATAATGGTATCTTTGCTTGGGTTTTGTGTTTCTTACTTACTTAATTGATGTTTTTTAAAAAAAATTTTTATGTTAATATAGTAAAGTAGACCTTTCATTATTTTGGTCTTTGAATTTTAGCATGTGTATAGATGTGTGTAACCATCACCAGAATCAGGAAACAGGACAATTCTACTGCTCTTCAAAGCTACTTATTTGTGGTTATACCCATCCTAACCCCTGGCAACCACTGACCAGTCAGATGGCACTACTGTATTGTTTTATCTTTTTGAGAATGCCATATAAGCACACTCATATGGTGTGTAATCTTTGGAGACTGGCTTCTTTTACACAGATTAATGGCTCTGAGATTCATCCAAATTGTGTGTATCAATAGTTTCTTCCTTTTTATTGCCCAGTAATATTCCATCATATGGATGTACAAGAGTTTGTTACCTGTGGGAGAACATTAGATTGTGTCCAGTTGTTGGTGGTTATGAATAGACCTATTATAAATATTTGTGTCTGTCTTTCATTGTAAAAATAAGTTCTCTTTTTTTCTAGGATAAATACCCAAGAGCAGGGTTGCTGGATCATATGGTAAGTATGTGTTTAATTTTATAAGAAATTGGATCTTTGTAAATAGTATTGATTTTTGAAATTTTGGTTTCCAATTGTTCCTTGTTAGTATGTAGAAATATGACTGATTTTTGTGTGTTGGTCTCGTATCCTGCAGTCTTACAAAACTCACTTATTAGTTCCAGGAGGCTTATTTTATTTTATTTATTTTTTAGATTCTTGAAAGTGGAGTGGTCACCGTTAATCATGAAGATGGGAATCTCCCTGTAAGGATGAGGAAGGAAAGGTCCTGACTCACTATGAACAGCTGGGCCAGCCTGGGACTGCTGGCCGCTGGACCATGAGTCATGTGAGAAAAGAGCCCCTATTTGCTCACACTCCTACCTTCAGATCCTGTTCTGTGAGGCCAAATGCAGCATCCTGGAGATACCATACACACCTGGATTTCTCTCTCTCTGAACATCTCTCAAAACAAGTATTCGGGGCTTCCCTGGTGGCGCAGTGGTTGAGAGTCCGCCTGCCGATGCAGGGGACACAGGTTCGTGCCCCAGTCCAGGAAGATACCACATGCCGCAGAGCGGCTGGGCCCGTGAGCCATGGCCGCTGAGCCTGTGCATCCGGAGCCTGTGCTCCGCAACGGGAGAGGCCACAACAGTGAGAGGCCCGCGTACCGCAAAAAAACCAAAAACCAAAAACCAAAAACCAAAAAAACCAAAAAACAAAAAACAAGTATCTTACAGCAAAGATGAATTTAACTAGAGAGGAACTTAAGGGCCATCTTGGTCCTCCTAATTTCTCTGATGAAGACACCAAAATTCAGTGACTTCTCTGACATGAATAGTGGCATCTGAATCTAGAACCCATATATGCTGCTGCTTCACCCAGCTACCTTTCCCCCATCGCGTAACTGGTTTGCATTATGATGTCAGTTATCTCCCAGAATCTCAGTATCCTTATCTATAAAATCTGGGGAAAAAAATCTACCCTAATTCCTCAGAGGGTTAACGTGAGTGTGACACTCCATGACACACGTGAAAAGCTAGTCAACTCTTTAGGATAATACAAACATAAGGGATTCTTTTCCTCCCTTTTATAAGCCTTTATTTTTAGTGGAAAATCAATAAATGTATTGTGACTTGAATTCATATTACTTACTCTGGTTGGACAAGAGTAAATTTAGTGAAATATGTTAACTTTCGATTTAAAAATACTGATTGAAATTGTATCATGTGTCAAAGGATGTAGAGGTCAACAAGACAGAAGAAAGCCCTGCCCTCATGGGTGTCACAGCCCAGAGGTAGAGGCAGACGTGAGTCAATAAACTGAACAAACAATTCCTTAATTGTTAACTGTGGGAAATAATAAGTGATATTTTATAATATTGTTTTCTTGATGACACTGGTGCAAAGTTGACTGGCACACACAGACCCCGGTCTCCCCAAAGGGCCCAGAGTTCCTTGCTGATATAACATCTTAAAGGTACCAAAAACCCAGTGAAGTGATTATAGGAAACCTGGGATGTGCCATGAAAATTTAGAAATCACGCTTCCCTCCTTAGACAGGATCCATGTAATTCCCCAAGAAATTCCTCAAAAATTAACATTTTTGTTAACTTAGGTTTACTCCCCAAAAGTCAATTTGAAAAGCAGATATAACTGGGTTGGCTTTTGTTTCACTCTGAGTTCTCTGTATTTTGTAAGTTTCTTTGTGATCTTTTGAGATGTGGGTCCCGTGTGAAAACTCTGATGTTTCTTCTACTTGTTGAGAGTTCGTGGTTTTTTCCCTTCTGAAGGACTAGACTTCAAATGTACATGATCAGGGGTGATGGGATTAAAGAATTTAATGAATTATAGAAGTATTCTATTAAGGACTAGAGATTATTCTTATACACCATGAATTAATTTTTATGAATTAGGTCCAAAGAGCTTAAGTAAAACACAGCTAATATTTCATGAGTAATTTCAATCCTCTTTAATAGTACAGGTCTCTGGTGTGTAATATTTAGGTAATGATTTATCATAAAATAGACATCTTTTGAGGGCAATTACATGTTCTCAGTACTTCTTTACGGGGAAGCTGGGAAGAGGATGTCATTACATTTGACAGTATATTTATCTCACCTAATATTCATGATATTCTGATGGAAGAGCAGTTATCTTACTCCATAGGAGGGTATTTCTGGAAGATCTGAATACTGATTCTGTGTCACTCGTCCTGTTCAGACATGAAAGGCAGTGCAATTCAGCCCCAAGAGTATTGGCTGTTTCCAGGCGTGCAGAGCCGGTGGTTTTGTTTATGAAAATAACAGTACGTCTGCAGAGTGAATTCTCCTGGGGCTAGACGGCTGGCTGGGGAGAAGAGAGAACTAAAGATGATACGCTGAAAAGGAAGCAGAGCTACCTGGGCTGTGTCTGGGAAGTGACACATGCGTTTGAAGATGAAGGTGAGGATCTGGATTGTAAAGGAAATTGGAATGGATGGGGAAGGCCCTCAGCAGAGGCAGTGAGTTAAATACGGCCACGCTTATTTACTTATTTTTTCTTACTCTTGTTTTAGGACTAATTTTAACACGGAGGCTCTGATATTACCTTGCATTGCTGTAATGTTTTCTGGTTCTCATAACCATTTGGAAATATTTTATTTGAACCTCCCTGTATTCCAATGGGAAAGGGAGGGGCTATTGTTCCTCATTTATAGGATTGAAAATTGAGACTCAGACTGTAATCCAGTTAGTACATCATGAAGCTGGAACCCAGATCCTCTAAACAGGCCTCCAGAATCCTGAATCTGCCATCAGATGACAGGACCATGCCTAGCATGTCCTACAGACTTTCAGGGCTCACCTCACACCCTGGACCTTGGGCTTTGTTACCCCCAGTGCAGCAAAGCCTGAGGGTTCTGTATTCAGAGTTAACAGGGTCATCTCATGGCTCAGAAATTCTGGCTTTTGCTAATGAACCTATTAAGTCCAAGTGTGATAAAAATGGGAGTGGAAGAAGAGAAATGAGTGAATTTGGTTTTTGTTTTGTTTTGTCTTTTGTTTTGTACAGTTCATGAAAGAAGGCATGTAGAATCTGGAAAGCTCAATACTTGATTTTCTAGTCTCCTTCATAGTTTGGGATAGCCTTAGGATATAGTTCTGGGCTAATAACATTCAGGAGTGTATCTCTGGGGAGAACCATCCTTCCCTGATAATCAGTAGAAGCCCTAAGATGAGGAAGCCCTTCATCCCTCACCATTCATCTTATTACACATTTGGACTTGATGGCTGGAGGTGCAGCAGCCATCTTTTGATTCTGAAACAAGAGTCATTAGGAAAAGTCAAGGAAGTTAGAGAGACACTAGCCAAGTTGCTGAACCAAGACCAGTGGCCACTGACTTCTGCATGTCTAAATCTGTTCACGGAGGTTACTCTTAATCAGGTAATCTCTTCTTAGCTGATGCATGTGTACAAAGTTATTTCCTAAGCATCTATCTTTTTGATGATAAAGTGATGTGCCAGATAAGCAGGAAGAAATATTAAATAAACTGCCCACGTTTCAAAAAGGCACTTAGTATGAGTACTTTCCTTAACTCTAAAAATTTGCCCAAAATTCAACTTTTTTTTTTCTTTTCTGTTTGAGATTCAAACAGATTTAATCATTTAGTAGCTGCCTGTGACTATATTGCTATCCATCAGTTGGTATTGTGCCTTTTCAGAGTTTGAACGGAAAAGCACATCTGCTCCTGAAGATTAAAGATGGAGGCTTTCTGTCCTAGGGTCACCCAGATTAAATCATATATTTTCCATTCCTTATGTATATTAAAGATATCTATTACTTTATTCCGTAACCTGAGTTCACTGCAGGTCTCATGAGCCTGGGGATATTAATGAGATCGCATCAACAGGAAACGTGCAATTTTGTGAACTTGTGCACCTGGAGGTGATGGCAAAGTGCCTCAGACCCCTCCCTCCCAAAGTCCCCACTCCCCATTTCTGGGGGTTCCTGGGGGCTTTCCACAGGGGATCTAATGGTACTCTAACGGTTCACCTCCCCTGATTGTAATAATGCAAACGCCTGTGATGTAATGAAGCTCTGTCTGCAGCTCCCTTGGGACCTTCAGGAGCCCTGAACTTGTGTGAACAGCAGGCAGCCTCGGCTGTCTCCCGGGTGCCTGACCTATGCTGTGTCCCCCAAAGGCCTCGAGGCCACAAACAGGCTGAACTCCAAGCCCAAGTGGTGAGATATCCTTTGTCACCTATATTCCAACACCAGGTCTAGACCCAAGTTGGCACCAATGTGTCATTTAAAACAAGAAAGGTATGCAAATAATAAACAGTAAATGAGACTGGGCATAATTCTTTTTTTTTTTGAAGTATAGTTAATTTACAGTGTTCTGTTAGTTTCAAGTGTTGAACATGATTCTTAAAGCAGTGGTGTAACATGACGACAATGAATATGGTGGGTCTGCCTGGGACCTCAGCTTCCCCCTCCCCAGTCAAGCACCCACCACGACTGTGGGAGCAGCAGACGGGGCCTCTCGCATGCTGGGCAGGTCCTGGGCAGCCTCGGTCCAGCAGGTGGACCATGGCCCTTGCACATGATGGGTGAAAGCATCCTCCTGAGGGCAAGTTCAGCAAAGGAGACCGCAGGGAAGTCTGGTAAGAGCTCTGTAAGATTTTTTTCTTGCAGATAAAAATTTCCCCAGAAGAGGTGACACCTTCTCCTACAGCCCCCTGTTGGGTGTGGATGTTCCACCTGGAATTGTGGAGCTGACAGCCTGGCAGCTGATACACGGCTGATACAGCCTGGCAGCTGTATCTGACACATGGAACAAATCCATTTTTAAGACTCTCCCTCCCCATTTGACAAAATTTTTTCTGCTATAATTATCATAGTAATTATTATCTTGATCTGTTCTTTAGTTTTGAAACGAGCAGCTAACAATGTAAAAAAAAACCATCCATTTTAAAAGGTAGTCAACTTCCATGAAATTGTTCATGTATGAAATAAAGTTTGCGCTTACTGAATAAAAATATTACATCTTGGGTTTGTACTGTTTCACTGTTAGATATTTTAATCTCTCAACGTTTTCACGTAGATTGACAGAAGTGAAGTATCTCAGACTCTGGTATGTATACAATCTCTGCACTTTCATTTTCCAGCCCCTATTTAAATTCTGGAATATTTTACATCTCAGGGGCTGGGGACAACGGGACTATGTCTGATGTGAGCTCAAACTATTCCAAATTTTTCAGAAGTTCCTCTTGAAACTTCTGTGTGGTACTGGTTCCTGGTGTATCAGGGACCAAGTATATCCCCAGGGGTTTTCTGATACTTTGTTTGTTAAGGGATAAGTAATAAATTGTGCTAATGTTTTTATGTGTTAAAGGCTTTTAATTTTTCTCTGAATTAATTCATCCATCAATACATTTATCAATACCAACTATGTAGAAATTACTATGGTAACAAGGAAAACTCACACACACACACGGCACATTATCTGTCCTTACTGAGTTACTAGTTTTCCCCTTGGGGAAAAAAGTTCATGCAACATACTTTTTGGGGGTTTTTTTTCTTTTCTTTTCGGTGGGTGGGGAGATAAATTAGGAGTTTGGGATTAACATACACACACTACTATATATAAAAGGGGTAAACAACAAGGACCTACTGTATAACACAGGGAACTAATAACCTATAATGTAATAACCTATGAAGGAGAAGAATCTGAAAAAGAATATATATATATATGTATAATGGAATTACTTTGCTGTACCCTTGAAACTAACACAACATGGTAAATTAGCTATACCTCGATTTTTAAAAATTGTGCTAATTTGAAGCACGCATGGATTACTAAAATTCAACAGTTACTACAGCCCTTGCTTAGCGTTTGTGGCACAAAAGCTTTGTTCTGGGGGAAACATTCTTTTCACGGACACTGTTTAGCTTTGCCAGCTCAGGGTGATAACAGAAAACTTTGAGTTGGGCCTTGGGTGGGTTTTATTATTGTTTTCATACTCACTACAGATCATGCATCCCCTACTCCCTGTGCGGGCGGTCGCCCCCCCCACCTTACCCTTGACACGTCTCTGCTGTGGGGAGGCCTCCTGGCAGTCCTGGGCTTCCAACCTGAGGTCAATGCTGAGTGTGCTGGGGAGAGAGAAGGGGCAAGGTTTCCGGAGGGTTTTATCTGGAGCCTTGTTTGTGAGAAGACTGTTTTCCTTATTAGTTAACCAACGTTTTGTCAAGGTACTTGGGTTCTTATAGTGCAACCATCTAACAGAGGAGGCTGGGCACCTGGCCCTTCCTCTTGTCCCCCTGCTCTGCTCACCTGTGCCTGCCAGCCCTGCTGCATGCACAGGGAGGTCATGCCCAGGGACCAAAGCCCCAGGCTCTCTTGCCTTGTGGCTTCCAGTCCGGTTGACCGATGGGAGGCCCGTGTGATTTTAGAGGGTGGGAGGGGATGGGGGCAGGCATTGATTTACACCCTTTGCTTTCCAGTAGATGGCTCTCCAAGTTCTGGCTGAGCTGCATCTCTCCACGGGTCCAGCTCTGGCCCCCAGTGGCCCCCCTTCCATGTAGCTCTGGCTCTGCTCTGCCCACACCATGCCCCTGCCTTGTCCTGCCAGGCCTGTGGCGCTGACATCGACCTTCTGCGGTCCCTGGGTGCTTCAGCATCCCTGCGTGCTGCCCAGCCCCTGCCCACATCCTCCACGTTACCCTCCATTAAATGAACTTCAGTCAGAACTTTGCCAGCTATTACTGGAACCCTGCCTGAAGCTAACTCTATTATTTCTTCCTTGTCTCAATGATCCCTTTCTCAACATATCCTATCTCTAATTGCATTCAAAGACCCTAATTAGAAGACTAATATTGTTTCCAGGTCTTTGTGGATTTTAATATGATGTCGAATTCCTTGAGAATCTTAGCTCTTCTCTGACTTCGTTCTAAATTCCTTCTGATGATTTATTACCTGATTCCGCTCTACATCCTACACTTGGGTAATCTTTTCCAAAAGGATCCTTTTTGGCCGGCTGTTTCTGAGGTAATTCCCCCTCAGAATTTAGGTCTGTTACCCAATCCAGACAATTCCTTCTTGACCCTCCAAACCCTGAGGCCAATTTTGTTCACCCTTTTCTCACGAAGGCCTCAGGCATGTGATGGACCTTTTCTCCCCTTAACTGCCTCCTTCCGACTGGAATTCCTCTGCCCACGTCTGCAGCTCTCTCCTTGGCTCCAAGGCCTCTAGGACAAGCACACGGGCCTCTGCCCCTGCTGTTGAGAACAGAGGGGATGAACACAAGTATTAGACCCAGAGGTAAAGAGACAAGACACTTAGAAGGTGTTGGTCATAGTTTTTTGTCTTCTTACAAGTAAATATAGCTTTGTTTGTCACTGCTTTTCTTGACTCTCCTTATAAACCTTCTCATGGGGATGAGAGTCTTACCTGGAAAGGATCCTGGGTGCTGAGTCCAACTGTGGATGTCGTGGAGAGGGGGGTACTGAACGGCCACAGCTGGGGAGAGTCTCAGCCTTTTAAAACATCTCCTTTGTCTTACTGTCAGCCATACCCTTGGCCTCACAACCCTGTGGATGTGAAAGGGACTTCTCTTTTTGGTCTCCAAGTTTTCTCTTTTGGGGTTTAGTCTATCTTGGATGGATATGGAATGATATCTAGGACTATCAGCCTTTTGAAAGCTGTATTAGTTTGTTAGGGCTGCCATAACAAAATACCAAAGACTGGGGGGCTTCAACAATAGAGACTTATTTTCTCACAATTCTGGAGGCTGGAAGTCCAAGGTCCAGGTGCCAGCCTGGGCAAGTTCATGGTGAGAGCACTTTTCCTGGTTTACACAAGGTTGTCCCCTTGCTGTGTCTTCACATGGCAGGGAGAGCGATCATTTTTCATGTCTCTCCTTCTTAGGGCACTAATCTCATTCATGAGGGCTCCACCCTTAAGACCTAATCACATCCCAAAGGCTCCGCCTTCAAATACCATCCTACTGGAGACCAGGGCTTCAACATACGAATTATGAGGGGACAGAGACATTCAGTCCATAGCACAGAGGCTGAACAGCTAAGATCAAGGTGCCGGCGGAGTTGTTTTTTCTGAGATCTCTCATCTCGACTTGCAGATGGCTGCCCTCTTGCTGTGTCCTTACAGGGCCTTTTCTCTATGTGCATGTACATGTGTTTAGCTCTTGGTGTTATGTGGGATATGGGCTTGGGCCATCATTTTGCTACCAGAAGACTGGACGGTCTGAGAGTCTGAGTGGGCAGGACACCCAGGTGTATCAGTGAGAAAACTGACATCCGTTCTACCAAGGTATACATTGTCTTTCCTTCCAGCAAAATCTTTTTGCTGAGATGGATAAGTATCTATTACTACCTCCCCTCTCTTCACAGAGTTTTCCCCTGCCAGTTGCTAATCTTAAGTAACATGGAAATCCTTCTCTTTATCAAGTCTCTAGGTCCCCAGCTCCCAGACTTTTTCTAGGTCAGTGTCTACTGCCTTGAGCTGCTCCAGTGCTGCCCTTACATGTCTTGCTGGGTGGTAGCTACCAGCTACAATTTCAGTCATTGGTGTATTTTGTTTTAAAGAGACAATTGACCTTAGTAGCAGAGTGAGCAGTTTCAACAGCAAATTAAAGGGAAATTCTATTAATTTCTTTATGATAAGGCAGATAAGATGGTCTATATGAATGGTTTAAAAAAAGCATCTTGGCAGTAGAGTCTTTTTTTTGTGTGTGTGTGAAAGAAATTTTACTTGGAACTTCAGCATGGAAAACAGAAAGTAGAAGGAGTCCTGAGCACCCTTCTGCTTTCCTTTACAGCTCAGAGAGGGTGGTGGGGGGAGGACTGGCACACACAAAGAGGCTGACCCAGGCCCCACGTGAAAGCCACTGGAAGTCCCTGCTGCAAGGTGGTTTTTAATGTACCGGTGGTAGATTGGCCAGTGCGGACACACTGATTAAGGGTAACGAGAGGTCAGTCTTAGAGAGATGGATAATAATCCATCACTGAATAGGATGATGGGGTTAAGAGCATTCTTGGTAAGGTTGTGTCTACAAAGTAATAAGCTGTCAAAATGGAACAGATTTAGTACGGCAAGTGGTAGCCGTCTCACTGAGCTGGGCTTATATTGGTAAAGGAAAGTGGGGTCCTGAAACTCTTTTTTCCTTTAGGTGATAAAAATAAAGAACTTTGGGGGTCCAAATTATAATAATAATTTCCCCATGCTAATAATTAAATAATTTATTGGTGAAGGAGAAGAATTAGTGGTGACTCTCATCTCCATTCTGAACAATAGATATTAAAAATGCTAAGTCGTTGAAGGCCTATTTGTGGGGTGACACTTTCAATGACATTTTACGTTTAGGGTATATTTTTAGGACGGTTTATTAAAGAATGAACAGGCTTTATTTTTAGCACAGTTTTAGGTTTAGAGAAAAATTGGAAGGGAAGTACAGAGAGTTCTCGAATACCTCCCTCACTCTCCTCCCTCACCCAGTTTCCCCTATTATTAACGTCTCACACTAGTGGGCTATATTTATTACAATTGATGAGCCAATATTAATACATTATTATTATTATTAACTAAAATACATACAGTTATCCCTTGGAATCTGCAAGGGATTGGTTCCACGACCCCCAAGGATACCAAAATCCAAGATGCTCAAATCCCTTATATAAAGCAGTATATTGTTTGCATATAACCTAATCACATCCTTTCATATACTTTAAATCATCTCTAGATTACTTATAATGCCTAATACAATGTAAATGTTACGTAACTAGTTGCCCAGGTGTGCGGCAAATTCAAGTTTTGCTCTTTGGAACTTTTTGGGATTTTTTAAAAAATTCTTTTTGATCTGAGGTTTGTTGGACCCATGAATGAAGAACCCACAGATACAGAGGGCTGAGCGTAGTTTCCACAGGGTTCAGTCTTTTGTGTTGGACATTCTATGAGTTTTGACAAATGTATAGTAACATATATCCATCATTTCAGCCTCACCCAGAATAGTTCCACTGCCCCCTCAAAACCCTTTATCTCATCTCTTCATCCTTCACCCCACCCCCGGAACCCTGGGAAACATTCATCTTTTTTACTGTCTCCAAAGTTTTGCCATTCCCAGAATGTCATATAGTTAGAATCATATAGACAGTATGTAGCCTTTTCAGATTGGCTTATTTCCTGCAGTAATATGCATTTAAGATTCCTCCTAGTCTTTTTGCAGCTTGATAGCTCATTTCCTTTTATTGCTAAATAATATTCCACTGTCCAGATGTACCACAGCTTGTGTATCCATTCACCAGTTGAAGTCCATCTGGTTGCTTCCACGTTTTGGCAATTAGGAATAAAGCTACTATTCATGTTTATGTCTTTGTATGGACATAAGTTTTCAAGTCATTTGGGAAATAACAAGGAGCACAAATGCTGGATTGTATAGTATGAGTGCGTTTAATTTTGTAAGAAATCACCAAACAGTCTTAGGAAGTGGTTATTAAGTTTTTGGACTTTGTTTTCATACTTACGGTCCTGGTTTCAATCTTTTTGTTAGTCAGGTGTTCACAACATTTATGAGTCTTCTATTAATCCTCTTGCCTATATTTTGCTTTTTAAAAAAGAGAGATCTTAGAGAATATATATAATGTTCCAAATACAAGAATTAAAGTTTTTTGCATATATTAATTTCTTAGAGGTATCAATAAATTTAAAGTTAATTTAAAATTTTAATTTTTAATACAATGTTTCAAAAGTGCTCTCCAGTTTCTTTGTAAATACTTCTTCTTTGTATTTTTCCCTTTTGCTTTACATACTTAGCTTAGGAAAGCCCAGGATAGCACATTTTTCTAGTTGTTTGTATTTAATACCAAACTAAGCCACTGAGTTACAGTTTGGTGGCTGAAACTGAGTCTAGACTTCAGGACTCCAGCTTCATATTTTAGCACGTTATCAATTAAATTCGCTGGCTTTCCAAAAAGGAAGATATGAAAGGTATGTATATATTTCGTTGCAATGCCTGATTCCAGATCAGAGTGAAGTTCCATTACAGTCTGATAAAGTCTTATCAAGCAGGGAAAAACAGAACAACCAGGAAATTTGAATGCTGAGATTAGCTGCACATCTGAGGCCATTTCTGACGATTAGCTGAGGCTTTGAAAACTGTTTTCAAGATTGGGGATCACCTCTCCTCGATCAGTGAAAGTGATTTCTGCTCTGCTGTCAGGAGGTGACTGCATGCACTGAGGGGACCAGCAGACAGCAGTCCCCAGGAATTGATGGACTGTGATCCTTCCAGGGCAAAGGGAAATCTCTTTTGATTCCTGGTGAAACTTAAAATTTGGAGGGCTTCAGGGATTTAAAGGTTGCTCTTTGCTGGAAACGATTCACATACCTCAGGGAAAAAATGAGAAATTTAATTTTTTTCATGGAAACTTTGGACCTGATGGTGATAACATACCAAAAAAAAAAAAAAGCCAGCTATTTGTTCAATCCAGGAAAAATAATTTTAAAAATATCAATTTTATAATAGCAGGTCCCAATGAGCTAGTTTAGAGAAAGGCCAGAAAATATGCAACGATAGAGTCACAGGATTGCGACTTTTCAAGTGTTTCTGAGTCCAAAGGTTGAAGAGATACAACCCTGAGCTCCATGGTGAGCTAGCAAAAGCAGTCATAATGACTTTAACATCTGGAAAATGGAGCTGGATGAAGTCCTCTGTTTTTAATCTTTTCTTTTAAAGATTTGGATATTACCTGTATTTCATATTGCTTGGAATGTATGTGGAAGAGAAGGTGGCGGCGAGGTTCTTAGGTGAGATGCTCTGAGTGAAAGCTCGGGTCCAGCGGGAGAGGGTTCACACATTTATTTGCTGTCATTGGGCCAATTGGCCAGTGTCTCGGACCAGAGGCTGTGACCAAAACGGCTTCATGGACATCCTCTGAATTCCGTGTAAGACCCCACAATTGTTTTCTAAAAAGTGTATTTTGAAGCATGTCAGGGGAAGGGATTGCATAATTGTTTCCCCAGAAGGCTAAGGAGGAAGCCCCCTGGAGTCCCGGGCACAGAGACAGCTTTTTGGTGTCTCTCCTGTTTCAGGGAAGGCAAATGCCTGTGCTTTGATCAAGTGTACATGGTAAACTTCTTTCCAGAGAAGCCCCTTTTGTGTACTTTTCAGGCAGCCTGTGGGTGGAAAGTGGAGGGGACCCCCAGCATCATTTGTTCCAAGTGGCCCCTCCAGCCGGAGCTCTGGGCTGACACACACCTCACACAAAAGGAAGGCGATGCAGGTCCCATCTCCTTTGATATAGATTTTGCCCTCATTGTTCCACGTATGGTGCCAGAGCTTATTTCCATATGTGTAGTGCAACGATCTGCAGTCTCCTGCCTGTTAAACTGTCACCTAATGTATTTTTAGAAATACAAAATCTAAAGAAGACAGAACATGAGGCAGGAAATCTTACAATGGCAACATCTGAACATCCCCTGCCACTTGAAGAATGTTAATTAAAAGGTAACCTCATTCTGCTTATTTTAATTGCCAAGTAACACTTGATTTTTTTTTTTTTTTTTTTTTTTACCTGACACAAAATTTACTTTAAACACACGGCTTGGGTGTATAAGCTGTTTTCTCTTTCGCTAGGTGTGTGTCTGATGAAGACTTCAGCCTCCTTTGCGTGTGGACGGTTTAAGGGAGGTCCCTGTCCCCGCGCCGTGAGATGTCGTGTCAGGTTCTCTCTGGACTCCCAGATGCCTCCGGGAGGCGGAACATGCGGTTGTCAGAAAAACACAAGAACATATCACGAGATCTTTCATCAGTAGCCATAGCTGGTATGTACCAAAGGTTTAGGGTTTAATCAGAAAGCTCTTATCACAGGGGCTTCTGTGGCCCATGGATTGGAAACCAACACAGGCAGTCCTGAGGCTGGCTGCGCAGGATAACAAAGGGAAGACAAAGGCAGACCAGTTCTGCCTTAGTTTTCTGTGCGGGCTGAATTTTTTTTTTTTTTGAATCATGTGACTCCAGCAGTAGGAGGGGAATTAAAAAGCCCTGCAGCTGGGAGCCCCTCCTTGATCCTCTGGTCTCCTTGTGTCTGAGTCATTTCACGGCCAGGTGCTGACTCAGGCTGAGGGCTATGGGAAACTGATTTAATGTGTCTGGCACAGGCTTTCCCAGGTAGAGCCGGCATCCCCGGGGGGCGGGGGGGGAAGGGCACTCCAGTTCCTTTCCTAAGTCACATCCCCCCACCTCGCCCGGAATCTCACAGAGCATCTCTCGGGCGCGAAGATAAAGCCGGGCCGTGTACCTTGGCAGCCTGGACCGGGGCTGCGGGAAAAACGAGCGCGCGGCGGCCACGGCTGTTTTGACAGAGTGGTGTGTGTTTTTTCTGCCCGAGTCTCTGGCAGCGCAGGTGAAACAATGTGCTGCTGCTGGTATCTTGGCTGGCCACTCGTTCTCAGGCTCGGCAGGGAGTGCCGGGCCAGCCCTGCAAATGTTCCCAGCAAAGCTGTGAAAACAAACGGGCCGATTAGTTGGACAGGCTCCCCAGCTCTGGAGTGTTAACTGCCCTGGCTGCCCCGGCTTCCCAGCCCCTTTCCATTCTTTTATTCGGCCGGCCGTGTATTTATCAATTAACACCGCGGGGACCACGGTCCTCTCCTTCTCCTCCTGGCATCCTGCTGTATCAAGCAGCATCTCTCACCTCTGGCCCTGAAATGAATGCTGATTCTGAGATTTTTATCTCCAAACATAATATATAATTCATCATTAGTTTTTTTTTTAAAATAAGGGCAACTTTCATTATTATTATTATCTTTCAAAGCAATCCATGTTCACCCTAGAGATATGAGCGAATGCAGATACACAACGGGAGTGACCTTTGAAGTATACATATTTGGTGTCTGACTTAAGCGTTATTCCATATGCCAGGAAGAGCTGTGTATGTTCCGTGTTACACTATTTAAACGAAAATTCTAAAAATTCTTCTGACTTATCCTGTAGCAGATAAGGACCATCAGTTTCTTCTTCTTCTTCTTCTTCTTTTTTTTTTTCACAGTACAGTTGAGTATGTGAGTATATGTCAGTTTCAGAAAGGGCTCTTCAAATTCACTTGACTTTTTTTTTTTTTTTTTTTTTTTTGCCTTCCTCTGGTTTGAAGTGAGCCAACCTGGAATAAAGGGAACTTGGACGTCCCTTTTGAGGTGAAATCAGAGTGAATTAAAAAGAATGATTCCACCCTTCTTTAATCAAAGGCTCCAGAGATCATGTTTCTTTTAAAAAGGAAACATCAAGGAATAGGCTTGGAAAATTACTTTCATATTTTCTCGAGCATTTCAGAGCTACGGCACATTGTAAGAGTTGTCATTTGTTCCTGAATATCGACTCTAGTATCAGCCTTTTGTCTGCTCCTGTCCTTTAGTGTATCAGAAGGTACTGAGCTTGCCTTTGCTTTGTCGTGAACAAGCTCAAGCTGTCAAATGACTAATGCTCTTGGAATCTCACCAAGGCATTTATTCTGCCTCTGTTGCTGTGAGCCCTGTGTTCTCTTTTGTGGCATGTCACAATATAGGTAATATATCTAAAGTATGGCCCTGACCAAAAGGGACTTAGTTATAGCATCACAATTTTGCTTGAAATAATAATCATAAAATGATTAAATCTAGAATTAACAGGTCTGCCATATACATTCAGGTAGGTTGTACACTGCACAATGCCAAGAGCTTGGTTCTTTTCATCTGTGAGAACAAGCTTAAAAACAACAGTATCTGTTTGTGTGTGTGTTTGTAATTAGTCATATGGACTAATTAACTTGAAACAGCTTTAAAACAGTAAAAGAAAAAGACATTCACATAGGGAGTGTTGTTATTCAAACATTTCACAGTGACTAGGGAGAAATACTAGTCCTTTATGGAACTTAAAAATAAGAACAACTTATTTGTGAACTCACTTAATTGACATTAACAGTATTCCATGCTGAAATTCTTGTTTGCGTTATTTAAAAATGGATAATCCATATTTTAAAAGAAAGGTATCATCAGTTGTTAAAATTTTTAGATTGATAAACAGCTTTTAAAAATAAATATTTCCTGTCAGTTCCAGGAACTCAATTGGCTGAACGCTTCATACAAGCCAGGTTTGGTGCTTTAATTTGTTAAATAATAGAGAAAGGAAGAGAAGATATGCTTTTGTCAGAAACTAAATGTGTGTTTGTTGCTTAACCTGAGACCTATAAAAATTAGTAGAGGCCAGAATCAATTGAAAGTGCCAGATTCCTCCTTCTCTCTCTGTCTTTTTTTTTTTTTTACTTGTTTGTGTCCATTTTAAATAGAAAATAATACAATGACATTATTAATTTTACCGGGCAAGCTCCATTAGTGGAGCAACATTGGCATTGTGGGAAATGGAACTTTTTTTGCCCCTAGAGAGGGTAAGAATTCTTACAGTTCAAAAGCTACATTGTTCTTATGACCCTTTTCTAACCATAGATTGTTTAAAAAATTCCTAAATAATCAATTTTGTGAAGAATACTTGAGATTAAGACTAAAAATTTCTCATGTCCTAGAAAACTAGAAAGACTGAAATTAAAATAAAATATCCTTTCATTTTACATTACTCTATTTATTGGCCAATTTTTTTTTTAGTAGAAGCATTTAAAATATAAAGTTAATATTCTAAATTTCTTAATATTTCTTCAGAAATCGTGCAAATGACTACAGATGACATTTTAATATCATTGCGCTTTATTGAAAGATATTTGATATTAGGCTTGCTAAGATGAGGATAAAAATTTTTAAAAAAATATGTAAGTTAAAAAGAATTTTAGACAAAATTTGAGTTAAATGATCCCATCAAGATTGTTTCAATGAAACCAACCTATGTATTACTTTTATGAAAGTCTGTTATTTTTTAGAGTTTTGATTTCTCCCCAGCTCATCCCTTTACTATTTCTTCAATCTAGACCAAAAGTTGTATTAAAACAAAGAAGTAAAATCCTCTTTATTTCATTCTTTTCACATCATAGGTTCTGCTTGTTCACTAAGTCATCATATGTCGCTGGCACTAAGTTAATATATAAATGAAAGGCAGTGAGTAACAGTAGAATACACACATCATACATGTTAACAAAGTAACTTTAACAAATAGTGTTTAAGTGTAGTTTATAATTGTGATTGTTATTAAAAGCATCAATACTTATGCACCTGGTATATGTATAGGACACCTATTAAGTCTGTTCCAAGAGGTGGTAGGGAATGGTATGCCATTTGTTAAAACAAATCCACACATTGACTGCTTCAGCATAATTTCCTTTTACAAGGCAAAGGCTGTATGTGAGGTTTAAATACCTTCCAACCAAAGGCACAAGGCACCAACTTCTAAAATCTAGGTATGGACGTTCCTAAGCTAATAATTAGATTATGCTTTCAAATGGATGCAGAATTTGAATCTGAACATTTTTGATACCAGTCTTTTAATTACTCTTTTTTAAAATTATTATTCCTTAAAGCTAGAGTTTAGGTAAAACAGAAAATCTTTTCATAATCTTTTTAATCAAATGCATGACCTTTATAAAGAAGGGTCAGGAATTAGGATTGCTGGATAACTTAACATTTGTGTTGGACTGCTTCTTGGTTGCCATTCCTGGTACGTAGCGCCAGCTTGGTTTTTATATGTGAAGGCAAAGCTTTCCTGGATTTAAGTGACTTTGAAGCAGATATCATACATATTTCTCTAGAATGCTCATCATTACCTATTTTTCTTGGCAAAAGTAACACAGATTTTGAATGTATTACATTCTCAAAGACTATTTTTTAGGGTAAAGCATAATTCATTATTTTAAAATATATTCATTGTATATTTACTAATTTTACAAGGTAACTTCTTAAATTGGGGCTAAGACAAAGTCTCTGGTTATCAATTCAGTTTATTTTATATAAGAGCACTGCATTCTGTTGCAGTTTACCTGTTTCAGAGGTATACCTGAGGATCCGCTGAATGCACATTTCATTGCCTGCATTCATATAGTGTAAATAAGGTTTAGAGTGTGTTCAAAGTAATTGTTTTACTAACAGTAATGACATGTTACTGATATCGGAACAGTTCAGACCTTGTCAGTGACTAACCTTTTTGTGCTGTAAGTTGATTTTCCCCATGAATTAAATTAAAATAGCAACTGGGTGGTGAAAATTATTAGACTGGTCCACTAAGAGAATTTCATGTAAAATGCTTTCTTCTTTTAGTTGGTGGTAGGTAAATTACACAGGAATTTTTGTTGGTTGGTTTATTTATTTGATTTTACTTTTTATAAAAATGGAGTCTGTAAATGGGAGAGCAAAGCTTTTCTCAGATCTGTGGTAGTAGTCATGGCAGGTTTTAAAATATATTTGTTGCAAATGTAGACTCTGTAAATGTCTCTCAAGTCATGGTAAATTGAGATGTTTTACAATCAAGTTTATTTTTAATGTTTGATATTCTTTAGTTTATTTTTAAACTTTAATGTATATATTTCTGCCAGGGACAAATGTATACTCATAGTGTCACTTCTGAGTTATATGGTAATATTTTATAGGCTCAAAAAAGAAATGTCCAAGGGGAATATACTATAAACTTCTGGAAAAAAAATCCTTTAGAAATTATCTTTTCTCAAAAAGTAAAATTCCAGATTTCAGGAAACAGCGAGCAACAGCAGCTGCTGAAAACATTCGAGTTGAAATTTTGATCATTTTCTATGAAAACGAACTTAAAAGTAACGTGGAGGTCGTGACCAGATTCATTGGGCTATATTTGGAAAATTGCTTTTCCTGCTGACGGGGCAGTAGCTCTTCATCAGGTGGATTAATCTGCCCTCTTGTCTTTTCCTTTATAGTATTTAGAAGATATTTTCCCTTCTAATAAAATCGGCACAGCTTTAAAGAAGAAAATGTAGTCCTAAGAAATTTAATTTTCTTTTTAATTTAATTTGTTTAAATTTGCATGTTTCTTACAAACCTCCCAGTGCCTGTCAAGCTTCATCTCCTGAAGGCAGGACTGGAATAGTGGCTGGGCAAGGACCAAACACCCTGTGACATCCCCTGGATATATTAGGACAGCTAGCCTTTTGAAAAATAAAAGCAGCCCTATTTACAGTTATGAAAACCCTTGCTATTTCCTTGTCTCTGGATGCCAAATATTTTATAGGATTTCTCCATTTACAAATCAAAAGCAGCATTTTAACTTGAGAAATCCTATAAACTTACAGCTGACTGCACGTCTTCTATGAGTCTGTTTTTCTTTATCCAGTGTTAAATTTTTATGGTCTTGGGTGATAAGTTTAAAAGCCTATCATGAAATTGAATTTTTGTCTTTCTGATTTGTTTCTCTTAAGAGGAAGTGCAATGTCTTTCCTTTTTCATGTAAAAGACCAAAAAAGAGCTCCTGTGGGTCCCAGAGGAGAAGTGGGCCTGCATCTCTGGCTAGATCTGAGTGCCGGCTCAGATTGGAAACCCCCGTGGGCTCAGTTTTACAGCGCCTGGAAATTCAAAAATGACAGTTTGATGTTTAGATTTTGTGACCGAAAGGGAATTGACGTTAACACTGATGATTCAGGAACAGCTACTGTGTTTCCACTTCCTGGGTTTGGATTTTTAGATACCTGGATACTGTCTACTGGGCAGAGTTCTGGAGGGAAGCGAGGATGTGACTGCTGCTACCCCAGAAGCTTTTCTTATCTTTGTTTCATGTCAGGAGAGCAGTATCTGGCTTACACAGCCAGGATCTGGGTGCCGTGGGTTTTACTTGCAGGGCTCTATCTTTATGTCTTGTACCTAGATATCAGTTGCCTTTAAACTGGGAAAAAAGGCTGCAATCTCCTTTGATAAGGGGATTTTGGACCTCAAGCTTTAGTCTATAGGCGCTAGATAGACATCTGTTCCTGGGAGCTGCCTTGGGGGATAGATAATGGGGAAAATCTACACTGAAAGCAAAAGGCTATGTTTAAAGTCAATAGGATAAGTGGAATTTAATCAGGAAAGTCAACATCTAAATCAATTTAGTCTTACTACTATTTTTATTTGCCAGTGTACGGAACAGAACCCAGCTTCATGTCTCATCTCTTAGAGATCAAAGTGGACTCTGATACCGATTTATGGTGGAAGCAGATTTATATTCCCAATTGCTCTATATTCCTTCGTGTTCCTCATAATTTTCCAACCTTCAAAGTCCTTGTTAAGTCTGAAATAGTACCCTAAAAATGTTAAGCCACCCGTATCTGGCAGCTACTGCACGCCTTAGCAGCTGAGAGGACTGAGCCACTTGATAGCTGTGTGATCTTGGATAAGATACTTAACTTCTCTGTGCCATTCTTCTCTACAAAAAGGGGTAATGGTAGTACACACCTCATAGGGTTGTTGGGAGGTTTACATATGTTATACAAAGCACTTAAAACAATGCATGGAATGTTGTAGGTCCTCTATGCACATAAATCATCTTACTTTATCCTTACCTGCCCTGTGAGCTTAGAAGCATTCTTTCTTATCTTCTGCCTTAGCCTGAGGTCCTTTAAGAGCAAAACCTGCGACCAATAAATAATCCCTGAGAGCAGGCCTCAAGGATTGGGGAGTGAAACAAGGACTGAGGGAAAATCAATGTAAAGATACACATTGTTGTCTACCATCAGGTTGGGCATGATTCCGTGGGGCCTTTTGAAAAGGCTTAAGAAACACACTCAGGAACTGTCTACTTGGGGTGCAAAGGGGGGAATGTTTATCCATCAGCTTCCATCCTCCCATCAGTCACGTCTGGTAACTGCCCCACCCCTCCCATTTGTACCTGCTTGAGTATGTTCCCATGGGTACCACCTGCAGGGAAGCCAAGGACACCCTGACAACAGGCCTGACCTGAGATGCTTCCCTTGTACCTCCTCAAAGCTGGTGGGAGCTGGGCCCAACTGTTCTCTCCAGTAGTGGCAGGAATAAGAGGTGGGATAGAGAATATTTGGAGTCACGTACAAGTGTCTAATACACCCCCATTTTACAGATATGGAAACTGAGTGTCTCGGAGAGTAACCAAGGCCACCTAGCTGTTAACTCACAGAACCAGGTTTTGTGATTCCAAAGCTTGGCTTTTTCCATTCTCTTATATAATCTCTAATCATGAGCAAATCTCCTCCACTATGCTTTCTTTTTTTTTTTTTTTTTTTTTTTGGTTTTTCCTCCACTATGCTTAAGGATGTATTTATTTCTGCTAAAAGTGTGATTTTTGCGCACTTTTAGATGATTGGGTGAAAAAGTAGTAAAATGATTGAAAAATAGTTGAGATTAAAAAAAGGGAACATTTTTATATTGGGGAGAAATTCAAATGCAAAATTTGTAACACAGCCTGAACATCTCTAAATTTTAGTTAACGCCTTTTAATTTCTGTTGAAGTTTCCTTTTTTAAAATGATATTCAATTTAGTAGAGATGGAAGAAAATTCAATGAAAAATGGGAATGTTGCCAGTGGTAAAATTTTAGCCTGAAATTATGACTAAAAAAGTTTTCTTTCTTGTTCTCTTTCTCCATTCTTTGCTCTAAATAAGGTGTGTGTGTGTTTTCCTGTGTACTAGGGGCTGTGATATTTCCCAAGGAAACAATACAATGATGATACTGCTTTCAAAAGATACGAACCAAACCTATGGCTTTGTTCTTGAGTCACACCAATATAATGTATCATTTTATTGTAGTTAAATCTGCAATATATTTGATTTCTTACACAATCTGAGCAACGTTTAAGAAAAGATGTGACTAACATTAGATGGAGCATATTATTTCTCCCCAAAACTTACAAATGGGAAGCTTCTAGAATTATAAATATTAGAGTCTCTGACTTAAGAAGTAAATAAAAATACAAGTCTTAATCAAATTTATTAATTTATTTGTTCTGAAAATCTGTGTGGCAAGCTTTGTGCTTGGTGCTGGAGAGAAAGATAAAAGACATTCCTTGCCCTCCAGATGTTCAGTGTGCCATTGAGAAGTTAGATTGTAATTCAGTCGTTATAAGGCTCATTATTTCTGGAGTTTTATAATAGTTTTTTCCCTGATCTTTCTACCACTCACATCCCTACCTGCCCTTACTTTTTCCCCCAATCCCAGCTACTGCTAACTACTACCTGTTATCCTATTCCCCCATCTGGCATTTCAGCACTGAACCATAAGCCTCTATGCTTTCACATTTCTGCTTCAAAGTGTGTTTTTAGATGGTGTGTGCATTTGCTGATTTTGGTGGGGAGTTAAGAATTGCTCTTTTGGGCTTCCCTGGTGGCGCAGTGGTTGAGAATCTGCCTGCTAATGCAGGGGACACGGGTTCGAACCCTGGTCTGGGAGGATCCCACATGCCGTGGAGCAACTAGGCCTGTGAGCCGCAACTACTGAGCCTGCGCATCTGGAGCCTGTGCTCCGCATCAAGAGGCCGCGATAGTGAGAGGCCCGAGCACTGCGATGAAGAGTGGCCCCCGCTTGCCACAACTAGAGAAAGCCCTTGCACAGAAACGAAGACCCAACACAGCAAAAATAAATAAATTAATTAATAAACTCCTACCCCCAACATCTTTAAAAAACAAAAAAAGAATTGCTCTTTATCACTTGTTTGGGGCAGTTTGATTTTACTGAGCCTTTGTGTAGTTTTGTCTGGAGTTTGTACTTGGATATGTGAATTTATATAGTTTTCATCAAATATGAAATGACTTTTTAAAAAAATTTTCTAATAATTTTCTTTGCTTTGTCTGATGTTTATGTATCCATACCAGCTTTCTTTTGATAGAATCAGCATGGTATCTTTTTCATCCATTTACTTTTAACCTACTTGTGTTTTATATTTAAGGTGTGTATGTTGAAGGCAGCACAGAGGTAGAACTTGCATTTTTGTCTATTTTGACAATTACTGCAGTTAATTGGTATGCTTGGACTATTTATATTTAATGTAGTTATTATGACTGTGTTTAAATTTGCCATCTTGCTTTTGTTTTGTACTTATCTGTTCCTTGTTTTCTTTTCTCTCATTTCCTACCTTCTTTTGGGTCGATTTTGTGACCCCAAATTAGTGATTTTGGTGATTCAATTTTATCTCCTTTTTGGCTTATTAATAATAACTCTTCGTTGTGATTTTTTGGGTGGTTGGTATATGCTTTAGAGTATGACTGGAACTTATAACAATCTTTATGTATAGTGTAAGAATCTTGTAACCATAAATTTCCATTTATTGCATCTTGATTCTGTGCTATTATTAAAACATGTTTTATTTATACATTCATTATAAACCTCTCAATACATTGTTATTATTTTTTGCTTTAAACAGTCTGTTTGCTTTTAAGAAGTTTAAATAGTTTTCCTTTCATTACTTTAGAGATGCTGTTCCATTGTCTTCTGACATTGTTTCCAATGAGTAATCTAATATCATTCTCATCTTTGTTTCTTTGTATATCATATATCTCTTTTCTCTTGCTTTTAAGGATTTCTCTTTTTCACCAGTTTTGGGCAATTTGATTTTGACATGTCTCTGTGTAGTTCTCTCCATGTTTCAATTGCTTGGGGCCTGTTGAACTTCTTGGATGTGTGTATATACAGTGTACATCAAATTTGAAAAGTTTTTGGCTATTACTTCCTTGATTTTTTTTCATTCTCCTTCTCCCCTCTATTTATGGGGACCACAATTACACTTCCATTAGGACTCCTGAAGTTGTCCTGTAGCTGGGTGATGCTCTACCTGAGAACTAGAGCACCCTCAGCACCTCCAGACTTATCCAGCTTTCTCTCCTCAACCCAGAGAGCTCTTCAGACTCAGCCTGGGTTTTCCCTTCCAGTGATTCAGCTTGGAAACTTTCTCCAGGCAGGAAGCTGGAGCAATCAGAGAACTCACCCCATTTGTGTCTTCTGGCATCATTTTTCTTTGCTGTCTAATGTCTGAGGTCTTGCAAATCATCATTTCATATGTATGTTTCTGGTTTTCTAGTTGTTTCAGTTGAGAGGATAAATGCTTCCATTCCTCTGGTTTGAATTTTTATTTTTCCTGCACCTATTTTACACTTACACCTAAATTATAATCCTGAAACCAGTAAATAATCAATATTATTTATTGTTTAGCATACTTACTAAGAGAAATAATGGGAGATATGTCTGTAAAATTAAGTAGAAATAAGATCAAATTCCAGGTTTAAGTTCCCAATTACAGATTTTTAAACATCTCAGTATTCAGTGAGGCTATGTCAAAAGTTTATGACCAGAAAGTGATTGAAGTTTTGCTGATAAATATTAAACTAATGCTGAGAGGTAATATAGCATGATCAATGAGAATATGACTCTAGACTCAGCCTGCCTGGGTATGAATCTTTGATCTACCATATAATAATGATGCAACCTGAATAAAGTAATTTAATTTTTAGGTATCTCAGTTCCCTCATGCTTAGAATAGCATTGTTGTGAGTATTAAATGAGCTCATATTTGTAAAATATGTAGACAACTGCCTGGCATACAGCTAGTGGATACAGCTGTGGAGGTGGAGTTTTCCATAAGCGGTCCAGGTGAGATGCTTAGGGGGACAGGAAGAGCAGTTCTTTATCTCAGGAGGGAGAGCCCAGGGTGAGAAATACTTATGTATGAGATGACAGCATGAAAATGATGGCTAGAAAGATGGTGTAGAGAGAAGAGGTCCGAAGAACGACTTGTAAGGAATGAAGCAGAAGAGTTCTGGAGAAGCACACATTAATTAAAGAGGAGAATCAGGACCACCCAGTATGATCTAATTCCTGGGAAAAGAGAGTGTCAAGAAGAATGGAGTCTATAGACTCAGGAATGAGAAAAAGCCGCGGTGTGTGGAGGATCATTGGTGCCCTTCAAGAAAAGCATTTCAGCCAAGTTTTAACTATCAAAAGTGACTGCAGTGGGCATGTAAGGGTGATGAAATCATGGAGAGTTTGCATAGCCTGTTTCTCAAAAGAAGATTTTGTGCTGATTAGATAACATCG
Source organism: Mesoplodon mirus (assembly GCF_964341445.2). Lineage (NCBI taxonomy): Eukaryota > Metazoa > Chordata > Mammalia > Artiodactyla > Ziphiidae > Mesoplodon > Mesoplodon mirus. Next base: position 73,146,084 of record NC_138993.1, on the reverse strand, counting down.
GGAAAGTAGATTGAAGGGTGAGTTCGGTGAACTCAAGAATTCTCTCTCCACCCTGCCCTGACATCACAACTTTACAAGCACATATTGGAGACAGAACGTCTAACAAAAGAATTTCAGACATCAGAGCAGGCTGGCGAGGAGGGTTCTTTCTGGCAGTGGTGGTTTTTCAGCATTCTTTGTATTACCTGACCCAGGGCCTCTCAGTGCTGGGCCATCTGTGTTTATATTTGCAATAATTTGTTGCTTATTTACTTATGCATCAGATTCACCTGAAGAGCTTGTTAAAATGAAGATTCCAGGGCCCTCCTTTAGAGATTCTGTTTCAATAGGTCTGGGGTTCGGTCCAGGAATCCGCACATAAAAATGTTTATTTAGTTTTTGAATAGGCAATATATTCACATGGTTCAGAAGGTACAAAAGGATAGAGGGTGAAAAATTGCTTTCCCACACGTGTCTCTCAGCCATTCAATTTCTCTATTCCAAAGCATTTGATTTTATCAGGTTCCTTTGTAACCTTCAGGGAATTTAAAAAACACATTTGCGTTTTGTTGTTCTTATCTTTAACAAGTGGGGAGATGAGCTTAAATATAATCATAGGGTAGGAGCTTTTAGCTGAAGGAGAGACTGAACAATACATGTAAGAGAGGAGAAAATCAATGGAGGATTGAACTTACAGATATGACTGATGGCTGGTGTGAATGGTAAGTAAACCTCTCCTCTTTAGACTTCTCACTTTTAAAATGCAATTGCAAGGGTATAGACCTGGAAATAAATGGTCTTCACATACTGGCTTCCGTCTACATCACCTTCAATGGTAGAAATCTTGAATGTATGTGGAACCATGGTCAATTGCATGTATGTTTCTTCTTCATTAAAAAAATATTTAAATTAAAGTATAGTTGATTTACAATGTTGTGTACATGTATGTTTCTTCTTGATTATTCATTTTCTACTTTTTAATGTCAACTTCACTAGACTAAACAAGTGATTAAAAACTTGCCTCTCTGGTTCTCTGAAAACATGAACTCTATACATCTTTTGTGGTTTTCTTTGGATGTCAGGTCATATGTTCTCAGACAACGCTAAATGGATTCAAAAGATATGACTAAACAGCACCAAAAACATTTCAATAAATAAAGACAAGCACATGCTGCTGAATTCCCCTTGGTTCTGTCATGTCCTGTTTATCTACCCCACCCTCTGCATTTTAAATAACCCTTCTGTCAACATTGTGGGTGTTCAAGTTTCAATATCATCTAAAGGTAAATGACCCACTCGCTAATAAGATTCTCCAGTTCTCAGCATATTTTTGGTACAAGATTGTTATAAATATATAATGACAATAAAGAGTGAAGATTCTGGGGAGTTTTGTGTAGTTCCACTTTGGGCAATAGAGTTATTTTTCTTCAAGGCATTTCTTATTTTTTAAAGTTATAAAAATTTTCTAGCATCAGTTAAAATATGAATATAACACAATAAACAAAAAATAAAAATATAAAACATGCATAAAACACTATTACATTTTATTTCCTACAAATAGCAAATGTATAAATATTGTAGATTGTTTGAACTATGAAATAATTTTTTAAAAATTTGGGAGAACATATAGTAGTAACATTTTCCAAATATGAGGAAGCATAAATGCAAGTTTGGGACATCTAGCTTATGTTAAAATATGGGAAGCAAACCTACATTATTAATAATATCTATTGCTCCAAAATTTAATTATATAATTATCACTGAAGTTGATGGAAAGCTTTCAAAAACAAGCAAGAGTACAATTACTATATATATCTAGGAGGTAAGGAGGCCAACAAACTTGATTGGAACCAATAATACCTCTCAGTTTGCCAAGTTAAAAAAGTCTCAGACTTCTAATATGAATAATATGTAAATCTGAAACAAGAATCTGGAGGTAGCTTACCGCATTTAACCCAGAGCTCAGAAAAGTAAAATCAATGTTCACAAAATAGTTAACTGATAAAGAAAATAATGAAAATGTTAGACTTTAATCCTAAAATAATCATTAAAGAACACTATGAATAATCTAATCTTAACTTATGATCAGTGATGGTTTCCAGAATAAGAATCATCTCTGTTTTGGAAGGTGGTGGTTATGTCATTACACAAGCCATTGTGCTGGGGAAAAATGTCAGAGGAGTGTAAACTAGAAAATTATTTGTTAGGTGAAGGCATGATCTCTCATGCATTTTAATATTTGTCCTTGAAATTTAATTTTGTTTGAGAAATTAGCAAAAACCTAAAAATCAGAGTGCTCATGTACAAAATGTCTCTTTTTTTCTTTAAAAAATATTTTTGCTGCAAATTCTTAGATCCCATTGTATTCAAAAGGCCAAAGTGTTGCTACCTGAAAGAGATGGTATTTCAGGTCCCTCCAGGACCTCCCATAGAGTCATCTTTCCTGCCTTTGTGACCCATTTGATCGCAAAGATAGTTTTTTTGGACTGATGATAAGTCATTCAGGAGATTTATTTCATCAGTTAAGAATCAAAGAGAAAGGGGAAAGGAAACCAGGGTAGAATTCTGAAGTTCGACACTAAAAAAATTACTGCTTAGATGGACCCATTTTAACATCTTGCCGATGTGGACTACGGGTTACAATGTGCTGCAACAGTTTCCAAGGTACTCCTTGTTTTTTCTAACTGCAGGAGCCTGCTCAGAGCTGAGTAAATGGAAAACAGAATTACTATGAAAGCAAATTCACCCAGGAAACTGAGAATCTTCCTCGTCAATGACTATGCTAAAATCATAAGACACAGTTACAAAACTTTACCATAGGATCAAGTATGGGTTTGGATAAACAAGACAACACTTTAAAAAAACAATTTAATCTCAGTGCTTTCCTTTACAAAGAGGCAAAATTTTATTGTTATCAATATGGGTCTAAAGAATCAGTATTAATATTTTCAGGATTGTTTTATGGTGAGTAAAAGTGAAACAGGAAGTACTTATTTAGAAAAAAATTTTATGTCTGTATATTAGAGAAATTTTCCCTTTTAAAAACCCTGTTCTTTAAAATAAATTAGAAATTTGTTAGTTTTTTTCCTTTATGAAATTGTCACTCATTTCTCAGTGAAGATTCTGTGGCTTATTTGGTGTAAACAACCTTTGTCATTGTTTAGGCAGGTGTAAAACAAAGTTACCTTTGCCTTTCATTTATAACAGAAAATAAAGTAGATGTTTTTGAAATACCATTTTTTTTTAAAGAAAATGTATTAATAGAAGAAATGGCCATTTTTAGACATAAAGATGCTGTCCGTCTTTATTTTTTGGTCTTTAATGTGTAAGTTCTAAATTTATTCTTTGAGTAGAAGAAAATGAATCTTGCTGAAAGACTAAGAAAAGATTTTAAATATGCAGGCTATGTAATGATGCTTCTATTAAATTAGGTCTCTGCTTTTGCGGGGTGATTTCCCCTTGTCTTGACTTAAGGAAGAGCTATTTCCCTCCATACTCAATTCTTCCTCTTGGCTTCCCTCCTCCACTTGGAAATGTGCCTTCCACTGTCTTGTAATGTAAAATAGACACTTTTAAAAGTTCTGAACTATAGCACCGGGTTTTTAAACTCCTTTTTCTTTCTCTGTTATTTTTTACTCTGATTAAAGTAAAACAAACCAAAAAAAAAAAAAACCAAAACAAAAAAGAAACAACTAAAAGCAATTAAACAAACCTTATTAACAACTCAACTTTTGCACTATTCAAGAAGCCTTCCGTTGGTGAATGGCTTGGAAGGACCTATTTGCATCAGAATGATCCCTCTTTGGTTTTCCTGTGTAACGTCAAAAATCACAGCATTTCCTTAACGGAAGCCCAGAGAGTGTGTGGTTTGTAAAATTACCACAGTTTGTACAACTAGGTCGTTACTTCCATGTGAATTGGTCTCTTAGAATAGCGTCTTAGAATAAGGAAATAAAGGAGTCCCCTCCTGGTGTGTGTGTGTGTGTGTGTGTGTGTGTGTGTGTGTGTGTGTGTGTGTGATTTTGTTTTGTTTACAAGGGAATAAGGGCAATACGTTTGCTACACAAGTAGCATTATTAGTGGTGTTCCAGAATTTACAGCGTGAGCAATGGCTGCCTGGACTTGGTATACACTCCCTTAACAGGCGATGGTAATTTAAGAAATGCTACTAAAAAAAAACCCCAATAAAAACACACTCATTGAGAAAAATGTGCTTTTGCCTTGGTGTATACCTATAATGCTTTTTTTTTTTTTTTTAAAGAGCTATATTACAATTTTTTGACAAAGTCGGCTCAATGAATTTATTCATAAGGAAAAACGTTTATAAATCTTTTACTGCACATTGTTAATCCTTGGTATACACACACACACAATTAAATTAGACTTTGAGTTTTCTTTTTGTAAAAAAAAAAAACAAAAAAGAAAAAAGGTGAGTAAAACTCTAACACAGAGACTCTTTCTCCTTGATGCAAATTACATCAAGAAGAAATATTGATGTAATGTTATATCCATATTGCTTGCAAGTTTCGTTGCACATATTTGTTGCACAAATAAATATTGATGCATATATTTGTTATGTGGGTCAGTAGTTTACTATTTATTTTATTTAAAAATATATTTATTTATTTGGCTGTGCTGGGTCTTAGTTGCAGCATGTGGCATCTTTAGTTGCGGCATGCATGTGGGATCTAGTTCCCTGACCAGGGATCGAACCCAGTCCCCTGCATTGGGAGCACGGAGTCTTAACCACTGGACCACCAGGGAAGTCCCAGTAGTTTATTTTTTTAAATTGTGGTAAAATATAAATAACATTTGTCATTTTTGCCATTTGTAAGTGTGCAATTCAATGGCATAAAATACTTTCGTAATACTGTGTAACCATCACCACTGTCTATACCCCAAATGTTTTCATTGTCCCAGATAGAAACTCTGTACTCATTAAACAATCAAAATCCCTTCCCTCATTTCTTATAACCTCTACTCTACTTTCTGTCTTTATGGATTTGCCAATTCAGTTACCTCTGATAAGTGCAATCATAACATATTGGTCCTTCTGTGTCTGATTTATTTCACAAAGTGTAATGTTTTCAATATCCATCCAAGTTGTACCATATATCAAAATTTCATTCCCTTTATGGCTGAATAATATTCCATTATATGTACATACCACATTTTATTTATTTAGCTGTTGATGAACACGTTGGATTGTTTCCACCTTTTGGTTTTTGTAAATAATGCTGCTGTGAACATGAGGTGCACATATTTATTGGCGCCCCTGCTTTCACCTCTTTTGGATTCTATAATCTGGGAGTAAACTTGCTGGGTCTTGTGAGAATTCTACGTGTAACTTTTAAATAGCTGCTACACTGTTTTCCATAGCAATTGTACCATTTTTGTAGAATGAAAATGTGGATTCTGAACCTGGTCAAGTTCTAAAGTGCATTTTGCCATAAAATGAAGGTAGTCATTTTATTTCCTCCAAATATTTCTTATTCATCATGCTAATGGTAATGGAAATGTTCTGATTATAGCTGAATCTCTGGTATTCTGGGAAATTCATTTAAATTATTGCTCAGATGAAAATGATTTTAATTAGATTATTCTATGGAGAACAATAGAGAAATACAATGGTCCACATCTCGACACTTTCCCAGGTAGTTTCTCTCTCTTTCCTCTAATCTCTTTCTTCTCTCCTTTTCTCTTTGCTTCACTGGCAGACTAGTTATTTTCAGTGACTCTTCATTTTCTACAAAATCAAACAGAAACCCCGAGCACAGTATTAATTGCCCTGTCCAAATCCTCCGAACTGTATTTCCTATTCTTCTTTCTGTATCTAACCCTTCGTGTATTCAAAGCTGATGGCAAACCATAATTCTTGTTTGCAGTTTTCAACATTTGGTCAGGCTATGACTTCTGCGAAGAGCACACCTAGTCCCTATTCTTTTTTTGGGTGTGTGTGAAGGTCTTTTTTTTTTTTTAAAAAAATGGAAATATGGTTGATTTACAATGTTGTGTTAATTTCTGCTGTATAGAAAAGTGACTCACTTGTATCAACACACATATATATACACTCTTTTTCAGATTCTTTTCCATTCTGGTTTATCACAGGATATTGAATATAGTTCCCTGTGCTGTACAGTAGGACCTTGTTGTTTACCCATCCTATATATAATTGTTTGCCTCTGCTCATCCAAACTCCTATTTCCTTCCCTTTATTCGTTTTGACATCTCAGACCTCATGCTACCTCCTTCATGAAATCTTCTGTTCCAGCTATTTCCATTTCCCCTTCCAAGTCCCCCATCTCTGGGTCTCAGGATGCTGTCTGGGCTGTGTGGACAGGTCCCCAGGCCTGTGGGGAACCCTGGTGGGAGGTCAGGGGAAGCAGAGCAAGAGGTCAGGGTATTTTGTCCTTGGCTCCCACTGTGAGGTCACTTCTGGTTGGTGATAGCTTTTGACTAAAGCTCGCTGCTTCTCTGCAGGAGTCCATCTTTCTCTGTTCACCTCTGAGTGAACACTTGTCCCTTTGAGCTCATGTGGTAACAGCTCCTGTGGCTGGCCCCAGGGTACCGGGTTGTGGTTTCCCAACACCCACACCTCTATTTACAGAGCTCCTTCCGTAAATAAACACTCTGAGTTTCCTAACTTGCAAGCCCCATCTGTCTTCTCCAGACACTCACTGCCACATCTTCCTTCCTCACGCTGGGTGGAAATTGATCTCTCCTCCGTCCAAGTCCCTGGAGTGATTTGTCCCTCTTTTATGGAACTTAACACATAACATGTTTTAGGGATTGATGAATATATTTTAGCTCCCATTTTCAGATGATACATTTCCTATGGGAAGATATTGTTTTACCTGTTTTTACGTTTCTTGTGCTCCTTCTCTGAAAGAATGATTTTTTTAAATGACTAATATAGGGACTTCCCTGGTGGGGTGGTGGTTAAGACTCTGCCCTCCTAGTGCAGGGGGCCCGAGTTCAATCTCTGGTCCAGGAACTAGATCCCACACACATGCTGCAACTAAGAGTTCGCATGCCACAACCAAGGAGCTGGTGAGCTACAACTAAGGAGCCCGTCTGCTGCAATTAAGGAGCCCATGTGCTGCAGCTAAGAAGCCAGTGAGCCGCAACTAAGACCCAACACAAACAAATAAATAAATAAATATTTTTAAAAAAAGGACTATTATAAAAGCCACACTACAATGAATACTTTTGGTTTTAGGTAAAGGGTTTGACAGCCATCGTAGACCCATTGTGCCCAAGGAGGATATACCCTAAAAGGTCACCTAATTTCAAAGAAAGAAAAATGCTGAGATGTATTCAAAGCAAATGAAAATTATATTATTTAAATAGCTGGAAAGACCTTAATTAAATTGAGACTTTGAAAATTAATAGCTGCTTCTGTATGGAATCGTTCATTTTGAAAGAGCTTGTGGTTGCACTGTTTTAGGCCATAACAAATAGATACTTAAACCCACGGCAGAATATTTCTTTCAGGCAATATATTGGGTACACAGAACTTACATAGGGAAATTTATGGAACAACATCTTGAAAATAACTTCACTCAAATTGGGAATTTCATGTTGTTTGCAAGCCCTTATTCCTTCCCACTGTGGTATTTCTGTCAGTGCACAGACACGGGGTGACACGAATCAGACAAAAACCAATTTTTCTTAACCTAATATCCCTTTACAGGGACAGCTCTGTGGTGTGTACTCACTGCCACCAATCCCTACCTCCCATCTTCCCCTTAATAAATTCATTCCAACCAAGTGTTGCCCCGACCTCTTGCCCTAAGACAGTTCTTGTCAGAATCACCAATGAGTGTCATGGGAAATCCAGCCATCAACTCTGGTTCTCCTTTGGTTAGGAATCTCAGAGGCATCTGACACGTTGGAGCAGACTTTCTTCCTTAAGACAGTCTTCACTTGACCCCGGGACAGCTCTCTCCGTGACATCCCCAGCTGATTCTCTTCCATGCATGCTTTCTGGGGGACTGCCTCAGACCTCAGCTTCCTTCTCTACATCCCCTGTCTCTAAGGCTTCATCCTGTCTGGTGGCTTCAAACACCAGCAATATGCTGATGACATTCATCTCCCACCTGGAGCTTGCCCCTGGATGTGAAGAGTATAGATCCCAACCTGTTCACCTGCCCCATCCAAAGTCTAACAGGTATCTCAGTTAGTCAGCGTTCCCCAGGGAAACAGAACCAACAGGATATGGAGCTATAGAGATAAGAGGAGATTTATTATAGGAATTGGATCATGTGATTATGGAGGTTGGAAAGTCCCCACAATCTGCTGCCTATAAGTCAGAGACCCAGGAGAGCTGGTGGTCTAATTCAGTCTGAGTCCAAAGGTCTGATGACCAGGAAGGCCAGCATCTGAGCGCAGGAGAAGATGGATGTCCCAGCTCAAGCAGAGTCCCTTTCCTGTTCTTCTGCCTTTTTGCTCTATTGAAGCCCTCATGGATTAGATGACACCAACTGCCTTGGTGAGGGTGACCTTCACTCAGTCTACCAAACCAAATACTGATCTTCTTCAGAAATGCCCTCACAGACATACTCAGAAACAATGTTATACCAGCGATCTGGGTGTCCCTTAGTCCAGGCAAATTGACATATACAATTAGCCATCCCTTTGATCAAGAACGACAAGAGACCCTTCCTTCCTTTTATTCACCCGGTTCCAGCTCTCAACAAATAAGCACTCTTGTTCATTTACCTATACTTCCAGACTTTTATAGAACTACATAAGAAAATGCAAACCTATATTCTTAATTTTCTCCTTTTTTTTTTTACCCAAAAGGTAGCATATGAAACATATTCTTTTTCTGCACCTTGTTCAAAGTCAGTTTTATTAAAGTGTAATTTATATTCAGTAAAATGGACCTTGAAAATGTGTATTTTTTAATGAATTTTGACAAATGAATACGATTGTGTAAGCACCGCCATCATCTAGATATCGAACGGGCCATCACCCTTTATAAAATTTCCATCGTGCCTCTTTGAAGTCAGCCCTCCCCTGGCAACCTGTCCTATGAGTTCTATCACCACGATTTTGCCCTGTTCCAGAGGGGATGTAGCCTCTGCGTCTGGCTTCTGGCACTTAGCCTGCTTTACCTCTCCATCCAGATCGACCAGGTATCAGTAGTATGTTCCTTTGTATTGATGAATAGCATTCTGTCGTATGGATGTTACACCTTGTTTTTCTTGATAAGTCCTTCCTTGCCAGGTTCTGGGAAACTTTTTCTTTGTTTCCACTGTTGTGAGTCATCTACTGTATGGATGCACCATCATTTAACGTCTCCTGGAATCATAGCCCAAGCCCTGGCCTACCCCCCGCCCCCTCCCCGTACACTGGCCCTGACCTCTACCCCTGGTGGCCCTGAGCATGCATCTCACAGACCTCCTACAGGGAGTGTAATTGAACAAGGGCCCCAGCTGGGCTTTGAGATCCATTGCTGTGTTTGTGCCAAAACCAAACCTCTGAGGGCTGCTCCATGCTAAGGCCTGAGGGGCAGAGCTACTAAAGCAGCCGTTCCTGGGAGACATGAGCTTCTCTGTCGGATGACTTTGGCTCAAGGATTCCTCTCAGCTCGTCTCCCGGAGACCCTGCGGGGTCCAGGATGCTTCCACCCAGCCCATCACTTGCATGGCCCTCTGACCACTCTCCCAGCCTATTCTGACTCCCTCTCTATTGCCTTCCATGAAAGCATTTCCTGTAATAAAATCCTTGCCCAGTTTACACTACTATAAATAAAATAGATAACTAATAAGGACCTGCTGTAGAGCACAGGGAACACTACTCAATACTTTGTAATGGCCTATATGGGAAAAGAATCTAAAAAAGAGTGGATATATGTATATGTGTAACTGATTCACTTTACTGTACAGCAGAAACTAACACAACATTGTAAATCAACTAGATTCCAATAAAAATTAAAAAAAAAAATCCTTGCCCAGTGTATCCCATCTTGGCATCTGCTTCTGAAGACCCAGATCAACACACCCCCAGTTTCCACTGTGACCTCCCTCCTCAGGCTGCTATCATTTCTCTCCTGAACCCCTCCCTTCAGTAACATTTACATAGTTTTCTGGCAAGCATCCTTGTTCTTAGACAGTCTATTTGTCACACAGATCACGATTCTCCAAACATGTAAAATAGATTCTTTCACTTCCTGCATACAACTTCAAAAGGGTCTCCATATACAAACCTTAATGCAACTACAGGATCAAATCCTGGTCTTCCTCTACAACCTAATCCCGTCCCTTTGTCATCACGCTCTTGTCTCAGTGGGACTCTAGCTCTGCCTGACCTTGGACTTCTTCCGACAGATCTCTGTACAGTCTGGTCCTTTTCTCCATTCAAGTTGCCACTTAAATGTCACCTCCTTGGGCAAGTTTTCTTGAAAACCTCCTCAGCCCATCAGACAGTCCATATCCTCTGATCATGTTTTAGTTCCTTCATAAATGATCCAAATCTCTGAATTTATACTATTGATAATTTGCCTGCTTGCTAATGATCCATGTCCTCATCCAGGAAGGTGGCTCCACGTTCTGTGTTATATCTCCACCACCCAGAACATTTGCAGATACTCAATGGTTATTTGTGTAATGACTGAGTGGATGTGTTTTAGGGGCTAATAAAAATGACAAATTTGATGTGTCTGGTGTATACTGAGCACGTTTTGGTGAACATATGACTATTCTTTATACTGGCCATGGTCCAAGATGAGAGCTGAGACCACAAGGCAGCATTTCTAAGTCCCGGAGGAGGCAACATTTCACAGGATTGCTGGAGATTTCCAAATATGCACATGCGAGCCCGAGTGACTTGTGAATTGCATGTGAAATTTCATTCATGTCCTTAAAATATTATCGTTGATTTAAGCATGATCCTTTTGTCGTAATGGATTTGGTGATACGTCTGTGAATCGATGGGTAACTAAACACTTCTAAATTGGGTATCCTGTCTGGGAGAACAAAGAACAGGTATTGCTGGAATAAAACAGGAGACCAACAGGGGTGGGGGCAGGAGAATAAAATATTCTTAATATTAATAATACAATATTCTTCTAGAACTTTCCACACTTATCAAAGTAGGAAGATAAAAAGAAATCTGTATTTTCTGTGGCCATGTTGGTCTAATAGAATACCATATGCAAATACATGCTTGTTAAATCAATTTTTTCCCTTTTTTTTTTGGTAATGGTCTTGATGATTAACATTTCTTTACAAGCGTCAGTCCGCATGTGCTACAAAGCTGAGTGAGAACTCTTACTCTCACTGATGTAAGCTTTAGGGGAATGAACTCACCCTCATCCGTTCCTCTTCCTTGTTTTTTTTTTCTTTTTTTGAGTCAGCAGAGTAGAAGTCAGATAAATGGTTGAGATAAAACGATTAAACCAGCTAACTGTAGCTTTTAGTTATGCTCTTTCTTCCTGGAATTGCAGACATTTATATTTGTTAGACTGTTTTTAACCTGTTATTAGAATATTACTTCAAAATTCTGAAATTTTTCTTTAATATTTAGTACTTTTCAAGAATGATTTGCATTTAAATATGTTCACTAAAATTTGTCATTTTTGCTGAAGAATAGTCACCTGTAAAAATTATCACCAACTGCTAATTGTTCCAGGCAGGGTTCCTTTTGGGTTTGAAGATGGGGGGAGTTTAACTAAATGAAGTTAATTTAGTTAAATATAACATATTTTATATTTTTCTCATAAGTTAGAGCATCCCAATAATGATATAGATAAAGTAACAATGAATTTGATTCTTAAGAAATTGTATAATTTAAATTTATTCCTTCTTCAAATGATGTGAAAATCTATTTGCTGCCTTTCCTTTAGAAATGGAATGAAATTAAATCCCAAAAGCTACAAAAGCAGAAAAAATAGATCTAGGAGTATCAAATGTTACTTTGAGGGCAGAGATCTGAATATTTTAGGATTTCTTACCCCTTAAAAATATGAATTTTTTTTTATGTGTCAGCACCCTTTGTATTGTATGTACTTTATGTATTAGCATCATACTCACTGTATTTTCATGAAACATATATTATGTGTAGGTACATGCTTACCCTCAAATTGAAAATATGAAAAATGATACAAAATTATTTAAAATAAATAAACAAGTTGAAATTAAAGAGTTAAGAAGAGAGACAGCTGTGAGACGGGTGCAGAATGCATTACTTTTTGAACACTTTCTGTGGTCAATTACCTTAAGATGCCTCAGAGTCTAAGATGGCTTTGGCTGGGTTGAGTCAATGAAATATTTATGGATCAAAGGGTCCTGGAGATGCTTCCTATGGGAACGTGTATAATAATATAGTATTTATACAGTGCTGTCTTTGATGTGCTCAAAGAGTTTTACAGACATTTATATACTTCATCTGCACCACCCGTGAAGCAGGTTGGGGGCAAGAATGAATCTTGTTTACAAATGAGTAAAGGAATACAGAGCAGGACTCCACTGAGGTTCACAGGGGGGTAATGACAGAGCAGGAACCCCCCTGTCTGTTCAAAGGTGTAAGGAAATAGATCCATTTCATCCCATCCACAGGGATTTTTCCCTCCAAACCTCTGATTTTCCTGGACCCCAGGATCTTGTACTTGATGACCTTCTAGTTTTAAAATTCTGCCTTGGATTCTAGAATTACAGGTGGTGTGACTGAGGGAGAGAGGTCGGGCTCTGGAACGAGATAATTCTGGGTTTGAATCTGAACAAGTAAGTCAGTTCATTTGAGCTGCAGTTTCTTCCTCCACGAGATGGAAATGTAATCTCTGCCTCACATGCTTGCATTGAGGACCAAGTGAGATGATGTGAGGAAGCCCTGGTCCCAGAGCCTGGCACATGGTAGGTCCTCAGCAAACATGCCAGTGAGTGTAGCCTGTTTGTGAAGGTGGCAGAGATGGAAAGTGGATTTTCTCCTGCCTCCCCTCTGTCACCAAAATACAAGGACCCAGCCTTTTGGTAGGTTTCTAATACAAGCTAAAGAGTTGGAAATTCTGGGACTTCCCTGGCATTGCAGTGGTTAAGAATCCACCTGCCAACGCAGGGGACACACAGTTTCGATCCCTGGTGTGGGAAGATCTCACATGCTGCGGAGCAACTAAGCCCTTGTACCACAACTACTGAGCCCGCAAGCCACAATTACTGAAGCCCTTGTGCCTAGATCCAGTGCTCCACAACACGAGAAGCCACTGCAATGAGAAGCCCGTGCACCACATCGAAGAGTAGCCCCCGCTCACCACAACTAGAGAAAGCCCATGTTCAGCAACAAAGACCCAATGACGAAGACCCAATGCAGCCATAAATTAAAAAAAAAAAATTTTTTTAAAGAGTTGGAAATTCTGTCCTTTCTTATTACAAAGTCCAATATTTGAGATCAGTTTTCCTTTTTAGGCTTAGTTATTATACAGATGGCTTAATTAAACACAATACCTCTGAACCCAGTGTGTGTTAATAAAGTGTGTGTGCAGATGGGAGGATGTCTGGGCATTTAGTGTGGGGCTAGTATCAGGGGCAACTTAGCGGGGAGTTTGCATGACACCAGTAGTTGGGATGAGGAACCATTCTAGGCCAGGGGTCCTGAGCTGCTTCCTCTACCCTGGAGGACCTCATGGAATGTGGTTTGGGAGAGAAACAAGACTTAGTATCATGACCAGATAGGAGGGACTCTGGATCTAAAACGAATAATAAAAATCTTAGACTAATAGTGCCGAATGGGATATCTGAGGTCCTCTCTTCTGGCACCCTCCTAGAATAATACTTCCAGTGTGGGACATCGTTATTTCTTTCTGTAGTAATGCACACTTACCCCAAAAATGTCAGGGATGTTCGTCTACTTTATTAATAGAGAAATCAGTGTATATGATCAGAGACTGAAGAAAACCTCATCATAGTCATTTGTGATATAGAATTTATATTGATAATTCTGATGTCATTGATTTAGGATTATATTCAGTGATGTAACTCTACATTAACTGAACATGATTAAATGAATTTTGTACATATATTATACACATGTACCTATGTATTTATGTACATATATTTACATAACGTAAATTTTTGTATGAAAAGCTTGTAACATCTATGACATTTTGGTTATCTGTAGGTAATAAAGGGTAGTTAAATAGCATTTAAGGGACACACACTGTAACATTTTGTAATCAGCACCGTGAATATTTATATATTTTACTAACAGATGAAGTAGGAATAAATCATCTCTAAAGAGAAAAATAAAAAGTTGTGGCAAAGTTCATGCATTAAATAAATACACTTTCAGTGTAAGGATTCATCACAGGGGGCTCTTCTTAGAGATCATGATGTTTCTTATGAGCAAATGACAAGGGGAAAGGGTTTGGGTTCTAGCAAAGTGTGAGCCCTGATTTGTGGTGTTTGTGTAAATATTCATTCCACGGCCTCTTTCACGTTGCCAGCATGACATCACTGAAGGTGGGGAGGGAAGAGAAGGTCGTGGTCAGCTTCCAGGGGGCACCAGGAGCTCCCACAGGCTTCTGTACAGACAGTAGCAAGAATGGACCACATCGAAGAAGGAGCCAGAAAACAGTAAGTACTGTCCGAAGGCCACAGAAACCTCAGCATTCTGGACTTGTTGAATATGGCAGCCAATAGCTGTTCTTCTCTTCTCAGTGTAGACACAGGCATTGATTACATGCGGATGATGCTCTGAATAAAAATCAAAGCCAGCGTGGCTGAGGGTGTCGACCCCAGCACGGGCTCCTGGCCCTGTCGATTTGGGGTTGGTTGTATGCCTTTTTGCTGGGTCTCATGTCTGTGAGATGGGGGCGCTCACCGTGTCTACCTCCAATCATTGTCAAGCAGTTAAATGAGCTCCTACTGTGAAGCATAGGGAGTGCCTGGCAGAGTTTTAGGGGCTGCATTATGTCCCCCCAAGATCCATCTGCTGAAGTCTCCACGCCCAGTATCTCAGAATGTAACCATATCTGGAGACAGGGTCTTTAAAGTGGTGATGAAGTTAAAACAAGGCTGTTAAGTTGGGGCCCCAATCCAACATAAGTAGCATCCTTATAAGAAGAGGAAGATGCCAAGGTCACGAATGTACTGAGGCAGGACTGTGTGAAGAAGCAGTGAAGGTGGCCAAATGCAAGCCAAGGAGAAAGGCCACAGGACAGCCCTACCCACCAGCACCCGATCTGGGACTTCCTGACTCCAGAACTGCGAGAAAATAAATGTCAGCTGTGTAAGTTCCCAGTCTGTGGTATGTTGTTTATGGTAGCCCCAGTAGACTACTCCACATAGCAAAGTGAGGGCTTGGTATTATTGCCAGTGAATTGCATTTTGTTTACTTCAAGAATGAAAAGGGGTAAAGAAAGCACAAGTGAGTTGAATAAAAAACAAACCAAAAAGTGGTTTGGGATGTAAATTGGGCTAAAAATTTAGTCATTTAGAATGACTAGTTTTCTGAAGATTTCTTATGCAAAATGTGATGTTCTTACTTTTCAAGACTAATTTAATTACTATGTAGCAGAGAAAAAAGGAGTGTAATCCTGGCAACAAAAATGCCTTCTTAGAGGAAAGGGCAGATTATTGGTTATGGTACTGTTGGTGCAGAACACGTGTGTATGTTCAGGCTTGAAAGAAGATGACCTTTATTATAACAGTGATGTGTGTGTGTAGCTGAGGGTAGTTCCTTGTGATGTGTTAGGTTTTTAAGCAAACCTGTACGTTTAAAATGTGTTGAAAGGTCTCAGGTTAATATGTCACCTCGAACCCTGCCTTGCTTTGTCCTGTGTATTTACTGTGGATTTTTTTTTTCTTCTATCTCCGTGTTTCAGTATTAAGTCAACCATCACAGACTGAAAAGACTTCTGACCTCTTAGGGGGTGAACTCCCAGGTCGAAGGCCATTTCTTCAAAGTCTAGATAAATGTGTCTAGTAACTCCTGAAGAGCAAAAAAGAAAACCAGTCTCTTCCAACTCTGGATGGATCTTGCCATGGTTCCCTTAAGAAGGGCTGATGGTTTCTCTGTGATAAAGAAGAGAATTTCCCCTTTTTCAGTGTCCTTCCCTGCAGGACACCCTCAAAGGCAAACTGCAGTGTGAACATACACATGCAATGAAATACAGCTATAAAAATACCCCTGATCCATGCATCATATATCGGAATCACAGCACATTGGGTGTTTTTTACAATGGTCATTGAAAACTGTCCATGAACTCTGACAAATGATGTGAACTTTAGGTGAAACACTTGTGGAATAAGTTTGTCACCTTTTCAAAACCATTTTCAAAACAAAGAGAATTATGTAGATAAAGACCACCAGCTCCAGTTATGTAGGTGCTTCTTGGATCTGAAGAAAAATACCTCATGAAAATATTCATAATGGAGAATAATGGAAGCATATTGCTTTAGAGAAATAAAGTATTTTCGTTCAGCCGAGGCTAAGACTTCTCAACATTTATGGTGCAAAATAGTTACTTGGAGATCTTGTTAAAATGTAGATTCTTCATTTTTAAATTTTTTCTATTGAAGTAGAGTTGATTTACAATGTTGTGTTAATTTCTGCTGACAGCAAAGTGATTCAGTTATACATGTATATACATTTTAAAATATTTTTTTCCATTCTGGTTTATCACAGGATATTGAATATAGTTCCCTGTGCTATAGAGTAGGACCTTGTTGTTTACCCATCCTGTATATACTAGTTTACATCTGCTCATCCCAAACTTCCACTGCATCCCTCCCCCAGCCCCTTCCCCTTTGGCAACCACAAGTCTGTTTTCTACATCTGTGAGTCTGTTTCTGTTTTGTAGATAAGTTCATATGTGTTGTATAAAATGTAGATTCTGATTCACGAGGTCTGGGGGTCTTAGAGAAACCTAAGACTTTGCATTTCTCACAAGATACTCAGTGCTACTGTTGCTGTTCATCTTAGGACCACATCTGAAGTGGCAGGGTCTTGGCAGGAGAGCTTCTTAAGCCAGGCACTATCGTACTCATCTTTGTATATCAGCATGTAGTCTGGCGAATGTCTCGGATTAGCTGATGAACAAATGTTTGCAGGATGGGTGGTGGGGGCATGTGAAGGCAGGGTGTGAAGCTGAGACAAGTGCATTTTGCTTTTGCTCTATCTGTGGGTCTCCTAGGATGCTAGGCTTACAGAAACCTGAAGAGCATCTACCATTCTGGAATTTTCTATGCATTGAACAAGAACCAATGGTTGACCACCTAGAGGGTTGGGATAGGGAGGGTGGGAAGGAGACGCAAGAGGGAGGAGATTTGGGGATATAGTTGATTCACGTTTTTATAAAGCAGAAACTAATACACCATTGTAAAACAATTATACTCCAATAAAGATGTTAAAAAAAAAAACCCAACCAATGGTTGGAGGCAAAAGGGAATTTTTATTCAAAATAAGAAAGCACTTTCTAAGAATAGGGGCTCTCAATGTGAATTCTGTCACTGTATGTGTTGGAGCATAGGCAGGACAACCACTTGGGATTTATTATAATGCAGATCTGAGGGACTGGCTGATCGGACCAGAGAACATTTAAGATGTCTTCAAGTCCAAAAAGCCTAGGGGAATAAAGGGTGAAGCTGATAGAAATTAGTGAGGCAAAGCAGACCACTAGTTTAGACTTTATAACCCTTCGGGCAGTAGTTTACATTCTGGCAAGTACCTTCTCTGAGTTTCAGTTCGTTTGAAAACTGAAAAAAAAATTGGCGGTAACAGTGCCTGTTTTGCAGTGTCAATGTGAGAATTAAGTACAATGATTTTTTAATGACAGTGGAACATCCTATAGTAGACACTCATTAAACTACTGCTTCTCTAACGTAGTGGCGTGCTGGTAAATGCTTAAAAACGGGCTCCCCCTTCCCTCGCTCAAACCCTGGTTGTAATGCTTGCTGATTTCCATGCGGACAATTGTCTAACTATTCCTATTATGCTCAATTTCAAGCTACCAATGGTTTAACAGCCTGCTTGCAAAATTCCTGAAAGTTTACCAGCTGGCTTTTGTGAGCCACTAAAATGAGTCAGCTGCAGCACAAGGATACACTTCTTACCTTAGCTTTGACCCTTTGTGATACTGAAACATAAAAGAGCATCACTTGTCATCTATTCCTATCCCATCGTGTGAAACAGACTCAGGGTTTTAATAACCTCCATCTCCCATAGTGGATGAGGAAGGAAGCCCAAAAGAGGGAAAAGGACTCGGATTGGAGATACGAAAACGCTGACCTAATTCACGAGAAACTGGCATAAGTGGATGAAACGTCGGTTCTAAAGTGAACTCAGGAGCTGCGCATATCTGCTCTAAGGAAAAAAGAGGGTCGCAAGATCTGTCAAACAGTAGGAAAATTTGAGATAGAAACCAACTGAATAGTGGGCAGGTGTATTAAAACAGATGGCTTTTTTTTTTAGTGTGTGCCTCTAAAATGTTCAATGTTTAAAACACTCACGTGTTTCTTAGAGTGCTATATTCATGAACATAATTACTCAATAGTTCTTTGTTAAATGAATTTTGAATTTTAAAACCCTATTCTTCCAAATTAGCAGTTAAAAATATGAGCATTTCTATTTGAATTTAATTCCATTACCTGACAAGTGTTAGTTCTTCATAATAAGGACGAAGCTGTGATTAGATCATTACATTCATTACATACGCATCAGAACAGATTTCAAATGATATGCTCTTCATGCATTTGTATTAAGAGATGGCCTAACGCAAGACTAGGAATCAAATACATTTCAATTTTTTTTTAAAAGAGCGACATTCTCTGGCCAGGTTGACGTCAAGTTGTATGAATAGTTTCATTCTTCCATTTATAAAATAAGGTAGTAATAGCTAGTGGGAGAATTGGACAAGTTCATTGTTTAACGCAGCCAAAAAAATATTTTATAATGAATAAGAGCACTCACCTGGCCTTAACATTTCAGTACTGTTTTCTTTTTTTTTTTGACTATTGATCCTATTTTTACATGAAATAAGCACAGAGAATTATCATGTCCCTCAGGTTGATTTATTCAGAAGTTGGTTAAGAGAGTTGTTTTGCCCAATTTCTCATCATACGTAAATGATGATATAGTTATGAATTGTATTTCAGTTTTCTCCACTTTGGGGTTATTTATGAATCAAAACTCTTTGAAGATAATTACTGAAATTAAATAGCGGAAAGAAATTAGTGACTGGGTCATAGCATTAATGCTTTGGATGTTCATTATAGCTTTTAAAAAACATACATAAGTTTGATTGAGTTTCTTCTTTCCTGAAATTCTATGTGCTGATAAAAGAGGGACAGTCTTGAATTGAGCCCCCTTGTCTATGGGCTGGGTGCTACTTTGTGTTTTTAACCTGGACCCTAGGATGGTGCCAGAAGTTGAGGTAACTTTCTGTTGTAATATCCAAGTAGCTTCTTTTAACTTGGGGTTAAAAGAAAAACAAAAGGATTAGTTGTGAAGAACTGAATTCATGTTCGGGGATGAACCGCATAGAACTCCAGAGAGGTTTTTAAGAGCTAAATCATGTACAAATACTTGAAGAAAATGATACATAATTTAGGGCATAATTACCTCGCAGATCATAGGTTAACTAAAAACCTCTCTTTTGCATGGTTATCCATGCAACTGTTAGACAGAACCGGCCAGGATTGTGTTCTGTGGTTGCTTCCTGTCTTTGGTCATCTTGGTTCTGTCTTCAGTTTGCCGTGTTCACTTGCAAGGTGTCTCAATAGCCAACCAGAGCAGCCTGTGTCTCAGGTGAGATGACAGGTCCCCTGTGTCCTATTACAGCAACTAACCTTTACTAAGAAGGATCGTTTGGAAACTGATGTTCCAACATTGAGGTTACTTATAAGCTCTCAGACCCTGACACTGATGATTCACGTGAGCCCATGATTTGAGGCGGCTTTAGTGGATTTGCAGAACCGGAAGGCCATCTCTCTCAAGGAACCTGCCAAAAGTCCTTGACAGTTCAACTTGATAAAATAGGTCCTCGGTTGCTAGTGAGTAAGAGGGATTTGGGAAGATCATGTATTGATGGCACTTTGGACAGAAGGGGATTTCTGCAACTGGATGTTGTCATTGATGACTGACTGGTGAGCATCAAGGAGACATAGTTTCAAGATCATTGAAGCTTTCAGAATTTGGATGAATAATAACCCTGGTCCATGCTTCTCTTTTTTTCTGGCTTCACACTGGTTTGCACGATCTTCTGCCTTGTTTGCAAAGATTAAAGTCCAGTCTTAAGATTCAGAACCTCTTTCCACAACTATAAAACTTAATAAACTTCATTTCCATTGCTCTGTTGTTCTATTCTTCTTCCTGTTGCATAAAACTATGTAGGCAAGTGGAGAGATGTGAATCTCGTGCTCCCTTTGAATGCAAAAGCTTTCCAAGAGTGATGGTGAGTTTGCTATGCAGGATTCCTCCAAAGCTGTGTGTTCAGAGGCCACAAACCCATGTTATTTTCAAGCTTCCTGAAGTGTCTTGTAATATGATGTTAGGTCCCAGGGGCTTTGTTGTCTAATTGTTTCATATCTACTAAGGATTGGTAATTCTTGTTGGTTTATGTCCGCTGTGTCAGTACAAACATGCCACACAAACCTTAGCTGGGATAGTTCTGTACGTAATTGTTGTCTGTGTAGATAGAATTGTAATTCCGTTGTGTGTTACTCTGACACCTCCTTCTTCTGCCTTAATTGATCACAACAGAAGGTATCCTGTTGTTTATCTATTTGGATAGCACAGGGAGCTATATTCAATATCTTGTAATAACCTATGATGGAAAAGAATCTGAAAAAGAATATACATATGTGTGTGTGTGTATATATATGTATATGTATAACTGAATCACTTTGCTGTACACCTGAAACTAACACAACATTGTAAATCAACTATACTTCAATTTAAAAAAAAAGGTATCCTGCATCACATGTGAGGATGAGCTTTGTGTGTCTTGCCTGGCACTGCCCTCTGTTATGTAGCTGAAGAATTCTTGAATCCTCATATTGTAATAATTGCCACCAGCGCATTTCAACTTAGATGTTGTGCTTTGCTGCGATACGTAATGATGGTAATATTTAAAAATCATGTAATGAGCTCTTTCTTTGCCATAATGAGTATGATCTGAGTCTGCATCACCTGAGACATCCTCTGCTTGGGTAGAGGTGAAGGTTTGTTACCAAAGGGATGCAGAGGGAAAGACCAAGGAGACACTCAGCTCTTGATGTTCAAAACTGAAGCGTTTCAGAAAACAATAGCCTGGTAAGACAGGCTGTTATTTTGAGAATGGAATTCCAAATTCACCTCTTTCCACATTGGCCATATTAACAACTGAGCTTGGAGCCCGTGACTGATAGAGTCTCTTGCTGTTTAGAAAATCCAGGAAGCCTTTTCTGGGGGCAAGAGGAGGGCATGATGCAAAAGATGGGAAAGAAAGGCCTCTTCCCTCTTGCAGCAGGAGAGGAAGGAGAGGGTGGAGGCCAGGTAAGCCAGCAGAGGTGGCTCCCAATTTCCCCCCTCCTGGCTTCGGTCTGGGGAGGGTGATGCATTGAAAAACAACAACAAAACCCTATCATCCCTAAAGTGCCCTACTTACACTTTTTTTTTTTTTTTTTTTTTTGCGGTACGCGGGCCTCTCACTGTTGTGGCCTCTCCCGTTGCGGAGCACAGGCTCCGGACACGCAGGTTCAGAGGCCATGGCTCATGGGCCCAGCCGCTCCGCAGCATGCGGGATCTTCCTGGACCGGGGCACGAACCCGTGTCCCCTGCATCGGCAGGCGGACTCTCAACCACTGCGCCACTAGGGAAGCCCTACTCATTTATTTTTATGCTTCTAAATAATAGTGTCTCCTATAGGTGTCTCATAACGCTTTTTGATAATGATGAGCTAGCTCATGGTTAAGTATTGTATTTAAGCAGAAAGCTAATTAGGACCTGTGGACTTAAAAAGTTGTTCACATCTTAAAATTTGAGAGTTATGTTTTATTCAGCGGGAATGTTTAGGACTTCAAGCCCAGAGGCAACACCTCAGGTAACCCTGAGAAAACTGCTCCGAGGAGGTTGGGGGGAGCTAGGGTTATATAGAAGTTTTGCAACAAAGGGCAGGTAGTTGGGAACATCAAAAGATTATTGTTAAAGAAAACCAGATATCCCAAGTAAAGGAATTTAGCGCTTTTCTACCTATGGAAGATGTAAGAGCCTGGGCTCACTGAAATCATTTCTTTGATGTGCCCCTCAGCTGTCTGAGGCCAGTACCGTGTGTCTTCCCATCCTGAGTTTCCTCAAGGCTCATGGTAGGGAGTGGCTGCAGTCTGACGGCTGCTGGACGGCAGGTATCCTTTCCTTCCTGTGTTCCCTCAGGGCTCACCAGCTCACCCCAGGCTGTGGCTGCAATCGCTGAGCACTGTGACATCCTTTGTTTACTGATATGGCAGGCAATATTCCATTTCTCAGACTGTTTTACAATATATTAACCATGAGACGGCTGTGATATCTCAGGGAATTTTCTGGAATAGATGAAACAACGTTCTTCTCTCTATCGGCACCTCAACTTCAACCTTGTTTTTCCTGTAACTGGCTGCCCTCTCCAAAAGAAACTTCATGCCAGAAATTGAAGGCAGCATCGATTTTGCAAGTGCTTGTTACAAACTGCCAGGGCCACGGCAGCACAAGTGATTAAACCGAGACAAATGATGAGGGCTTCTTGGAGGACAGTTCTAGATGGGGTCTGGGAAGCCCACAGGGATGCAGAGGCACCGGCCATCAGGGGAAGCCTCCCATCTCTAGGCCAGGGAGGCAGGCAGAGGAAACGGCCTCAAGGCTTGGTGAACCCGGGTGTGGAGGTGGGCCCCCGGAGAGCTCTGGTTGCAGAGATGCAGAAGCTGCCAGGGGCCCACAGTCTTGAAATTTACCTAGGCCCTGCGACCCTGGGAAACAGCATAAGTTAAGAGACCTTCCACTCTTTGTGTCTGGGAGCCGCTTCCTGCGAGGAACCACCTTTCCCAATGGGACAAGATAAGGCTCAGATGCCTTTTTGTCTCCTCAGGACAAGGCCAGATGCAGACCCTCTGAGGCCCATTCTCTGCCTCATAAATGATTAGCCGAACTGCTTATTCCCATGGATCAATGGAAACAAAATGCGTGTTAGTTAAACTTTGGTTAAGCTTCTCTCCTGCCCCAGGGGCCTGAACTTTGCCCATCCCAGCCTGAGCCAACAGACAGCTCCTCCTGAGAACAGGCTGGCCCCCAACATTCTCTGATCTGCTATCTGATTAGCCCCCTTTCCCCCCACCCCTGACACCTGGGTCTTCCTAGCCTTGTTTACTCCCATCTAGAAAAAAGGGAAACATCCTTTTGCTTAGCTCTGGAGATGCTTGCAGATCTTACCAGGACATTCTCTGTATGGCAATACTTCCTTGACCCCTTGCAGTGATGCTTCCGAATAAAATCTCTCCTTACTAAATCCAGGTTTTTTGTTTTTTTTTTACTTGGAGTATAGTTGCTTTACAGTGTTGGGTTAGTTTCTGCTGTACAGCAAAGTGAATCAGCCACAAGTATACATATATCCCCTGATCCTTGGATTTCTTTCCCATTTAGGTCTCAACAGAGCATTGAGTAGAGTTCCCTGTACTATACAGTCTGTTCTCATTAGTTACTTATTTTATTTTAATTTTGGTAAGACACAGCATCAAAACAGGAAGGAAGTAGGCAGGAAGTAGCCTGACCTCTCTCTTCTTGTTCTCCAGTTTCCCACCAGTGCCTCCCGGTGCTGGCAGCCTAAGGCTCAGTCTTTCGGGGAAGGTCAGGACAAGGACACATGGGGGGTTGAGGGCTGGGGGTGGTGCTGACTCAGGTTTCTGTTCTTATCTGTGTTGGGGGGCTGTCTTTGTCCTGGTCTAGTTGTTTTCACCTTCCTGCATGGTCTTCTAGTTTACACTTTCTATTTCCACATTCCAAGTTTGTTCAGAAATATCTTTCACAGGTTTAAGATTCAGAAACTTTTGTTAAGAGTTTGTTGGGTATTATTTCTGATCTGAATATATGTATGTTGCATACACATGAACATTCAAACACACAATTTCTTAACAAAAATGGTTTCCTAGAGGTTATCTAGTTTGGTAACTATCTTTTTATACTTGGCACTGTATCTTGGATGTCATTCTGTGTCAGCATATTTAATTACCCTTTATTGATAAAAATTCAAATAATTTCTATCTTTTTCAACACTAGAAACCATGTTGGAAAGAGCGTCCATTTTTTTTTGTAACTTTGTGTGAGTTTTTCAATTGCGTGAATGCTCAGAAGCAAAATTGTTAAAGAATGCAAATGTTAAACATTTAATAGATATTGCAATTTCTCCCTCCAAAAAATTAGCACATTTTTGTACTCCCACTAGCAGCATATGGCAGAACTTGTTTTCCTGTATTCTTGCCAACCCTGGGAATTATTAATCTTTTAACCACTGCCAATTTGATAGTTGAAAAATGATCTCTCATTGTTATTTGAATTTAATCATTTGTGAGTTTGATTGGTTTTCAAATGATTAATGGCCACTTCTGTTTTGTCCTCTGTGAAATAACTCTTTATATCCCTTCCCACTTAAAAATAGATCAGGCATCCTTTCTCTATTGACTTATAAGAAGGTTTCATAATATCAAGAAAATTAGCTGTTGTCAGAAGTGTTGTAAATATTTTTTCTCAGTTTCGCTGTTCACCCTTTTTATTTAAATAAATTTTATTAATAATTAATTAATTTAGTTTTGGCTGCCTTGGGTCTTCGTTGCTGCATGTAGGCTTTCTCTAGTTGCGGTGAGCGGGGGCTGCTCTTCGTTGTGATGCGTGGGCTTCTCATTGCGGTGGACTCTTCTGTTGTGGAGCACGGGCTCTAGGCACGTGGGCTTCAGCAGTTGTGGCGTATGGGCTCAGTAGTTGTGGCTTGCGGGCTCTAGAGTGCAGGCTCAGTAGTTGTGGTGCATGGGATTAGTTGCTTTGTGGCATGTGGGAACTTCCCGGACCAGGGCTGGAACCCGTGTACCCTGCAGGTGGATTCTTAACCACTGGTGCCACCAGGGATGTCCCTCCCTTCACTTTTTAAAGTTTATTTTTTGATGCAGAATTAATTTCCATTTTTAGATCTATTTATATAAATTATATAATATACATCTTTTACTTTAGAGGCTTTGCCTTGGGTGTAGAAAACTTTTACTTCACCAAAATTACAAAAATATTCAGATGTTTTTCTTCCGTTATGTTAATGTTTTACCTTTAAGTGTTAATTCCATTTGGATTTTATTTTAGTGTAAGAAAGTGAGGTAAAAAATGCAGATTTATTCATTTATTTTTCAAATCGCTAGTGAGCTCTGTCAACACTGTAAAAATAAAAGCATTTTCCTCCAGTTCATTTGCAATGCTTTCTTGATTGTTTACTATATCCACATACATACATGTTTCTGGACTCTATATTTTCTCCCATCATTATTGCTCTGTGTCGCCACTGTGCCATTTTAATTATTATTTAGAATTCTGTTATTCTCTGTGCCTCAGAATTTTTCTGATTATTTGAGAACATATCCTTCGAAATAAACTTTGGAATAATTTTATTAAATTCTAAAAAAATATTATTTTAGAAATTTGACCATGATCATGCTTCACCATCATATTAATTAGTGGAGAATTTATGTCTTCACAATATTGAGTACTCCTATTCATAAAGAAATGATAACTTTTATTTATTTATTTATTTATTTATTTGTGGGCCTCTAACTGTTGTGGCCTTCTCCCGTTTTAGAGCACAGGCTCCAAACGCACAGGCTCAGAGGCCATGGCTCACAGGCCCATCCGCTCCGCAGCATGTGGGATCCTCCCGGACTGGGGCACGAACCCATGTCCCCTGCATCGGCAGGCAGACTCTCAACCACTGCATCACCAGGGAAGCCCAAGAAATGATAACTTTTAAATTTTACTCAGGAGAATTGTATCGCGTGCTTGATCTAGTGCCTTGGACTTTCATATTACATTAGACTGGGACTCTTTTTACAGAATATTCAGACATGGCAGCAGAACTGAATTTGACTTGAAGATTTTGTTTCTGCCAATTTGTAATCCTCTCCTGTACGAGGCGGTTCTACAATGGTTTGGAAATGTTGACAGTCCTCATGCACGGGTCCACTCGATGCTTTGGCATGTATTTTGATTTGCATGTGAGTGGTCCCTAAGTCATTACATACATAACAAATCAAGCAGAGCTTGTGGCACAAGTCCAGTCAAACTGTTAACCCTGTGTATCAGGAAACAGGAATTTCCCTCAACTCTTTCTACCTATCATAAACGGAGGGTCTGGGACAGTGATCTTGGAGGGAGGAGTGGTTCCCTAATGCATCATGTCAACTTGACAGATGGGCTAAGCCTTCCTAACATAGACAGCAAAGTGGAGAGAAGGTGAAAATACGGGAAAGTGGAGACAGGGGGACCTTTTCCCAGCGACTCAAGACTTAGTTGTCCTGGCAAAATGTGGATTTGTAATTCTGTTTATGTGTTGTGAATTACAAGGACATCAGACACATTTACATTAAAATGTAAGAGTGAATTTGCATTCTAAATTCAGTTACATTTGAGATTATCCACTGTCTTTAAATATTTCCACAACTTCACTCCACTTCCAGCTCCCTTCTTTCCCAATTCCCTACCTATAATTCTGTTTCATACACAGATTAAAATATGTACTCTTTCTTAGAAAAAACAGTTGGCTTAAAAAAGGGTGAGTGTATAATTTTTCTTTTCAAGCTGCTTCTAAATTTCTACTGGCTCACCCTTGTACATCTGTGCCAACCTCTTACCAGTATATCGACATTGCAAAATCCAGTGCCATTAAAAAAGGAAATTAATTTGAAAATTCATTATAAATTAGATGTATTCTATTCTGTCTTCCTTTAGTGTGTTATGATATAACAGTTCATCTGTTCTTGCTAGGTTATTAAATTCCAGGCCAAAATATCTTGTGATGGGGGGGCGGGGAAAGCTCATGCAAAATATGATAGATCACTTGTAGGGGTTTCCACACTTTCCTGAGCCACAATTTTCATTTCATGCCAATACCTTTCTTTGCCAAAATACACTCGGATTATGGCAGTAAATTTGGATAACTTATGTTATAATTTTTGGAAGAGAGGAAATTCACAAAAAACACAGTTTACAAATTAAGAATGACTTGGAATCCACAATATTAAAAAAAATCAGAAAGCTTACAAATGCCATTTTTCATATCACTTGGGTGTAATTGGCTCTGGAAAGGTTAGCTCCTCATATTTTATCTCCATGACATAATATGTGGTTCACCAGCTCACGCATATTTCAAGATTGTCAAATAAGAAAGATGTATTAAAAATAAGAATGGAGAAAAGGATGATTTAAATATTTTTTGTGTCATTAATAACAAGTAATCTAGACAGTGATCTGTTATTAATGCCTGTATTTTGGTGAATGCACTATCGTCTCTTTGAAGGAGTTTTAAAATTGTTTCTCCCTAAAACAGCTACAATTGCTTTTTTTAAAAATGAAACATTTACAGACCTAAATCTTTTTATTATGAATAATTTCAAGCATTCAGAAAGAGATAAAATCATAGTAAACTTCTATAAATATATGTATTAGTTTCCTAGGGCTGCTGTAACAAATTACCACAGACATGGTGGTTTAAAACAACAGAAATTTATTCTCTTATAGTTCTGGAGGTCAGAAGTCTGATGTCAGTATCACGTGCCTGAAATCTGGGTGTTGCCAGGAGACTCCAGGGGAGAGTTTGTTCCTAGCCTCTTTCAGTTTTTGGTGACTGCTAGTATTCCTTGGTTTGTGGCCACATCACTCCAGTCTTCAAGGTCAGCATCTTGTAATCTCTTCTTCTTCTTCACATTGTTCTTTCCTCTGTGAGTGTCAATATCCCTTTGCCTCACTTTCATAAGGATACATGTGATTGCATTTAGGGCTGACCTGGATAATGCAGGATAATCTCCCCGGGTCAAAACTTTTGACATAATCACATCATTAAGGGCTCCCTTTGTCTGCACATAAGGTAACATTCAGGGATTGGAATGTGGATATATATTTCAAGGGACCAGCCATTTTTCAGCCTACCACAATATATAACCTACATTTAATTTTTGCCCTATTGTTTCTGTTGTATATATTAAGTTATTGACAGTGTGACACTTACCCCTGAATATTACAGGTTGCATCCCAGAGAAACAAGAACATATACCTACATAATCACAATTCCATAACCTAACAAAATTAACGTCAATTCCTTAATAGCATCTAACAACCAGTCCATGCCCATCTTTTCCTAATTCACCCTCAAAATGTCTTTTATAGTTTCACAATCAAGGTTTCCATATCCCATTTGATGTGAATGCTTCCACTCCTGGTCTTTCTCCTTTCCCCTTGGCATTGAAATGTCCTGGATTGCTTTCCCATTGAATATCTGGCCTTCTGGATATTTGTGACTGATTCCTCATGAGGGTGTTTAACTTGCGTCTCTATCCACTGTATATCCTATTAACTGAAATTTAGGTTTAAAGGTTTAATTACATTTAGATTAAATATTTTTGGCAAGAGATTTTCCACAGCTGACATTGTGACCTTCACACTAAGTCACATAGGAGACACATCATGATGGCTGTCCCAACATGAGCCATGCTAAGATCCATCATTACACTGGATTTGTTTAACCGTCTTTAACTGTATTTCAAGCTCTTTCCTATCTTGAGTCTAATGAATGGTGCCTTATTCTTATCATCAACTGCTTAAAAGATAAACATTTATCTGACTTTAAAAAATAGTTTTCTTCTGTTTTCTGAATATAAAAGTGATCAATAATAGTTACAAACATTCAGAGAGAGAAAGGATGAAAAGACCTTAAAAGTGATGGAATCCCATCATCCACACTGGTAACATTCATTAAGCACTGTGTGTGTGTGAGTGTGAGTGTACCTGTGTACATCTGTCCCAAAATGTGTGTGTTTACATTATTGAAATGTTTTGACCCCCAGGTAACTCTGACTTTGAACCTTGTGGATTAGTTCTGAAACACTGCTGCAATCAAGCATATAGATGATACTTGATATTTATTAAAAGAAGAGTTTTCTTGATGATGCATGTAGGGATTTATTAACATAAAAAATCATTCAGCTTTTTATCTGGACTCAAGAATCTCTTTGGGGTTGTTGTTTCCTCACTTTGAATGAAGTGCTGGTTTAAAGGGAAACAGGGCCCCATTAACTCGG
The DNA here is from genome assembly GCF_964341445.2 of Mesoplodon mirus. Taxonomy (NCBI): domain Eukaryota; kingdom Metazoa; phylum Chordata; class Mammalia; order Artiodactyla; family Ziphiidae; genus Mesoplodon; species Mesoplodon mirus. Next base: position 73,116,838 of record NC_138993.1, on the reverse strand, counting down.
AGTAATGAAAACCATTGGGGAGTAGTCACAGATTATGCTTGAGGAAGAATAGGGACAAGAGAGAATAAATGATTCACAAGGAAGTGACACCTGAGAGTGAGTTTAAAGCAGGAGCAGCATTTTGCCACACTTTAAATGGGACAGTGAGTGCAAAGGCCTGCTAGTCAGAAAAAACTGGGTACAAAGGCAGAGGTTTTGTATTTGTGTGTCCCTTCAATTTTAATTGAATGTTTTAATTACCATGTTGTGTTGGATTCTGGTATACAGCAAATTGATTTAGTATATATATAGGTATATGTGTGTGTATATATATGTACATATATATATATACACACATTCTTTTTCAGATTCTTTTCCATTACAGGTTATTATAAGATATTGAGTATAGTTCCCTGTGCTAAACAGTAAACCTTTGTTGTTTACCTATTTTATTATTTATTTTTAAAAAGATTAAAAAAATTATTTACTTTTGTCTGTGTTGGGTCTTCGTTGCAGTGCGTGGGCTTCTCATTCCAGTGGCTTCTCTTGCTGCAGAGCACGGACTCTAAGTGCACGGGCTTCAGTAGTTGTGGCACGCAGGCTCAGTAGTTGTGGCGCATGGGCTTAGTTGCTCTGTGGCATGTGGGATCTTCCCAGACCAGGGCTCCAAACTGTGTCCCCTGCATTGGCAGGCTCGAACCTGTGTCCCCTGCATTGCCAGATAGATTCTTAACCACTGAGCCACCAGGGAAGCCCCTACCTATTTTATATATAGTACTGTATCTGTTAATCCCAAGGTCCTAATTTATTCCGCCCCCACAAGTTTGTTTTCTATGTCTGTGAGTTTATTTCTGTTTTGTAGATAAGTTCATTTATATCATTTAGATTCCACATATAAGTGATATCATATGATATTTATCTTTCTCTGTCTAACTTACTTCACTTAGTATGATAATCTCTAAGTCTATCCACGTTGCTGCAAATGGCATTATTTCATTACTTTTTATAGCTGGGTAATATTCCTTTGTGTGTGTCTATATATATATATATATATATATATATATATATATATATATATATATATATGTATGTATGTATATCCCACATGTTTGAGAAATGCAAATCAAAACTGCAATGAGGTTTCACCTCATACCAGTCAGAATGACTATCATCAAGAAGTCTACAAACAATAAATGCTGGAGAGGGTGTGGAGAAAAGAGAACCCTCCTACACTGTTGATGGGAATGTAAATTGGTGCAGACGCTATGGAGAACAGTATGGTGGTTCCTTAAAACACTAAAAATAGAACTACCATATGACTGAACAATCCCACTCCTAGGCATATACCCTGAGAAAAGCATAATTTGAAAAGACACATGCACCCCAACATTCATAGCAGCACTATTTGCAATAGCCAGGTTATGGAGGCAACCTCCATGTCCACCGACAGATGAATGAATAAAGAAGACGTGGTTTGTTTGTTCTTTTTAAATGTTTTTATTACAGATAACTGTAAAAAAGAAGATAACGGTATGTTAAACCCTAGTGTGTGTGTCTGTCTTCCAACTTCAACAATCATCACCTCTTGAACAATCTGGTTTCGAATATACTCTTATCCACAGCTAACTCCTCTCAAATTACTTAGAATTGAATCCCAGACACTAGATCACTTCACCATTACATATTCAAAATGTTTATATGATAGATAAGGGCCCTAAAAAACAAAAGCAAAAATAAAATACCACTACTCAGCCAAAGCAAACCAAAATTTCTTAATGTCATCAGATATCTAAGAGCTCCATTTCTATTTTTCTTAGACATGCCAATTGTTAGGTTTTTAAATTTTAAATCAGCATCTAAATAAAGTCTATCCATTGGGATTAGCTGATATGTCTTCCAGTCTCTCTTTTTTTTTTTAACTGAGGAATAATTTATATACAGTGAAATGCACACATCTAAATGGGTGATTTGATGAGTTTTTACACACATATTCCCTCTTCCTAACCAATACCCCATCAAGATATAGAGCGTGCCCCTGCCGATTTCTATCATGCCTCCTCCCCACCAGTCTCCATGTTTCATAGGCAACCACTGAAGAAAATGGGAAAAGGAAAGGTTTTTACCACTCCCTCCAAAAAAACTGGAAGAACTTCAAAAATATATGTTGAAAAAGGACCTCAACTCCTAATTTACACAAACTTTCTAGGCTTGGTATTTGTTTGGTGTATTTTCCCATTTCACTTTTAACCTATGCCTTTATGTGCAGGTCTGTCTCTTGCAGGCAGCACAGAGTTGGTCCTTGCTCACCCCTCCCCCTCTCCGTCTCCCATCTGAGAATTTCTGACCCAGGTGGACTGTTCAGTTCACTTACACTTCATGTAATTATTGGTATATTTGGGTTCATGTCTATGTTGTGATTTATTTTCTAATTTTCCCATCCATTTTTGGTTTTCCTAGTTTTTTTTTTCCTTTCTTTTTATGGATTAATCGAATATTGAATATTTTTAGCTCTCATTGTTAATTTCTTTATTGGTTTTTAAGCTGTGTTTCTTTACATTCTTTTTTAAAGGTTGCTTTGGGAATTATAATATTCACCCTTAACTTAGTGTTAATATTATAACATTTTACAAAAACTGTCAAATCCTTACAACTACAGAATTTCATTTACCCCTTAGACCTTTGTTCCCCTGTTGTCATATACTTGCGTTCAAATACATTAAAAAATACCACAATACAGTGTTAATATTTTTGCTTTTAACACTCAGCTGTTATATTTACCCAAATATTTACTATTTTTGGTGCTCGTCATTCTTGTGTGTAGGTCCAAATCTCCCTTCTACCTGAAGAACTTCCTTTAGCAGTTCTGGTTTGCTGGTGATAATTTCTTTCAGATTATGTTTATCTGAAACTGTTTATTTTATCCTCATTTTAAAGGATATTTTTATAGCATATAGAATTCTGAGGTGATAATGGAAGATGTCATTATTCTTAGCTTCTTTTTTTTAACTGAAAAGTAAGCTGCCATTTCTATCAGTGCTCTTGTATAAATTAGGTGTCTTTTTTCTCTGAGTGCTTTCAACATTTTCTCTTTATCTTTGGTGGTATTCAGCAGTTGGACTATAAAAGGGTTAGGTGTGTGTTATGGGCTGAATTGTGTCCTCCCCAAATTCTTGTATTGAAGCCCTAAGCCCCAGTACATCAGAAAGAGACTGTATTTGGAGAGAGGGCTTTTTTTTTTTTTTTTTTTTTTTTTTTTTTTTTTTTTGTGGTACGCGGGCGTCTCACTGTTGTGGCCTCTCCCGTTGCGGAGCACAGGCTCCGGACGTGCAGGCTCAGCGGCCATGGCTCACAGACCCAGCCGCTCCGCGGCATGTGGGATCTTCCCAGACCGGAGCACGAACCCGTGTCCCCTGCATCGGCAGGCAGACTCTCAACCACTGCGCCACCAGGGAAGCCCGAGAGGGCATTTTTAAGAGGTGATTAAGTTAAAATGAGGCCCTTAGTGTGGGTCCTAATGCAGCCTGACTGGTATCCCTATAAGAAGAGGAAACACGCATAACGAGAGACCTCAGGCATGCACATGCACAGAGGGAAGGCCATGTGAGGACACAGCAGGAAGATAGTCATCTGCAAATGATGGAGAGGGTTCTCAGAAGAAACCAAACCTTCGACCCCTTGGTCATGAACTTCTAGCCTCCAAAACAGTGAGAAAAATCAGTCTCTGTTGTTTCCACCACACAGTAGGGGTATATTGTTATGGCAGCCCTAGCAAACTCATACAGTGTAGTTTTCTTTGTGTCTATTCTGCTTGGAGTTCACAGAGATTCTTAAAACTATAAATTGATGTTTCCTATTAACTTTGGGAAAATTTGCCTTAATTCTTTAGATACTTTTTCTTCCCCATTCTCTTTCCCTGCCTGTTTGGGATCCAGTTATGTGCATGTTAGACCACTTGTTATTATGGCATGTGTCACTGAGGCTCTGTTCATTTTATTCTTAGACTCTTTTCTCTCTTTTTCTAATTAGATAATTTCTATTTATCTATCTTCAAGTTCACAGCCTTTTTTCCTGTCATCACCTATCTATTGCTAAAACCATCTTGTGAACCTAGGTTAGTATATCTGTACTCGGCTGTTTCACCAAAATATTGCATTGCCTTTCTGTGTAGTAAAATTACCCACTTTTATATAATACTTTTTAAAAAAGGAACTCTACCAACCTCAACAAAATTCCAGTGAAGACAAATTCAAGTTTGGATTTGTTGTTTGCCTTTGTCACACAGCATGGTGGAAAATAGGCCATTTTTTAATCACAAACAAAAAATAAATAATTGTAGTAAATCAAGTCAACAATATCCTAACAATAACAATGGAAAAATACCTTTAACAATCCCAAAGACACTGATTAGCCACCTAGACTACTAACAACAATAAAAGTTGTTGAAGAAATGAATACTCTACCTGCATTTTCTGTATTGTAGTTATTTAATTAATACACATATAATGTTATTAAAATATTATTTAGCACTATTAAGCATTTCATTTGACATTTTTAAAGCACATGTAAGTTGAAAGGCTGTTTAGAATGCAGCAAAATCATGCCAATAAGAAAGGTTTATAAAACTTTTAACAGAGTGAGGTGCACAAATGTGTTTGGTTAGGTTTATATGCAATGTCAATGCATTAGAGTTTAAAGGTGAATACTGTGATGATTCACCCCAATTCACACTAAACACCATATTTTTTCACCTTTACTTTGTCTTCCCATTCTCTCTCCCCTTTGATACTTAAATGTAGACCAATTATCAGACTGAAAGAATACATCCACTTCACGATGTTCTGATAACAAATATAAACATCCCCCCAACAAGCTCAAATATGAACATGAGATACTTTTCTCATTGCTGTGATCATGTTAGCAATGGTATCAAAGAGTAGGTAAACTTCCAAGTATCCAGACTTCCAAGTTTGATCATATTTTTTTGAGATTTGAAATTTTATAGAAATGCATACTATGTCAGAAAAACTTATTTTTTTTGCATACCAGATAGAGCCAGGCATAGAAAGGACTATCAGAAGTTTGTCCCCTGTCTGCACAAGCAGACATTTAGCTGGGTTTTTAAATTATCTTTTTAAAATACATCTGTCCAAGAAAGGGTTAACCCTGTTAGTCATTTGCATCTTAAAATAGCTACTCTTTAAAAGACTGCTTTTCTCCAAAATACCTTAGGGAGTGAAATTTCCCTGAGTACAAAGGCATTTGGTTAAGGGGAGGGTCTTGCCAAGAATTAAGAGTTACTTGGAGGTTCTTGGAGGAGAGACAGCTCTCTGAGCTACAATGTGTCGGCCTCTATGCAACCGGATAGAAATCGAAAAATCCTGAATATTTGGAGAAGTAGCAAAGAACTTACATAATGGGGATTGAAGAAATTTTTGCCCAGGATCTTATTCTTTCTGAAAAATCATACTTTGTGTCACTTTTGTTTGAGACAGACCAGTCATCTGAATAATTGAATGCCTGTTGGAGTTTCCATTGATGTGTTTGGCTGTTTGGCGTTTCCTATTGTTCCAAAAGCACTATGGAAAGAAAGCAAATAAAATATCTGATTTCTGCTCTGCAGGAACTCTTGTGATGAAAAACTGAGCTTGAGTGGTGTATAGAAAGGTTGAACAGATCCAACAATTTTTGGTTTAGCTCCTTTTGTGTGCTGGCACTCTTTTAGACTCTGGGGGTACCTTGGCAAATAAAGCAGACAAAAATTCCTACATTTGTGGAACTCACATTCTAGTGGGGGAAGATAGACGGTGACTATAATAAAGAAAGTACATAGTGAGTAAGAGATTATTTCTAAATATACATTATTTCTATATAGTATGTTAGAAATTACAGAGTTTGTTAGGAATTATTAAGTGCTGTTAAAGGAAGAACAGAGTGAGGGTCATGAGCACGTGTGGTAGAGGTGAGGTTGTGGTACAGGAGGGGTAGGGGGCTCACTGAGAAGGTGTCATCTGAGCTGAGACTTGAAGGAGGTAGGGGAATGGGTTACGCATATTTGGGAGAAAACAGTGATTCCAGACAAAGGAGGACAAGAATGTGCTGCTGAGCTGGCAGCAAGCCTGACCACTTCAGGAATAACATGTTGGCTGATGGAGTGGAGTGGGTGAGTGGGGGAAGAATTAAAGAGATGTGGTAGACAGGTAGCAGGGGACCAGGTTGGGTAGAGTCTTGTAGGTCATGAAAGAGAATTTGGAGTCCACTCTGAATGGAATGGGAGACCACTGGGTGATTTTAAACAGAGGAGTCATGTGATCTGACACATTTTAACAGGATCTTTCTTGCTGCTGCATGGAGAACATATTGTGAGGATACTGAGATTGGAAGCAGTGAGCCATGTTGTTGGGGAAACATTGCAATAGATCCCATTGGAGATGGTGTTACCCAAAGATGGTGGCAATGAAGGTAAAGAGCAGTGGTAACACTGGGATATATTTTGAGGGTGAAGCCAACAGAATTTCATTTTGGATTGGCTCCAGGTATGAGAGGAATTGTGTGGTCAAGGATGATTCCAAGGTAGCTGGAAGGATGGAGTTGCCATGATCTGAGAGGGAAGGAAAAGCGGGGAGGTTTGGAGGTCAAGGTCAATATCAAATTAGTTTTTGTTTTTAATCATACATATGAGAAACCATTTGGAAGCCATCTGATGAGAACTGAAATTAAAGAACACTTGCCCTGTTTGGACAAGCAAAGGCATCTTTGTTTAGGATATTATACCATAATGGACTTTGTTTTGCTGTATTGTGGTAGCACACGGTATTTTAAATGTGACAGGTATTCTCTGATTGAAGCCAGGGAGTGACGGTGAGGTCTATGTGGCAGGTTGAAGAAATGTTTACGCTTCTTGGATTTGTTTATTCCAAGAAAGTACTAAAACCTATTGAATTGAAGGTTATTCATTTAGTGCTAATAATTTGGGAACTGAAAACTTAAGTTTCAGTATTTCAACACTATTAATTTATAATCCCCCCGAGGTCAAAGAAATCTTTGGGGTTCTGTAATATGTGATAGATTTTTTTTGAAGTGTACACTTCTCTGCGTTTACAACAGCTCAGAGCCCTGATTTTTCTGCCCAGTTCCTACAAGTCTCCTTACTTATCGTGTCTGCTGTCGTCTTCCTACTCCACGACTTCTAATTTCCTCTCCGCACCATTGGCAAGATTATAAACACAGTTTTGATTTTAAGCCATTTCTAATTCTTTGAAAAAAGTATGTTAAATTGAATAGGAAACATTATATGGAACAGAAAATGAATGGGGGTTATTTGGAATTTATATATGTTTATGATAATTTTTTTATGATTAAATTCCAAGATCAGGGAAACAAACGTCTAAACCAGACATTTAGATAAATCTCTAACTGTGAAAATTCCATATTCCAAAGTCTGCTTAGGACGTGGTGCTGGATGGGTCTCAGCTGTGAAGAGAAAGTAAGGGGCTGTATTAGCTTGCTGGGGCTGCCGTAACAGACACCAGACTAAAGACTGGGTGGCTTTAACAGCAGAAAATCATTTTCTCACAATTCTGGAGGCTAGGTGTCTGAGATCAGGATGTCAGGAGGGTCAGTTTCTTCTGAGGCCTCTCTTCTGAGCTTGTAGATGGCCATCTTCTCCCTGTGTCTTCACAAGGTCTTTCCTATGTGTGTGTCTGTCTGTGTCTAATCTTCTTTTATAAGGATACCAGTCATATCGGATTAGGGTCACTCATATGACCTCATTTACATGTATCACCTCTTTAAAGGCCCTGAAAAAGTGCCATTCTGAGGTACTGGGGGTAAGGACTTCAACACATGAATTTTGGGAAGAACAAAATTCAGTCCATAACAGGGGGGTGGGCTTAAACCGTTTTACCTGCAGCGAAAAACAGCTATCTGAAATGAAGCTGCATGAGGGACCAGGATTGCAAGGACATTCCTCACCCTCCCCCCAGCCCCTCCAAACCTTCTTACACCGAGACTCAGAAACCAGCAAATCAGGTCATTTCAGTTCATTCTTGAGGGAATTTTGCTGTGCTTAGTGATCAGAAACATAAAAAGAAAATTGATTAATAAATGAAACTAAGAGACTGATGCCCCTTTGTTAGTGATGATAGCAAAAATTCATAACCAGTGAAAAGCTTGTTGGGGGTTTGGCATTATTGGTTACTGCTTCCTTCCACATTATCCACGTTCACATGGTCAGTGTTTTCACTTTCCCTGTGATTCAAGTAATTTGAGATATTTAGGGTATAATGACACAATTCTAAGAAAAAATAACTATTTTCTAACTTAAAAAAAATGGTAAGAAGCATGACATTTTTGACATATCTGCACCTCTCTTTAATGTGGAGATTAAGAAAAGAACTACTGAATTCTCATATCTGCTTCTCTTTCATTGGTTACCATATGTTGTCTTGGTTGGAGAATATGAAGAAAATGCAGCCTCACCCAGATGTGTCATGGGAACAGGTAATTATGATCGACCTACATGGACGCTACACCAAACTCGACAGCTGGACATTACGTACAAGTTACTTATCACGTGGAATCTGAAACTGCATAAATGAACTTCCTGAGACGTTACATCAAAACCTGTTGGTCTGTCTTGCACTTTGAGTGGCTCTTTTACCCATTTTTAAAGTAAAATTTTCTTCCCTGAAAAAAGTACTGACTAGTTGAGCATTTTTCCTTGAGACAACCATTGTACTTCGGTCTGCCACAGAAGTGCTTTCCATTTTGCAGTACAGAATATTAAAAAAGACAGGTAATCAAAGGTTGAGATTTATAAAGTTAATAGTTTGTACTGCTCCATCAAGTACACCAGAGACGACACTGGTAATTTTCTTTTATTGTGAGGGCGCGGTGGTGAAGAATAACATGTCTGCTAGTACCATTGGGTCCCAGTGGTGTGATTCAGGCTAAGGTGACAGCAGTTTAACCCACCCTTGTTTCTGGTTCATCAGTGCAATGGTCAGGACAATGGAAAAGGGAAATATCTTCAAATCATTATGAAGGATTTTGACCTCCTGGGTCCCCGACAGGATTCCCTGAAAGATGTCCATGGACCAAACTGATTTATTTAATGTTGATTTAGGGAACTCTTCTTTTTTTAAATTGGAGAATAGTTGTTTTACAATGTTGTGTTAGTTTCTATTGTACAGCGAGTGAAGTAGAGTTCCCTGTGCTATACAGCAGGTTCTTATTAGTTATCTATTTTATACATATTAGTATATATATATCAACCCCAATCTCCCAATTCATCTAGGGAACTGTTCTAAGTGTTGGAACATATATTCCATCATTGAATTCTCACAACGAAGCTGTGAGTCTTCTGCTTTTATGGTTTCATAGATAAGGAATCTGAGGCACAGAGAGGTTGAGTCACCTGTCCAAGGTTGCACAGTGGTAACTGGTGCCCTGGGATGGGACCCAGCCTGTCTGGCTTTAGAGTATGTGGTTTTCACTACTAAACTGGCCTCATTTACCTATTGTTTATCCCCCATTGCCTAATATTTAACTATATTTAATTATGATGGTATATTCTCTCCTTCACAACTATTATTTAGAATGACACCTTTTATCAAAGAAATGAGAAAGATGTATTCACAGGTAGCTCTTAAATTGTATTTAGGTTTTATAACCACAACTACTAAGTTTTGCATTTTTTGAGCGTTAGCCATGTTCTTAGTACTAATATATTTAGTGAGAACCTGTGTTGAGCCATTTGCTCTGTGGTAAAACTACTTTTTGAATATATTTATAAACAGATTTACACGAACCTGGGAAGAAAACTTCAAATTGATGCCACACAATAATTTAGAATTCCTAAGTTCACATGGAATGAAAGCTTTTCACTAGTATGTGGAATAAGAAAAAAGAAAAATAAGAATTCTGGTGGAAAGGCTCTGTCCAGAGCATCCTTTCAGCAATGAGTCAAATCAACATCTTAGGGGCTTCCGTGGTAGTGCATTGGTTGAGAGTCCGCCTGCCGATGCAGGGGACACGGGTTCGATCCCTGGCCCTGGAGGATCCCACATGCCGCGGAGCAACTGAGCCCGTGCGCCACAACTACTGAGCCCGTGTGCCACTGCTACTGAAGCCCGCATGCCTAGAACCCATACTCTGCAACAGGAGAAGCCATCACAATGAGAGGCCCGCACGCAGCCAAAAATAAATAAATAAATTTATTTAAAAAAAATCGACATCTTAGCCGTCAAGGTGACAACCCAGACACACAGCCTCTTAATTACACATTTCTGTCTTTTTAAGGCTTAAAGTGTCTTTTTTCTTGGCGGTGGACAGCTCCTGAAATCAAAGCCCTCAAGCCCAGATCAGGAGTCTTAGAGCCACTTCCTCCTAAAATCGGTGACTCAGGGGGGAATTTCTGCTGCTTCCTTCCTCTGAGATGCTCCAGCGAGGTGTCTACTAATCCATCATCTCTGAAGCCCTAATGCATCAGCAGTGGGCTTTTGTGACTGGGCTGCCATCCGAGGACTGGATGAGAGAGCTTAGGCTGCCTGGACTCCGGGGAATAATAGCTGCAAATCCATGGGAGCTGGCTGAGCCTTCACCCTCCTGTGGGACGCTCTCTTGCATATTGATTGCCTTGGAGGAGCCCTGTGCTGAGGGAGAGGTCACTTTGAGGATGGAGCTTATCCCTTTAAGTCAGCCAAAGTCCTGCTGCCTGGCAGCTCTGTTTTTCCCAACTCCAGGTGAGGACATCCTAGGAGCTGCTTTCCCGCAGGAGGCTCAGGTGAGGGCCTTGGTCCTGTGGCCCCAGGTCTCCTCCTCTGTATTCCATTCAGAACTCTCTTTCTGCTGCTCCTGGACCCTCAGTTGCCCACAAGCAGCCATCAACCCCTGGGTCCCTAGCTGCATCGCCCACTCTGCTAATTGGGATTGTGATGCTGGCACTTGCTCACCATTTGTCCTGTCCCAGTCTCTCACTTGATGAGACACTTAGTGAAATACAATATGGCAGCACTTCCTGTTAGAAAGCCCGAGGGTATAAAGCCAGCAACCTTCATGTAGGTAACATTGCTTTTGGGAGGGACAGCAAACATTTCTCCCCTTTTCAATTCCCCCAAAGTAAGCATATATCAAGATGTGTCTGTCCTCACTCTGGTACACACACACACGCACACACACATGCACACAACCACTTGTTCTGTCATTATCGGTCATTCCAACTCATCACATTCAATAGAATTCTGACTTGTGACCCAATGTAGTTCTGTATGTCTCCCCCTTCACTATTAAAGGGTAAAAGTAAAATAAAATACATAAAATAAGAAAAGAGACAAACCTGTGATCAAGATTTTATCAAGTTTAGCATTTGAAATAAGAGAATGGACTTGGTATTAAAACTCGATGGGTCTCATCTTCATTGAATCAGGAAGCCTTCCTGTCTCTTTTTTTTTTTCTCTCTACGACACAAATTCATTTTGGATTTTTATGAGATGTGAAACTTCCTTGGGTGGTGTGAGAAACAGCTAGGAGGTTTTGAGTAAAAGGTTTCAGGCCATGATTGACACAGTACGGTAAGGGCATGGCTTTCCTGACAAGCTGTAAATTCGGCGGTGAAATACAGTGTGCAGGTGCTTCTTAGAAAGGCTCTGACTGGATCATTTGTGAACATCAGCCTATATATCAGTGGCAGGAGCTTGCAAATGGCTCCAGAATTGGACGCAGAAGCATGTTTTCTTTGTGAGATGGGCTCCTTCCCTGAGCCCAAGAGAGGGTGTGTGTGTGTCTGTGACAATGAATTATGGCAGCCAATGGAAAAGGGGATTATGGATTATGTTGATGAAAAGTGCAACTATCACTCAAACGAGTTTGACAGAACCTTCCAATCAAGATTCCACTTCCTGGCCCTGGTGGATTAAGTTAAAAGAAAAAAAAAGTGCTTGAAGTTCCATTGAGAAGCAGGCCACATCTTCATAAATAAACCTTGACAACAAACGTGCCTGAAAATATATGCTCTTCAAATTTAATGAAAGTAAATCACGAGTGAAATGTCTCTGTCTGAATTGCAGTGTCCTACTGACGGCTGGGTTTCTTTTGGTTAATAAGAACTTATTTCTTTTTATTCTCGTGTTAAATTCAGGCAGGCTTTTTTTTTTTTTTTTTTTTTTACCTCATCAGGACTTGAAATAAGACTGGGTATCAGAGGACAGAAAGAGGGGAAAAGTAACTTTATTAATAATATTAATCTACAGCGATTTGGAGGACCTTGTTTTATTTTAGCCATTCATGTGGCAATCTAGGCAAAATTCCCTGCCCCTCCTCCACACCCAGCTACTTCCCTGGATTGGTTATTTCTGTCAATTCTTTGAAATTTGAGTTGGAATCTTTAAAGACATTTCCTATATTTCTATTTCCACTGATGTTCAGTTTTAAATTAATCTTATGTAATAGGTGAAAACTTGTAATTATTTCTGTGTGATTTTCTTTTTATAATTGCTTTATTCCCCTAGAATCATATCTAGCAGCCTTTATAATAAGCAAGGGAGAGACATATTATTACAAAAAGATTCCAAAGGCATAATATTAGATGAATTCTCCTTCCTGCTCCCAAGAGACAGATAATACCACATTCGTTCATGACAATATATGCATCCACTAATGACATGTTAACAAATAATGTATGTGCAACTAATATTTTTTTTCTAAATAAAAGGACAAATCACTATACATTTTTACTTGGGTTACTTTTAAAAAGTTCACAAAATACAAGAAAATAACAAATTAAGTAAGTTTCCACTATGAAATAACAAAAGTCAGGAAAATATGATAAAACTGCTAACACATTAGAAAAAGTCATTTTTTTTTGAATTTTATTTTATTTATTTTTTATACAGCAGGTTCTTATTGGTTACCTATTTTATACATATTAGTGTATGCTGATTATTTGCACAAGTTTTGAATAAAATCAAAAGAAAAAAAGGGAAATAAATGGCACCTGGTAAAATCAAACTGTTAGAAAGATACTTAGTAATTTTTATTTCTCTCTTGGATTTTTATATTAAGAAAATAAAATATGACCCATAAATTTATTTATGCTGTCTGCATGCATTATGCTTGATATAAAATAAGTCTGGAAAATAAAAGTTTAAATGAAACTTTAAATATATCAGGGAACATCATTTATGAGGTTAGTATTGCTCCATTATCAGTTTTCTCTGAGCATTTATTAAAGAATATCTTTTGTTTTAATTTGCCCAAGACAAAGCAGTTTAGAGACATTTACAAAGATGAGGAGGGAGCCTCAATTAACCTTCATCTCTGAGATACCTTATGTGCATGAATTATGATACAACAGGGTAATTACCTGCTACCTTTTGTGGAGAAATTCTAATAAAGAAAGAAATTGATTTATACATAATGAAATTCAAGCTCTTCATTTCTTATCAAATTTTTTATTATTAGAATGGTTGTAAACTCTCATTTTGAGACCAATGGAAAAAGTTTCTAACTTACATATAAGGTTAAAGAAACTCCATTATTGTAATTTATTTCAAATTAAATTAATAACCAAGCTACAGTTGCAAAATGTACCCTTAAAAGTCATCGTGTACAATGTGGTGCTGAAGTTCATTTTATTTCCTAGAGAAACTAGACAGAAGGGTCTAAAGTCTATTCAACCATGTCTAATTTTAAATATTATTTCATCCAAAGGATGATCTTTTCTGGACTCTTCCATTTAATAAATAATTTTTAATCTGCTGTTTAAAACAATAATCCTTAGGTTACTTTTAGTTTCACAGGAAATATATATTTCTTCCTGTAAGTGACTGATGGGAAAATAAAGTGAAATGCTTTGAGGATTACTTCAAAGTTTGAAAACCTCAAAAGTTGTTTGGACCTCAGGAAAAATATAACTTACCTACAATAGTTAAATTGACTCTTAAGTTTTCTTTTTCTTAAGGTCGGTGAAGAGCCAATTAATGTCAGTCGTGTTGGTTGTGTGGGCAAAATGGGCTCTTGTCTTCCTGGAGCCAACATGAAATGAACACTACTATTTTTTTTTAACATCTTTATTAGAGTATAACTGCTTTACAATGTTGTGTTGGTTTCTGCTGTATAACAAAGTGAATCAGCTATATGTATACATATATCCGCATATCTCCTCTCTCTTGCGTCTCCCTCCCTCCCACCCTCCCTATCCCACCCCCTCTAGGTGGTCACACAGCACTGAGCTGATCTCCTTGTGCTATGTAGCTGCTTCCCACTAGCTGTCTATTTTACATTTGGGAGTGTATACATGTCAATGCTACTCTCTCACTTCGTCCCAGCTTACCCTTCCCCCTCCCCGTGTCCTCAAGTCCATTCTCTAATCAGGGCTGGGAAAGCAAGGAGGTTTGCACATCTCTGCTCTCTCCACCTAGATCTGTTTCCACCTCCACTCCCACAAGCTTCAAGAAAGGTGTGAAGAGAAAGGATATTGTTTATACCAGATGCTTCAGAAAAAGCAGGGGAGGCTGAAAATAGCACCTGAAAAAAATTGTGACAGGTTCCCCTTAATGAAACACACTTAAAATTTCCTCATCAGATTTTTATCCTACACATATTAATTAAAGCAGAAGAACATTTCTTTGGGTTTATTTAATGCTAACAAAGCCTGGTGTGCGCACACACACACACACACACATTCTACATCTAAAATATATAATAATCTAAAGATATAATAAGCTATCTTAATCATTGTGATAATTATAATAGTATATTGTTTTTCAACGAAACTTCTGTTTTCCATGGGCTATCATGCACCATAGAGAGTTAAGACATACAATGCCAAGTATTAAAATAACTGAAAAGCTCAGTAAGATTTTTTTTTCCTTCCAGTTTTCATTGGGCACTTTGGCATTGTAAGAGCAGAACCTTAATGGGAGATTCTAAAAATAATGCTTGGAGTAACGTTGTATCTGGTTAAGGTTTTTCCACACTGTTTCTTCAAATTTGCACAATTAAGAATTTGCATGAACTGGAAGCAAAAGAACAAAAGGCAATAAGACTTATGGTGGGATAAATTAGGAGTCTGGGATTAACAGATATACTCTACTACATGTAAAACAGATAACCAACAAGGACCTACTGTATAGCACGGGGAGCTATACTCAATGCTTTGTAATAACCTATAAGGGAAAAGAATCTGAAAAAGAATAGATATACATGTATGTATAACTGAATCACTTTGCTGTACAGCTGAAACTAACACAACATTGCAAATTAACTGTACTTCAATTATAACAAAGCTATATTAATAAAATTTTTAAGTGGACAAAAAAGACTTACAGAATGTGATAATCAGTCACAAAACCATACCAACTGCGTGTTGGTAGAGCTGCCGAAGACATCGTAGTTAAGATATCAGCAAAGGGATTAAAGGTGGAGTCCTCCTTCACTGTTTCACTGGGAAACCCATTGGAGCACACTCCTCAAAACATTTCCTTCTTACAAAACCCCCTCATGTTTTTTGGGGTCTGAACTTGATGATTCTGTTCACAACAGCATTTATTAGTGCTCATTCTCTCTCTCTCTCTCAAAGCACACCTCTCTTCCTCTGTCCCTTGGATACCAAGATTCTGTTCCTCTTCCCTCTCTGGACATTCCTTTTCAGGCACACTTTGTTCATTCCTCTTCCATTGTACATCTCTTGAATGCTAGGAATTGCCTGATATCTTTTCTGAGGTTTCATTCATTCTCCAGCTACCCTTTCCTCCTAATTTGTTTACTTCGATGAGCATCTATACGCAAAAAACTCCCTACTCTAACCTTCAGTCCAAACTTTTTTCTGAGTTCTAGGCTTTTACGTTCAAGAGTTAACTGAGCATCTTGACTTGGATGCATTCCTAAATGTATCATTCTTGATGCTTCCTCTCCTCTCCCCCTCACACATTATTGGTCATTTCTTCTTGTTGATTACCTCTCCTAAATAATTTTGAACCAGTCCCTGGCTTTCCATCCTCCAGCCGGTTGTGACCTGCAGATCAAATCTGGCCCACTGTCTGTTTCTGTGAATAACGGTTTTTTTTTTTTAGCATCTTTATTGGAGTATAATTGCTTTACAATGGTGTGTTAGCTTCTGCTTTATAACAAAGTGAAGCAGCTATACATGTACGTATATCCCCATATCTTCTCCCTCTTGCATCTCCCTCCCACCTTCCCTATCCCACCCCTCTAGGTGGTCACAAAGCACTGAGCTGATCTCCCTGTGCTATGCAGCTGCTTCCCACTAGCTATCTCTTTTTACATTTGGTAGTGTATATATGTCCATGCCACTCTCTCACTTCATCCCAGCTTACCCTTCCCCCTCCCCTTGTCCTCAAGTCCATTCTCTACATCTGCATCTTTATTCCTGTCCTGCCCCTAGGTTCTTCAGAACCACTCTTTGTTTTTTTAGATTCCATACGTATGTGTTAGCATACAGTATTTGTTTTTCTCTTTCTGACTCTGTATGACAGTCTCTAGGTCCATCCACCTCACTACAAATAACTCAACTTCATTTCTTTTTATAGCTGAGTAATATTCCATTGTATATATGTGCCACATATTCTTTATCTGTGAATAAAGTTTTATTGGAACACAGGCATGCCCATTTGTTGTGTGTTGCCTATGTTTGTTCTCTGCTATAACTGCTGAGTTGAATTTTGGTGACAAAGGATATATGGTCCACAGAGCTTAAAATATTTACTATCTGGCCCTTTGTAGAAAATGTTGTCTGACCTCTGTCATAGGGAATACTCACACACAGGTCACCATAGCAACTCATGCTATTTATCCCAACTTAACTCGTTGTTTGCTACCCCAACTCGAATTCTCCACAATACAATGAGAGTCACTATGTATAATCTAATTCTCATCATGTCGCTTCTTGTAATCCCTCAGTGACTCCCCCTTGCCTTTAGGAAAAATACCCATCTCCTTGGCTTGGTCAACAGAACCTTTTATGAACTCTCTCTCTTTAGCTCCTGGAGTCAAGACTCACACTGTTCCCAGTACATCAGATGACTTTGAGGTCTTCACATGTTCCATGTGACTTTAGTACATGTTATTTTTACATCTAAACATGACCCCTGGATCAGATGTCACACTTCAGGGAAACCTCCTGTGACCCCTGGAGTCTGATATTAGGTTTCTTCTTTGTGTTTGGATAGTACTGAGTTTGGACATCCTTCACTTTAGATGAAAAATGCACACTTGTCACTTGGGAAGGTTAATTTTGTGTGTCAAGTTGGCCAGGCCAAATAGTAGTCTAAATATTGCTGTGAAGGTATATTTTAGGCAAAATTAACATTTAAATAAGGAGTTTGTTTTTTTTGTTTTTTTTGTTTTTTTTGTTTTTTGCGGTACGCGGGCCTCTCACTGTTGTGGCCTCTCCCGCCGTGGAGCACAGGCTCCGGACGCACAGGCTCAGCTGCCATGGCTCACCTGTCATGGCTCACGGGCCCAACCGCTCCGAGGCACGTGGGATCCTCCGAGACCGGGGCATGGACCCGTGTCCTCTGCATCGGCAGGCGGAATCTCAACCACTGCGCCACCAGGGAAGCCCAAAATCAGTAGATTTTGAGTAAAGCAGGTTTTCCTCCGTGATGTGGATGGGTCTCATCCAATCAGTTGAAGGCTTTAAGAGGAAAGACCGAGATCCCACAAGGAAGAGGGAATTCTGCCTCTTGGATGTCTTCAGACTGAAACTGCACCATCAACTCTTCCCTGCGCCTCCAACTTGCTGCCTGCCCTGCAGATTATGGACTGCCTGGCCCCCAAAATCACATGAGCCAGTTCCTTAAAATCAGCCTCTATCTATATATCCATGTATCTATCTATCTTTCCATCCACCTACCTGTCTATCCACACCCTACTTGTTCAGGTTCTTTGGAGAGCTCTGACTGATACACCTGTCCATACAGTCCAGGCAGGAGGCAAGGAGATGACTAGCTTGTCCACCATATTGCACTAGAGGCTAATTAATATGGTGCCTGGAATGCAGTAAGCATATCTTAAATAGGAATAATGGACGGGCATGTACCTCATGTAGAAATGTATCAATAGTAAAACAGGAAACATACTGGAGAGGAAAAAATGGATGTAGTGAGAGAACAATAGTCTGTGAATCATCTCATGGAGACTCAGAAAAACTCTGCTGAGACAAACAGAGGTCTCTGAGAAGTCTACAGATTCCTGGTGAGATAGGGGCTCCACCAATGCCATTTTTCTGGGACATAGTCCAAGGGCTGGGGAGCATAACATGAGAAAGCATGAATGAAAGTCTTGCTACCTCTCAAAATATCATAAATGAGAGAAATAGACCCATAATATGGGAGTTTTGCTCCCTGCACACACCAGTCCCCAATGGAGTGTCTTGTTGTTGCTGTTGATGAAAATGATCAATGTCACACTGTGGTAGGAGCATCAGTTTTGTAGGTCACCTATTCTCAGGAACACCAGTGAGGGACGGCGCCAACAGTAGATTTACTCTGCGAAGCTGATCACGTGGGGATGGTGTAAAATGCACTGCCACGAACATTGAATCAAACTTCTATTGTGTGATGGGAATTACAATGATGGTGTTGTCTCTAAAAACGTGCTTCTGATTTACATTTTCCTCTTTTTTATATTTCAGGGTCCACTCAAACCTGTCCTGGACAAGATACCATTAGCTGCTATTTTCCACCCAAGGATTTAGCCAGAGGCTCCCCCATAAGAGTCATGTTCTCTGGGGCACCCAAGACATTATTCTTTCACATTCTTCACTCATCTGATTTATTCGCATAATTTATTTAATTAACACTTATACATAGTATTTATTATGTACAAGACACTGTTCCAAGTAATTTACTAATAATTAATGAATCAATAGTATTTACTACTTAGCAACACCATGAGATGAATGATTATTATCTATTATCCACATATTGCAAAAGAGGAAACTGAGGTACACAAGTCGGGGAGGTTGTCTAGGTGTGTGCAATGGTAAGTGTGCGAGGCAGTATCCATCACATGGTGAGGGCCCAGGGTCTACCTTCTATGTGACTCTGTATGCTGCCTGTTCTTCATTCTGTCTGGCTTTGTGGCTCCTTTTAAGTTAGTTTGCATCAGATCATCCTTCTAGACTTTCCCGGGACTGGACTTCATCACCCTTTGTTCCCCACCCCAGAGGTTCAGGCCAGTTCACCTCATTTCTAGGTTTCCCCACTTAGAACTCATCCTGGTTCTCTTACTGGTTCAGTGGTCCCCCTAGCTGGCTGGCCACATGCCCAGACAGGGAGGATGCTCGTGCTGAAAGTACTCAGCTATATCGAAGAAGAAGTTTGTTTTAAGAAAGAAAGAGGGAAAAGAAGCACAACTTATTTTTCATATCTTGAGTCAAATGGTTGAATGAAATGGGATTCCTTTAGAAGAGGAATTACTTGACAAATTAGGTTGAGTTAATCACTTGCAGGTTCAAGGAAGAGAAACAGCCTGGGTATCTCAGTTAATGGGTGATTACACCATCAAGACAAAGGACATTTCAGCACCCTCATGGATAGTCTGAGGGAAAACCAAACATGACTCATTGCTGTTTAAGGCACCGCAGTTGCACTGACCACAGCTGGCTGTGGCCATGATGCTTGGTGACCAGCGGTGTCCCACCAGGCTCATGCCTCAGCCCCTCCGGCCATGTCCCTTTCCCCGCACTGACTCCTGGGTCCTCTCCCTTCTCTCTGCCTCCTGCTTTCTGCTTCCTGATGATGTGTGTTCTCCCTGGCTTCAAACTGAATATTAAATTTGCTTCTATTAGTGGAATAGGACTCTGAGGTCATCATTCAGTTTTTCTACTTCTCTCTATCTTCTAAATTTTATCAAGGGAGTGGACATTTTCATGTATTATACTTTAAAAAAAAAACCTGGAAAATGCCAGAGGTTGTTCACTCTAAAATATGGTCATTTTTTCTTTTTATATCAGATTCTGTCTACATGATAGTTCTCAAATATTTTAAAAATTAATGATAGATTATAGATTTCATTGCTCTGTCTTCAACATTGTTAAGGAAGAAAGAGGAATATGGCCGGCTTCATAGAGTTCAACCTTATTTACCGTCCTGTTTCAGGAATTGTTTGTTCCTCCAAGTTCTGTGCTTTCCAGAACGGCCTGGACAAAGACTCTCCCTCTGTGACAGAGCCAGCCTCGAACAGGGGGTCGGGAACCTCACAAATCCAGAGCTCTGAAAAACCCCTCTTAGTGTCAGCCTCCTGCTACTTTCAAGAATCATGATTTCCTTAGACATAATAGCAAGGGAGTGTGGCAGGCGATCAACTTCATTTTTTAAAAAAATTTATTTTATTGAAGCATGGTTTATTTACAATGCTGTGTTAATTTCTGCTGTACAGCAAAGTGGTTCAGTTATACATACATATACATCCTTTTCCTTTATGGTTTATCACAGGATATTGAATATAGTTCCCTGTGCTATACAGTAGGACCTTTTTCTTTAAAAGAGATTGCCCACAGAAACATTTTATTGCTCCTGACATTTTCTTCTTAAAATCAACATTAGGATTCATTATATGTTGATGTGCTTAATCTGTCTGTTTTACTAAAATGAGAATGGGGTTTGTTTACTATTGAGTGCCTGGCACATGGGAAGCATCCAATACACATTTGTGGGGTAAATTAACAAGTGAATGTAGGTAGGCATCACCTAAGCATGCTTTCGCCACAAGACAGTATCAGTTCTGGGTTGGGGGAGGGAAGCAAAAATATCTTAGTCTTTTTATGTATAAAGCACAGGTATACATATAGTACATAAACATATACAGTGTACCTGCTGCATTACAATTTCATGGTGGGGGGCAGTTAGGGAAAAAAGAGATCTAAAAAGTTTCCTTAGATGGGGGGTGATAATGAAAAAATGCTTGAGAAAAACATTGAGACAGACGTTGAGATGAATGTATTACAATAGCTTTCATTTTTGTTCATCCATAGATGTTTTCATACCACATATAGCATTGCTGTGGGACTAAGAACTTGATCAAAGTTTTTTACTGAAGTTTAGTACTATACTTTTCCTGTAAATATGAAGTAATTTTTATTTCCAGGACAAATTAATCATAGACTTGATATAATTTGGGGGGGAGCAGCTTTATTTTTCTGTTACTAATTGCAACTAATATTACAATTTCTAAAGTATAATTAAAAAAATAAAAGACAGGTGTGTCTCATTTAATTGAATATTTATAGCACTAGTCATATTTATTCTAAGTTATTTTTTTCAGAGAATTAAGGAGGCAAAAGAAAAAGTTGCAACACTGTATGATGTTAAATCATATGTCTAGTTTTAACATCCTATGTTGGTAAAGATTTAATTGTATAAGTAATTACGTATTTATTATTTATTTTTTACTTAAACACTTCAGCTGAAATTTTGGCCATTTAGAAATGTTATTACCAATACAATAAGTCCCCTACATACTAACAAGTTCCACTCCGAGAGTGCGTTTTTAAATCCAATTTACCTGTAAGTCCAACAAAGTTAGCCTAGTTACCCAACTAACACAATCGGCTATATACCACTGCTTTTACACTTGCTTCCGGACAACCTAGGCTTTAAATAAAGATACTTTACTACTGTACTCTATACTGTGATGTACAGTAAAGTACACAAAAGCACAACCATTTGTAGAGGATGCATGCATGTGACAGTGTACGCTAGACGCTAACTTACGTGATTGGACATGTGAAGGCATGTTCGCATCTTTGAAAGTTCACAACTTGAAGGTTCATATGTAGGGGACTTACTGGTAATTTAAGACATTACATCATCCGATAAGAAGTATTCACTGCTTCAGTTTTAAAGAGTGATATTAAAATAATGCCATGGCCCTATGTGTTATTGATTAGCAAAAAGCTACTGAACAGGTAATAGTGTTTTGCCTTATAAAGGGAAAGAATTTTAAGCCAGAGGTTAATCTTCTTTCTTATTTGACTTAGAAAGGCAAAGTTGAACCTTTGTGACAATTTTTTTTTCATTGACATATAGCTGGTTTATAATGTCGTGTTAGTTTCAGGTGTACAGCAAAGTGATTCAGTTTCAGATTCTTTTTCAGAGTCTTTTCCCTTATAGGTTATTACAAGATATTGAGTAAAGTTCCCTGTGCTATAGTGTAGGTCCTTGTTGTTTGTCTGTTTTATATTCAGTAGTGTATATATGTTAATCCCAAATCTTCCCCTTATACATCCCTCTCACTGATCATTTCCCCATTCTGCAAAGTGTTCTGAGGACCACATGCAACTGAGTGTGTTTTATATTGCAACCTACAATTTGGGAGTTAATCAAGAAAATATTATGTTAATTAATTTCCTTAGCATTTCTTATCAGTACACGGGCAAACTGTCAAGCTCATTTGAAGGAAATATTTTTGTTTCAGCTACTTATTAGGCACTTCATTGATTTCAAAGTGTATTTTAGGGAATGGTGAAATATGATAATTGTAGTTCTGCTAGATTTCCTAAAGGCAGGAAAGTAGATTAGACCAAAGTGATGAACAAACCAACAAAGTAAAAGACAAGTTGTATGACACTAACTTTAATATGTGCACACAGAAAGAATAGACTTTCAAAACAGAAACATACTGTCAGTTAAGTCATGTGATAGAAAATTGGTGCCAGTATCTTTCTATAATGCAAAATTTATTTAGAGTACTGTGTCCAAAACTTGTGTGAGTGAGCACACATGCGTGGGTAAAATAAGCAGACTTCCTAAATATTGATAACTCTTAAATAAATAATCTGGCAATGGTAAACATAATTCTTAGAATATGTACTGGCTTGCTTGTGGTTTATACTTTTCATTACTGTGTTAGACAGAATAACAGCTCCTAAAAGATGTTTATGTTATACTCCATGGAATGTGTGAATATTTGGGGTTACACAGCAAAGGGGAATTAAGATTGAAGATGGAATTAAGGTTGCTAATCAGCTGACCTGGAGATGGAGAGGTTATCCTAGATTATCCTGGATTATCCAGGTGGGCCCACCACAATCACAAGCGTCCTTCAAAGTGGAGGAGGCACTAAGAAGAAATGGAGAGAGTCAGCGTAATACACTGTGAAGATTTGACCAGCTATGCTGGCTTGAAGATGGAAGGGGACCTTGAACCAAGGATGTGGGAAGTTGCTACACAGCAGAAGGCAAGAAAACAAATTCTCCCCTAGACCTTCCAGAAAGGAATGCCAACACCAGTCCTGCCAACACCTTGATTTCAGCCCAGTGAGACCTGTCAGACATCTAACCTACAGATGCAGGTGTTCTTATTGAATCTTTCAACAAGTATACGGGGCAAGGGTTGTGATTTTTATTTTACAAATGAAGAATTCAAGACTCAGAGATTTTTAAGTTGCTTGTCTAAATACTCAGAGCTAATGTCAGAGCAGCCCATGAACTCAGGCCTGTCTTGTAAAATCTGTCCTCTTTTCTCCTTCTACAATGGCTTCTCAGCCTACCAGGTACCCAAAACATCACTGGAAGTATTTGATACACGTGTGTCTCTCTTTGAGACCAGAAGGTAGGTTTATTTGTTTATTGCTATTTATTTATTTTTAACATTCCCTGTTCATATACTAGATCCAAGAGAATAAAAGAGTTGCTCAATATGTGAATATTAAAAAAAAATATATAAAAATATATAGAACTTGTTCATATATATATAGAACTTGTTCATATATAAGTTCTATTGCTGCTCCAAACAAAGAGGTATGATATTTCAGCCAGGAAATCTCATGTACTAAGGAGAACATAATTATTACATTCTATTAACCACCAGTTTTTCTCTGTGAACTCTCTAAGTTTGCTAAGCAGAATTAGCTGTTGATTCAAGTATGCTCAGATAATATATTTTCATACCACTGAGAGAGTTTGGACTAGACCCAAGTGTGTCTCTCCATCTAGATTCTGAATTCCTTGAGGAGCTGAAACATGTCTTCCTTATTCCTGGGTACCAAGTACCTTGTACATGTGCTATGAACATCCTTATGACAGAGCCTCTGGGAGGTACCCTTTGCTCACAAGTACCAGAACCAATGATGAATTACACAAGAAAGGGGGTTTAATGGAAAGATCCTGAGTGGCTCCTGGAATCAAATGAAGAGGTGAACAACCAGATCACGAGAAGATGGCCACGAGAGCAATTCATTGATCTCCCTGTAAGAGCTCTTTGACTCTCTTCGTTCAGTCACCTGCTGATTAACCTCCAGGTCCCTTCTTGCCCCAAGGTCTGTGCTCCACATATAAATGCCCAGGAAAATCCAGCTAGCCCAGCCTGGGCCATGAGCCACCTCTGAGACCATGGGTTCTACCACACGGAAGGAGAAAGATATCATTTCCCAAAGGAAAGTAGGAGGTACCAGAAGAAAGGGCCAAGAAATTGTGAATGGGCCAAAGTTATAGATGTCCTCTTCAAAAGTGCTTTGAAATAAGACAAATGGGTTCTAATCCTCCCTCTCCCATCCACTATTTGTGTGATTTTACTCTATTTGAAATTACTGTCTTCACCTCTAAAATAAAAATTATAGTAGTTTCTTTCTTATAGCGTTGTTGTGAGGATTAAATGAGATAATACATACATATGTCTTTGTCAAAGTGTGTGACACGAAGTGTGCAAGAATTGACATGTTTTAAAAAGAGAAGTGTCATACACCAAAACGTGGGGAATCATGCCTATGGTGTTGAATTGGGAGAAGTAATTTCTCTTCGTTCTTTTCACTGCAGTGATTGACCAGAGTAGATGGTTTTCAGTTGGTGTAAATAGCCAGTGTGGCCCAGTGGGGACAGACAAGAGGTTTCCTAGTAGCCCCAGGTGGCTGGGATTTCAGAACAATACAAGGGCCCATTGGTGGGAGAGAGATCAGATAGCATTGCTAACCCACAGGTTGGTAAATCTGCCCACAGATAAAATCGAGTTGATGGTTTTTACTTTTCATCAGTCTCTTTTTTTGTCACTCAGATTTGCTAGCTAAACACTGACCAGTTTCAACCTGCTTAATTTATGAAAATTGATAAGATCACAGACCATTTATTCAATAGCTTCAGTAGTCTAATTTTCTTTTGCCATATGCATTCGAGTCGTTTGAATACCATGTGGTTCTTGTCCTCGTCTTCCTTTTCATTTTTTTTTTCTACTGCATTGTTGAAAAGTTAAAGCAAAAGCTTTTAGTTAGCTGATCTGATTCTGTAGAGTTGACAGTCTCATAAGGTTAGAATTGTTTTATTACAAAAGCAAACATTTGAAACCAGAGATATACAGCTAAGAATGTTTGACTGAGCAGGTGACTTCAAAGATCAATAACTAGATAGACTTCTAGAGTTTTTTACGTTTTATGAAATGAAGTGGGACCTTTTTTTAAAAAAAAGAGTTCTTTAAAATGTTTTTTTCTTTTCCCTAGTGATAAGATCAGTATTGCATATCAAAGAGCTTGATTTCAAATAGGCACAAATACACATCTACACCATCGCTTGTGTTTTATTTCCTTCATTCTTTTTGAAGGAGCAAATATTTTATGAGTCATAACAGATTAGTTCTCCGTGCTCCTGAACTGAATCAAGTAATCCAAATGGAAGGGGCGTTTCAATGAAAGGCTTGTGCAAGGGGCAAAAGTGCTTATTTCAAGACCACACCTCACTAACTGTCCTCATTCTTTTGAAGCTTTTGTACCCAGGTGACAAACAGAACATGTTCTAGGAGTCTAACTTCTTAATTAGAGAAATGTCAGAGTGGTTACTTACCACAAGAGAAATGAAGTATTATTATTATGATGTTTTTTTGTGTGTGTGTGTGCTAAAATATGAAGACTTACCTTTGATGAGCTCCAAGCATGAAACTCATTAGCTCCAACATAAAAACCAACACTCGAATGACAGAGGAAGTGAGAATATATTGCTAATGATCTCTCCACAGTTGATGGCTGGTTTTGTTTGTCCCCTACCAATTATGAGGGGCAGTGTGATATCATGTGACTTACAACACATATGGCCAAAGCAATCCTCCTCCTGCAGTTAATGCTCAGTTCACAGGGCTCCTTCAGCTACACTTCAGGCAAATATAAAGAAGCCTTTGTTCCATGACAGAGTTAACTTTTTCCTCTGACAACTTGAAGTAACAGAAACAACAGGATGTGGCAGCAGAAATGTATGGTTGAGACATGAAAGCAGAGTGAAGACATCCTTAGGTATGGCAAGATACGCCTCAGTAAATGGAGCAGCAGTTTTAGGAGGACCAGCAGCATTTGTATCGAGAATCAAAAGATGATTTTGCTACAGCTACTGCTGTGCTGTTTGCATCCATCACTATAAAAAAGCCATTCAGTTTCATTGCAAGTTTCCACCTCTCCCTAAAATGTATGATGCCTGAGGTTAATAGCTGCCTCGTCAGTGTCTGAAAAAAGTTGGCATATTGCTATAAATTGCGTATTTCTTACCAAAGTATTTAAATAGTGCTAAGGAACGTTTAATTGCAAGTAAAGGGAAAAAGGCACATTGGGAACATCTTTTTCCAAGAAAATGTCAAAAGCTAATTCGCTTAATTAAAAGTTTGAATTATAGCACCTAATTTTTTTAATTGAATGAGAATATTATAATAATTAAAGGCAAACAATGTTTCTGAGCAATTGAGGATTAACATTAATCTTAGAAATTCAATATCCCACAGCGGACTTGATCTATGTTTCTATATTTTTAGAATCTATGTCCTATCTTTTTTGCGGAGGGGTGTGTTTTCATTAGTGGATTTAACAGACTGTGGCTATGTGTGTAGAAAATAACCTGAACCCCATTCTCATGGTTTATAGTTATCTGTTATCATCCTAAAAGCAATTCTTTATGGTATTCTATAGAACATGTTAGGAAACTTGGAGGTGATATGGCTATTCCCATGAACAGTCTAGAGTCTCTGTTATTTAAAATTATTTCTGAGAAATCATTTGGTAGAATGATAGGCATTTAAAAGGATAGGAATTTAGTTAACCCTAAAAGTAATTAATAGAGTCGCCAGGATTTGGAAGGGGAGTTCTATCCTGCATGAAGATGGTTTGAGGGGATGAGTTCTCTATTTCCATGGAATGGTATACCAGTAGCCCCCCTTTTTTTAATGTCTTTTTTTTGCGGGGGGGCTGCGTTGGGTCTTCGTTGCTGCGTGCAGGCTTTCTCTGATTGTGGCGAGAGGGGGCTACTCTTTGTCGCTCTGTACAGGCTTCTCATTGCGGTGGCTTCTCTTGTTGTGGAGTACGGGCTCTAGGCGCACAGGCTTCAGTAGTCGTGGCACATGGGCTTCTATAGTTATAGTGCACGGGCTTAGTTGCTCCGCAGCATGTGGGATCTTCCAGGACCAGGGATTGAACCCGTGTCCCCTGCATTGGCAGGTGGATTTTTATCCACGGCACCACCAGGGAAGTCCCACCAGTAGCCCTTTTAAGTTGACATTTGTAACCTAAAGTGGAAAGTGCCAGCCATCTTGATGTTGAATATGACTAAAATGTATGATTCTCTCATGCATTTGCCATTGAGACATTGTGTAAATTGATTACATTTGCAACTGTACAGGGAGAAGGCTTGGAGCTCCCAGGTAGAGATGTGATGCTCAGTGCAAAAAAACACTTCCCAGTAAACCACCTGGCTCTTACCGTCCCAATTTTTTCCAACTGGAAATGGGGAAAATAACTTTCATTTTGCTTCATAGGTTTGCTGGGTAAGATGTGCATTCCCATAAAAGGAAAATGCTAGGTCAATAAAAGGAACCTGTGTTTAGCCCCGGAGTATACCAGCCAGCCAAGTCCCTCCTGTTGGCTGGATGAGAGGTGTGTTACACCTCAGCCTCTCGGCATGGGTTTCGGTTGTCTGACAACATGCTTATTAAGAGTGACAAGCCAAGCTGGTGGGGTCTAACTTCTACACTTGGAGGAGAGGTGTGCTAAGAAGAGGTCTCAATGAAGCTTTCTAACCAGGAGAGCACAAAACATGGGGCAGGAAGGAGCTGGCTTCTCAGTGGCTTTTAGGGGTAATCTCGTTAAGAAACAGAGGAAGATTATTTAAATGCCTCTTAAGCAGCAGTTCCTCCCCCTTGATATTTTCAAGGCCAGTAATCTGGTCTTTGTTTCATTTCAGGGCTGCCAGCCTGACTAGTGATGGGGTTGGCGTGCAGCTGAGGCTGGCAATGGGCTCACCGCCGTCAGATGCCAGCTTAACTGGATGCTCCTAGAAAAGCCAGAATCCTGTGCTTCCAATGCCAGCTCTGATTTGTATGAAACCAGCAGGTAATTTTCTTTGTTTGGAGGGATGATTTTATTTTCCCCTTTCATGATACACAATTAATTTTCTGGCTGGAAACACTCTCTGGAAATACTGTGTCCACGATACATTGGTACATAAAGCACCAGGTACATAGGAAGCAATCAGTAAAAAATGCATTTCAGCAAGATTGTTTTGTGTGCGTGAGATATATCACCCATGTGGGTTCTGACCGATTTGCTTCCTGAAAAATTGAACCTGAAAGGCTTTATTGCAAGGGTTAATGCTTTTCTTACTATGCCAGTGAAATCGGAAAAGCTATTTAAATGCTCAGTTACAACCTGAAGGTTTCTTTTTTCCCGATGCATTCTAATTTTGTACGTAACCCCTATGATGCATGTCAATGAACATAAACTTGTATAATAAATTGAGAAGAATAATTTTTTTTAGCTAGAAATGAGAAAGACACGGATTTGCCTTGAAACAGGTTGACATGATTCACTGAGGTTTTGGCTTATGATTCCTTCCTTCTTAAGGAGCTAGTTAGCTGAAAAACCTCAAAGTATTCATCCTTTTTTTTTTCCTTGCAGAGAAACCCTAAGCTGCAAAACATGCTAACTATAGAAAGCCATTCTCAAAATACACGGTCGTTTTCTTGGTAGAAGGTTGGTGATGGTGGAATGTGGATGGCTGTCCGTTATGCTAACATTTCATCTAATCCCTTCAAAATTAAGTAAATTAAATGCTAATAAAACTCTTTTACTGAAGTGTCTACCAGCTCCGTGAAAGTCTCAGAGGGATACGTACAGCTGCATTTGGGGTTCCAATAGAGTGCAAGATTATTTTCTCAAGTTTCAAGCTTAACTAAGCTGAAGATTTTCCTGGTTCTGTGTTGAGGTGGGAGGTGGTGGTGTAAGGATTAATGAAGCCATTTTTGAAAACCGTTGCTAATTAGACTAAAATGAATTGCACATTTATTGGACCGTTGCCCATCACGGACACTTCACTGTGTTTTGTGTGTGGAGCACACATAGCCTATTTGGTATCTTTCATAAACTTGTTTAAGTCAGTAGTAATTCCTTGTTAAATATCCAAATCTTTGGGGAATCAAGCTGTAATCCAAAATAAACTAACTGTGGAAAGTCATGTGTATCTGACTATTATGGAATCTCGTGAAATGGGTAGCAAGGTCATTCAAATTTCTATTTGACAATAGCCACTATAAAGTAACGGTTCCCTAGTGGCCAAGCTGATTTTAAATAAAAGCATCTGAGGTATTTTCTGGAGGTTTAGAATATTTTTTTTTGAAATATTTGATACAAAATTGGTTTGGAGAAAACATAAGAGTGCCTACTACATGACAATAGAAAAGAATATTAGAAAAGGTTTGTGTGTTTATGAATTCGTTGCTTGTTTATGATATTTTCCAAGGCAACATCAAAATTGTTTTCATGTTGTTACATGCAAAAAACTAACCCCAGTGACCAAATAGATTGTGTAGAAATAGCTCCTTTCTATAGGTGTTTTTTAACAATACATTTTTGGACAGCACTTTCTAAAAATTCTATTTCTGTAATCAGAAATGGATATAAATGTCCAGAAAAATGAAATCCTTTGCTTGCCAATACTTCTGATCACTCCAAATATGATATGCTGGCTGATCACAGAAAATGTGGAATATATATAGTTACACAAGCTGAGTCTGTATTTTAACCAGGATGTGTGATTTCTGTAAGGAAGTTGGGGGAAAGTAAGTGGGGTAATTACACCTACCCAGCTCAGTTCTGCTCTGACTAAGGTTGTGTCCATTACAGAAAACATGTGTTATCTTCAATATGACAACGGTTACTCTGGTGAACAGTCAAATATGTTATCTTGGTCCACGGTTCTGCATATTGGTGGGACAATTTTTGTTAATGGCTGAAGTAGTTGGATTGTACACTGTTCTTTGGCTGTCAGTAGTTTTACACTGAACGGATTTGACTGCAGCAGAAACTGCTATTCAGCATTCTGGATTAGGAAGCAAGAAGGAACTGACATACTCAATCCTATTTAAGCAGAATAAGAGCAATACAAATAAACTCTAGAGCAATTTCATCAGTTGGCTGCCTAGAAATGATGATTATGCCTTGTGTTTTTAGTTGGAGATTCATGGATAAACCTCACACATTTGTTTAAAATTTGGGGGTGTGGCGGGTAAGGCAGAGTAGAATTTTGTTCAAGATAAAACATGTACTTTGCTCTGTTGGGCAGGAATATATAAAGGCTCAAAGGCTCCCCCCAGGCCACCCCACCCCACGTTTGTAGACATTCAGGATTTGATAAGGAAAATCAAATGAATTTTTGTTCATTGAAGAGACATGGTAATATGCAGCAAAACATATCGGAAACCCCCAGGTGGGAGATGCTTCACGATTCCGGTATGTATCATGACAACTTTGGGATTTTTTAAAACATAAGTTGTGGTGCAGAAATACCTCTGGAGAATCTAAAAGAAAACAAATTATATTAAAAATATGTTCTTGAATTGCACAGCTATTGAGTTGCTACTGTAAATTCAAATAATCTATTGTGTTTAGGGTCCTTCACAGCGTTATTAATGTCAATGTGTTATTTCCATATGACCAACCAGAAGGCATCCTCAATTTTAAAATTATTATTTTTTGTGGTTATTCATAAATATTTGTACAACGTTTAAACTGGAAAATGTTTTAGTCATTGGCAGACATTTGCATGTTTTCAAGAATGAGGTAATCCAATATTGCAAGTCATGTTAAAAACATTGATGTATAATAAGAAACAAGATATATCTCATCTTCCCTAGGACTCTATAAGGCCAAATGAATATCAACCATGCTTTGTATTTTTATTCATATTTAAAGAGGCAATGATGACAGAGTTAATCTTTGGAGTTACCACAGATATGATTTTGATGCCTGGCTTTTCTTTATGGTTTCCAGATACAGCTGATCCTTTAGGGAATGATTTTGCCCACATTTTTTCAGGGAACATTCCCGCTTGGCTCTCTGCAACTTTACGAGGAGTGGTACCTGGACACAGTCTGTTCATATCACCAGCAACTGAATGGGTCTACTCTTGACTATTCATGCATTTGGTGGCTCATAAAAATCTTAGTTTTTAAAGAGTTTTTGAAGGTAATTTTAGACCCAATCCCCTCAGCAAGAATTCTCCTTTGCAACACTCCTGTGAAGTGCTGTGGATCAGATGGGGATGAAGCAGAGCACAGAGTCACACATTCTGGTTAAAATACAGACTCGGCTTGTGTAACTCTTAGCAATGGCAAAGTCATGCTCCAGAGAAGCAGAGGGTGGATACTAACAAAACACCACAATGAAGTAAAAGGTCTCGAAATACAAGCTGTTGTGAGTTGAGTGGCTGATGGGAAATCAAGTCTGGACCAACAAGAGCAGCCTTGATTTCGGGAGTTTGGGACCAACAGATGAAACTAGATCAATTTGCCTTAAGTTCAGCATCTTTGATCCTGCATGACTTTGAAAGAATGAGACAATGTTTTCCTGGCCACACACTGAAATATTTTAAAAATATCACTCTCTACCTGACAGTAAATTCTGGAGCATGTCCAGTGATAAGAGAACATAACTTCAAGGTAGATATTTTGATTAGTTTTAAAAATATATAACGACAATCCTATTTTTAATTGCATTTATTATGAGCCTCTTCTTTTGTCAGATTATTATAACTTGAAGAGAGAGTCCTGTTGCTTCAGTTAGTGGTAATTTCTCAAATACTGTTACATCTGCACATGTGATTTATTAATAGATGCTTAAATTTATGATATTAATGAAGAATTCTTGAATTAAAAAAAATCACATATCTTCTGTGTGGCCTGAAAATATAAGATGTTGGAAATTGTTTTGAAGGATTTTGAGATCTAGAGAAAGAAAGGGTCCAAGTTCTGGACATGCTTCCAAGTGCCCAATGGATAGATGGTCAATCAAGAACTTGGTGAGGGTGTGTATGGGGGCTGTGGTTGGTGGAATTGCTGTGGCAAAAGTTAGTCCCAGTGGGGCTGCCCTTTGTATCTCTGCCCTTCCTGTCTCTTTGGGAGTTGGGGTCTCCCTTATGGGAGAAAGGGCACAGTCGGCCCTGGAGGGCATCTGCTCCCATGTCCCACCTGGACCTCGTTGAGGGTCTGCTCCCTCCCAGCTTCAACCAACCAACCCTCAGAATCTTTCTCTGTGCTGGCGTATGTGACTGGAGAATGGAGAGAAACAGGTAAATAGTGCATGGCCCTGAAAATGTCTCTTTTCTGGATGAGAATGAGAAATTAAGGGCAGAGTAGGGCTATATGGGTCATGGGAATACAAACTGGTGTGGGCTTTGGGCAAACCAGTACCATTTCATTAGTTCTTTTTTATAAGGGAGGAATCGGCTTCAAACAGCTGTGACTGCCTTGAAACCAAAACCTCGAATTTTTTAACCAAATCAAAGGTGCCTCCTATAGCTCATCCTTCATCCCAACTTCATTCTCAGGACCTATGTACGTTGTTTGTTATATGATGTAGAGCAGTGGGTCTCCAATTTTAGCACAGCAGAATCACATGGATGGCATGTTAAAACCCAGGTTGCTGGAACCCACCTCCAGAATTTTTGATTCAATAGGTCTGGGTAGAAACTGAGAGTCTGCATTTCCCACAGGGTCACAGGTGATGTTGCTGCTGCTGGTCTAGGGACCATGCTTGGAGAACCAGTGATGTAGAGGAAAGCTTGGTGGGATTTATATCAGAATCACCTGGGGGGTCCGGTCTGTATGAAAGAATGTCTGGTAATATATTACCTGCTAGTAACTAAGCATTCTAAATGCAACTCCTGATAGATTTAGTAATGCCAGCCAGTGCTACATTCAAGAGCGTCTCGGGCTGGAAGTGAATTATGACAAGCTTGGAAGCTCTACTCTTTGGAGAGTAAGTGTGTGATGGGAGAAGAAGGTGATGGGAGCTTCTCTGATACTGATTTTTGGTAAAAATGTGTCCTAAATTTTAAGGAGCATCAGTTTGATACAATTCAAAGCTTCGACTTCACTAAATCAAAATTTTCATTTTTAAGTCTGGGATTTATATACATTTTGATCTTAACCAAATGACTAAACTTATAAATATATTTTTCTTTCCCCCCACAATGGCAGCCTTTTAATCACTTTGTTTTTGTAAGAAGCTGTATGAAGTATTTTGCATGAATAATTATAGTTATGTAGATTCCACTGCAAATTTTTTGTACTAAGTAAAATGATTTTTACTGTAAGGACTTAAAAAATACTCAGCTAGCATACTAAATACTTTCATGTGTTGTAGTACAATAGCATATAGTTTTAAATTTGCAATTAATTCATAGGTGACAAGAATGCTATTCAGATTGTATTTTCCATTCTAATAGATTTATATTTAATATGAGTAACTGACATACACCAGGAATGAAAAAGCAAATTTTCTTTATGTATGATAATAGGTGCATCTCATGCAGGAGAAGCATTAAAAAAAAAAAAAAAAAAGAAAAAAGAGTCCAAACATTCCCTATTGTAGGATCACTTTCCAGTATATTTTATTAGGTAATGTGTGAATATATGTATAATTTACTAAAAAGATATGTTTAGCTACTTACCTAGTTACTCTACTAAATATTTTACTAAATTCTTACACATAGTATTTCATAAACAGGTTCTGGTTTTGCCATCTCATGTACATTGTTGACTTAAATTACTTACCTTACTGAATTAAATTATAGAAGGAAAATATGAATCATATTAGGGAGATGTCTGTTTCCCAGTTGCCTCTTTCTCATGTGGAAGTCCCATGTTTTTATTCTCACCTGTCCTCTGCTGCCACTGGGATACACTGTACACTCAGGGTTGCAAACATGGCAGAATACACTTCTGCTCTGTAGTTGAGGTAGTCAGGGATATTGTTCTGAAGTGGATTCAGCCTTATTGTTACACCTGGCCCACTGCTCATGTCTTGGTATAGATGCAGTCCTAGAGCTTCTGGTCAATTGGTGGCTGGCCTTCCTTTCACGGTCCATTTTTCACAATGTGAGCTAATCATTGAGCTTCATACTTTTTCCCCTTATTGGCTAGTGAATACAGTCTGGGACATTTTCTCAGTTATTATCACATCCTCAGGCAGTTTTCCTTACAACATAGGCAACTTGTTAAAAATAGGGTCCAGTACCTACTTTATCACTGGACATGAACAACCTCCTTGTTTTCACATAGAGGGTCTTGTGTTCTTATTGCTTAAAAGAGTTGCCCAATTCTCCTTGGACCAGAACCAGTGTCTTCCTATTTTGCCCCACCTAAACCTAGGCATCTCTTATTTTATGTTAATATAGGATGAAGAACCTAATTTTGATTTACAAGTTAGAGATGTCAGAAATCTGTTCTGTTAAACTCAATGTTTACCAAAAGTTGCAGTTCGTTTTTGCAGTTCTCTTTTCCACAGTCTAACTTTCTCAACACTGTTAAAGTCCCCTTTCTCTTACTCTTGGGCAGTTGTTGCTCTTTCTCTTATCTTTGTTAAAAAATAAATATAGTGAAAGAAAGCAAGAAAACAAAGGAAAGCAAATTTACTGAGTGTCTTATTACTTGGGCCTATTTAAAGGTCTTGTACTAAATTTCCCTTGAAAGGATTTTCCTGATTGGATTCTAATTTCAGTTAGTATCTGTTACCTAAAACTTCACAATGATATAATATTGATTTTGCTCCTTTGTTTTATTTTTACAGGAACTTATTTAATATAGAGAACAACATCAGCAAATCTTTCAAATCAATAGAGCTTTACCAACATGCAATAGTGTGTGTTTCTTATGAATGCATTAGAGCAAGTAAAAATTCATTTTTAACTCATTAAAAATTCCTAATTATAACCTAAGTGTTGCCTGGATGGGAAATATTGTGATTTATTTTTTGGTTTATGGATTTAAAATCTTTGTTCAAGTATGGAGGTTCCTTAAAAAA
Source organism: Mesoplodon mirus (assembly GCF_964341445.2). NCBI lineage: Eukaryota > Metazoa > Chordata > Mammalia > Artiodactyla > Ziphiidae > Mesoplodon > Mesoplodon mirus. The sequence continues at coordinate 73,081,582 of NC_138993.1, read as the reverse complement.
CTAAAAATAGAACTACCATATGACCCAGCAATCCCACTACTAGGCATATACCCTGAGAAAACCATAATTCAAAAAGAGACATGTACCAAAATGTTCATTGCAGCTCTATTCACAATAGCCCAGAGATGGAAACAACCTAAGTGTCCATCATCGGATGAATGGATAAAGAAGATGTGGCACATATATACAATGGAATATTACTCAGCCATAAAAAGAAATGAAACTGAGCTATTTGTATGAGGTGGATAGACCTAGAGTCTGTCATACAGAGTGAAGTAAGTCAGAAAGAGAAGGACAAATACCGTATGCTAACACATATATATGGAATTTAAAAAAAAATGTCATGAAGAACCTAGGGGTAAAACGGGAATAAAGACACAGACCTACTTGAGAATGGACTTGAGGATATGGGGAAGGGGAAGGGTAAGCTGTGACAAAGTGAAAGAGAGGCATGGACATATATACAGTACCAAACATAAGGTAGATAGCTAGTGGGAAGCAGCCGCATAGCACAGGGAGATTAGCTCGGTGCTTTGTGACCACCTGGAGGGGTGGGATGGGGAGGGTGGGAGGGAGGGAGACGCAAGAGGGAAGGGATGGGGGAACAGATGTATATGTATGACTGATTCACTTTGTTATAAAGCAGAAACTAATAAAAAAATAAATAAAATAAAATCCTTGCTCAGTATGAGGCTTTGAATGGATTTAAGTAAAATTCTAGTTTGTAACTTATTTAGATTTTTATATTTATTGTAAATCTCAAAGCAGGAGAAAAACCAAGGTTTGAGTTAATTTATTTCACATTTTAGTTCCATGATAAGTGTTTAGTTAAAAAGAAATTAATTCTTTTCTGAGTATTAAACATTGATTTGGTAAGTGAAATAAGTCAGAGAAAGACAAATATATGATATCACTTATTTGGGGAATCTAAAAAAATGATACCAATGAACTTATTTACAAAAGAGAAATAGACCCAGAGACACAGAAAACAAATTTAAGGTTACCAAGGGGAAGGTGGGGGGAGGGATAAATTAGGAGTTTGTAATTAAAGGATACACACTACTATATATAAAATAGGTAAACAACAAGGACCTACTGTATAGCACAGGAGCTATATTCAATATTTTGTAATAACCTATAATGGAAAAGAATCTGAAAAAGAATATACATGTATATATAACTGAATCACTTTGCTGTACACTTGAAACTAACACAACACTGTAAATTAACTATACCTCAATAAAAAAAAAAAACAAAGAACAAAACCCTTACAAAACATTGATCTGATTTTTTCATATTATTGATCCAAGGCACATGGACGAAGTAGAAGCACTTACACCTGAGATGATGCAATGTAGGTTAGGGATTATTCTATGACATTCTTGATATTGGAAGACGGAGACTTTTCCAAATTTAAATCTATGTTATCCTGGAATTCTTCACTATAGCAAGTTTCATTCATCATATTCATTAGCAGCTGATTATAGTTGGAAAAAACCAGAAAATTGTGTTTTTATCTGAAGTACATTAGAAAAATAAAGATTCAAAGAGAAATCCACTTCAACTTTTTACTTTTAATAATGTAATTTTTAGGCTTATGAAAGACCAGTAGTTATTTTCCCCTAAATAATGATCATCTGTTGAATGCACTCATGAAAACATAAGTTAAGAAAGGTGATATTTATTTTTACCTTCTCTCCTCTTGAGACAGAAAATCTTTTCAAGATTTCACACCATAGCAGCTCAGAATATATAAGGTCTATTACATCACTTTGTAATGTATTTTGGGTCGTTTTGGAGCTTAAGCCATACAAGGGAGCTGGCACCTTGCAAGGTTCTCTGACAACAAAGGTATTAATTGTCTGTTACAGATGGATTTATTCCTAGATTTTAATTAAATATGTTATTCTTAAAAGAAAATGAATACATGCTATTTTATAGCTTGCCTGCTGGCATCTCCAAAGAGCCTGGGATGAGCCCTAAGAGCAGGGGCTTTCACGGTGACCTGGATGATGGTATGGGCAGAGGTGGGTTATCATTGATATTCTTGCGTAGTAGGCAAAGAGGAAATGACCTTGGTTTCTGTATGAAGCTTTTGTAAGTCAGCCGAGCCTCAAATCATAGATTCTAGGCTGCACTCTCTAGGTTGAGAGTTTAGACAATAGATGAGCCTTGACTCACTGTTGAAATTAAATTATTTTCTTGTCTGTTTAAAAAAAATGTTTCCTACTGAAATAGAAACCTGTTTTGAAGTATGGAAAGATTTGGGAAACCTTGATATCTTAGCCCTGACCATCCCTCTCTCCTTCTCCTAGAACAATAATAGCTATAGGATAAAATAACTTGATGTGAATACAAAACTTTCTTATAATGAGCTTATAGAAAATCTCCTGTCTGTGTAATAACACATATTGACAATGATTAATGTATTATAATATAAAAAGGTAGAAACCTCTTCCCAGATAAACTAATCGGCGAAACACATTTCTGACTGCTTGACTCTCCGTTTAAATGCAAAGGAACTTTGAAAGAGCATATGTTACATAAGCTTTATGGTCACACCATTAGCACAATTGGGGGCAGACTCTGTGGAATGCACTGGGTCCAGTGGAAAGTAATGTAAACCCTCTCTTAAATTGTAGAGCAGTGAGAACTCGTTATTCCAGTCAAATCATCTCATTTGACTTAGCAGCATCTTAGACATTTGAATAAGTTGCTGTAGTTTATTAAACCAAATGAGTTGCCACGGGATATTAAGACTCAGAGATTGTGGGCAGATAGCGAGTCTCAAGGTGTTTACTTTTCCCTTTTCTGTGGACTTGTCCTGTCAGAATCACGATACCATTTGCCAGGGGGGAAGCTCCAATTGATTTTCCTCTCCATCGAATGGAATTTCTGGAAAACTGTGTCAACTGAAGCATACAGCTAGGAGCTTATGTTTTTCCCCACCCTCTCCCTGTCATGTTAAATTCCTAGATAGACATTAACTCTGCCCTTGGTACCAGGGCTGTTGAAAACAAATTCTTCAGCAAAGTTAACTGATGGAGCTCTGTGTGGGAGGTATTCTTTTTCTTTTTTTTTTCCTTTTAAGAAGTGTCTTGAATTCTGAGACAAATGTACATTTTTTTCATCAGATCAATTCTTGGCCTCACTTTGTAATTTTCCTCCTGTTCGTGTATCACTTTGTTTAATGGTGGACTTTCCATGGCGTCTTATATGGTAACTTCAGTGCTTTAGGACAAGTTAGAACAGTATTCAGCTTGTAAGGGTCTTTATAATTTTTAATGGGCCAGACTGGTGAATAGTCATAAGACTTAGTAAAACAACTGGCAGGAAAAATTAGGATTTCTCAGGAGATTAATGACTTTCAGGATTTTTCTTTAGATGGTCCTGCCACTGGGCCTCTGGCCTTAATCAAAACCAAGTGAAACTTTGAGCCAGTGTCTAGAGTCGGTGCCTTTAAAACGTGGTTGGAAAAATTCTAACAGTTTTGAGTTTCTGCTACTTCTGATGATTGATGTGTTAATTCATTCATTCGTGTAATGAACACACCTACAGTGTGCCTGGAAAAATAAAACCTGAATGGTTCTCTAGCATTTCTTAGCTGGAAAGGAGTGACAGATGTGTAAACGCATGGCCACGACACAATATAACAAGTGAAGACCAAGCACCAGGGCGGTTCCATTGGGGATGGTCTTGGAGAGAAAAGAGGCCCTTACAGGTCTGGAGGTTTCTGGAGGGTCAGTAGGAGTTGCCCATGGTCATTGAGCAGGAGATTGCAGTTCAAATAAAGAGAAGTCTGAAAACAGATGGAAGCAGGAAGCAGCCTGATGTGCTCACAAACGATTAATGGCTTGATGTGGCTGGAGTGCAGAATGCAGGGGTCAGGGAGTTTGCACAGTGGACAGTGGGAGCTGCATCCAGAGAAAGATGGAGGCCATATTATCACAAGCATCGCACACTGGGGTCAGCTCTTTGGAGCGCTGGAACCACTGAAGGGTATTAAAGCAGATTGTGACATGCCAAGATTTTTGGTTTTGAAAAATCGCTTCAGCAACAGAGAGTAGACTGAATGAGAGGGCCTCGGGCTAGAGGCAGAGAGGTAGGTCAGGAGGAAAATGAAACGATCGAGGAAAAAGATGAGGCTACAGCGCAGCTGGCGCCCTGAAAACTTCCTGCTCCGGTGGCAGAACATTTTTGCTTGTGAAGTGGAAATGGGAACCATGACTCATGGGAGAGAGTGAGCCTGAAATGTTTGGGAGTCTTAGAAGGTTGAGAAGCTGCCTTTCACCTCTTTGGAGTGGACACAATTTGGTGCAAAGGGAGACTGAAAAGGCATGTTGAATTATTAACACCGTTTGGAGTGGCCAGTCAAGCTAAGCCACATCAGGTATCAAGCTTCTGACAGAGGAGGTCTTAGAAACACAAACATTGATCCTGAAGGCATGAAGGACAATGAACAATTAGAGGAACACGACGCTGGTAAAATTAATTAGGATGGTGGCTTTGAAAGGACTTTGTAAACTGTAAAGCAGTGTACAAGTATTAGATGTTGCTGTTATCTTCCGTATGCTAATAGAATCTGGTGTCAGCGCCAGTCAGGAGGGACAAATGGATTTGTCCTGTTCCATAGTCATAGAATTAAACCTGAGCCAAGTCATAAGCTCATGAATGCATCATTGCAAAGCACGTGTCTTACCAATAATATGGCATAAGCTTCACCTCTGTGTGTAAAGAATACTGTACAATAACCCCGGATATTCTGGTAAATTTTCTTTCAGTTTAACCAACTTTTCTAGAGCTCCTCCTATGTCTTGTGTAGAGAGTCCAGTAGTAAACAAGACCCAGCCCCTGCCTGGAGGAAGTCACAGGTTAGTGGGAATTTCAAGTACAATTTCCCCAAGGGGAAACACATAGGGAGGACTGACTGCAGGGCACCTGGGGAGCACGTAGCTGGTCCTAAGGGTCCAGGAAGGAAGTCACATCTAAGTCCAGACCTGAAGAGAGACAGGAGTTAGCTAAGGGAAAGGAGTCCATTGGGAGCAGAGGAGAAACCTTGTGATTTCTGGAGGTGGGAGAGAATCTATGTTGGGAGGATGGTACCTCAGGACGAGATTATCAGGGAAGAAGAGAACTAGTGCATGGAATGGTCACCGAGCGCAATGAGGGCCGTGGTTTAGAGGAAGCCCAGACCACACAAGGGAGAGTTACCTAGGACGTGACAGTGTCCTGTGCACACCACGGTGGAGAGGCATATGAGTGGGTGGGATGGAGCGATATTTGGGAGGTCTCAATGGCAAGACTTGGCAATGGACTGGATGTCGGGGCGGAGAGCCAGGGAAGGTCAAGTCAGAGGTGCTGGCTCTGGCTTGTGCAGCTGTGGTGCAACGGATGTGCAATTAATCATGGTGTTAATCTCTTATAAAATCATAGCTTCGTATTACGTTTCATTTCACACTTTCCTAGGAGACTTATTTATTTTTGCTATACAGTGATGTAATAAAATACCCCAACTTGCTCTTTCACGGAGGAGGAGAACTACATGGGGGGAAGAGCAGGTGTGGAGAGAGGATGAAGGGTTCAATTGCTGAGCTGGAGGTGCTGGTGAGATAGTCTCTGTTGGGTAATGTGGACTCTGGGACCAGAGAAAGAGAGAGATAGAGAGAGAGATATATAGAGAGAGACAGGGAGAGACAGAGAGAGAGAGAGAGAAGGAGGCAGGGGGTGGGGTAGGGTGAAGAGGGGGTTGGGGGCTCTGAACGAGACATACAATGGATGGTAATTGAGCCTATCAGATCCGATAAGATCCATCTCATATACAGATCCTCATCAAAACAATATTGATGATTAATATAGAAAATTCCATACCAAACAAGGATTACAAAAACACATTTAAGGGAGTTAAATTTTTGAAGATTGAAACTTGTATGAGGAAACTTCAGGCTCTTTGGATCCTCTGTCACGATAATACTAATCATTTGAATCTCTTAAAAAATTAACTCCTTTGATATTATTAACTAATAACATTTGACTTTCCCATCAGAGAGTTTATCTTGCTGGCAAATCTTTAGTTATTTTTTTGCAATGCCATGGTGCTAAAATATGCCTGTCTGTGATGGGTCGATACTTGTCTTTGTATTTAAAAAATATTTCAATGTTCTAAACATGCTCATCTTGTGAAACTAGTTTTCTCATATTTCCCCATAAATAGTCCATTGTCAGTGGAAAGAGGTTTTCTTTTCTGATGGAAAATATTTCAATGTATTTGAAAATACACTATTTTCTATCTCTACACTCAGTTTTTTCTTTCTCATAAAACATATATAAGTACAGAAAACTTATACTAAAACTTTCACAATTCTATGTTTTAATTATGTTATAATCTAAAATTTATTTCAGTCATTTGCCTTAAAAAATAATATACGCTCATTTTAGAGACTTCACAAGCTGTTGTAGGTGTAAATTGGAACAAATTATCTCCTTCTTTCCTTTTCCAATGTTAACCCCTTGTAGTAACTTGGTAACAATTGCTGTGTACTTTTCCTTCCTTTGCATATTAAGTTATGTACAAACATGTCCAAATATTTTTTGTTTTTTTGTTTTACAAAACATTCTGTATATGACATTCTAAAATTAGTAGGTTTTCTCGAACAGTTTTATCATGGAGTCCTTCCAAGTAAGTATGTATCAATCTATCTTAATCTTTGAAGGCCCCAAAAGTATTTCAGACGTGTGCATCATAATTTAAACAATATAACCCGACTGATGGCTCTTCAGGTTGTTCCTGGTTTGCAATCATTACCAACAGTGCTGAAAGGAGCAAACTTCTTCATGTCAATTCATGGGCTGGGACTTTTGTTTTTATAGGGAAAAATAAGCAAATGAACAAAAAAAAAAGACGAATGATTCGACATACATCTAGGTAAAAGGATAAGATTTGTTAGAGCAAAAGAAATGCAAAGGACCAACACGTGTATGAAGACATTCATGTCATTAGTAGTTAGGGAAATTCACATGCAAACAAAAAACATTAAAAAAATGAAAATAAAAAACCAAAATGCCAATTTTCACCCATTGTGTTGGCAGAAGTTAAAAATAGTTATAACATCCAGTGGTGGCAAAAATATGGGGAAAAGAGTTCTTAAACACTATTATCTTACATTTTTGAGAAAGACTGTGTCAGTGTTTCATAAAATTAAATACGTACAAGCCCTTTGATTCAACAATCTGACTCCTAAGAATTAACTTGGACTATTTTTAGAGTATACCTAGAAACAATTGAGAAATGAGTGATGTGGTAAAAAAATTTCCCAAATATTTTTATTGATAAGAATAAAGCAAATACAAGAAGCAATTGTAGGGCAACTGGGATGGGAAGCAATGAGCAATTCCCTCCACGTACTAACATTTATCCTACCCTGCATATATTTTCTCACGATATTTAATGGCTCCTTTTGAAACAAATGATATGTACCAGTGTTTTCTAATCTGCTCAAAATGCATGCATGAAGGGAATAAATAATTTTTAAGCCAATGAATTAAGTCTTACCTGAAGTTTAGAGACATATTAATCCTGTCCGGTTGTTCATGAGATGCATGAGACCACATTGTAGCGGCTCTGGTTCTCCAGACAGAAGGAGGGGCTGGTCCTCTATGCCCAGCGTGTGGCTCTGAATTTATCTGTAACCTGAGTCTTAAATAGGACACGGCTTGATGTGAGAGGGGAGGGGCAGATCGGGAGCTCAGAGCACCGAGAGCATTAGGAAAGGTTGGACCCTATTGTGATTGGTATTGTACAGACGCATCCCGGTTTGCAAAACCAGTAGGGGGCAGACCTAAGCTCTCAGTGCAAGGGTCTCATTGTAGACTCTGGAACATAACTATTGTGCCCTTGGAAGTCAACCAGGACTTCTTAAACATAGACCTTTGCTTCTGGGCGCCATCTCTGTAAAGCCTTCTCAGGCCCCCTTCCTCCCTGATTTTACACAGAAGGAACCCCTGTCTGCTTAAGCCCCACTGTGATGGCTCTATTATTTCATTCGTGAAAGTACCTTGCGGGCTGTGTCCCATTGTATTTTGTGAGCCTCAAATGAAATTAGGAATGGAAAAGAACTTTGGAAACCCTCATGTGCCAACTAGATATGAATTATTTGTGGTAACATCCTCTTTTGGGAAGGAGATTGGTTTCTTGGTCACTGTCCTCTCTGTCACTTTCTATTCTTCTGCTTGAGATCCTCCCTGAAGTCCACAGCATTTCTATGACTCTGCTCTTTTCACTCATATTTCTAGATAAGTTCTCAAGTCTTGCTTGCTTGGAGGTTTGCTAAGTATTTTAAGAGAGATGTTAAGATAATGTTTGTGAGAAATTTCAGAAGCCTTGAAGTCTGGTGGTGGTAGGCACCTCTGGTTTCCCTGGGACTGGAACTGGAGCCAGCGGACATGATTCTGATTGTCTTCACTGATCCAGCCATCATTCCAGCTCCTTCCAACCAATTACTCTCTCTTGTGTACGCCGGGGCTAGCTCTCTGGATTTTGCAACCTTAGGATACCTCCTCTACATCCCATTTGCCCTCAGAACTCTAAATCAGCAGATCCCAAGATGGGGAAATTAGAAAAGGAAGAGGTTTTTAAGGTCAGATTTTTCCTATAAAGTTTGAAATGAGATCCATTTGCATTCCAGAGCACGTCGGGTTTAAAAATCCAATTGACTCAATTTCAATGCCATTTTAGATCGATCATGGTCTCACAGATGCCACCTGTGCAGGGACCAGTATGGGTATGGGAGGGCTCTTAATCTCCACTGCGTGAGCAGATCAAATGGTGCTGTGCCTTTCTCTCTCTCTCTCTCTTTCTCTCTCTGATTTTTTTCTCTGAACACTAGCCCTATCGTGGAACACTTAGAAATGGAACTCCTAAATTGTTCCATATTCATGGTAATTTCTATAGCAAAGTAAGAGGTGTTTGGTGTAGATTTAGTGTCAGCAATAACATAAATCTCTCCCATAGCACCTGTGGGCAGAAGTAGTTGATGATAGAGAGAATTTATGACCTGGGATATCATATATTTCAAATAAAATTAGAAAACCCAAGTACAACTTTGGGATTTTGGAAAACTTTACTGTTCAATTTCCAGAGTTGAAATACTTGACATATAGAAAGTGTCACTTTACTAAAAAACAATGGGTTAATCTGTACTCTTGAATTAGAGCCAGGACAAAGAATACTGAAAACAGAGAAGTCATTTTTGAGGGATGTACAAACTCAGTTTCTTTCTTCTAGAATATTCACATACCCATCTGGATATATGACAACTTAGTAATCTTTTGATGTCACCCTTTTTTAGTATGCAAAAATGATATGTAATAATGATACTTGTCATTAATTGAGGGTTTACCACCCTGTGCTGGGGGGTATGCTTTGATGCCACTTTGATTTTCTCTAGTTCTCACTATATTTTATCAGGTGGTACAATTTCCCTTTTACAGATGAGAAAACAAGGAGGTTATGTAACTTGTTCAAGATCATACAGCTGGTAAGTGTAAGACCTGGATTCAAAACTAGGAGTCTATACGGTTTCAATGTCTGAGCTCTTTCCAAAAATACTGTGACACCTCTCCAGAAACTGTTATCAGAATGAAGCTTTACTAAGTGACATACTTGGAGAAGAATATTTACAAATTAAGAAACATTCAAGTAAAAGTGATCAAGTTGGTAGTTGTCTGGAAACCATGGCATAAGAGGAAAAGTTGAAATTACTGGGGTTAATTAAGTCAGTGAAAGAATCACTTAAGAATAAAATAACTCTCTTCAAATACCCAGAGAGCCGTCACACATAAGGCTGGATATAGTCTGTGGTGTCAAAGGGTGGGTAACGGATGAAAGTTAAAGAAGGTGACTTTGACCCATAGGAGGTCAGAGCTTTCTGAGAGAGCTTGCCAGGAAGTGGGATGGGGAGTGAGTTGATCCTTGGAAGTGACAGAGGTGTTTGCTTTTCCAGGGTATTGAAGAACAGATTGTTAGATTAGGTAGAAGTCTGGGCTGGATGGCCTCTGACACATATTTCAATTCTGAGGTTATCTAAATGTCAATTAACAAAACCTTGGTATGAATAAATTGACAAATTCTTCTCTTAGCTATGGGGGAAGACTAGACGCCATGAAAATATTGAGTGCCTGAAAATGGAAAAGTCTTGAAGATACTTTGCCTGTTTAACAGTTTCACTCAGGATTGGCTTATATTTACATTTTTCATCACAGAAGAACATGAAAATTCCAGTAATTGATTTTCTCAGCAATTCTGTTTCCGAATTTGAAGAAAATTGTATTTCAGTTTTGGTAAAGTCTAATGCTATTTTTAATGGATTTGGGAGTTCTTCTGACTCGATGTTTAATGGATTACAAAGAACCTGGTGGGAGGTTTTCCAGGATGTAATGGGTGTAACTGAGTTGTGACAGGTTTTCAGAAAGGACTCAAAACACAAGTAATCCATTGCAGACAAGAAGAATATTATCCATGAACTCTTAATCAGTAGTATTGGTATATTAATATACTATGTTTGGGTTTATGTTAGGAAGTGCATTGTAATTGTTTTTTAAACGGGTGTTATACTCACAACATTTTAAAAACAGTGACCCTCTGGAAAACACAAAGTCTTGGCAAGAAGTCAGGTTTAATTAAACTGTGGGGACTGTGTAAATTGGAGGCATGATTTTATTAAACTAAGAAAACTAGACAGGACCCTTCTCTGGAAGAGCTGTGGATGGTGGGCACACATTAAGTCTCATGACATTTATCATGTATTTGTTAATTTCACAAACACTTTTAACTTGTATGACTTGATTCATCAACTCTAGGTACATACACATGTGGTCGCATCCTCTTTTTTTCTGGTTACTCTCGAGCTTCCAGTGTCTTTCTTGTGCTGAGGTTTCCAAAGCAATAGATCATTCTTGTTTCCAGGCATCAGCAAGTACTGTTTATTTTTTTTATTTTTTATTTATTTTTTTTATTTTATTTTTATTTTTTGCTTTATAACAAATTTAATCAGTTATACATATACATATGTTCCCATATCCCCTCCCTTTTGCGTCTCCCTCCCACCCTCCCTATCCCACCCCTCCAGGCGGTCACAAAGCACCGAGCTAATCTCCCTGTGCTATGCGGCTGCTTCCCACTAGCTATCTACCTTATGTTTGGTAGTGTATATATGTCCATGCCGCTCTTTCACTTTGTCACAGCTTACCCTTCCCCCTCCCCATATCCTCAAGTCCATTCTCTAGTAGGTCTGTGTCTTTATTCCTGTCTTACTCCTATGTTCTTCATGACATTTTTTTTCTTAAATTCCATATATATGTGTCAGCATACAGTATTTGTCTTTTTCTTTCTGACTTACTTCACTCTGTATGACAGACTCTAGGTCCATCCACCTCATTACAAATAGCTCAATTTCATTTCTTTTTATGGCTGAGTAATATTCCATTGTATATATGTGCCACATCTTCTTTACCCATTCATCTGATGATGGACACTTAGGTTGTTTCCATCTCTGGGCTATTGTAAATAGGGCTGCTATGAACATTTTGGTACATGTCTCTTTTTGAATTATGGTTTTCTCAGGGTATATGCCCAGCAGTGGGATTGCTGGGTCATATGGTAGTTCTATTTGTAGTTTTTTAAGGAACCTCCATACCATTCTCCATAGTGGCTGTACCAATTCACATTCCCACCAGCAGTGCAAAAGTGTTCCTTTTTTTCCTCACCCTCTCCAGCATTTATTGTTTCTAGATTTTTTGATGATGGCCATTCTGACCGGTGTGAGATGACATCTCATTGTAGCTTTGATCTGCATTTCTCCAATGAGCAAAGATGTTGAGCATCCTTCCATGTGCTTGTTGGCAGTCTGTATATCTTCTGTGGAGAAATGTCTACCTAGGTCTTCTGCCCATTTTTGGATTGGGTTGCCTGCTTTCTTGCTATTGAGCTGCATGAGCTGCTTATAAATCTTGGAGACTAATCCTTTGTCAGTTGCTTCACTTACAAACATTTTCTCCCATTCTGAGGGTTGTCCTTTGGTCCTGCTCATGGTTTCCTCTGCTGTGCAAAAGCCTCTAAGTTTCATTAGGTCCCATGTGTTTATTTCTGTCCTCATTTCCATTTCTCTAGGAGGTGGGTCAAAAAGGACCTTGCTGTGACCTATGTCATAGAGTGTTCTGCCTATGTTTTCCTCCAAGAGCTTGATAGTGTCTGGCCTTACATTTAGGTCTTTAATCCATTTTGAGCTTATTTTTGTGTATGGTGTTAGGGAGTGATCTAATCTCATACTTTTACATGTCCCTATCCAGTTTTCCCAGCACCATTTATTGAAGAGACTGTCCTTTCTCCACTGTACATTCCTGCCTCCTTTATCAAAGATAAGGTGACCATATGTCCGTGGGTTTATCTCTGGGCTTTCTATCCTGTTCCATTGATCTATCTTTCTGTTTTTGTGCCAGTACCATACTGTCTTGACTACTGTAGCTCCGTAGTACAGTCTGAAGTCAGGGAGCCTGATTCCTCCAGCTCCATTTTTCGTTCTCAAGATTGCTTTGGCTATTCGGGGTCTTTTGTGTTTCCATACAAATTGTGAAATTTTTTGCTCTAGTTCTGTGAAAAATGCCAGTGGTAGTTTGATAGGGACTGCATTGAATCTGTAGATTGCTTTGGGTAGTAGAGTCATTTTCACAATGTTGATTCTTCCAATCCAAGAACATGGTACATCTCTCCATCTATTTGTATCATCTTTAATTTCTTTCATCAGTGTCTTATAATTTTCTGCATACAGGTCTTTTGTCTCCCCAGGTAGGTTTATTCCTAGATATTTTATTCTTTTTGTTGCAATGGTAAATGGGAGTGTTTTCTTGATTTCACTTTCAGATTTTTCATCATTAGTATATAGGAATGCCAGAGATTTCTGTGCATTAATTTTGTATCCTGCAACTTTACCAAATTCATTGATTAGCTCTAGTAGTTTTCTGGTAGCATCTTTAGGATTCTCTATGTATAGTATCATGTCATCTGCAAACAGTGACAGCTTTACTACTTCTTTTCCGATTTGGATTCCTTTTATTTCCTTTTCTTCTCTGATTGCTGTGGCTAAAACTTCCAAAACTATGTTGAATAATAGTGGTGAGAGTGGGCAACCTTGTCTTGTTCCTGATCTTAGTGGAAATGGTTTCAGTTTTTCACCATTGAGGACGATGCTGGCTGTGGGTTTGTCATATATGGCCTTTATTATGTTGAGGAAAGTTCCCTCTATGCCTACTTTCTGCAGGGTTTTTATCATAAATGGGTGTTGAATTTTGTCAAAAGCTTTCTCTGCATCTATTGAGATGATCATATGGTTTTTCTCCTTCAATGTGTTAATATGGTGTATCACATTGATTGATTTGCGTATATTGAAGAATCCTTGCATTCCTGGAATAAACCCCACTTGATCATGGTGTATGATCCTTTTAATGTGCTGTTGGATTTTGTTTGCTAGTATTTTGTTGAGGATTTTTGCATCTATGTTCATCAGTGATATTGGCCTGTAGTTTTCTTTCTTTGTGACATCCTTGTCTGGTTTTGGTATCAAGGTGATGGTGGCCTCGTAGAATGAGTTTGGGAGTGTTCCTCCCTCTGCTATATTTTGGAAGAGTTTCAGAAGGATAGGTGTTAGCTCTTCTCCAAATGCCCGACAGAATTCACCCGTGAAGCCATCTGGTCCTGGGCCTTTGTTTGTTGGAAGATTTTTTATCACAGTTGCAATTTCAGTGCTTATGATTTGTCTGTTCATATTTTCTATTTCTTCCTGATTCAGTCTTGGCAGGTTGTGCATTTCTAAGAATTTGTCCATTTCTTCCAGGTTGTCCATTTTATTGGCATAGAGTTGCTTGTAGTAATCTCTCATGATCTTTTGTATTTCTGCAGTGTCAGTTGTTACTTCTCCTTTTTCATTTCTAATTCTATTGATTTGAGTCTTCTCCCTTTTTTTCTTGATGAGTCTGGCTAATGGTTTATCAATTTTGTTTATCTTCTCAAAGAACCAGCTTTTAGTTTTATTGATCTTTGCTATCATTTCCTTCATTTCTTTTTCATTTATTTCTGATCTGATTTTTATGATTTCTTTCCTTCTGCTAACTTTGGGATGTTTTTGTTCTTCTTTCTCTAATTGCTTTAGGTGCAAGGTTAGGTTGTTTATTCGAGATGTTTCCTGTTTCTTAAGGTGGGATTGTATTGCTATAAACTTCCCTCTTAGAACTGCTTTTGCTGCATCCCATAGGTTTTGGGTCGTCGTGTCTCCATTGTCATTTGTTTCTAGGTATTTTTTAATTTCCCCTTTGATTTCTTCAGTGATCACTTTGTTATTAAGTAGTGTATTGTTTAGCCTCCATGTGTTTGTATTTTTTACAGCTCTTTTCCTGTAATTGATATCTAGTCTCATAGCACTGTGGTCGGAAAAGATACTTGATACAATTTCAATTTTCTTAAATTTACCAAGGCTTGATTTGTGACCCAAGATATGATCTATCCTGGAGAATGTTCCATGAGCACTTGAGAAAAATGTGTACTCTTTTGTTTTTGGATGGAATGTCCTATAAATATCAATTAAGTCCATCTTGTTTAATGTATCATTTAAAGCTTGTGTTTCCTTATTTATTTTCATTTTGGATGATCTGTCCATTGGTGAAAGTGGGGTGTTAAAGTCCCCTACTATGATTGTGTTACTGTCGATTTCTCCTTTTATGGCTGTTAGTATTTGCCTTATGTATTGAGGTGCTCCTATGTTGGGTGCATAAATATTTACAATTGTTATATCTTCTTCTTGGATCGATCCCTTGATCATTATGTAGTGTCCTTCTTTGTCTCTTCTAGTAGTCTTTATTTTAAAGTCTATTTTGTCTGATATGAGAATTGCTACTCCAGCTTTCTTTTGATTTCCATTTGCATGGAATATCTTTTTCCATCCCCTTACTTTCAGTCTGTATGTGTCTCTAGGTCTGAAGTGGGTCTCTTGTAGACAGCATATATATGGGTCTTGTTTTTGTATCCATTCAGCCAATCCGTGTCTTTTGGTGGGAGCATTTAGTCCATTTACATTTAAGGTAATTATCGATATGTATGTTCCTATTCCCATTTTCTTAATTGTTTTGGGTTCGTTATTGTAGGTCTTTTCCTTCTGTTGTGTTTCTTGCCTAGAGAAGTTCCTTTAGCATTTGCTGTAAAGCTGGTTTGGTGGTGCTGAACTCTCTCAGCTTTTGCTTGTCTGTAAACATTTTAATTTCTCCATCAAATCTGATTGAGATCCTTGCTGGGTAGAGTAATCTTGGTTGCAGGTTTTTCTCCTTCATCACTTTAATTATGTCCTGCCACTCCCTTCTGGATTGTAGAGTTTCTGCTGAGAGATCAGCTGTTATCCTGATGGGGATTCCCTTGTGTGTTATTTGTTGTTTTTGTCTTGCTGCTTTTAATATGATTTCTTTGTGTTTAATTTTTGACAGTTTGATTAATATGTGTCTTGGCATATTTCTCCTTGGATTTATTCTGTATGGGACTCTCTGTGCCTCCTGGACTTGATTCACTATTTCCTTTCCCATATTAGGGAAGTTTTCAACTATAATCTCTTCAAATATTTTCTCAGTCCCTTTCTTTTTCTCTTCTTCTTCTGGAACCCCTATAATTCGAATGTTGGTGCGTTTAATGTTGCCCCAGAGGTCTCTGAGACTGTCCTCTGTTCTTTTCATTCTTTTTTCTTTATTTTGCTCTGCAGCAGTTATTTCCACTATTTTATCTTCCACCTCACTTATCCGTTCTTCTGCCTCAGTTATTCTGCTATTGATCCCGTCTAGAGTATTTTTTATTTCATGTATTGTGTTTTTAATCGATGCTTGAATCATCTTTAGTTCTTCTAGGTCCTTTTTAACTGTTTCTTGCATTTTGTCTATTCTATTTCCAAGATTTTGGATCTGGGAAATAGAATCTTGTATCATTTTTACCATCATTATTCTGAATTCTTTTTCAGGTAGACTGCCTATTACCTCTTCATTTGTTAGGTCTGGCGGGTTTTTATCTTGCTCCTTCTCCTGCTGTGTGTTTTTCTGTCTTCTCATTTTGCTTATGTTACTGTGTTTGGGGTCTCCTTTTTGCAGGCTGCAGGTTTGTAGTTCCCGTTGTTTTTGGTGTCTGTCCCCAGTGGCTAAGGTTGGTTTAGTGGGTTGTGTAGGCTTCCTGGTGCAGGGGACTAGTGCCTGTGTTCTGGTGGGTGAGGCTGGATCTTGTCTTTCTGGTGGGCAGGTCCACGTCTGGTGGTGTGTTTTGGGGTGTCTGTGGACTTTTTATGATTTTAGGCCACCTCTCTGCTAATGGGTGGCGTTGTGTTCCTATCTTGCTAGTTGTTTGGCATAGGGTGTCCAGCACTGTAGCTTGCTGGTCTTTGAGTGAAGCTGGGTGCTGGTGTTGAGATGGAGATCTCTGGAAGATTTTCGCCGTTTGATATTATGTGGAGCTGGGAGGTCTCTTGTGGACCAGTGTCCTGAAGTTGGCTCTCCCACCTCAGAGGCAGAGCACTGACTCCTGGCTCCTCAATTTCGGATGATTTGTTGTCCATTCATGTATTCCACAGATGCAGGGTACATCAAGTTGATTGTGGAGCTTTAATCCGCTGCTTCTGAGGCTGCTGGGAGAGGTTTCGCTTTCTCTTCTTTGTTCTCACAGTTCCTGGGTCTCAGCTTTGGATTTGGCCCCGCCTCTGCGTGTAGGTCGCCGGAGGGCGTCTGTTCTTTGCTCAGACAGGACAGGGTTAAAGGAGCAGCCTCTTCGGGGACTCTGGCTCACTCAGGCCGGGCGGGAGGGAGGGGCACGGAGTGCGGGGCGAGCCTGCAGCGGCAGAGGTCGGCGTGACGTTGCACCAGCCCGAGGCGCGCCGTGCGTTCTCCCAGGGAAGCCGCCCCTGGATCCCGGGACCCCGGCATTGGCGGGCTGCACAGGCTCCCGGAAGGGCGGTGTGGACAGTGACCTGCGCTCACACACAGGCTTCTTGGCGGCGGCAGCAGCAGCCCCAGCGTCCCACGCCCGTCACTGGGCTCCGCGCTTTCAGTCGTGACTCGAGCCCGTCTGTGGAGCCCCTTTAAGCAGCGCTCTTAATCCCCTCTCCTCGCGCACCAGGAAACCAAGAGGGAAGAAAAAGTCTCTTGCCTCTTCGGCAGCTCCAGAGTTTTCCCGGACTCCCTCCCGACTAGCTGTGGCTCATTAGCCCCCTTCCGGCTGAGTTCTCGCCGCCAGCCCCAGTCCTCTCCCTGCGCTCTGACCGAAGCTCGAGCCTCAGCTTCCAGCGCCGCCGGGGCGAGCAGACAAGCCTCTCGGGCTGGTGAGCGCCGCCCGGCACCGACCCTCCACGCGGGAATCTCTCCGCTCCGCCCTACCCAGGTATGTGGGGGAGTTTCTTGCCTTTTGGGAGGTCTGGGGTCTTCTGCCAGCGTTCAGTAGGTGTTCTGTAGGAGTTGTTCCACGTGTAGCTGTATTTCTGGTGTATCCGTGGGGAGGACGGTGATCTCCGCGTCTTACTCTTCCGCCATCTTACCCGGAAGTCCTGTTTATTTTTTCTGAGACAGTGTCCTTTTGGGGATTGGCCTGTCTCCCTAGGCCACTCCCATCCATCATGGCAGGGAAACAATTGCTGGTCCAGGTTCCTGCACTAGCCAGGTGGTACTCCGGTGGTTCCAAAGATAATCACTCAACACTTAGCTTTTCTATTGACTCTGAACCACCAACATAGACAAACATGGGGATTACATTCCAGCATTTTTATTGCCTTTTTTTGTCAATGAGCGAGAATCTTGATTGAGGCTACCTTGGTCTACCTTAACAGCTCACAGAAGCTTCAGTTATCAGAGAGTACGTGTTGGGATGGCCCTGGGCCCATTCCATAAAGAGGTGATCCACTTCTTCCTCAGTGGTTAGTTTTGTGACCAGTTGATATAGACCTTGATTAGTTAATAAGAGGTCTGCTACATCCTATTCCTTTGCCTATATTTACACAATAATACTTACAATAATAATAAGTAATAATACTTACAATAATACACAAAATATACATACATGTATATAAATATTCATATGAGAGGAGATCATTCAAGTGTACTTTTCAGAAGTAAAAAGGTAATCTTCAGGGTGAGCATAGGTCTCCATACATAAAACATGGAAGAGATTGGCATATATTTAAGTAACTCCTTCAAATGGCTGGCCAATTAATTTTAGTCTTTTTTGTTTGGTTGGTTGGGTTTTGCTATTTACTTATTTAATTATTTATTTAAATCTTTATTGTGTATTGGAGCATAATTGATTAACAATGTTGTGTTAGTTTCAGGTGTATAGCTAAGTGATTCAGTTGTATATATACATGTATCTATTCCTTTCCAAAGTCTCTTTAGTCTTAAATATTATACATGTGTGGAGCCAATAACAATGTCATTGAACACCTACTGAGTACTCTGTATCTGATAGGCTCTATAATCAATATTTTACATACACTAAAGCCTTACAACGATTTTCTGGAGATACTACCATCCCCACTTTACAGATGGGAAATTAGATTTATAGAGGTTGAAAGCTAGTATCAGAGTCAGGAATTGAAATCAGGCTGAGGGACTTCTTTTCTGAGCCTTTGACCACAATGTGGGGTGGACCATTAGGGCCTCTCTGCCTTGATCATCCCAGTGGCCAGTGGTGAATTTTGAATGTTGACGGTCTCACACGTAGTTTTTTTTCATAAAAAGGCACAAAGCAATGCTTTTTCAGAGTCCCCGTGTGTAGGGAAATGTCTTTCTGTTGAGTCCACACATGAAAGATAACTTGGCCATGGAAGCAATTGGTGGATCACAGCCTCTTTTCCAGAGAACTCTAGATATTGTCTTGGCATTTGTTATCCAGAAGTCCATGATGACTTTAATTCTTGTTTTTTGCATTTGTGTTCCCTCCACCTTCAGTTCTGCCCAATGTTTGTAGGAATATATATTTTTTCCCCTCTGATTATTATTTTTAAATCTTTTTGGCCAGGATATATTTAGGTGTAGTAAATGTTTTCTTGGTTTTTACAGACAATACAATGAATTCTTTCAACCAAATATTGTAGATTTTTTTTTTTTTCTGGTATGCGGGCCTCTCACTGTTGTGGCCTCTCCCTTTGCGGAGCACAGACTCCAGACGCACAGGCTCAGCGGCCATGGCTCATGGGCCCAGCCGCTCCGTGACATGTGGGATCTTCCCGGACCGGGGCACGAACCCGTGTCCCCTGCATCGGCAGGCAGACTCTCAACCACTGCGCCACCAGGGAAAACTTAGATCTTTTTTTTAGCTCAAGAAATCTTTCCTCTTGAGTTTCCTTCCCCTTTCATTAAAAAAAATATTCTGGAGTATGAATCATGTCTATGTTGTATCTCTCGCAGGTTTACTTGTCTCTCTCTAGAGATTTCCATCTCTTTGTCATTTTCCTCTTCATCCTTGGGCAGCTTTCCAAGTTTGCCTTCCATGCTACCGGTTTCATTTTCTTCAGTGTGAATTCTGCTCTTCCCTGTCTCCTATGTGGATTTTGAATCTGATATGTTACTATTAATTTGCTGGCACTTTGTTATATGTACAAGGATCTACTGCATCTGTATGCAACCTCAGAGGAAGAAATACACATGTTATTCATGTGTTCATTCTTCTCCTAACTGCTCTGCTGTCTAATTCCTCCCTGCACCTCCAATCTTTGCCCATCTTGGAGGAGAGCAGAAGCACATCTCACAAACCACTACAGCATTCAAACGAAATTGAATCCTGTTTCAAAGATACAGAATAAGAGCCATGAAGAAGTGTTTCCAGGGACCTGGAATGGTGTGAGTCATGGACAAATCCCTAGCAAGGAGCCACCCCTGTGTGTTAATGTATAAATTATTTTAGTGTGAGTTTGTGATCCGCAGAGCCCAAGGCAGGCTCTCAGGGAAGCACCACTCCCATTTTCCTTGGCTGGTAGAATGAGTCTCTGAATTAGGCAGCAGACGTCCAAGGAGTTAGGAAGTGTCTTCCAACCTATTTGGAGGTTTTCTGTGCTCTGGCTCTCATTACTGTGCCCAGGAAAGAAGATTCTATCCTTGTAGAAGAAACAAACATTTGATAGAAAACAGGGAATAGGCCTTGAACATTTGTTATGCTGTGAATCTAAGAGAAGTTCTTTAAAGACTTAATGTTGGCTTTTTTCACCCAAAATATAAAAACTAATTTGTAACATTTTCAGCAAAAATGCCTACAGATCAAATGTCTCATATACTCTTCTGGAATGAAGATTCACAAAAGCCTCACATTCCAATCGTCTCCTATTTAAATTACTTTCTTACTGCTAGTCACCGACCTTCAGAGGTTGCTTTAACTATGAAAAATAGCAGTAAATTAGTCCATGGATGTATTAAACAGCATTTAAATAATTTAAAAAGCCAGCTTGCCAAGCTTGTTAGACTCAAACATAAGCCAGTGTACGTCCTGGAAGAATACCTCTGTTCAGAGGACAATGACTAATCTGAAGTGATCACAAGTTTCAATTTGTATTGGTTTTATGTGTGTATTTTGCAGTTTATAGGTTCTTATCCATATATGGAATATACAACAGAAGTCACTTTTCATTCATTTCAGACTGAACTATTGTCTTATGTGAGTGATTTCAGACAATGACCTAAAAGGGATAATCTTCACTCTACAGAACATGCTATCCAGTTATTGACTGTAGTCTTGAACATCCATCAGAAACAGCAAGGGTATTGTGGTCAGTTACCAGTCACTAGAGAGATTTTAAAAATAAGGATGTATTTATCAAAATGCTTAAAAATTCCAGAACATCATTTTATAAACCATTCATATTAAAGATCTTCAAAAACAAAGTACTTAATGCTTTTTGTGTGTGTGTGTGTGCGGTATGTGGGCCTCTCACTATTGTGGCCTCTCCTGTTGCGGAGCACAGGCTCCGGACGTGCAGGCTCAGCAGCCATGGCTCACGGGCCCAGCCCCTCCATGGCATGTGGGAATCTTCCTGGACCGGGGCACGAACCTGCGTCCCCTGCATTGGCAGGCGGACTCTCAACCACTGCGCCACCAGGGAAGCCCTTAATGCTCTTTTTGTAGCGAGAAAAAGCCTCAGAACTTTGTTAAGTGATCAATACTATTCAACTTTATCTCTTCTCAGTTTTCTTTACCTACTTATTAAACATCTTGGAATTTAAAAGGGATATTTGTGATTTGAATAGTGGGAGAAAGAAGACTGAGATAAAGATGATTAGATGAATAAATATATTTAAAAAAACCCTTTATTTTGAAATAAGAAAGAAAATGCTACTATTTTCCTTGAGCCCTTAATGGATGAAATGGTTTGACTGTATCAGCAGGAATCCATAACTCATGAAATGGACTCTGACTGATTTCACAATTGGAAACTGATCTAATTTTATTGTTCACTTATGTTATAATTTAGGACTTTTCTAAGTTAAATCATCCTCATATTTAATTCTTTCTGTTTGAGATGACTACTTCACACAGATTTTATTTTTTTGTTTTTGGTATTACTTTCTTTTTCAAGGAGTGTACTGTATAATCACTGAACTCCTCTATAATTACACGGCAAAGACTATGTAAATACGTAATTATGTTCATGCAGATTACTTGATAATTATACTTCCAGTTACCAAGTAATGAACGGAATAATCATCATGCAACTTGCAGCTCTTAGACTTTCAGCTTGGTCTTTGTTTTAAAAAAGGACAGAACTAGATAATTACTCAATGGTTACATGGCACTTACATTGTCAACAGTCTTGTATTTACGTTGTTATTACATGGTTATTTTTTACCTTGTAAAATAAAGTGGGACTGCCTCTGAAAGAAGGCCTTTCCTCCCCCTTTCAATAAGAATTTCATGTCTCAGGCTGGTGAATAGCAGAGCTGAGCTGCTCTTTTGTATGTGCTTAAATACACAGGGTGGCACAGAAGCAAAATTGGAAAGGTCTCTGAAATTATCTTTGCCAGGATAGAAGTAAAAAAAGAGAGGGGGGGAAAAACCCCTATATGTCAAGCTGTACCAATGAAACATGAAACACATAGTTCCTAATCCTAAATCCGGGAGACTCATTCCCTAACCAACAGTGATTTTCTGTTTGTTGGTTTAGCTCATCCACAGTACCAGTTGTCCACTCTTCCCTCTCCCTGGAATGTGCTTCCTCTATTTCAAGAACCAGCTCTCTTGCCTCGCCTTGGATGCATCATTGCATCATTTCCAAACCCTCTGTGTAT
Source organism: Mesoplodon mirus (assembly GCF_964341445.2). Taxonomy (NCBI): domain Eukaryota; kingdom Metazoa; phylum Chordata; class Mammalia; order Artiodactyla; family Ziphiidae; genus Mesoplodon; species Mesoplodon mirus. Next base: position 73,059,253 of record NC_138993.1, on the reverse strand, counting down.
GTCCTCTGCTTCCTGCTCTAAACCTGCGTACATGCCTTTAGGTTAGCACAGCTCGTGTGTTATTGTAGGAAGTCTTCACTCGGTGTCCTGAAAAAAAATCCATCAGAGCCTCTGTGATTGACAGCTTTCCATCTTGTCTCCAGGCTTATCGCCAGTGCATAGGCATAACTGGTTTATGAATATACTTATAATGAATAAATTAATTAAAAGATAGATATGTATAGATAGACAGAAAAAAAAAGACATATGATATAGTAGATATACATACCGGGGAATGAATTTTCAAATCATTATCTATTGTTATTTCATTGGTCTAGCCGTGCCTGGATCCAATGACAAACATTTGTGACAATTTCAGTAGAGTTATCTTAAAAGGTTTGTTTTTTCAGACTGAACTAGTCACCAACTAGTGATCATTTCCCTTAATTCTACAAAATTAAATGTCTTGGGGAGGGAAGAATCATCATCATTAGGGAAGAACTTATCCTTAGAGATATATTTAACTTCTCTAAAGGATGCTGGCGCTTGAATAAATGGCAGTTTTCGTTCTATTGGATACTTTATTATCGAGTCATTCAGTTGAAAGTGTTCTTTTATACTCCAAAGTCGAGGAAATGAAAGAGTATCTCATCTGTCAATGAAACATATGCAATCGAGCACGAGGTTCCGTTAACAGTTGCCACTTCAAAACGTTTCTGAAAAAAGTAAATCGACAATTATATTTAAAGATGGGAAACAGCTTAGCTTTAAGAAAAAAAATAGGCATCTGGCAAGAATTTGGATTCTCTCTTTCTTGATGGCTCTGTATTCTAGCCCTCCCTCAAGGCCACCTTACGGCTCTAGCCACAGTATTTGATCCATTTACAAACTATGGTGTGTATCGTCTACACTGCATGGTGAGTTGGAATTGAGATTCGGTGTGGCTGGGATAAGCTAAGCCTATTTCCCAGGAAGGTGGAAGAATCACGGCCACTGAGAATATGAGGAACTAGACCTCACAGGGACCTGGCTACTGAATCTGGATTGTAAAATGAGGAAAGTTTTATCAGACCGATCAACAGCTGAGTCTGTCTATGGGAGCTAGAATGCAAATAAAGGAAAGATGGCCTCTCTTCTAACTTGAATTCACTCACTGGAGAGACCCTGAGGTCCTGCACAGGGGTTTCCCAGTGTTCTTGAGTGAGAAATGCATGGTGCTAGGAGCTAAGAAGCAGCAATGGGGGTATTAGATGGAGGGGTACGAAGCTAACATCCCGAGGGCTATGGAGAAGGCTGAAAGCAGAAAACTCCGTCCTCACAGAGTTTGGGACTATTAGAATAAAACTGGCCATTCCATAGCCAAGGTTGACGGGAGAGCCTGAGCTGAGCTCCGTCAGCTGGCATGCATGTGGCTAGTATCCAGGAGGCCTGTGGTCCTTGGAGAAATTGTGCAAAGGAGCTGATGATGCTTGCTGGGGATGTTGCCATGGTCACGGCGCCGTGGGCCAGCCAGGCTAGGGATTCTCAGGCTGATCTGAGTCTCTCCACAGTGTGAATGGCCTTGGTGCGACTGAGCCAGTGGGGGCTCCGCCTGCTTCTGATCCAGCTCAGAAAGAACAGACTGGGAATCCACCAGCTGCAGGCATCCCTGGCATGAGGGCAGACTGAGCCACGCAGGGCACTGGGGATGCTTTTGCCCTAATGGTCAGTGAGAATACAGCGAAGGATAGGCATGGCGACTTCCCTTGTGGCACAGATCAGCTGCCTTGTTGGGGAGTGGTAGAGGGGTGACGCTTTGAAGACTTGACTTTCTACCTGGAAGGTATTGTGGTAAACTAAGAGGAGAATGCACTGGAAGCTAATGGCCTATTTGCTTCTCTGCCCCTCAGTGGGCGGGTACAAGGAAGATGTGGCCAACTATAGAAAAATACAAAAACCTCCCTTTCTTTGCACAATTGAGTATGCAACACAGTACTTGTGAGCCCTTTTGAAACTGCAAAGTTGGGGGGAGGATTTTGTTTTAAACTGTGAAAATATTCACCTCTATCCTACAAGGTCTCAGAGGATTATTAGTCCATTTTATAGATTGTATAAATGGGTGAAAGAGTGATTAGAGTGCAGAGGTTCATTTACTTTTCTAAGGTTTCTGAAGAAAACATGGTTCAACAATGAATTACCCATGCTGAATGCATTGGAAGTAATGTGTTTACTACATGTGGTTATGTTTATGCTTGCATATCTATAAGTTAGTATCTATGTTAAAAGTATTAAATAGGAAGGCATAGCTAGAGCAGAATGGAGGGAGTTTCTCCCCAGTTGTACAGCTTTTGAAGCCTGACACTGTTCCCTGGATGCCCACCATGATGGCAGGGCATATCTATGACCATTTTGTTCTTTCCAGCTCTTTTCTTCACTACCTTACATGCTGGATGATTAATAAATGAACAAATTCCAATGAAGTTAATTAAGATACACCTGCTAACAGAGTCATAATTGCCAAGACAAATAAAAGAAACTTTATTAATTTGCAATGTCCTCATAAAACACTACAACATATTAGATGAGAAACAAATCAAATCCAGTATGTGTGAGGGAGGAACTATGTGTGTGATGATTTGGGGTTGATATCAATAAATAACATCTCCATCTTGGAATAATAGCTAGGGTTTGCAGATGGAACTGTCCATATCGACTTTATGGATGTTTAGCATCATTAAGAAGGATGCAGCTTAAAAGAGTCATTCTGCTTCTTCCCCTCAAGCCAGTTCTTAGGGTGATGTATGCTGATCGGATGAAGTTATAGTGGTCCATTGACTGAGCATGACTGTTACAAGGAGTCAAATCCCTTCAAATGTCTTTCATTAAAAGGCCACTTTATTCATCTGGGATGATTTTTTTTGTAGTTATTATCCCTTCCAGGAGCAGGAGAAATAAAAAGTATATGAGTTGGCTTATCCGTTTTGCCCTGGTGTGATTGCTCTTCATCTGTGGTGAGCTAGGACACTGCCCTCCGTGGACCATACCAGTGTACACTAGCACACAGAAGCCTGGCCGGACAGGGTCCACCCAAGTGAAAGTGTGCAGATTAGTGAGGGATTTTTAAAAGCACCAGAGACGTGTTATTAATCCTTTGAAAGTGTGAGCCTTTCTGATATGGCAGCCGGACTCCTGGGGGAAATTGCACAGGGTTTTGTATACTTGATAAAGAAAGTGTAAGGTAAAAGGCAATGAACTTAATGACCAAGAAATTATTATGAGAGGAAAGGAATGCCATCCTCCAGAGATTTGTGACTCTGCACAGAGTTTGAAAGAAGTAGAGATGCCTTTCTATCAAGCTGCCTTTCAGTTTCATTCTCATCACATCCGTTTGCATTCTGTCCTGTGAAGATGAAGGATTTGGCTTTGAGAGAGCAGAGACTCTTTAGTGTTGGAACAGGAACCCGGGTGGCAGTCATGGGGTGAGTGTCTGAGAGATGTGTGCATCCCCGAGGGCTTCTTTGGTTCTCTCCTCACCCATCATTTTATATTTAGGGCGGTCATTTTGATTTTGTCCAAAGATCATCTCAGTATTGGACTCTTCGGCAGAGATAGTTTCAGCTGACATTCTGTTTTACTCCATGCCTGCAGCTCCACATCACACCACACAGACAAACCCCTGTGCAGAGGGCCCCCTGTCCCCTTCACTCACTGCCATCTCACCTACGGGGAGAGGGTAAGGAGACACACAGGAGGATGTGCAGTTGTTGAGATGAGATTTCCATCAGCAAGGCATCCCCTTGTCCATTTCATTCTCTCTGGAGCCTGTGAGTGGTAACCTCCACCTTCTCAAGAACTAAGAAACAGAGATGAACTGTGCTTTGAGTTGTATCTGTGCTGGAGATGGAGGTCACAGTTCTGCCGAGATTTTCCAGCCAGTGCTCATCAGCTCTGGCCGGTCAACCCTTGAGTGCAAACAACTTTCCTTATGCCTAGAAACTTGGACATTTAGAGCTAGAAGAATCCAAAAAATTATTTAGTGGAAGCCCTCTACTGTATCAACCAGGAGAGATTGTGAGCTAATCAAAGCTACACATCGATTTAGCCAGAAACCAGGTTTTTCTCATTATTACCTCAAGGTTTGGGATTTTTTTTCTGGGGCGTTGGATCAACCCACCCTTACTCAAGTTTTGACTATCCTTTTTCAACAGAGTAATTGAAATTTTTATTTATTTATTTATTGATGTACAGTTCATTTACAATGTCTTGTTAGTTTCAGGTGTACAGCAAAGTGATTTGGTTATACATATACATATATATACACATTCTTTTTCATATTCTTTCCATTATGGTTTATTACAAGATATTGAATATAGTTCCCTGTGCCATACAGTAGGACCTTGTTATATACCTCTTTTATATGTAGTCTTTTGTATCTGCTAGCCCCAAACTCCTAATTTATCCCTCATTTTTTAATTAATTATTTTTAAATGATAAAGTTACATTAGGTAACATTCTTCTATTCTGGAAAACGACCTTACATTCTTCCCTGAGAAGAGACAAAGAGAAGTCGGGGAAAGGAGCCAGTGAGAGGCTGGGTCAGTCATACATTTTGAACATCTTTCCAGGGCACCTGAAAGGTCTAAATGCCTTTCCCAATCCATTCTCCAGAGGCCTCTTCTGAAGGGAGATTAACAAACCATCAATGATTCTTCCTCCACTTTTTATTTTATGACCAAAGAGACCCCAAAGTCTGATGGGAGAATATTGGGTCTGTTTATTATACAAATTAGTTAATTTCTCCTTCATGGACTTTTATAGATTCTAGGAGTGAACCCATATTGGAAAGGAACCAAGCTTCTTGCTAAGAGGTCTGAAGAGTGTCTTTGTCGTAACAAAATTAATTCAACATATAATTGTCATTTGCTTTATTCTTATGGAAATTGAACATTAGCATGTGTATAATTGATCTGAAATCCAGACACATCAAAGACATGAATCTATGTATCTGTGTGTCTATGTGCTTTTAATACAATTATAAGGAGCTACATATGTTCTTACTCAAAACTTGTTTTTGCTTTAAATTTTTTTTTGAATGGAAGGAGACGTCTTTTATTCTATGCCTCTGCCCCCAGCTTTGAAAAATCTCTCCCCTTTTTCCCTCAAATGACCGGAGATACAATCATCAGCCTCTCCAGGGCCCTTGAACTGAGCACTTATTCTTTTAAAAATCATCAACACAGGATCGGTTGCCAAGTGGAGAAGCTGACTCTTCTCTCCATGCTCTAGGAAGTATTTTCTTTGTAGCGCTGTTGGCATGGAGGTTAAGGGCCTGGAACTTGATATTGAAATGATAGAGAATTGCTATTGGATACAGTTTATTTCAGAATTTAAAGCAAACACATCCAGAAATTGCAGTCAGAATATTCGAATAGAAGCATGTGAGAAATTGTAAATATGACTACATGGGTAACTCTTACATGAGATCAATAGAAAACTAAGTATATATTTTTTTGTTATCACAAAGTACACATAGATTGGCTATTACATCAATAATCTAACTCAGGCGGGAAAGAAAACTCAGAAATTAGGACAAAATTAATTGTAAATGCTCTGTAAGAAACATGTATTTATCAGACTTATATGGATAGTTAGATATTTGGTTCCCATTTCTTATGATAATGGTAAAATAAATAAGAATCCTTATTTAATGAAAGGTAACCATAAAGTAGGTGTATTTTAAAAAGGGGGCTAGAAAGATTTCGAATTCAGCATGCAGTTTCTGGGATTCTTTCATGCAGGTGGTACATGTATGGTTTATGCATAATATAGAGAAGGTATATGTTTTTGATACTGTGTATTTGGGAAAATCAATGTGCTACAAAATACAACAAAATGTTCCTGTATGTATATAATTCTGTGAAAGGTGAACAGATAGTTGGTTTTTCAAACTTGCCTTTATTAGATGTTGTTAAGGTTTTCTAAGAGGGCTGAATTAATATTTTCTCTAAAGCCAATTTCACTTGATAAGGGAAGACTCATAAAGTTAAGGTGTGTTATTGGAATTACAGATGTTAGTGTTTTAGGTTATGTGTATGTGGATATTACAAAGGGCTTATTACTTTGACACTTGGGTAGTTGTGTGTGTGTGTGTGAGTGCATGCCCACGTGAATGTGTGGGTGAAGAAAATGATGTCTCCTCTGGGACCATACGCCCAAACAATTTTAATAATAGCATATATAAGAAAATTTTGCACACTTAAGACTTATTAAAAAATCTGTCTTTGATCCCCAACTGGGTCATGCTGTATGTAGACATTTGATATTTTGCAGAATAGTTTTCAAATTTTAAATCAATTTCTAAATAAAAAAGTCCATATATCCAACTGTCTCTTGACTGTTAAGTTTGTACGTGACAAACTTAAATGTCTAAAATACAGCATTTGGTTCTCCCTCAAATCTGCCCCTCCCCTAATCTTCCTTGTCTCAGCAAATGACACCAAAATTCATGGAGTTGTTTCTATGCATTTCTTAATTAAAATTTTGTGTATGTGTCTGAAGAGGAGTGGTCTGTTGTATAATCACTGGAAGTTTGCCATGCATGTTCCCAATTTACACTATGAAGTTCCTCTTTTTTTTTATGTTTTTTTTTTTTTGTTTGTTTGTTTGTTTGCGCTATGCGGGCCTCTCACTGTTGTAGCCTCTCCCGTTGCGGAGCACAGGCTCCGGATGCGCAGGCTCAGCGGCCATGGCTCATGGGCCCAGCCGCTCCGCAGCATGTGGGATCTTCCCGGACCGGGGCACGAACCCGTGTCCCCTGCATCGGCAGGCGGACTTGCAACCACTGCGCCACCAGGGAAACCCTAAAGTTCCTCTTAAGGGGGATCTTTGTATGAAGACAGAATGACTACTAGAAAGTTTTTCATGAGTGGTGCTAGATTATAAAGACCTGGCATAACCACATGTACATTAATATTTATCGAGTGCCTACTAAGTGCTCAGTACTCTTTTAAGCACTGAGAATACGTCTCTGAATTGATGTACCCTAGCTCTGCAGAGACAAAACCAAATGGATGAATCATATAATCTGATGAGAGTCAACTCCACTATTGCAGTTTCCTACTGGCGACACACAAAACAATTGCCAAATTCCTTTCTATCATTAAGAATGTCTTATTTTTGGTAGAACCAATTTTAAAAATTAAAAATAAAATGAGTCCAAAATAATTCAAGTGATCTTTAAGTCAATATGAGCTAGCGTAGCTTATACAACATACATGAATATACATGCATGAGGAATTCAGAGGAAATAAAAGAATTGAGTCAACTGAGTCATTAGTTAAACAAACACATATTGAGAACTGGTTAACCAGTTGCATACATTTGGTATGCTTACCTACAAGAATAGTCATGACTGTTCCTTGCTTCTTTCACTCAACACATGTTTACTTACTGTTTACTCTATGGTGGGCACCAAGCTAGGGGCTGGGCATAAAGGTTGCATCAGACACATCCTTGTCCTCCTGGATTTCATGCAAGATCCACTGGGTCTCATGAGGGGGCAATTTTCTAAGTCATTTATGTTTTCTGGAAGCTGATATTTCTTGTTGCTTATAAGATGTGGTCGCGATTATACATCACCATCTGCAAAATACAGGGTAGTCACCCTGGAATCAAGTCCCATTTCAGCAAAGTTTTAGAAACGCTTGGCCTGTGAATTAGCTGCCTCTTTTGTAAGATCTCTGGGCCTGATCTTGTGTCCTGACCTGTGAGTTGAGGTAGCTTTTCTATTCTCTGCTACCCACTGGGAGTTTTAGAATTTGGATTTCCTGTTGTTCTCAATTCTCACTGCTTAAGCCTTCAAGCCCTGGATGGGGGTGGGATGAGCTTTCAACTGGAGGGACCAGAAAACGGAGCCTTGAGCTGAGCAGTGACCCCAGCTATGTAGCTCTTACCTTAATAAATTTCAGTTTTCTCTTCTGCACAACAAAGAATTTAAGGAATTTTAGGGATCCCTAACAACAGCAAGTATGAACCTCTGAGTCTCAGATGGTCTGTAGAGCCAGGGTCGGGGGATGAGAGGTGGGGAGGTGAGGAGACAGCTTGTCTGTTCCCACGCTTCCCTTGTAGGTGTGAGTACGTGTCACATGCCTATGATGGGGAGAGTGTTGATATTTTCACTAAAACCCTTCCCCTCCTCACGCTTGCTGGGCAAGGAAACATCCTACCAAGTTCATCACAGGGAGTTGGAGAGATCTTAGAACTCTTCCATTCATCCCATTATTTGGTAGATGAGGAACTTGGGGTCTGAAGGGGGTCAAGGCAGGAGAACCTAACTCTCTTGACCACCAATCAATCAATTATCCTGCCTTTCTAAATTTGAACTAATAGGCTACATTTTTCAAAACGTTAAATTGATGATGAGAATTCTTTAAAAAATGGTATTGCACTCTGCCTCCTCTCTTAGATTACAAAGTGAACTTTGCTTATTTTTTAAAACTCAGGGGTGTATCATTATGAACTTGATGGAATTGTTAATTGAAGAGTCTCTGGAGACAGAGCTGGATTCAAGTCTGGCTGTATCACTGATTAGCTTTGTGATGGTGGGCACAGCCCCTCTGATCCTGTGTCCTTTCCCACAAAATGGAGTCATACTCATTGGTTGTCTACTGGGAATTTTTCAAACAACATCCTGCTCTGTGTAAAGTGATCCCCCACTTTGACCCCAACGATCTCAGTGAACTGAGAAAAAATTCTGAGCTGCCTGTGTGATGGTGTTTCTGGAAAGCTGGAGAAGGGCCTGGCTTGCCTGTGTTGGTCTGTGAAGGGCAATTGCCAGTCCACGGAATTTAATGTCTTATGCAAAAGTGATGATAAGGCTGAGAGACACTGTTAGGACACATAATGATGGATGATTTTATTTCCTCTATTTTTTCATTAATAAAATAATTGCTTCTCATAGGCGATCAGCCAACACATACAAGAACAGTTCCTCAACTAACAAACAGGAAATCTGTTCTTAGCTGATAATGTACTCCTGCTGACCTTTCACTCAACCTGTAAAACATCGTACCTGCAGCTTGGGATCTGGGGCATCATAATAAATGCCTTTATCCCCAATATTTGAATCAGCCTTATAATGATTGAAAAGACCTTGTTTTCCAAACCTTTTAACAATTCAATTTCAGAGTTATTAAACTGACAAAATTTCTCTTTTGGTAAAAATGCTTCCTGGGAATGTATGTTTACACATGTTAGTGGGCATATGTGAGCATTTATGTGTGTGTGTGTGTGTGTGTGTGTGTGTGTATAAATTGCAGGAATCTTCTGAAAGAAGCCATTAGGAAAAAAAACAACCAAGGTAACACAGAAAATGCCACTGACTATAACAAAATGTCATTCATTAGAACCCCAAAAGATAGTTTAAATTTTACTAGTTTGACTTTTTTGGCATGAAAATCAAATTATGATGAATTTCACATAGCTTAATTTTGAAATGATTCTAAGAAGTGATTTTAAGTGAATATGTTAAGTATGACATTGGGTGGATGCACCAGGAATTCTGAGAAGTCTGGGCTAGAGACAGGAAGTTGGTTGCCCTTGGGATCTAAGTGGTATTTTAAGCCAAGTGAATGGATTAGATCGCTCAGAAAGAATGTTCTATACAATCAGTAGACAACCCCATCCATAAAATGACTTAATATGTCAGACTGAACAAATCTTTCAATATCAAGTGGGATTAGCTTTAAAATATCTATCTTTAAGGAATTATTGCTACTGTTACCTTCAAAGTTTATAATTTTTATCACGACTAAATAAGATCCTTAGAGAACTTTGAATAGTTTGCTAAATTCTTAGCAATATTCTAAAGGTGGCTTATATGTAGTGACTTTTTAAAAGACTATATTTGATGTTCACAATTGGCAGATAATCAAAAACTCACTTCTCACTTAAAACAAATGCATTACCAATAGGAATAGTATAAATGGTGTTTGAATTCTCAGGTCAGTCCTATAACTGAGTTATAATCTTCTAAATATGTTTATATATCATTAAACATTTGTTCCTTTATTTATACATGTGGAGAAAATAAAGCTCAAAGCTAAATAATTTGCCTACAAATGCAATGATATCTGTGAAAGTGCTTTATACATAAAGCCCTAAAGGAAGGTATTTTTCTTAGCATCACTTTGTACATGGATTAGAGCATCTTCCTAAAACCACTTATGAAACATCCTACTGATTATTCACTGGAAAATGTCCTTTTGTGGTAGACAGCATGTCATCTGCTAACTGTTCAATATAAACAGTACTTCTCTGGAGCTCTTTGTAATGAAAGAAAGAATCACTTGTCTAAAGAGCACTTGGACCCTGCCGCGCAGTAAATGAGAACCAAGGTGAGACCTTGCAGTTCTGAGAACACAGGCAAGAGTTTGAAGTGGGGTGTGTGAAGATGCTAGAGCAGGATGCATGGTCCATTCAGTGCATACCAGTTCCTTTCCTGCCTTCACACTATTCTGTCGCGGACACTCCCCGTGGTAGCGATGCTCATTACACACCATGGCGCTCACTGCTGCCCTTGAGCTGGGAGTGGCTGGTAGTCATTCATGCTGGAAGACTATCTTGATCTGGTGTCTGAAGACCCAGGTTCTAGCCTACAATGAGTGTGTTGATGAGAATCATTCTTCCTACTCTTGAGTATCTGTTGCATCATTAGTCAAACTAGAAATGCCTTCAGGTTGGAATTCAAGTTATCCACGTGGCCCAGAATGTCGAAAAAATGAGCCTGCATTCTTCTGAACTATGGAAAGGGGTCTGAGCTTTGTATTGATACAAATGTAGGCTGGGGCCTGAAAGGATTGTCAGTTTATTCTAGGAGCGAAAAGAGAGTAATAATAAAAATAGACTTTTCTCAAGGGGTGAAGTCAAGGAGAAGCTGGCTTCTAAGGACTGGGTAGATGTCTCCAGAGCCAAGGAAACGTGGAGAAGGATGTTTGCCCTGAAAACTTCTTAGCATATGGCGTGCTTGATTTTCTGCATTCAGCTTGTGGCAAAGCCTTAGGACTAAGAAATGATTTGAGGGAAATTTGGGTGTTATTTCTGTAGGTCTCAGGAAGGCATCAAAGGACACCCACCAGGCAGTGGCAGGAAGTAGAGAATGCTTGAGAGTAGAGAAGTAGATTCTCATGTCTATGGAGGGGGTGCTGAAAAATGCAATGGAGGTCAACTAGCTCCACTGGTTAAAACAGTCCGGAGGCACTGAAATCTAACAAAAAGTACAGCTCAATATCTAATCCTGAATCCCCTTCCTGGACTGGGAGAGATCTTTTTAAGACCATCCTCTACTACTCTTCAGTTTCCTAATCTAAAATAGGAGTAATACCCATTCCTTCTTACCTGTGAACATGTTGTGTAGATTAACATGATGGAGTTTGAAAGATGCTGTTTAAATACAATATGTTATTAAAGTATTATCATTCTAGTTGCTGGTGATTATCTAAAAAGCTTTAAATCACCTGGTTATTTCCGGGATTCAATTTTCATTGTCGGTTGCTATTTCTCCTTTCAAAGACATAACATTTCTTTGTCACATAGCACAGACTTTATAGTTTTGAGTTTTGGAGTAGGGAACACAAATTTGTATTTCGCTTGAATGCATTCAGAATTGTGGTATTGGGGCTTTTTAGACGTAGGTTGCTTAATAATTTTAAAGGAGTTATGTGAGGCCATCTTTAGGATGAGTTTTCACCTTGTTTGCACATTTTTATTTGGGGGTGATGAAATGAAAAATGTGGTTCCGGTCATCAATATTCAGCTACAGATGCAACGAAATATGAAAATCCAGAGATTACTGGCATAGCAGTTCTGTGTGCCTAACATATATCTGTGTAGATTCTATCCATTATTCAATTTACTGCCCAACTTTTAAAACTATATGCCATTCCCCAGAAGGCTGTCTTTTCTTTGCTCTTTCCTTTATGGATATTGGTTATTTCTCATTCAATAACCTTGACCCAGATTTTTTTTTCTTTACCATAAAAGTATATCTATTCTACGTAGAAAGCTTTATAGTCTGGGCCATGTAGAATTCTTTTTCATTTGAAGTGAATGTTGTTTTTCTAAACGGCTTTTGCCTTTTGACCCCTTTATAATCAATACCGGAATGTTTTCACTTTAACTTATTGGGTGGTTGAAAGAAATGTGATTGAATGTCTGTTTACTTCCTGAGCTAAGATATTTCTAGCTTGTTATACAAGTCAGTGAAACGTGGGCTAAGGGATCCAGTCTGGGGATACAAAACAATAGCATAACCTTTCCCGCAAGCTTCAGAAAGCATTTTTAAGATTCACTTTTTAGAATAGTCTTATGATTTTTCCCTTAATTTCACTGCATTTACATACTTGACAAAGAGTCAAAAGACCCATTCACACTTTTATGACTTGTATTTCCCCTTCAATAACCATAGCTGCTTCCCCTAATGTCACTGTACACTCCTTCAAAATGCAGGCTATTTCTTCCCTCCTGGAATCTTTAATGAACTTTGAAACTCTAGTCGCTTTCTTTTCATTAGTGGTGACCTGGTGACAATGAACAGATGGATATAAAGGTACAACTTGTGAAGTTTGGGAGAGTTTTGCTTTAAAAGTGTTACTTTTATGATTCTCCTCCCATGTTCATGTACTTGTTGACAATTCATCATGAATGAATTTACTTAAGAAACAATAAACCTAAAAACTGATGACTTTTCATTCTTGTAGACTTTGACCTTTCCATTTTTTTAAATTAAAATGTAAATAGTTGATTCAAACTGTTGGGTTAGTTTCAGGTGTACAGCATAGTGATTCAGTATTTTTGCAGATTATACTCCATTATAGGTTATTACAAGATAATGGTTATAATTCCCTGTGCTATACAGTATATCTTGGTTGCTTATCTATTTTATATATAATATTTTGTATCTGCTAATCTCATACCCCTAATGGGGAGAGGGAAGTGGAGAGGGACAAAGCAGGGGTATAGCTTTTCCGTTTTTAACATGCGATGTGTCTTTTCTTTAGTAGAATTCTCACTCTGTTAAGAACTGAATCATTGTGCTGTACACCTAAAACTAACACAACATTGTTAATCAACTATACTCCAATATAAAATAAAAATTAAACAGGAACAAAAATAAAACAAAACATAGACTTTAAATATTTCTCATTTTTCTTCAGAAAACAGAAAAGAACTGTACATATAAATCACTCAGAGAAAACATTCCAATATGTTTTCAATTAAAAGTGACTCTAGTCTCCTGGTTTAATTAAAATAAAAGAGAAAAGGGGTAATTTTTTAGTAGATATCAAGGCTGCAGTTATTTATACAATGCTCGAGACACACAATGCCCCAAAGAAAGCAAATGGCGACATATTGTGTAGCTCCAACTTCCTGCACTGCTGAGCATTGTACAGTCACTCCCTTTGCTTATCTGTTGGGCAGGCCCTTCCTGACAGAGGTGCACACACTCTGTCTTAAGAATTGGGGGCATGTCCATTTGGGAGTGTGTTTCCCCACTCTGTGCCTCACGTGAACAATGGGGAATTTTGTTATCTCTCTGTCTGTTGTCTACGATGGCATTCAAGTTCTTACCATGCCAACATTTTCAGTTCCTCCTGTGAGCAGAAAAGAAGAAAGCTGAGTATTACGGCTATTGTCCAATGGTATAAAGTGGCTTATAGAGATTAATTTGAAATGACACTGTGGAGCTCAACAATGCACGATGGCCATTTTCATTTACTTGACAATTTTGCATGCTTCTGGCATGAAAAGGCTTCCTTGAGAAATGACCCTGTTTTATTGATTGTTATTCTAAATGAAATAAGTGTCAAAGCAAATGATGAGCAGACCCTCACTAACGTGTAAATTACTGTGCAAGATACTTTTTCAGTAAACAATTACTGGCGAATAATCGAGAAATGCAAACTCATATATGGTGCAACACTCAATCAGTAAACACTTCCCCATTATTGCTTTCAAACTCTTTTCTCCTTTCCACATGGAAATGCCGTGCCAATGAATTAACACTCACTATTTGGTTTAATTGGCACGCTCACTTACCAACTGTTGCTGAGAAATTAGGATTCATGGAACATTTCTAGGAATCTGTCAAACTCTCCATTTTTAGCAGGCAAGCGTTTGTTGAGGCAAAGGGGAAAGCTCAGTTTACTATGTGAGTGGAAATGCTGAAAAGCTGGGGTAGGGTGGTACCAGCTGCTGCGGGCTGCCATTTATTAGAGAATTGTGAGGATATGTGTGATTCCAAAACTGTCCTCTTTTTAAAATCTACTGTTGTTTAAAAAAGAGGTGGTTTATACCCTCAGTGTGAACACTTTGTTATCTTCATGTGTGACAACCTATCGCATAACTAAAGCAATCCCATTTCTCCTCTGTGTCCTTGAATCTCACCTCTCTCCTTTCTCTTCTGTACTCTGAATTCAAAATACAGCTTCCAAAATAATTTAACCCACTATTTTTTTATCATAATATCACTTCAGTTGGGAAAGTTTCATTTTTCCCTTTTATCTGAAATTATAAGAGTTAAATAAAAAGTAAAAGAAAAAAAATGGTCAGGCACCTGATTGTCAAATATCCAGATGCCTGGTGCTAGATACACAATCTGAACGAGTGACCCAATTTTTAAATTTCATCTGGACATCAATATTCGAGGAGGGAGGGAGGGAGGGAGGGAGGGATGGAAGGAGGGAGAGAGTGGGAGAGAGAGAGACAGAGAGAGAGAGAACTCGAACGCCTTTGCTTGTTATTCTTGGAGGTTCTCATCATGTTCAAGCAAATTACCTCATTCTTTCCTTGGTCTCCTGTCTATTCTTTTCCATGTCTTTGATCTACTTCATTATTTTTCTGAAATCGCAGAATGATCGATCAATTAACAAATTCCAATCACTTGTTAAACCTCTCTAGAATGCATAGTACTGTAGACGCCTGTGAAATGAGGCAATTCTGACCTGGGGGAGTTTACATTTTTGTGATGTGATGATCAAAACATCCAATGACTCAATAACATGATCATATTGCATATTTATGGATGCAAAACAGTGTAATTTAAGTTGAATACATAAACAGGACATGGAAGATGTTTGGTTTAAGATATTTTTTGAAGTTGCAAATTACATTTACTGTAGATAAAAGGTAGATGAGCAGTTTCTTAAAGTGAAACTGCATTTTCAGCTCTTGGAAATTGGAAGGAATTATGGTTATTCAGAGGAAGTAAAAAACAAGAGGACTGAAATACTTTTCTTTTCCTTGCTGGAGTTTGAAAGTATTAAAAATCTCTGACCTTTTCCATTATAGGTTATTACAAGATATTGAATATAGTTCCCTGTGCCATACAGTAGGTCCTTATTGTTTATCTATTTTATATATAATAGTGTGTATCTGTTAATCCTAAATTCCCAGTTGATCCCTTGTCCCCTTTGGTAAAGCTAAGTTTGTTTTCTATATCTGTGAGTCTATTTCTGTTTCATAAATAAATTCATTTGCATTATTTTTTTAGATCCCGCATATAAGTGATATATGGTATTCGTCTTTCTCTGTCAGACTTCACTCAGCGTGATAATCCCTAGGTCCATCCATGTTGCTGCAAATGGCATTATTTCATTCTTTTTTTATGACTGAGTGATATTCCATTGTGTATATGTACCACATCTTCTTTATCTCTTACCCTATACTGGAAAAGAATCTGAAAAAGAACATATATATATATAATACATATGTATGCATAACTGAATCATTTTGCTGTATACCTGAAACATTGTAAATCAACTATACTTCAATAAAAAACAAGCAAACAAAAATATCTATGACCTTATTTATTGTGTTCATTGCCTAATCCAGTACTATAGGAGTCATTTACTGGTTTGCTTAGTGTCTGTGTTGTGGAATTGGATGGGATTTTCAATGTTGATCTCTTGCTACTATTACCTCCCATTAGGGGTCCAGAAAGGAGAATATTTTTATTACTAGTATCATTGACTATGTGCTCTGAGAATCTTAACACACCAGAATGTGGTGAAATCTACATACAGTGCTGGTGAACAGATTCTCAGGACAGCAGGCTGCTAGGCTTTATTTTTAATATTTCATGATGCCGCATCCCTCCACGCCCGTCTCCTTCAGTTCCTCTTTTCTACACGTTTATTTCACAAATGGGGGCAGAACTTAGCCACTCAGATTCATTACTGAATACCAACTCTCTCTCTCCCCTCCACAGCCTATTTTCACAATCAATTCCAGCAGGAATAAAAAAAGCATTGAAAAGTTGCCAATAGGGTATTTATTTGAAACGAGGGAAATTGGGGTAAAATTGTATTCTCTAAGTTAAATAGAGAGCACTCATCTTACCTTGCCTAATGTGTATGATGTCGTAAGTCTGAAGAATGTATCTCATCTGTCTGTGGTGCTTGTCTTGCAATTTGGAAACATTGTATGGCTCAGTCTTCCCTCAAAGGACATAGCAAGTCATATTTAGCTGTCAGTAGCAATCGATATTGTAATACCTTTAGATATAGGAACCCCAGGTCTTTCTTATCTAGGTGGTAGGAGCGGTTAGACACTGAGAGAGATTGCTGGGCAGGAAGTGAAATCTTCCCCGGTGACCTCAGCATTCAGATGGTTGTCACTTTGCCTCTTTTTACCTGGACGCAGGCATATGTCCTGGAGGACATCTAAGGGACCTCTCAGCTCTGCAGGTGGGTCTACTTGGGAGAAGAAAAAGTGGAATCCAATCAGAATTTATACTTATATCCATTCTGTCCTCTCCATGTGGGAACTTTCAGACATTTATTTCTTGGGCAAAGCATAAAGAGGGGGAAGATGTGAATCTATTCTAGTCTCATGTAAGAGGGTCTTTGCAAGTGCAGCCCTTGGACCTACAACCTTATCAGAGACACTATAAGCATCTGGTAGCACATTATTTTAATTTCTGACAGATCACAGTCTATTACAGAATGGCTCACCTTGAAGACACTGAAGCATCCTTGTAATTCTTTCCTTTCCAGTGGTCTCATATAAAAAGCGGGGCCAATTTCATGAAGAACTGCTTAAGCTGGTGGTTTTCCCAAGAAAACAGAAAGAATTAATGCTTTTTTTTTTTTTTTTTTTTTTTTTTTGCCGTGCCACACAGCTTGTGGGATCCTAGTTCCTCGACCAGGGATTGAACCCAGGCCCATGGCAGTGAAAGCACTGAGTCCTAACCCCTGGACTGCCAGGGAATTCCCTGCACTTAGAAATATAGGCATGTCTATATCATATGTTTGTAATGAGTGAGCCTACCTAATCATTCTCATTTAAGGAAAAGAAGAGTAAAAAAAGTATCATAAAGAAGTGGGATATATGTTTTTACTTTCCAAAGAATTAAATGTGTAAGTTTCTTCCTCTAAAATGGGAGAAATAAATTCCTGAAATTAAATATATATTATCTGATGCTGTGAAATAGGAAGTCACCTTATTCCTTGAGGAAAATTATTGTGTTAAGACACAATACATGGCTTAGATTTGATCATAGGAAACCAACCAAAGGACAACATGTTCAGTTTCGTCCCATCTTTGTTCTGTTCTTCATTCAAACAGGCCAAATTGTTGGTTGGTGGATTATGGTACAAATAGCAGCACACAGAGAAGTTAAGTGAAAAAAAACACCGAGGGTTAACAAATCTCAGAGACAGCAGACGATTGTGTCTACAGTCGACTTTCCTTTGTCTTTCTTCTGACATTTCTCTCACCACATTGTGGGAAGGGGTAAAGCATCATTGAGTGGACAGGAATGAAAAGCTTCATGAAATGAATGGGTCTGAAGGAGGATTTAAAAGGCCTCTTCAATAGCAAAGGGTGCTGGCTCCAACAGCAGAAAATTCCCCATCTTCCTTGAGTTAAAAGACTACAGAGAAAGGAAGATAATCTTCTTTGTTTTAAAATATGGTGGCACTTACCTTTTAGTTAAAGGAAAATCATGCATGCAATTTTTAAAAATCTCAGCCTTTTACATTTTATGGCTGAGTAAATACATTTATAATTTGAGGAATGTTATCTTTTCCTATTCAGAGGGGTTAGTTTGTGAGAACTTGAAGTCTGAATTAGGTGGAAATGGAAAATTTACTTCTTGCTTCTTTCTTTCTTCTATCTTAGTTTTTCCTAAAATGCAAGTGATTTCAGGGCTGGTAATTGTTGATTAAAGAAGACATAAATAGACTCTCCAGAAGTGATCCCCTCATAATTTGATGTCAACTGGCAGCTCATGGTATTCTAGTACATTTGTGCAGGTTCATACCACAAGGAATTATCCCTAGGGGTCCTACATTTTTTATTATTTTGGTAATAATTGCTTCTATCCAACGTTTACTTAATTATCTATATATGCAAATGAAAAAATTTTTATTGACATATAGTTGATTTACAATCTTCTGTTAGTTTCTGGTGTACAGGAAAATGATTCCGTTAGATACATTCTTTTTTTTTTTTTTTTCAGTACGCGGGCCTCTCACTGTTGTGGCCTCTCCCGTTGTGGAGCACAGGCTCTGGATGCACAGGCTCAGTGGCCATGGCTCACGGGCCCAGCCGCTCCGCGACATGTGGCATCTTCCCAGAACGGGGCACAAACCCGCATCCCCTGCATCGGCAGGTGGACTCTCAACCACTGCGCCACCAGGGAAGCCCCCATTAGGTACATTCTTTTTCAGATTCTCTTCCATTATAGTTTGTTCCAGGATACTGGATATATTTTGCTGTGCTAAAAAGGAGGACCTAGCTGTTTATCTATTTTATCTACGTAGTTGTTTGTATCTGCTAATCCGAAACTCCTGATTTATCTCTCCCCATATGTAGACTTTATACATACATAAAATATGTGTTGCATATATAATATATGTACTCCAACACACGGCTTTCCATACACTTAATACTTTTGACCTTCATCATTAATTTCCATTGGATTTTACCGGTACTAGATAGTGCAACTGATTGATATTTATTTCCTTTTACTGCTGGAGGAAATCCTTACAACTTTCAGACTTCTCAGGAAAGCCCCAGTTTAGTGCTGATGGTTAATGAACCCTCCCGTGCACCTGGTTTTATGGTTGGGAAGAAATCATTTCTCTCAAGGGTCCCGTTTCTGTAAACCTCCTTTAAACTAGTAAGAAGATAGTATATAGGCAAAACTCAGGTTACTCCAAATATTTGGTCTAGAATTTGCTTTTGAAATCCAGTGGATATTAGAAGTA
Source organism: Mesoplodon mirus (assembly GCF_964341445.2). Taxonomy (NCBI): domain Eukaryota; kingdom Metazoa; phylum Chordata; class Mammalia; order Artiodactyla; family Ziphiidae; genus Mesoplodon; species Mesoplodon mirus. The sequence continues at coordinate 73,040,027 of NC_138993.1, read as the reverse complement.
AGGATTTGAAATCCCCTGGGTACAAGAGGTTACTATTAAAATTGTGAATGTTTTAAAAGGATTTAATTCAGATAAAAATCCTTAATTTTCAATTTATATCACAGAAGGACTTAACCCTGAAAGGCTAACTAAATTACATGACAATTTCCTTAACCATTTGAAAAAAAATGTGCTCTTTTTCTTAAACCAAGTTTAATAATGATAACATCTTTTATTTGGAGTAGGGATTTAGGAAAGTGCTATTTTGGATTTACCATAGAGCTTTATTCTCTCAATTTGATTTAAAAGGCCTCCTTTTAGTGGTTTACCAAGCTCAGTTAGAGAGGTCCTAGAGAGAATATGGCTCTGGGCCCTGCGTGTCCCAGAAAACAATTGTTCTCTTTAAAAGTAGTTTTGTGGTCTTTGGTTCAAATGAATGCCCCCTAGGTAAAGGTTTACATTTGGTTTAATTTTGGTTAAATATAACTCTCGAGTTTGAAATACAAAAAGTTTCCTGAGAAAAGCTTGTAAAATCTTTTGGGCAGTGCTGTTCAAGTGAATCAGAAACATATGGGTTCAAATTTCTCTGAAAACACACAGTTATATGTGTTTGGGAGGACAATTGGGGATTTTACTGCACCCCAAACTTGAGATATGTGGCTTTTTAGGAAAGAGCCTCAGACGTGTAAGAATCCTCTCTGCAGGGCTGTGTCCACTCTTCCCTCACAGAAACCCTCATCAGAAAGCTCTGGTTAATATTTCTATGTTTTGGGAAGAAAACATGGTGTGAATTTATTTTTCATGCCACTAGTGGTCTAGATGACTGCCACAAAAATTTTACTTTAACCAAAGTTGTGCTCTATCTTTCCGATGGTGAAATATTCCCTATAAGCTTGAGCCATTTGGTTTTCAGGGGACGTCACCATAGACAAAATGAAAGATGTGATTTGCTCAGTGAGCCTCAGTTTCCAATTGTGTCAAGTAAGAAATGAGCTGGGCCTGACCACAGGGGCTGGTCTGGGCTCAAAGCTGGGCGAGAATAATGCTTCAGACTCCAAAATGTTGTTTCGATTCATTTTACTATCAAATGAACAAACAAGCAGTGCAGAGACAAAAAAGATCACAGGCAAAAGTGAGTGTATGCAACTGTGGGATGTTATCTTTCCCCCTTAGTTTTTTAAGGAGGTCATCACGAAGTTTGTGGTTGCCTTGTGCTTTTGAGGAATGAAAACTCCCAGAGCAGAGAAGCCAGAGCTGGCTGCTTTTTATGGGGTTACTTTATCTGAGCGGGTTGGGGGAGAAGGGTACACACCAGTAATCAATGGTCGACCTATTCCTGTATCTGCAAATTCTTGCTACCCGAAAGTTACCCAGTTCCTACTTGATTTCTTCCTGGGTTGGAGCCTACTCACCACCTTTGTGGAGGAGATCCTTCCTCAGTCTTCCAAAGGCTGGATTAGTATGTTAGAAAATAAAAACAAGGTCCTTTTCTGATATTTTAAACCTGAAATTGTCTCATGTCCACTGAGAGCCTCTTAGTCAAAAATCATGACATTCACTTCGATGGAATCAGAAAAACATGTTCCAGGGGCAAATGACATTTAAATTTCTAAACAAGCTGGAGAGAGGTGATGCATTGATTTCCAAGTGTGTGTGTGTGTGTTTTATTTTAACATCTTTATTGGAGTATAATTGCTTCACAATGGTGTGTTAGTTTCTGCTTTATAACAAAGTGAATCAGCTATACATATACATGCATCCCCATATCTCCTCCCTCTTGGTCTCCCTCCCACCCTCCCTATCCCACCCCTCTAGGTGGTCAAAAAGCACCGAGCTGATCTCCCTGTGCTATGTGGCTGCTTCCCACTAGCTATCTATTTTACATTTGGTAGTATATATAAGTCCATGTCACTCTCTCACTTTGTCCCAGCTTACCCTTTCCCCTCCCCATGTCCTCAAGTCCATTCTCTGTCTGTGTTTTTATTCCTGCCCTGCCCCTACGTTCTTCAGAATGCCCCCCTTTTTTTTTTATAGATTCCATATATATGTGTTAGAATATGGTATTTATTTTTCTCTTTCTGACTTACTTCACTCTGTATGACAGACTCTAGGTCCATCCACCTCACTACAAATAACTTAATTTCATTTCTTTTTATGTCTGAGTAATAGTCCATGGTATATATGTGCCACATCTTCTTTATCCATTTGTCTGTTGATGGACACTTAGGTTGCTTTCATGTCCTGCCTATTGTAAATAGTGCTTCAATGAACATTGTGGTACATGACTCTTTTTGAATTATGGTTTTCTCAGGGTATAAGTCCGGTAGTGGGATTGCTGGGTCGCATGGTAGTTCTATTTTCAGTAATTAAGGAACGTCCAGACAGTTCACCATAGTGGCTGTATCAATTTACATTCCCAACAACAGTGCATGAGTGTTCCCTTTCTCCACACCCTTTCCAGTATTTATGATTTGTAGATTTTTTGATGATGGCCATTCTGACTGGTGTGAGGTGATACCTCATTGTAGTTTTGATTTACATTTGTCTAATGATTAGTGATGTTGAGCATCCTTTCATGTGTTTGTTGACAATCTGTATATTTTCTTTGAAGAAATGTCTATTTAGGTCTTCTGCCCACTTTTGGATTGGGTAGTCTGTTTTTTTGATATTGAGCTGCATGAGCTGCTTGTAAATCTTGGAGATTAATCCTTTGTCCGCTGTTTCATTTGCAAATATTTTCTCCCATTCTGAGGGTTGTCTTTTGGTCTTGTTTATGGTTTCCTTTGTTGTGCAAAAGCTTTGAAGTTTCATTAGGTCCCATTTGTTTATCTTTGTTTTTATTTCCATTTCTCTAGGAGGTGGGTCCAAAAGGATCTTGCTATGATTTAAGTCATAGAGTGTTCTGCCTATGTTTTCCTCTAGGAGTTTGATAGTGTCTGGCCTTACATGTAGGTCTTTAATTTATTTTGAGTTTATTTTTGTGTATGGTGTTAGGGAGTGTTCTAATTTCTTTTACACATAGCTGTCCAGTTTCCTCAGCACAACTTATTGAAGAGGCTGTCTTTCTCCGTTGTATATTCTTGCCTCCTTTATCAAAAATAACATGACCATAGGTGTGTGGGTTTATCTCGGGCTTTCTAACCTGTTCCATTGATGTATATTTCTGTTTTTGTGCCAGTACCATACTGTCTTGATTACTGTAGCTTTGTAGTATAGTCTGAAGTCTGGGAGCCTGGATTCCTGGTCCGCTTTTCTTTCTCAAGATTGCTTTGGCTATTCGGGGTCTTTTGTATTTCCATACAAACTGTGAAATTTTTTGTTCTAGTTCTGTGAAAAATGCCAGTGGTAGTTTGATAGGAATTTCATTGAATCAGTAGATTGCTTTCGGTAGTATAGTCATTTTCACAATGTTAATTCTTCCAATACAAGAACATGGTATATCTCTCCACCTGTTTGTATCGTCTTTAATTTCTTTCATCAGTGTCTTATAGTTTTCTGCATATAAGTCTTTTGTCTCCTTTGGTAGTTTTATTCCTAGGTATTTTATTCTTTTTGTTGCAGTGGTAAATGGGAGTGTTTCCTTAATTTGTCTTTCAGATTTTTCATCATTAGTGTATAGGAATGCAAAGATTTCTGTGCATTAATTTTGTATCCTGCTACTTTACAAATTCATTGATTAGCTCTAGTAGTATTCTGGTGGCGTCTTTAGGATTCTCTATGTATAGTATCATGTCATTTGCAAACAGTGACAGCTTTACTTCTTCTTTTCTGATTTGGATTCCTTTTCTTTTGTTTTCTTCTCTGATTGCTGTGGCTAAAACTTCCAAAACTATGTTGAATAATAGTGGTAAGAGTGGACAACCTTGTCTTGTTCCTGATCTTAGAGGAAATGGTTTCAGTTTTTCACCACTGAGGATGATGTTGGCTGTGGGTTTGTCAAATATAGTCTTTATTATGTTGAGGTAAGTTCCCTCTATGCCTACTTTCTGGAGGGTTTTTATCATAAATGGGTGTTGAATTTTGTCAAAAGCTTTTTCTGAATCTATTGAGATGATCATCTGGTTTTTCCCCTTCAATTTGTTAATATGGTTTATCACATTGATTGATGTGCGTACATTGAAGAATCCTTGCATTCCTGGGATAAACCCCACTTGATCATGGTGTATGACCCTTTTAATGTGCTGTTGGTTTCTGCTTGCTAGTAATTTGTTGAGGATTTTTTCATCTGTGTTCATAAGTGATTTTGGCCTGTAGTTTTCTTTCTTTGTGACATTTTTGTCTGGATTTGGTATCAGGGTGATGGTGGCCTCATAGAATGAGTTTGGGAGTGTGCTTCTCTCTGGTATATTTTGAAAGAGTTTGAGAAAGATAGGTGTTAGCTCTTCTCTAAATATTTGATAGAATTCATCTGTGAACCCATCTGGTCCTGGACTTTTGTTTGTTGGAAGATTTTAAATCACAGTCTCCATTTCCGTGCTTGTGATTGGTCTGTTTATATTTTCTATTTCTTCCTGATTCAGTCTCATAAGGTTGTGCTTTTCTAAGAATTTGTCCATTTCTTCCAGGTTGTCCATTTTATTTTCATATAGTTGCTTATAGTAATCTCTCATGATCCTTTGTATTTCTGCCAAGTCAGTTGTCACTTCTCCTTTTTTCATTTCTAATTCTATTGAGTCTTCTCCCTTTTTTTCTTGATGAGTCTGGCTAATGGTTTATCAATTTTGTTTATCCTCTCAAAGAACCAGCTTTTAGTTTTATTGATCTTTACTAATGTTTCCTTAATTTTTTTTCCACTTATATCTGATCTGATCTTTATGATTTCTTTCCTTCTGCTAACTTTGGGGTTTTTTTGTTCTTCTTTCTCTAACTGCTTTAGGTGTAAGGTTAGGTTGTTTATATGAGATGTTTGTTTTTTCTTGAGGTAGGGTTGTAGTGCTATAAACTTCCCTCTTAGAAGTGCTTTTGCTGCATCCCATAGGTTTTGGGTCGTTGTGTTTTCATTGTCATTTGTTTCTAGGTATTTTCTGATTTCCTCTTTGATTTCTTTAGTGATCTCTTGGTTATATTTAGTATATTGTTTAGCCTCCATGTGTTTGTATTTTTTACAGATTTTTTTCCTGTGATTGATATCTAGTCTCATAACGTTGTGGTCAGAAAAGATACTTAATATGATTTCAGTTTTCTTAAATTTAACAAGGCTGGAATTGTGACCCAAGATATGATCTATCCTGGAGAATGTTCCATGAGCACTTGAGAAGAAAGTGTATTCTGTTGTTTTAGGATGGAATGTCCTATAAATATCAATTAAGTCCATCTTCTTTAATGTATCACTTAAAACTTGTGTTTCCTTATTTAGTTTCATTTTGGATGATTTGTCCACTGGCAAAGGTGAGGTGTTAAAGTCCCCTACTATGAGTGTGTTACTGTCGATTTCCCCTTTTATGACTGTTAGCATTTGCCTTATGTATTGAGGTGCTCCTATGTTGGGTGCATAAATATTTACAATTGTTATATCTTCTTCTTGGATTGATCCCTTGATCATTTTGTAGCGTCCTTCTTTGTCTCTTATAATACTCTTTAATTTACAGTCTTTTTTTTTCTGATATGAGAATTGCTACTCTAGCTTTCTTTTGATTTCCATTTGCATAGAATATTTTTTTCCATCCCCTCACTTTCAGTCTGTATGTGTCCCTAGGTCTGAAGTGGGTCTTTTGTAGACAACATATATACGGGCTTGTTTTTGTATCCATTCAGCCAGTCTATGTCTTTTGGTGGGAGAATTTCATCCATTTACATTTATGGTAGTTATCGATATGTATGTTCCTATTACCATTTTCTTAATTGTTTTGGGTTTGTTATTGTAGATTTTTCCTTCTTTTGTGTTTCCTGCCTAGAGAAGTTCCTTTAGCATTTGTTGTAAAGCTGGTTTGGTGGTGCTGAATTCTCTTTGCTTTTGCTTGTCTGTAAAAGTTTTAATTTCTCCATTGCATCTGAATGAGATCCTTGTTGGGTAGAGTGATCTTGTTTGTAGGTTTTTCCCTTTCATCACTTTAAATGTGTCCTGCCACCCCCTTCTGGCTTGCAAAGTTTCTGCTGAAAGATCAGCTGTTAACCTTATGAGGATTCCCTTGTATGTTATTTGTTGTTTTTCCCTTACTGCTTTTAATATTTTTTCTTTGTATTTAATTTTTGAAAGTTTGATTAATATGTGTCTTAGCATGTTTCTCCTTGGATTTATCCTGTATGGGACTCTCTGTGTTTCCCGGACTTGATTGATTATTTCCTTTCCCATATTAGGGAAGTTTTCAACTATAATCTCTTCAAATATTTTCTCAGTTCCTTTCTTTTCCTCTTCTTCTTCTGGGATCCCTATAATTCGAATGTTGGTGTATTTAATGTTGTCCCAAATGTCTCTAAGACTGTCCCCAATTCTTTTCCTTCTTTTTCTTTATTCTTGTCTGTGGTAGTTATTTCCACTATTTTGTCTTCCAGATCACTTATCCATTTTTCTGCCTCAGTTATTCTGTTATTGATTCCTTCTAGAGAATTTTAAATTTCATTTATTGTGTTGTTCATCATTGTTTGTTTGCTCTTTAGTTCTTCTAGGTCTTTGTTAAATGTTTCTTGTATTTTCTCCATTCTATTTCCAAGATTTTAGATCAACTTTACTATCATTACTCTGAATTGTGTTTCAGGTAGTCTGTCTATTTCTTCTTCATTTGTTTGGTCTGGTGGGTTTTTACCTTGCTCCTTCATCTGCTGTGTGTTTCTCTGTCTTCTCATTTTGCTTACCTTATTGTGTTTGGGGTCTCCTTCTTGCAGGCTGTAAGTTTGTAGTTTCCATTGTTTTTGGTGTCTGCCTCCAGTGGCTAAGGTTGGTTCAGTGAGTTGTGTAGGCTTCCTGGTGGAGGGGACTAGTGCCTGTGTTCTGGTGGATGAGGCTGGATCTTTTCTTTATGGTGGGCAGGACCATGTCCAGTGGTGCGTTTTGGGGTGTCTGTGACCTTCTTATGATTTTAGGCAGCCTTTCTGCTAATGGGTGGGGTTGTGTTTTTGTCTTGCTAGTTATTTGGCATGGGGTGTCCTGCACTGTAACTTGCTGGTCATTGAGTGGTGCTGGGTCTTAACGTTGAGATGGAGATCTCTGGGAGAGCTTTCGCTATTTGATATTACTTGCAGCCAGAAGATCTCTATTGGACCAAGGTCCTGAACTCAACTCTCCCACCTCAGAGACACAGGCCTGACACCCAGCTGGAGCACGAAGACCCTGTCAGCCACACAGGTCAGAAGAAAAGGGAGAAAAAAAGAAAGAAAGAAAAAAAATAAAATAAAGTTATTAAAATAAAAAAATTAATAGAATTATTAAAAATGAAAAAAATTAAAAAGTAATTAAAAAACAATGAAAGAAAGAAAGAAGAGAGCAACCAAACTAAAAAACAAATGCACCAATGATAAGAAGTGCTAAAAACTATACTAAAAAGAACCCCCCAAAAAACCCAAAACAGACAGACAGAACTTTAGGACAAATGGTAAAAGGAAAGCTACACAGACAAAATCACACAAAGAAACATACACATACACACTCAGAAAAAGAGAAAAAGGAAAAAATATATATATCTATTTATAAAAAAAAATAAAGGAAGAGAGCAACCCAATCAATAAACAAATCTACCAATGATAATAAACTCTAAATACTAAACTAAGATAAACATAAAACGAGAAACAAATTAGATGCAGAAAGCAAACCCCAGGTCTACAGTTGCTCCCAAAGTCCACCATCTCAATTTTAGGATGATTTGTTGTTTATTCAGGTATTCCACAGATGCAGGGCACATCAAGTTGATTGTGGAGATTTAATCCGCTGCTTCTGAGGCTGCTGAGAGAGATTTCCCTTTCTCTTCTTTGTTCGCACAGCTCCTGGGGTTCAGCGTTGGATTTGGCCCCTCCTCTGTGTGTAGGTCGCCTGAGGGCGTCTGTTCTTCACTCAGGACGGGGTTAAAGGAGCAGCTGATTAGTGGGTTCTGGCTCACTCAGGCCGAGGGGGGCGGGGAGGGGTATGGAATGTGGGGCGAGCTTGCGGCAGCAGAGGCCGGCGTGACGTTGCACCAGCCTGAGGCATGCCGTGCGTCCTCCTGGGGAAGTTGTCCCTGGTTCATGGGACACTGGCAGTGGCGGACTGCACAGGCTCCTGGGAGGGGAGGTGTGGAGAGTGACCTGTGCTTGCACACAGGCTTCTTGGTTGCTGCAGCAACAGCCTTAGTGTTTCATGCCTGTCTCTGGTGTCCGTGCTGATAGCCACAGCTTGCGCCCATCTCTGGAGCTCACTTAGGCGGTGCTCTGAATCTCCTCTACTCGTGCACCCCAATACAATGATCTCTTGCCTCTTAGGCAGGTCCAGACTTTTTCCCAGACTCCCTCCCAGCTAGCTGTGGCACAATAGCCCCTTCAGGCTGTTTTCACGCTGCCAACCACAGTCCTCTCCCCAGGATCTGACCTCCAAAGCACGAGCCTCAGCTACCAACCCCCACCCATTCCGGCGGGTGAGCAGACAAGCCTCTCGGGCTGGTGAGTGCTGGTCGGCACCGATCCTCTGTGCGGGGGTCTCTCTGCTTTGCCCTCTGCACCCCTGTGGCTACGCTCTCCTCCATGGCTCTGAAGCTACCCTCTCTGCCACTAGCAGTCTCCGCCCATGAAGGGGCTTCCTAGTGTGTGGAAACATTTCCTCCTTCACAGTTCCCTCCAAAGGTTCAGGTCTCATCCCTATTCTTTTGTCTCTGTTTTTTGCTTTTGCCCTTCCCAGGTACGTGGGGGAGCTTCTTGCCTTTTGGGAAGTCTGAGGTCTTCTGCCAGCATTCAGTAGGTGTTCTGTAGGAGTTGTTCCACATGTAGATGTATTTCTGATGTATTTGTGGGGAGGAAGGTGATCTCTACCTTTTTCTCCTCCGCCATGTTGAAGGTCCTCCCGAGTGTGTTTTTAACTGAAGTGCTTCACTTGGAGGAAAACAACCCTTGGTTAATTTGGTATGGTAGAGGAATTGAGGTGCTCTATGGAAGAAATTTTCCAGATAGTAAAAAAGCGCTCAAGTATCAACACTTTGGTCTTTTAACTATTTTCAGGAAATATATTTTCTGAATGTATTTCATGCCTTCCTACCACCACCTTTAAAGGTGGGGGACATAGGGTCTTCCCTGGTGGCACAGTGGCTAAGAATGAGTCTTGCTTGGCCCTACATTCATTCACTGGCAAAGGTGATTCCTTTGCCTGTTTTTAGTTAAAAGGTTTACAATAAGCATGTATCATTTTCATCTTACTCTTAAAAAAAAATTTATTTATTTTTGGCTGCATTGGGTCTTCGTTGAGGTGCACAGGCTTCTCACTGCAGTGGCCTCTCCTGTTGTGGAGCACGGGCTCTAGGTACACAGGCTTCAGTAGGTATGGCATGCAGGCTCAGTAGTTGTGGCATGCAGGCTCAGTAGTTTTGGCTCGCAGGCTTTAGAGCGCAGGCTCAGCAGTTGTGGTGCAGGGGCTTAGCTTCTCTGCAACATGTGGGATCTTCCCTGACCAGGGCTCAAACCCGTGTCCCCTGAACTGGCACATGGATTCCCAATCACTGCACCACCAGGGAAGTCCCTCATCTTACTCTTTTTTTAATCAACTTTTTCACTAAGTACAGGTGTCAATCATATCAATTAGGAGAGCTTCTTCTGTATAAAACAGACTTATATATTGCTAATCAGAAAGGATAGTTTTATGTTAGAGGGTAGGAAGAAAATTCAAAATGATATTGCTAATGTAGAACTAAATTAATTGCATAAGTTCAAGAAAAGTAAAACTGACCTCAGATCATTGCAAGTGAATATTTGCAGGGAAATGGGACTCCAGGTAAAGGATAGGTTATGAGCAAAGAGGTTCAAAATTCCATGTAGTTTGGGGAACGAAGAGGTCTAGTCAGTGGCACAGACTGTACTGGCTGTAAAAGATAATGTAGAGGTTATTCTGTAGGAAATGGGAAGTCATTAAAGACATCTCCAGTGCATTTATAAAAAGGCAGGTTTCAGTTCAAGTTAAGGGTACATGTATCACCCCTGAAAGGTTTTTGAGAAATGCATATAGGCTTTCTTATGAGATATTAAGTTAATAAAGCGAGTCCAGGATTAGAGTTCTTATTTTTGTGCTATGGACCCCTTTTGGCAGACCCTTCTCAAAACAATGTTCTTAAATGCATAAAATAAAATACATAGGATTTCAAAGGAAACAAATAATATTTAAAAACAATTATGAAATAATGAAAAAACATACTTTAACATAGTAGTCTGTGTGTTTCATTATGCATACACGACTAATAAGATCTAGGTGTGGGTCTATTTGATGAGCATGATGAATAGAGATATCTGATATGAAAATACGGGTAATTTCAATTAGTGACAAAGTGCCAGGTATGGCTGGTGCTACTGTGTTTTTTTGCTTACATTCATTATTGAAGGAAGTGAAAGGGAAGGTACAATTTTATTCATTTCCTTATCCAAGTTCATGGATTTTCTGAATTCCATTCCTCAAATAGAAGATATTCAGGCTTACGTGATTCTACTGAGTGACAATAACTAATTAGAAGCATTCAGAACTTTCAATAATACATAAAGAGTAACTGGCATGTTTTTTTCACCCTGAGGTTTTCAGAGCTTTTCAGGAGAGAGGATTTATGAGAGACTCTTTTCCTAAACCATATATTTCTAAAACTTAAAACGTTTCACACAGATTCATCTGTGTGAAAGGGCACTATAGTAATACCCTCTCTGCCTCCCAGGCTTGTGTAGAAGCCAATCATCGATGCCTAGATGTTACAAGCCTTGCAGACAGCAATCTCTAAATAAATATATGCGATCATTTTGCAATATACACATATGTAAAATCACTATGTTGTATACCTTAAACTTACACGATGTTATATGTCAATTATATCTCAATAAAGCCTGAAAAAAGACATTATGGCAAAACAAGCAAACAAACGAAAAGAGTAAATAGGAAATAAGTTTCTAAAATCTGAGGAATTCAATAAGCACTTTTATCATCATCATCTTGGGCTCAGGAATTGCCAAACATTTGTACATATAATATTTTTTATATTGAAATAGAGTTGATTTACCATATTGTGTTAATTTCAGGTGTATAGCAAAGTGATTCAGTTATACATATATATATATTTTTAGATCCTTTTCCATTATAGGTTATTACAAGATATTGAATATAGTTTCCTGTGCTATATAGTAAATCTGTGTTATTTATCTATTTTATATATAGTGGTGTGTATCTGTTAATCTCATACTCCTAATTTATCCCTCCTCCCATATAATTTTATTAATTAATAAAAATCCAGGGTTACAGTCAGTGTATTCTATAATGAATTGTAATTGAAGACTGAAAACTTTACTTGAATATTAATTTCAGCAATGAACTTCCAAAATTTTAGTCAGGATATCCATAAAATGTACATCCAATTATTTGATGTGGTATTTAGGTTGGTTTGACTGATCTGAACTATCTAGTGTCAGCTATATTGTATGAGACTCAGTATATATATATATATATATATATATATATATATATATATATATATATATATGCATCATTGTGATTTATTTGGGCCAGACATTGATAAAAAATAATGTAAAAATTTGAAATTCTGCTAATGTCGATGTTATTTGCTGATCCATTCAGCTCCTTAAGTAATAACATAGTATTATTTCAATAGTAGTTCTCAGACTATATCAAATTTGGGTCGAAGAGTAAGGTCAAAATGCCGAGATTCAAGATGTGTCAGATGTAAAACCATGAGGGATTTGGGGAAGATGAAAAGACGAGACTTTTGATGTGACCTGATGTAGCTTAGTAACTCACAAAGTCACAAGTCAGTATCTGACTATAAAGGAGATATCTGATCAGATTGTCATGCTTCAGGTTTAATGGAGTGTTACGGGGACTTTGGCACAAATCATTACCCACTGTTTGCTTATTCAAGGCAGAAACCTACTGGAAAAATGAGTGAGATTATCCATACTTTAACAGCTTTGAGCTGATTGCATTATGATCAAAATTTCTAAAACACGCCCTTCCGAAGACATAGGTATCAAATACTATTGAGTTCTGTTACAGTACTTTAATCGTCCTGTTTTACAAGATTATTTATATCCCTGGAATATGGAGTAACATTGTGTATTTGTGAGAGAATTTAATACCGACATTTGGATCTGTGGTTTGTCAGTAGCTGTGCTGTTTGGAAGGTTACCGTTAGCCCAGAAAGTCAGTTAATTTTCACACTATTCTTTCCTCAACCTTCCTGTTTTATTTCCAAATTCCCAGCACTTGTTCTTTATTTGGGTTCCTTAGAGTTACATGGTAAACCAAACATGAACTTTCTTGTGTTCTAGGCTGATTCAAAGAAAGCTTTTCAAGTAAGACATAATAGAACTCTGAAACTCAATGAACAGTTCAGGTACTATTTTTTTTCTTTTTAGTCAGTTGCTAACATTATATGGGAATGTGCTTAATAAATTAAAGCTATGTTTAAAATTGTCTTTTCAGGCCCTGCAAAATCATAATGAACAAGTAAAATGGAAGAAATCATCAACAAATATTAATGTGAAGTTGGAAATTTTTTAAAATAATAAATGAACAGTTTCCAAAGATTCTGTTAGCCAAAAAAATTATATAAACTGCTTTACTGACAAATGTCTTATGTATATTATATAATATTATCCTTTAATTAATGAATATAATATACAACAGATTTTAATAAAGTTTTCCTGTTTTTGTTACTAAGTTTTTCACATTTGATGCATATTTTTATTTTCTTTAAGGTATTTTCGAAGAAGAGTTTTGCAAAATGAACCAATTTAATAATAAAAAGTTGCTCATGATCTAAAATTTAATCACTCATATGATGATCTTTGTCCCAGAATAATCTTTTGATTCTAGTTTCCTCACCATTTGAAAGTCTGGCACACATTGTAAGATAAAATTAATTTTTTCATCATAGAGTCTAGTGGCATCAAGATGGGGCCTAAGGTTAATCATGCCAGTCAAATACCCAACTTGAGAAAAATTCCACTGGAAAGCTCTTCAAATATCAGCAATGACATTTGAAGTAATTGCAAAGCTCAAGCACCAATTTAAATGAAAGTCTACCCCCCTCCGCTATGTTCTCTTTTCTCTAGTTGAACATTATAATGTTGAAAGCATCAAAGTAGTATAAGGTGAATTAATAATGCGGCATTTTATTGATTGCCTATATATTCATTGGAGAACTCTATTTTTCAGCCTAGAGATTTTATGGAAAGACCATTTCTAAACACATATTGTACAAAGTTCTGAAAGCTATTTTTTTTTTTCAAATGCTGCTTAAAGGGCAGTCAATTCTGAAGGGCCCTTAGGTCTTATTTGAGCCACATATTCTGCTTCTAAAATTATACTCATAACAAAATTTTTCAGGCAGTGCCACCTAATGAGCCTTCAAATGGTCATTAAAGCTGTAATCCAGGAGATTAAAAATAGGTTACTATCTCTTACTCAATGTACTTTAGTAGACTGGGGATAGATGGGAAGAAACTAACTGAAATTTACTTATATTGGTGACAAATTAAGGCTTTTCATGTGAAACAACTTGATAGGTGTTTAATAGATATGACATTTTACAAAGTCATGACAAAATAACTATTTTTATACTTTTAATATGTTAACAGGCTCCTATTAGGAATATATGCACTGTATAGAATTTAGTGCATTGTTGACTAATGAGAATAGGATGTATATGAAGAAAGGAAGATGAAAACAGACAGTCCCAGACACCGAAATTAAGCAATGAGGAAAAGGCAGGAGAGGTACTGCTTTCAAGCTGTTGATGTGGGGAATGAGCCGGGTAGATAGACACTTGTCACCTAAGCTCTATCTTGCATTCTTATACTAACCAGAGGCTGGGAAAACATCCTCTCAAATTAAGCTTTGCCGGCTGGTCCCACCCTGACTTTCGTTCTTGATGGGTTTTCAATGCCAAGTGTAGAAATGATAATGTGGGGACTATTTATTTCATAAATAATATTTGTTTTGTCTCCTGATTATGAAAGTAGTCTATGGCGAGAATACAACAGCTTAAAAATGGAGGAAGCCAAAAAGAAAATTCAACACAACCATGAACCTACACCCCAGTGTTTCATCTTGCTGCAAGTCATACACATAATTATTTTACTTAAAATAATTCTTTCAGGAATGTGTTTTGATTTTAGTTGTCTAAAAGTGTGTTGCATCTCCGGGACAGTAATGGGGCAGTGAGGGGACTTCAGTACAGGAGGTGACATCCTGTTTCTTCACTGTCTTCACCAAGGTGATGGGCTGTGAGATGAATCTTCTAGAAACTCCTGGGCTGACCTCAGCGGAGTGTTTTTTTGTTTTATATCTAGAATGCTTGTGCATCAGTTAAGATGCTTTCGGGTACAAGTGTTATAATACCTGATTAAGAGAAGTGTGGACAAAAAGGGCTTCCTTTTCTTCACTTAACAAGAAGACCAATCACCTCCTGTGGGATGGTTTCAGGACTCTGGGTTCACTTCCTTGCAGTCCTCTCGCGATTGTCTCAAAGTGGCCGTGGTTACAGACATCGTGAATTTCCACAACACTTCCCCAAAGGCAGGAAGACGGTGTGGTGGGGAGGAAGACACATGCTTGGGAGGGGACAGGAGTTCTCCTTTCATCAAGGAGGAACATCTTTCCAGGAAGATGCCCAGATGACATCTGAATTGGTCATAACAGGGTCTGACCCCATTCAACAAATTGGGTTTCTGTAAACTGAGGAAAAAAGGACAAAAGAGGCTTGTAGTAAACAGATGGTACCTGCTCACATTTTCAGCTCCGTAAACGGCCATCAGAATCATGTCACAGTTCTGGTCCCCATCACTTTACCTAACCGTAAAGCTCACATTTGTGTTACCAGGTTGATTTGTCTTTAACAAATTAGAAAGATCTTCTGAAACTTAAAACAATAAAAAAAACTCATCCAATTTTTTTCATGACTCCACATTTTATACTGTCCTACTTTTCTTTAAAAACTGAAAAAAAATGAACGAAAGACTGAAGGAAACTTCTAGTTCCAGAAACAATTTAAGATATTTTTTACAAAATTATGAATATTTAACAAAATAAGTGAAAAATTAAAATGACAGACAATGGAAATGTAAGGGTTGAAAAGTAAAGACCTAAAGGAGATAAAGTCGGGACACAAAAGACAAGTAAACGACTTCGATATATTTGTTTGGAGTGTGCCATACCTTTTGCTCTAAGTTGCTTAGAAATCAACACATAAAGGGTTGTCCTATTGATTATAAGACACACAATAGCTATACTGAATTAGTTAAGAGATGGATACTGAGATTGGTAAGATTTCTCCCATGAATTCCCACTGAAATCACACTGTATAAAATGAATCTCATCCTTGATAACATAGTGAGAATGAACATTATTATAAGCCTCTTTTTAAAGACATATCCTAATATTAGGCTTACAACAACCTCCTAAAAGGAACCCTTTGGAAAGAGAAACAATGATATAAACATGATCGGTGTCTATTGGGACCTTCTTGGGCAAACCATGATGGATTGCTACCCCTGCAGTACCAGAGGAGCCATAACTTCAGAGGAGACATCTCTAGGCAGGTCTTTCTCCGAACCCCCACAGTAGACATTTCAGCCCTTTCTTATTCTTTCTAAGTTCCCTAGACCTTCATCCACCTTGTCGTTTTTGGCATATAACCTCATCTCTAACTTCAAGTGTAGAATTAAAGTTACTTGGCAGACACTCTGTCCCCATGAGTCCCGCTTCCTCTCCAGGTGCCCTATCCAAGCTTTCTTCTTTTTTAAAAATTTTCCTGAGCTTTGGGGTTATGTTTTTTTAATTTTTAAAATTAAAAAAAAATTAAATCTTTGGCCGCACTGTGCAGCTTGTGGGATCTTAGTTCCCCGACCAGGGATCGAACCTGTGCCCCCTGCATTGGGAGCACAGAGTCTTAACCACTGGGCCACCAGGGAAGTCCCCCTAGCTTTCTTGTGTCCTTCTCTCCTGTCACAACCTGAAAGGGCCTCAGGTCCCCCTTCACTGCTGTCACTTCTTTGAAGAAGCATCGCTGTGCAGGGAAGGACAGTTTTCTGTGCTCGTCATCTTCATTTCCGTTCCTCCCTTCTTCTGCTCTGTCTACTATCTCATGGCTTTTGCCTCTAACTCTCCACAGAAAATACAGGAAAGCCCACCCATCCCAGCCCAGGGGCCATGTTTTAGCCCTGATATTCAAGGTCCCTTCTGTGTCACAGCGTTCTCAGTGGCTCCTTCCTTGACACCCAACCTTTCTTGCTCTTCTGTGACACCACACCCTCTGCTTTCCCTCTTTCTTCTCTGATTGTATCTTCTGGTTTTTCCTCCCTTGGAGTTCTTCTGCTGGTCCCTTAAATGTAGTGTCAACACAGTCAGGGACAGTACTGCCTGGTGGTTAGAATGAAGGCTGAGTCCAGATCATGGGGGTTTGAGCTCCTTACTGTACCATTTACTCTATATGTTACCTTGGGCAGAATACTTTACCTCTCTGTTTCTCAGTATTTTTTCAACAGTAAAAAAAGTGAAAAGGATGCATTCATCTCCTATGCTTGCTGTGAAGATTAAGCAAGTTAAAATATACAAGACAAACAAACAAAAGAACATGAAGGCTCCTAAAAGTTTCTTTTAAATGAAATAAAATACATAAAGCACACAGAGCTCTATATAGCTATTACTTTAAGAAGAAAACAAACAGATTTTCCCCATGAAGTCTGTTCTCTTTGTTGTTAATTAAACAGTTATCTCAAATGGCTTCTTGGATCGACTGTACATCGATACACTGGATGATTTTGCCCCAGTCCACACCTCCTTGAGCAATAGATGCAAGCTGGCTAATGGACATCTGTACTCACCTCAGACCAGTCATCCTGGATGAGCTCATCACCTCCCTTTAGTCTTTCCTGATTTTCTTTCTTGGCAAAGTGTGTCCAAATGCACCAGGTGGGATATCGGGGACTATTTTTCATTTTTTCTTCCTCCACCTCACGTCTAATCAGTCGAGTCCCATCAAATTCACTGACATTGTATCTCCTGCCTCTCTCCCTTCCCTCCCTTCCCTTGGCCCCTCCCTGAGTCCAGACACTCTCCCAGTCCTGGATTAGTGGATCAGAGCCTCATTTGTGTCCTGGGCTCTGATCTTATTCCTCTGCTCTTCGTTCTCCATGGAGCTACTGCGGGGATTTGACTTGACTGAAGAGCTGATCAGATTACTCCCCTTTGAAAAGTGATTCATAGATTCCTAATAGTGTTCAGGATAAAGTCCGAAGCCTTTAGTATTACTTGCCCAATCCTTCATAATCTTATCCTCCTACTTCTACAGCTTCATTTTTTGACACTTCTTCCCTTGAAATGTACACTTCCGCCAAAATGATGCACATATGGAATCAATAGGCTCTCATCCTACTGAATTAACTTCAAAGTGAATTTTTATCTAGAGAATGTTTTCTCTAGCTGATACAGTAAATCAAAGTATTGTTTGTCTAAATGTTTATGTAGCACAATTGAATTGTATACAGTTTATTTTGCGTTTTTTATTTCCTTGAAAATATCTGATTGGGAATATTATCTCGTGAGTTAATATTATACTTGATATTTGATTTGTTAATTAGGCACCACAGTATCAGTGCACTTAACACATTCTTTCACAAAATTAAAATTTCTAATTCATTTTGCTTCCACTGTAAGCTTCACATTGTACCAGTTCCTTCTTTCAAGTCTGTTTTGTTTTGTTTTGTTTTTTTCTGGGTAGAATTTTGGAGATTAAAAATTTACCATGTTTAGGTTTAGCCCTTATTAACGTTTTTATTTTGTTCATTGTAATTTCCAATATTATTTATTATGGATTGAATTAAAAACTTATTTCATGTATCTTCATTTAATTGAAAAGACTATAATGAACAGTTCTCTCAGGCATTCCAAGATTGTTCAGAACGGTCAGATGATCTATTGTGTTGATAATCTATTTCTTTTGTGTATGTCCTACCATTTTCTCTGACACTTACTCACAGTCCATATTTTGGCAGAATACAGAATAAGGAACATGGTTAAAATGGCAGGAGCAAAATATCAAGATAATATGGTCAAAATGGTGGATTGGAAAGGAAAGTTACGAATACCTTTTTCTGTATTTACTGTATCATGGATGTGCCATGTTTGTGTCATCACAGGTTTTGCTCTTCCTAGAATGCCTCTGTGCTAGTCAGGACCCATTCAATTGAGAGTGAACAAAAACCAAGTCAAATAAACTTGAGAAAAATGTGCATCTAGTTGCTATCATTAGAGATTTTCTCTATCAGCATCCATGAAGAAAATCTCAAGAAACGTTTCTGATTGGTCCACTTTGGGTCATGTGTTCACCCTGGACCAATCACTGTGGCCAGGAGGATGGGGCATTATGATGGGCCATTCTTGGGTTACGTGCTCACCTCTATGGGGGAAGGGCCAGGAGGTGGGAGTATTGGCTGGAGAGGATGATGGAGCAGCACTCCAGGCAAAGAAGGATGCTGTCTCCAGAAAGAGAAGAACGGATACTGGAGAAATGGCAACAAAGTGCTTCATCTTCTGCGTGCCTCTCCTATTTGCTCCCCAAACACTTTATACATTTTCTCATGGTTTTATAACAAGATACTGTAATGCTTTTTAAGCGTGATTGTCTTTCCCACTAGCTGGGACTATCTTTACGGTGGGGAAAACTCTTGCTGCACTTTTGTGCACCCGTTTACCTAATACTCAACAAAAAGCAAGTGATCAGTAATATCTGTGGAGAGAGTAAACAAAGGAGAGGTAGTTTGGGAATTCACTGTTTTAAATTAGTTTATATCTGATCCATGAAACTCGGTTCTTGGAGTTTCAAATCTTCACTTTGGAGATAATTTTTTCATCTCAAATTCAAATTCTGGCTCATTTGCATTGAATTTTATTTTATTTTATTTTTTTGCGGTACTTGGGCCTCTCACTGTTGTGGCCTCTCCCGCTGCGGAGCACAGGCTCTGTACGTGCAGGCCCAGCGGCCATGGCTCACGGGCCCAGCCGCTCCGCGGCATGTGGGATCTTCCCGGACCGGGGCACGAACCTGTGTCCCCTGCATCGGCAGGCGGACTCTCAACCACTGCGCCACCAGGGAAGCCCTTGAATTGAATTTTAAAGATGAGGTTAACTACTGATCATGAACTGACTTTGTAGAAAGAAAAATGAAAAAGTAAAGTCCTCACATTTGGTAATTTTTGAGCCTTAGAGAGAAAGTAACCAAGAAAGATGAAGCAATGAAGAGAAGAGAAGAGAACAGAACAGAACAGAAGAGAAATAATTTTTCAAGTTGTTTGAAGTATTATGTACCAGGGGAGCACGATCTTTCTGAAAGATTGTCTAGTGAAATGATAAACTTGGGGAATGAATGGGGATAAGTGATCACCAGGATTGATAAAATGCAATGACTATCAGCCATTTTAGACAGATATAATATTTGCAGCCATTTAAAGTCACTGCCACACATAAGGTGAAGCCACCTATGGAAATCATGGACAAAGGCATAGACCTGGCACCGCAGAAGATTTACAACCTTGCCAGGCAATGAACTCAAAGGTCACTCCTGAATTAAGTTACCTTTGTATGACTTTCTGTTCTGGGTGTGAAAATACACAGGATGGTGAAATCCATTAAACTACAGTTGACAGCAAGAGGGGTTCATTAATTCAGGAGTGGGAGGAGGTTTGCTTTTCTGCAAACACCTCGTGGGAAAGCGATGGGCATGGTTTGGTTCTTGGTGCCAAATGGAGCACTAAAAGAGAAGACAGCTTTGGGAATAAAACCAGGCACTAGAACCTCTGCCTAAAAATAGTCATCGCCTGAACAGGCCATGTGGTGGCCAGGGAGAAATCACATTTGACCCAGTGCATGAGGGCTTTGTGATAATTACATGGCGACAGGAACTGGTAAACCACTCCCAGTACATGTTGGAGAAATATAGTGTCACGGCAGCGGTGCCATCACTGCAGGTAGCAAATGAGCAGCTGGTAGAAGCTGGCATGGATTTGCAGTGAGGCTGCAGTCTGCACAGGAGAGAGGTCAGGGTCTCTCATACCAAGGAGGAATTCAACATTCCTTGAAGCCAGAGGCTTGATAGTAACAGAAAGACTGCATTTTCTCCCCAAAATGGAATTAGATGCTGTACCTCCATGGTTTAACGTTTTAAGAGATGTGTTTAATGAATAGGTTGCTATATAGGGGAATCAGGGGGCTGCCAGTAGTCACTGATGAGAAGACTGATCCAGGATGGGAGGACCCTGACCTCCACCCTGTTCTTCCCAGGATGCCATGCTGACATGGGAGAAAGCAAACAACAGTGCTGGTTCAGACGTGTAAGGGTTGCAGCTTGAGAAGCATGACAACACAGGAAAAAAAAGAACAAGAGCCATAACAACCATCAGAAACCCTTCCTGTGAACGATCTTTTTTCAAAAAGTGGGTGAGGTTTTTCAGCTGGAGAACAAGCAGGTGCCTGTGGTCTCGATGCTGCAGAACCAGGTTGGAGCCGGGGGTTCATCTGGGGACACCTTCTTGCGAAGAGCAAAATCTCGACGGGCACTTCCTTTTTGTTGTCCAAAGAAAAGCTCAAGCCAGGGAGAATTCCAAGGTTATTTCCTTATTACTGAGATGGCTCTGCTCTTCAGGAATTAATCCTGGGGGCGCATCGTGGTCCCGTACAGCCTTTTGGAGGCAAGGAGGCAGGGACAGAGAGATCTTTAACCTGGAGATGTAGGAGAGGATCTTACTTTGGTTATTAAGTATTTGGTAAATTAACTAAGGCTATATCTGGGCTAACCTTAAATGCAAATGTATTCCTTTAGCCTAGCACAGTTAGTTGTATTGGAGAAAGTGGAAGAAATAAGCCTCTGATATTTTCTACATCTGCTGTGCCACTGCTGGCTGGGTCCCTCCTTCTGGAAGTCTTCTGAGGTCAGTCCCATAGTCACAGTCGTGGCCAGCATCCCCCCACGGGCTCTGGATCCCTTTCCCTCCTTCTCTGGCAGAGATCTTATTTGAGCCATTTTCAGCAACTTCACCACGCCTGGCTCTTCTGCATTCTTCTGCTCAACATTCAGACAAGCTGAATTGTCTTTCACTTGCAAAATTCTCTCCTTGAATCTATCTTCCTTTTAAACCTGCTGCCTATATGTGCAGACACATACTCCCCCCACAGCTAGGGTGTGTGTGTGTGTGTGTGTCAATGTGTGTGTGTTTTGGTGGTAGTAGGTGAGGCATCTTGAAATCTCAGAGATAACCCTCCACTCTCTGCTCCCTGTAAGGATGTGGACCGTGTAGAAGCTCATACCCCCTTTATCTTCCAACGTGATGTTGACTCCATTTCCATTGCTGGTAATATTTGGTATTATTTATCAGTCATTTTCTGGATTTATTTTAGATTTATCAGTCATCTTAATTATTGCCAATCTGATGGAAGAAAACAGTTGTCTCATTTTGATTTCTCTGAGACCTGGTAAGCATTTTTTATGGGTTTGTTTATTATTTATATATTTTTTCTGTGTGTTGCCTCTTCATATTCCTTTCTCATTTTTTGTATTGAGCTCTTTGTCTTTTTTTAATCAACTTTCAGCAGCTCTTTACATATTATGGACATTAATTCTTTGTATATATATATATATGTGTGTGTGTGTGTGTATATATATATATATATATATATATATATATATATATATATATATATATATACACACACACACACACACACACATATATTTCCATCTATCTATTGTTGGGTCACAAACTACCCTAAAACCTAGAGGCTTAAATCAACAAGGTACTATTATCTCATGCAGTTCTGTGAGTTGACTGGGTCCACCTGTGAGGTTTTCTTGCTTTGTGTCTTTCATGTAGTTACAGTCAAGGAGCAGCTGGGACCTGAGTTATCTAAAGGCTTGACTGGGTTGACCATCCAAGAGGCTACCACACAAGGTGGCAGGTGGTGTGATCTGTCCCTGGCAGCTCTGCTGGGGGTTCACTTGGGACTGATGGCCAGGGTTCCTCCATGTGGCCTGTCCATGTGGTTTGGGCTCTCACAGCCTGGTGGCTTATTCCAAAGTACAAGTATTGTAAGAGACAGGATGTAGAATGTCCAGTCTTAAATCCTAGGCATGGAAAGTAGCACAACATCATTTCTACTGTAATCTGTTGTACAAAGCAGTAGGGAGCCCACCCAGATTCAATGGCAGAGACAGAATGAATATTAAAAAAAAATGTGATCCTCTTTAGTTCATCACAGTCCACTCTCTTACCACAAATTATTAACACATTTACGTATTTCCCACATGTGAAATGTACACAGCCCCTGCCTTTGCCACCACTTCCTAACACCCCCTTTCCACCTGAAGTCTCACTTATACTGAGATAGCTTCAAGTTCAAGTTCCATTTCAAGGGTCAGGGTTTTATGATCTAAATCAGGCCCAGGTGTGGTTTTGTCTCCTTGGGCATGAACCCACTCTATTTGAAGACCCGTGAACAAAAGAGAGAAGTTATCTACACATACACACTAGACATACAATGTTGGACAGGCATAGAAAAACCACAAATGACGATCCCATTCAAAAGTGAGGAAAATGGGAGGCACTTGGCAGTCATTGGTCCACAGCAATTATGAAATCCAGCTGGGCACGTATTGCCAATTCTTTGAATTATCTGCTCCCTGGGAATGATTCTCCATGGTTCTTGGCTTTGGGCCCTGGTTTCTTGTTTCTTCCTTCAAGTCATCTTTCTTTCTCCATAAAATATAGACTGTTCACATCTGAATGTTTCCTCTGCTTTCTTTCTGCCCATTGTAGTGTGAGGAGGGGTAACCAAAGTCCCCCTTATTCCTTCAGTCCAAGTTGATATAATTCTTTTAAAAACATCATAGATTCCTTGTGTATCACATTATAGTACAATTCAGGAGACAAAAGTCAGACTCACATTTTTCTAATACAGTCTCTTTATATAAGCCAAGAGTCAGGATGCTGTGGGAAAATACCCTTAAGATCTCAGCAAACTTTTTGCTTAGTTGGAAGGGTCTTTGAAGCATCTCAGTGCTATAGTACCCACTGTCTAAGAGAGAAGATCTCAGAGTAAAGGTCTTAAGATTATTCGAGGTCCTGCCAGGCACACACATAAAATATTCTGAGGGTGCATTTAAAGCTTTCATAATCACACTATTAAAGTCTTTACACTGAGGCCATGCTTTACTGATAGTACTCTGGATATAATATTCATCCTGAAGCCATTTCTTATTTTTTGAGTCTTTTGCTATCTGGATCAACTTGGAGTAAGAATTAGTTTAACGGGCTTCCCTGGTGGTGCAGTGGTTGAGAGTCCGCCTGCCAATGCAGGGGATATGGGTTCGTGCCCCGGTCCAGGAAGATCCCACATGCTGTGTAGCGGCTGGGCCCGTGAGCCATGGCCACTGGGCCTGCACGTCCGGAGCCTGTGCTCTGCAACGGAAGAGGCCACAACAGTGAGAGGCCCACGTACCACAAAAAAAAAAAAAAAAAAAAAAAAGAATTAGTTTAACTTTCTTTTTCTGTTTATGTCTTAAATTTTTGTTTTTTATTGAAGTATATTGGTTTACAATATTGTGTTAGCTTCTGGTGTACAGCAAAGTGATTCAGTTATATATATATATATATATATATATATATATATATATATATATATTCTTTTTTGAGTTGTTTTCTCTTATAGGTTATTACAAGGTATTGGGTGTAGTTCCCTGTCCTATACAGTAGGACTTTGTTGTTTATCTATTTTATATACAGTAATGTGTATCTGTTAATCCCAGTCTCCTAATTTATCCCTTCCCCACTGCCACCGCATCCCCATCACTCTTTTCACTCTCTTATTTTAGAACACCTCTTTGTTGTATGGTTAAAGTACTGGATCTATCACTTTTGTTTTTGTCTTTTAACCTTGTCTCAAAAAATAATTTCACATTTTCTATGCATTTTGGAAGAATCCCGTTGTTTCCTGTACTTCTGTTTATTTGATTTATCTGTTTTTCTCTGTTTCTCAGATCAATTAAATTTTTTTAAATAGTGTTTTTAATTTCTTGGGATACTTACTGACTTTTTTTCTTGTAGTATGCTGCTTAAAGTAACTGCATGTGATGTATCTTTCCAAATCTGAGAATAATAATAATAATTCTGAGAATAATAATTCAAATAAAATTTATTTGAAGTTTTTTTCTTCCATTGATACAGCTTCAGGAATTATTTGCAATGTATGTGATAGGTAAATAGGTCTTTGACTCATTAATCCCACCTGTAGGATTTATTTTAAGGAAATACTCTGAAAAGTTCCAGAAGATATATGCACAGGGTTATGGAATAACAACCTGCTGGTAGAAAGAGAGAAAGAGAGAGAGAAAGAGAGAAAGAAAGGAAGAAAGAAAGAAAGAAAGAAGGAAAGAAAGAAAGTCCAATAATAGAAATTTCGTTAAATATATTTTGGTCTATTCATTAAAAAAATGAAAAAAAAAAACAACATATATTAACCTGGAGAGGCGTGTATAATTTTGTAACAGAATCCCAGTGATAATCCCCTTAAAAAAATATATATGTATAATAATGTAGATTTCTATAAAACACATTGATCATGGTAGTTATTTCTGATAGTTGAGATTAAGAAAAAATTTTACTTCCTATTTTAACCACTTTTAGTTTTCATTATTTGATATATTTGTCAATCAACATGTTATTTTATAATCAGCCATCTATTTCCATTTACAATTCAATACATGCCTGCTGTCAAAATATTCAGAAAATACCTGAAGGTATAAAAAAGGAAGTGAAAAATGACCTATAATTCTACATACTGACATAGCCTATCTTAACAGCTTGACACTTGCCTTATTTATTTTCTGATGCGCGTGCACACACACACACACATTTACATGAAGGACACACACCAAGCATGCCCTTCTTACTCTTTTTTTTTTTAACGTGGGCTTTACCTAGCAGTATTTTTGTACATCTTCCCGTGTCGATAAAGTCGTGTTTGTATCTCTACAAATAAACACATCATCATCGTCATCCTGCTTTTTTATTGTTTATCACAACAATTTCCACCCCCCTCTCTGAGGGCTTCTCACCTTCTCTTCCTGTTGCACTGTGTTTGCTTCTGTGAGCTTCCTCACCTCCAAGTGAACCAATGTGCTTCATCCATCCCCACCTCCTCCCCACGTCCTGAGGGGGGTGCCTGACACATAATGGATTCTCCACGTTTCCCGCTGAGTGAATTAGTGAATGAACAAATGAATGAGTGATTCCATCCACCAGAACCCATTTCACCAAGCACACAGAGGCCAGTCATCATGTGTCTCTGGGAAGATCAGACCTTTCTCTGCGGTTAGTTGTCCATCTGGAAGCTGAGAGTAATAAATGCCACATCACAGGAAGTTTAAAAGGATGAAAGAGATAATATTTATAAAATACTTAACTTCTTTAGAAGGAAAATCCCTGCCAAGTCCAATGTGTATACTATTATCATTGACTCTCCCCATCAATCACACAGAGGATTCGCCGGCTTGTGCTTTCTCTCAGCAGCTGCGTTTCTAACTGTTTTTTCCATTAAAGTATTCCAGGAAGTTGAGATGAACACTATTCCGTGTGAACCACACACTTTTCTTAAAATCTCAGCGCGTTCTACACAAATTAAAAAGGTGATGTTGGGCTTGCCTGGTGGCGAAGTGGTTGAGAGTCCGCCTGCCGATGCAGGGGACACGGGTTCGTGCCCCAGTCCGGGAAGATCCCACATGCCGTGGAGCGGCTGGGCCCGTGAGCCATGGCCGCTGGGCCTGCGTGTCCGGAGCCTGTGCTCCGCAATGGGAGAGGCCACAACAGTGAGAGGTCCACGTACCGCAAAAAAAAAAAAAAAAAAGGTGATGTTTTTTAATCCTCCCGACATCTCACTGAGATAGGGGAGGGAAGCTATTATTACCCTAATTTTGCAGTGAGGGAAACGGACACAGAGAGACACTCACTCACTTCTCACTAGATGGAAGATGATAACAGAGGCAGAACTTGAATTTGAAATCTTTTGGTTTCTATCCTTAAGCTGATGAGCTCACAATAAAATCACACTTTAGGATGCATTAAACTTTTCTGAGTCTGTGCGGGGGAAAGGGGGCTGGTAGTCCCCTTACCTTGGGGCTTTTAGCTTGAAGTGAAGTCTCAAAACACATTAGGGGCTGTAATTCCTATACAAGGTTGAAATCACGCCTGTTTGAAATGCTAAGCCCTCTTCTGTTGCATCGCAAATAGCTTCCCCTTATTTTTCTCAGGGATGAAAACAAATCGCCCGTGTTAAAAACAGACTAATAAAGTATGGTTGGTTTCTCTATTAGTTATCCAAATACTTCTTGAGCCCCGATGATGTGCCAGGACCCCTGGCTGTTGGAGAGACCGAGGTGAGCAAGAGAAGCAGAGTCCTCTCCCTCCCAGAGAGTCTACATCGCAGTAGGAGCGACCATAAGCAAACAGCAAATAGAATAATTAAAAGTCATCTGAAATTCCTATCGTGATGTGTACCACGAAGTAAACCAAGCAAAGGGGAATTTGGAGAGTGATGCAGGAGGGGAATCAGAGGGGGCCTTTCTGAGGACGGGCCCTTTCAGCAGAGACTTGAACCTTAAAGAGAGGAGCTGCCAGCAAAGCTCTCGGGAGCATATTCCAAGCAGAGGGAACAAATATATATAGGGCTCTGTTTCCCCAGCCCAAAAGGTTTCTCTATTTCTCATGCACCTCTCAAGATGAGCCCATGTGGAATTGCTAACCTTTTCCTCCCCTTGGGGCTCTTTGGCACATCTGCTTTGTACTTTATTCCAGCCCCTCTTAAGTGACAATGTGGCAACAGACTGCGGGCTGCCCCTCACCGGGACCTCCTCCAGTTCCTTGTGTTCACGGCACCGAGCAGAGCGCCGGACACACAAGCCTCCACAACACTTCCATAAAATACCTAGATCACAGACTTCTGTTTTGGCCCAGGCCTTGTACGTCCTGGCTGAGTCTGAAATCTTTATGGCTGTGATGAAGACTTGATAAGAGATCAGCTGTCTAGCTGTTGGAATGAGGCATCCTCATGCTTTCAAAATTCTCCTTATCTTGTTTTATCTGCCCTGTTTCTCTTTGGCACCAAGTCGAGAACGGGACACAGGCAACACCTTACAAAAACAAAGATTTCTTCCTGAAACGTCACAGATTTCTGGAACACACTCTTGGCACCAGGCGGGGGACATTTCAACCCCGGGAGGTAGATAAATTATGTTTTATGCTCTCAGGGCACATCCCTCCCTTTCTGGGTCTCAGACACCTCTAAGAATACAGGAACAAGACCACAGTGGTCTCTTTTTGTGCCAAATAGCAGTGGCTGGTCGGCAGAGGCAGCCAGGTCCCTGGTAAGGCTGTTCCTAATTCCTGCCTCTCTCTTTACCATTCTGGCTTTGTTTGGAGAGTAAAGAAAGTTTTTATATATTTTGAACCCCACGGTCCTTTGGGGGCATTCCTGGGTCTTCTCTCCTTTCACTGAAACATAAAACAACCTGCGACTGTTTGCTCGTATTGTCCTTTCTCTTTTGTACACGTGCAGGAGAATGGGGTATAATTCAACCAATTGGTCCTCTCCCAGCTTCTGTCACATTCCTTCTGATGTGAAAGGCTCGGGATCAAGAAACACTCGTTTGGAAGATGGAGTCGCCCCAGGTGGCTTATCTCAAAGAAGTAGCAGGGGAGAAAAGGTGCTGGCCTCACGTGCAAGTTCGACAAGGTGCAGTTAGGAGATCACCACTTGCCTCCTACGTTTCCTAATAAGGTACTCCTGGTAAATGATAATAAAGTCATGGCTTCCAGGCTCAACGGTGTGACTCCCACAAATGGGCCAACTTCACTCCTCAAAATCATATTCAAACAAGGCTTTGATCCCACCTGCGGTCCACACCTGTTTTGCGCCAGCCCAGCGGCCTGCTGGGAGGGCACAGGCTCTGTTCCCTGCACCACCCCACCTTGTGCTCGGGATCACATACACCTATTGCCCCAGCCCCTGTCCCCTGGCTTTGATCTATAGGCATCGTGGAAGCAATCGTCTGTGACAGAGTTTTGGTTCAGCCTCATTGCCTTGGAATGCAGGTCTCAAGGGCTCTGCACCTGGAAATTGGATAACGAGGTAGTACACGTTCCAGGAGTGTAGGCTGGCATGTTGGGACATCTCAAAGATGCTTTTCCATAACTTCATTCTTCTGGGGACTGGCCAGTAGTGATAAGTAGCCCATAACGCTAGAGGTTGAAGCATCTCCCACTCCCAGGTTCAGTACTGTCTGGATACAATTGTGCTTTGCAAAGACAGTCGCTGTGCTGTTCTTCCCCTCAGGGCTCTGAAGCAGTAGGCTTTCCTCTCTCTCTACAAGCAGGTGGGAAATCTGTATAAAAATTGGGGTTTCAGGTATTGTAAACAGCTGGGAATATTTTTACAAGAGGAAAAACAAGAGGGTTGACCCTTATTTAAATGGGACCTCTCGCAGCAGATAAGGTGAAACCTCTTTTTTTTTCTTTTCTTTTTTAAACGGGCCACCGAAATGTTCTTTGCCAAAACCCACATCTGACTCAAATAAGCAAATCTGTTGTATATAGCCTATGCATGTAAAACAAAATCCAAATGCAAGCATGCATGCTTTCATGTTGTTCAACTACAGCAATCCGTATCTTATTTGTGTGTATCTTTGATGTCTATTATGTTATGTCGTCTGAAGTGATTACACTGCTTTCATTTAATAAAAGTTTTTCAAGTTGTTTTAAGTCTCTGAATGGAAAGACCAAAAAAAAAAAAAAAGCTGAATTCTTATTTGCTGCATCTCAGCTTTTATGTTGAAAGCAGCTTATGTTGAAGTTCTTAGTCTAAACAATTTACAGTTTTCCGGATTAAGATCATGTAGGAGTAGGATGAAAATCTTCAAGACAACGTTACATAAACGCTCCTGCAACTTAGGGGGAAATTAGATATTTGCAGACTCTAACTGCTGGGTACGATGGGAATTTTCTCAAGTGGGAAAAGGTGAGATTCCCTGGGAAAGTTCCTAGATGCGGGAAGATTAAATCTACTCCCCAAACCTGGTTGCCCACAAAGGCAAATATGCCCTCGTGCTAAAGCCAGGAGGGAGCGCAAAGCTTTCAGGTCGTTGGAAGGGAAGACAAACTTATTTGCTGCCCATCTGCTGATAGGAAGGGTCGGAAAGGCTTGGGCAGCTGACAGAGCAGTTCCCCGTGAACTTGACTATTATTTCAGGTTTCTATCTTTTCCTCTTCGATAGGAAGATATTAAAAGTAGGTCTCTGGCAAAAAAAAAAAAAAGACAGAATAACACAGAGTCTCTGAAATTGCAACCTGTACAAATTCCTGGCCCCAAACCTTCATGTCTGGTGCTTTTCATCAACAAGCAGTTTGCAGAGTTTGCTCTCTTAAAGGATTAGAGAGCGCTGGACGATTTCAGAAATATCATAGCCTAGAAATTTACAAACTCTTAAGAGGTGAATGAATACTTGTTCTCTGATGGGAGAAATTCCATGGGGAGAACTTTGAGTACTAAGATTACTAACATATATAAAAGCTTTCCTTTGCTTTGCATGTGCAGAAGCCACTTAATTTTTTTTTAGAACTATTATAGTTTGCATATTTATTTCCGGTAGGATTTACAGGTTATAATATCCCTGTACCTCAGCTCAAAACATAAATTATTTTATTTCCCCATCTTCTTCACGTCCTGTCTGTCTGGCATGTGTTTGTTTTCACATGAAGATCATTTAACAGCCAAGAACAAAAAGGTGGAGCTCACTAATTTGCCATGTGGAAGACCCAAAAGAAATACAATGAACTTTCTTCCCCAGGGAAACACTGTATAGGTCAAAGCTTTATTTAGGGGACGGGTGGGTGGTAACACAAAAACACTTGTGGAATTCAGACTCTTGAATTTACGAAGGGTTAAAATCGAGGTAGTAAATCTTAATGCAGTGCATAGAAGAAATATTATTTGTTATTTTATTTTTTATTATGCCCTTGTTTATTAAAATAGCCAAAGTATTCAGCCTTTATATTCACCACAGGCCTCACCCATCCTTCAGCCTTGTTGCTCCATTTTTTTCCCCATCCACTATCAGCATGCTTTTGTTACAAACCAAATCTGATTATGTTATAGTGGTTCTTTTTGGCTGTGCCACGTGGCTCGCGCGATCTTAGTTCCCCGAGCGGGGATGGATGGATCCCTTGACCCTGCAGTGGAGGCACCAAATCCTAAACACGGGACCGTCAGGGAGGTCCCTGTTATACTTTTTGAAGGAGAACAGTCTCAGTGACTCCCCTGTAGCCTTCAGGAACGTCGGAAATGCTCAGATCTGCAGATCCCGTTGGGCACCTCCCACCTTTCTCTCCTGGGGCTTCTGCCTTTCTCCATCTACTCACCCGTCACGTGGAATCACTGAGGGAAAACTACACCCTCTCTGTAGCTGAGACTGCTTCCTCCTTCTGGAACAATCTTCTCCAAACCTCTGTTAACTCCTAAGCATCCTCAGGACTCAGCCAAGGTACCGTCAGCACCCTGACCTCTGCTCCCTCCCGGGAAAGCCATCCCTGACCCTCCCTGCCGGGCCTGGGAGCCCTCTGCGTTTGCCTGATGCGCTGGGCCTAATGTAGCAGCACATAGCTCAGGGCTGTGATTGCTGGGTTATTCATCTGGGTCCTGGGCTACATTAGGAGACCCGTGTGAGCAGGCAGTAGGGCTTTTATTCTTCAAGTCCAGCACTCACCGTGACCAGGCACACAGCTGGTTCTTAGGAAATATTTGCAGAACAAATACATGATGTTTGTGTATAGAGACCAGTGTACAGAGACACACATTTTATCTTTTCAAGAATTAGGAAATTTGATATTTGAATGTATATAATTTTATCACACATTAGCTTTTTTATTTTACTTTTTATTGAAGTATAGTTGATTTACAATATTGTGTTAGTTTTAGGTGTACAGCAAAGTGATTCAGTTGTATATATATATATATATATATATATATATATATATATATATACACATACATATATATGTATTCCTTTTCAGATTCTTTTCCCTTATTGGTTATTACAAAATACTGAGTATAGTTCCCTGTGCTATACAGTAGGTCCTTGTTGGTCATCTATTTTATATATGAGTGTGTATATGTTAATCCTAACCTCCCATCCCTCCCCCCACCCCCCTTTGTCCTTTGGTAAACATAAGTTTGTTTTCTATATCTGTGAGTCTCTTTCTGTTTTGGCAATAAGTTCATTTGTATTTTTTTTGCTTTTTTTTTTTTAGATTCCACATATAAACGATATCATATGATGTTTATCTTTCTCTGTCTGACTTACTTCACTTAGTATGATCATCTCTATGCTCATCCATGTTGCTACAAATGACATTATTTAATTCCTTTTTATGGCTGACTAATATTCACACATTAACTTTTATTTTCTCTTTTATGCCAAGAAACAGGGATGTTTAGGAAAAGTAAAGCCAGTTTTGAAGCTACTTGCGTGTTTCATTGGGATCCTGCTATGACCTGTTGCTTGTCTCTGCAGAGGAAACACCAGGGACGTTTTTGACCTGAATGGCCTGCCTGGGAGGGACGGGAACATTCTCGAAGATTCCACACTTTGATTGACATGACCAGGCCTTCCACCACTGGCACTGGAATAGAAGGTAGGATCCCACACTCAGTGACTGGTTGGGAGCCCAGGCTCTGGACTCTGAAGGCTTAGGGTCCAAACTTGCTTCTGTCCTTTTCCAACCCGAGCAGGTGACCTCATGACTGCCTCCCTCCTCATTTGTCAAATGGGACTAATGACAGTACCTGGCTCATGGAACTGGTGTTACCCGAGTGTTTTCGTCCATTGGAAACACTTGGGCGCCTGATGCACAGTAAACACTCAGCAAACGTTAGCAGTCACCATCCTTGCTGTTGTCACTTTCCCAAATAGCAAGCCACTCCTCTATATCCCCTTTTGGCAGGGGATACCCACAAGGCTCCTCTTGATTCCTGTGTGTCGTCTCCGTGGTCCAGC
Source organism: Mesoplodon mirus (assembly GCF_964341445.2). Taxonomy (NCBI): domain Eukaryota; kingdom Metazoa; phylum Chordata; class Mammalia; order Artiodactyla; family Ziphiidae; genus Mesoplodon; species Mesoplodon mirus. The sequence goes on along the minus strand of NC_138993.1, from coordinate 73,007,799 downwards.
ACTGCCACCATGGACAGCCTGCGGTCATTCTGACGGCCCCCCTACTTGTCAACCTTCACCGTCACTTTCCAAAGTGATTTGGGTCATGTCACTTTCTGGGTGGTGCTGAGTGAACAGTAGATGGAAAGAGCCTGAGATTAGGTGAGGTGTCTCTTTTGGGGCTTCATATTTAAACACAAATTCCTGGAAGAAATACAGAGCTCATCGGCTCTAAGGAAGAGAGAAAGCCAGGTTGTGTCACTGAGCTTTTTTATCCACAAACATGTAACCAGCCCAAAGAACTTGTAAAATCTGCAGAATGAGATTGACGTGAGTTTCTTATATCATTTCCTCAAGGGTATATTAATGGACTAAGTAGTTCTCATGAGGGGAGTTCCCATAGGGGATTCCAGATGAGACTCTCTTGGTGAACCACATTTTTTTACACAGAAAGCTAACTCTCTAACACACTCCCCATGGGGGATCTCTGCACGTCTTAGAATTATTAGCTGCTACAGCCACACAGAGGCAAAGAATAAAACAGGACCAAGATTTATTTGAAAAGGCTTGTTTGTGACAAATTTCCATAATAACAAAAGTTGAGAAAAACTGGTGTCGTGGTTTTGATGGTGAAAGAGAACTTTGGTTTAAAATTTAGAAAAGAAAAATATCTAGTTCCAGTAAAATAATGCTCTGGAGATTATATTTCTTAGAGATTTAAAAAGAAATGGCCCACTACTAAAACATCCTTCATGAAGGTATACCTTACTTGTCTCATAAGACCATGAGTTCTGCTGTATGACAGTGTAACCACAGAGATTGTGCTTTTTTCTTTTTGCATTTCTCCTTAAATCCAATAAAGAAGCCAGCAAATTGATTGAACTTAACTTTGCTCAAAAAGTTTCTTTCGGAAATTATTGAGTAAAATGAGGAGGTCACAAACTTTCCAAATCCATGCCAGTTTAACCGTAAGTCAATGCTGGGATGTTCCAATGCTGCTGAGTGGGAAGACATGAAGTTATGAAGGGATGTGGTCTGGGATAAATGGCCCATTCTAGTTGTAGATTGTCCATTGAGACAAAGGAGCCAATGCAGACTCCATCCACATTGGATTCCATTGCCAAAAATATCCAGCAATTGTGAGGGGTAGGGCAGTAGGAGTTTTGGTCAGGCATAGGAGAGTGCTGGGTTCCAAAGGCTGTTGGGTTTGGAACCAGTCCCCAACCAGCAACAGATGGAACAGAGAGCCAGGGACCCCACCCAAATGGGCTGAAGGGTACAGGGCAAGGCAGCGTTTGCTACTGAGTGATTGGGAACATGTAATCCTCTTAGCAAACCAAGACAGGCTGGACAAAGTGCTTAGTGGCAGAGAAGGGCGTAAGATTTGGAAAGAAGCCTTAAGCTCACTGAACTCACCTTTCCAAGTATCAAGGTATTCTTTCAGCAAATGCTGTTGAGTGGCTTCCATATGCCAGGCACTGTGCTAGGCATGGGGAATATGGCAATGACCACTGTAGACACAGAGTTCATAGTTTCACGGGGGAGAAAGACTGGACATATTCCCATTAACGTGTAGTTACACATTGTGACTGGTGTTCCGAAGGAGAGTTATAGGGGAGTCTAGGAGAGCCTAATAGGACAGCCTAGACCAGGAAAACTTCTTAAGAGGTAATGATGTTTGAGCTGAAGGACACCAAGCAGAAAGGCTGGAGTGAGGTGGGATGAGAGTCCAAATCATGTAGGCATGTGTGGGCCCCCTTAGGTTTTTATTCCAAGATCAGTGGAAGCCAAGAAGGTGTTCTAAAGAGGGAACTAATATGAACAGTAAAGAGGCAGCCCAGGGCACCGAGAGTGCAGTTGTCTAGGGAAAGATGATGGCCCTTGGGCTGGAGTAGGCAGTGGAGATGGTGAAACCAGGACAGAAGTGCAAATCTCTTAGGGGGCATAAAAGTCTTAGTGGATAGTTATGCCATGAACTGAGGCACGGTGGAGAAGGACCAGGTCTGGAGGAGAGGTTTCGGATCCAGGGAGTTTGAAGTGTCTTTGAGACATGTGAGTGGTCTAGTATGACTGGACTGGAGATAGAACCCTGGGACTCCGTATATAGATGAAGAGGGGGAGAAATGATGGATGGAGATCATGTTGCCTCCAAAGAGATCATGCAATGAGAGGAACAGAGCACTGGGACCGAGTATTGGACCTCAGTATCCAAAGCCTGAGTTGGAGATGATAAGCTGGCAAAGGAAACTAAGAAAGAATCGTCCCAGTGAGCCAGGAGAGGGTTGTTTCAGAATCCGAAGGGGAAATTTTTTCACAGACAATGAGAGGTTAACAAAAGTGAGCCCCCCCAAAAGGGCCAATTCAATGTAGTGACATGGAGGTTACTTGTCATCTCAGGGAAGACCACATGGCATATGCTAGGGTTTAGGGTTTAGTCTAAATACGGCTGGGGTTCCTAATCAACTGAGTGAGCAGCTCAAAGGCCCGAGTGCCGACCCCTGTGTGGGGCTGGAGATGGTAGAATGAGACACAAAAGTTGAGTCAAAAGGAAATGACGATTTTGCTAATGGAGCTTCAAATACAATGGCACGCCCAAAACATGCATTTTCTTAAGTTTACTGGTGCCTATGCTATTGCTTTGAATGAATCCCTTGTTTCTGATGCCTTTACTATGAATCTAATAGTATCATGTTTACTATTTCTGATCTGACTGGTCAGGCCCATACCAAGTCAGTTATTAATTAGCTGATATACATTCTGACCAATGTGGCCATGACATATTTTCCAGTAAATGTTCACCAATGATGCTTAGTATCATTATCCAATACTTACTTGCTAGCTATCAGAAAGGCATTGCAATATAATTCCCATTTCCTTGATTATTAGTGAGTTGAACATTTGTTTACATATGCTTAACATCCATTTGCATTTCCTCCTTTGTAATTTCCATGCTGGTAATTTTGCTTATTTTTCCATTGGAGGTCTTCGTGTTCTTCCTAATGATGTATAGGTGTTCTTTATTTTATTTTTAAAGTTTATTTTATTGAAGTTTAGTTGACTTACAATGTTGTGTTAATTTCTACTGAACAGCAAAGTGATTCAATTGTACACACACACACACACACACACACACACACACATATATTCTTTTTCATATTCTTTTCCATTATGGTTTATCATAGGATATTGAATATAGTTCCCTGTGCTATACAATAGGACCTTGTTGTTTATCCATTCTCTATCTAGGTGTTCTTTAAAATTTCAAGTATTAACAAATGTAATGTATATTTACTGTGAATGTAGTTATTAGTTTGCTTATCTTTTAATGTTGTTAGTGATCTTTTTTTCTGAAGTTTATGTTAAATATCAAATTTTTCAATTTTACCATTGCTTTGGTGTTCAGAAAGTTTCTACATTAGAGTCAGACAAAAAATATTAAATTATGTCTTCTTGCTTTTTTAAGGCTTTTGTTTTTACGTCACAGACATTAAACTCTTCCACTATCTGTGGTTAGTCTTGGTGTCTGATGAGAACTAGGAGCTCATCGTAGGTTGTTTTCCGATGGGGGATCCTCTCCAGTTCTGTTGACTTGGATGCCTCCTTTTTTTTTTTTTTTTACATGACTTTTGGCTTATATGTCTATTTTAACACTTTTTTGGAAAAAGAAAGTCTGTCCTGTGTTAATATTTTTGCTTTTAAATATTATTTAGTGTCTCTGGTTACCGGGCCAGTGCGATGCCTTCAGCATCTTTGTGAACCTTCGTGGGGTCCCTGCCATTGCTCTTCAGGAGCCAGAGTACCACAAGAATTCCTCTCAGCTGACCGGGTCTCAGCAGAGCTACTCGTTGCTCTAAAGTACTGACAATTTGCCAGGACTTTGTATATGGCCTCTGAGTTGGGACTGGAATACATTCGTAGAGAAAATGAGGCGAGAAGATTTATTCATCACCTCTGACTCTGCAGACATTTGGCTAGGATAGGGTCTAATATGGACTGTAAGGTTGTGCTTTCATAAAATAAGTTTACAGAAGAAGAAAAAAAGCGTATGAATTTTCAGGGATTTATTTTCATTGAATTCATAGAAGAAAGACCCTGGCAATGAAAGGGATTCTTGGATCAAAAAAGAAATTTAATTACTTTTTCAAACTCTAATGACAGCACTTTTCTGTAATTTTCAAAATAATGTGGGTGAACTTTTCTTTTTGCTTCACTACCAAAGTGAGGCAGGGAGCAGAGATGGTCCAGAGGAAAAACAAGCATCGCTTTGTTTCACTTTAGACCTGTCAGTAATTCCAGGTTAAACATACCTAAGGTTATGACATTTCTTCATGGACATCATTGCATCATTGTATGTTGCTATTGTATCAACTCCAAATTATGTATTTTCAATTCCTTACCTTTTAATATATCATTTGATAGTGACATTTCTGCACAATAATTTGTCTTTCTCCTCTGTCTCATAATACTGGCTCTCCAGCTCAGACCAAACTGATGAGTGAATTTCAAAGAAACTTAGAGATGTGTATAGAAAAAGAACACACAAAATTAGTGCAGAGGAGATTTTATAACAAATATCATTAGAACTTTATCATAATACAGTTTGCTATTACAATAGTGTGATATTATAAGATTCTATCTTACAAGGTAATTGGAGTACATTATTGAAGATCTAGCATTCTTAGTGCAGAATACTTACAACAAGAAATGCATTTTATAGTTTCTTTTGTGGGAGAAGAATTCATCATATTATAGCTTGTCTCACTGGCAACTTATTTCCTACCTTGTGTATGTGAAGTTTCAGAAAAATAAAGAAGCAAAATTTAAATTTCAAACTTTATTTTAGGACTGATTAAGTATGTTATGCTGTCAATGTGTCAGAGGATTTTTTGGAGTATGTTTTTTGTTAGCCTATCATTTTTAAAGAAACCTTTAGCAAATAGCATTTAGAACTAATACATAAATCTGTCAGTGCTTTCAAAAGTGTTATAGTGTTTCAAAGAGAAAAGCATTGTTCTTTACCTTGCCCAATATAGCAAAGAAAGTAGGGCAGGCTGATTTAGTATAAGATTCCAAAGCTCCACTGTCATGTCACCAAGGCTTAAGAGCCCTTCATTTACATTTTCAGAAAAAAAGTTATAGAATTAAATATCTTTGAACCAGCATGACTGTTCATTACAGGAAGTTATTATTTTGATCAGGCTGTTGGTTTCTGAAGTCTGTGGCAACAATACAAAAATAGCTTTCCCTTGTTAATAAAGAACAATCTGCAAAAACAAATTAGAAATGTGTTAAGGACAAAATAAACAGACATGTTATTTTTTAAACTTGGGGGCCTCTGAATTTCACAGACTTCTGGAATCTGGGGCGCTCCACCCAACTGCTACACATTTTATTGCTCTGTTATAGGTTTGGCACGAGACAAATAATTTTCCAACTGTTGGAACAATGTGGATTCACATTTTTCCAGAAGGGAAAAAAAACTCTATCTTACATATTAAATTCCAAATAGAGAAACAGTGTCTGTATCACTCTTCCCATTTTATGATGGAATTTGAGAATTAAGGGAAAAATTATATATAAGAAAATGGTATATCTAAGTGTAGTTGAAACCTTCATCTGGTGAAAGGATTTTTAAATCGGTGGAGAAAAGTCAATTCACAGAGCTAAGCTCCCATGTTGTGAAACCTTACTTATAACTGTCACTTGAGGCCAGTCACCTGGGATTCGTTGAAATAACTCCTGTCTAGTTCTTACTGTTACATATTATACACGCACTGCTGGCTGCCAAAGAGAGCTTGGTATAAGTTTGGCCAAGAAATCGTTCTTTGAATATATACATATCATGCGTTGCTTAGTCTGATAGTTCCTTCTAGGTGATCAGAAATTAATATTGACTTAACTGCCATGGCAACTGACACACCTGTTTCTGTGGGGTGGGGAGAGGCTTAGCAGTTTTTATTTTTTAAGAAGGATGAAATTGAAAAATTTTATATTGATACAAAAGGATGATAGAAATAACCTGCAATGGATGGTGATCCTTCCATATTTCCCTCCCTACTTTATGAAATGGGCAGAAAAAAAAATATCCAGGGCTGTTCACAAGACCTGGAGGAACAAATTTACTCAGTTGGAACTAAATCATGGCTTAGGCACCACAGGTAAAGTTGGTCATGTTTTGCCCTCCTCAGTTGAAGTGTGATGATGGAGTGAAGTGAAGAAGTGGGAGTCAGAGGGATTGGGTGGTTTGTTTATCGGGTGAGAGGGTAACGGCACTGCATCAAGATGCAGAAAGCGTGCAGGTGTTTGCATTTATCAGAATCATTGCCTAAGCATTTTGGATGGTTATTTCTTTTGCTCAGTTGCGAGTAGTCGTGCTTTTTAAAATTACAGCAATGTTCACACCCAGATGACATGCTTGCTGGCATGTCAGCCTAGAAAACGATGTTTTCCCTGGCTTGTCCTCTCCACTTCCTGATGTCTGCATGTCTGCTGTCCCAGGTGGTTCTTTTGTTCTCCCCTTTCCCCTCTCCCTGGTCCCCACCCGGTGCTGACTTTCCCTGCCCTCTGTCTCTGTCCCCTTCCCTTGGTCCCCAGCCTCCTTGTCCTCTTGCAGGGGAAGTTTCCGGAGGGGTCTTGGCAGCCAGCTCAGACCAGGATTGCATTGCCAGCTCCCCGATGCAGGTGACATGTTGCAGGGTGAAGCGGCAACTCAAGGTAGGGGAGGCTAGGTGAGATTTGTGACTTCTGTCCCTGGAAAGGCAAGCAAAGCTTATACCACAGTGTTGAAAACTTGAGATCTCAAGAGACCATCTGGTGTTGCCCTCGGCTTTCAGGGGGGTGAGGTATCATTACCCCCAAGAGGCAGCTGAGGACTTGAGAGGTTAAGTGACCTGCTCCAAATCTCACAGCTAATGAATGGTGGCTGTGTGTGTGTGTGTGTGTGTGTGTGTGTGTTAGAGAAACTAGAACACTGGTAGCTTCTTTCTAGAGTTGACATTCCCCCCCCTCATTTGGAGAAACTTTTAAAATACAGAAAAGTACAAAGAATAATATAACAACTATACTCTCATCACTCACACTTAAAACTGTTAAACATTTTGCAATATATGCTGCCTGTGTCTTTTTCCTGTTTATATCCTTTAAAAATCACACAGCAGGAAAAGTATGCGTTCGTGCTGTTGGGGAAAATAAGATAGGCAAAAATAGAAAAAAGAATGAATGCATTAATTGTGTTTGAAAAGGCAGAAAAGAGACAGTACATCCTGCAGTAACACCAACACCCCTTTTGCCCAACCCCCCTCACTGCCTCATTCCCTTCCTTTCCTTTTCAGAAACTAAACAATAAGCAGCTTCAGTCTGATGAGAATCCTTTCAATGTTACCTACATATCCATTGCCATAAACAGAATACGGTACTGTTTTACACTTGCTTCCCTGTCATGTTTGATGGGTCATCCTGAACCTTGCTTTCTTTACTAACATCATTTTGCTGAGATGAAACACACATACAGTTAATTCATTAATTTTAACCATCATGCAGGGATACACTGCATGCACATAACACCTTTTATCCAGATGGTTGCTTCCAAATGCTTGGGCTCCCAATTTATGATTTGGGCTATCCCATTTCTATTCCAAAGCATACCAGAGTTAACATGTGGGGACATGTCTCCCTGTGCACATGTGAGGGCTTCCCTGGAGATGAAATTGCACGTGTTCATTTCTCATGCACATTTTCCCTTGTCCTCCATATTGCCAAACTGCCGTCCAAAGGGGCTGCAACAGAGAGATTCCTGCCAACTTGAACGGAGATTCTGTTTCCCTAAATTATTTCCCCAAATCAAGGGTCTTAGTCTTTTTAATTTTTATATAGCAATTGAAATATAGTTCATAATTTTTGTTATTGTGTAAGTAAGAGGTAAGAGACTAGGTTAAGTGTTCAGAAAACTTTGGCATCTGCTAATCCCAAACTCCACATCCGGGATGAGCAGATGCACACTCTTCTATACGGGATGGATAAACATTGAGGTCCTACCGTAGAGCACAGGGAACTATATTCAATATCCTGTAATAAACCATAATGGAAAAGAATATGAAAAAGAATATATAGATATATATGTATAACTGAATCACTTTGCTGTACATCAGAAACTAACACAACATTGTAAATCGACTATACTTCAATAAAATAAAGTAAAAAAAAAAAAGGACAATTTAACGTATGTGGAAATGTAACTATGATGAAAACCTATAAGACTCAGCTCTATCAGAACTGTGAGTTAATGCAGAGGGCCTGGAAGGCTATTAAAATGGCCACTTTTGCCATTTTTTGAACATTTTGGGGGCCTATCGATGACTTAGCTGCTGTATGCTAAAGACAGTGATATAGACAGATTAACTTTGTATGAAAAAAGCATTTGACAAGTAAAAGTCTATGTATCCATATTTGGATGCTTTCTCACAAGTCAACTGCTTGATTATATAGATAGAAAAACTAAAACCCAGAAAGTTTAACGACTCATCCAAGATCTCATAGGAAGACTTCTTTTAGAAAAAGAAGTTTTAGAAAGATTGAATAATTGCCTGAGAAATACTGAAATAAAAGTAAATGATGCTTACGGGACTCTGGCCCATGAGGTCTCCTCATGATTCTATGCACAATATAAGCCTCTCAGCAGCTCCCATTTCTGTGGTGTTTTACCCCTGCACCAAGAGCAGAGCCTGGATTATAGAAGATTCTAAATAGCTATTAGCTGAATTAATGAATAAGTTAATGTCTGTGGTGTGTACATGTATTTGAACCAGTGCCCAGAAGGTAAAAGTATTCTGTCTCCCAGAGAAGTACAAATCCATCCTCTTCCTCTGGTCCATCCCCTGGTTGCCTCTCTGGTCCCTACATGAGAATCTTAATGGCAGACTGACCCAAATAGAGGGGGAGGTTGAACAAAAGGCATAGTAATGGATACACGGGTTTGATGGAAAAATTTTATGCAATAAAACAAGGCACATACGGGAGTTCCCTGGTGGTCTAGTGGTTAGAATTCTGGGCTTTCACTGCCGTGGCCAGGGTTCAATCCCTGGTTGGGGAATTGAGATCCTGCAAGCTGTGCAGTGCGGCCAAAAAAAAAAAAAAACAACCAACAGGGAACATGAGATATAAACATCACTAGGGTTGTGGGTGGGTAGGATCTTTATTTAAATTTTGTGACAAATATCATCAGTAACGTGTACAATATATTATGGGACAAGTTATATTAGCTTTAATATAAATTGCTATAAAGGTATAGGAACAATGTCTTTTTAATAACTTACCAATGGGAGGAAATCTAGAACATGAAGCAAAAATTAGTCTAAATGTTGGCTGCAGAAAATTAAAAAGGGTCATTTTGATATGGATAAATGATTAACTTTATTGATTCAAGGAAATGGTTTTTAAATGAAGCATCAAGGCTTAAGGGCACTCTTCGTGGGTTTTGGAATGTGTGCCTGCTTACATTTGGAGAGGGAATCTGGCTTTAAAGGTAGTTATTTCATGAGATTTAGCAGAATAGGTTTACATTGAAACTAAGAAATATGCAAGTGACTATCAAATTAACAAGAAATAACTAGAGGAAGAGACCCTAAGGAAAGGAGGCATGGTGTGTGGTTTGAGAACCAGACAGTATTCTGCGAATGCCTCTCATCCTACTCCAAAGAAAGACAATCGCCTTTCTTAAATCCAGTAATTTCTACAGCTGTGATTCACTCGGATGGTGTCAGAGAGCAAGTATCTGCACCACTGTTCTCAATCAAAAGCCAAGCTTTGAGACAGGAAATGAAGAAGAACTTTCCCATATTTGGAGGGAACCCACTGAGCAAGATGCCACGATGCCTCTCTCTCAGAGGGGCTGTGAGGCTTTTGCGAATCATGGTTATTACTCATCTGAAGGCCAATGCCTCCACCCCACAGGGTCCCCTTGTGCCAGCTGGAGGATTCTTTTATTATAGAGCATTTATGTGTCACATTAAAAACGTTTACCAAGCATTTTATAATCATTATTTACTGTTCCTCATAGCAACCTTACACTACACTCCAGCCCTGCCCTTTAAACTTCAGGGAGCAGCTGCTGGGCACACCCAGTGCCAGCCTTCCATAGCCTCCTCTTGAAACCTTTGGCTGGGGTTCTGATTTAATCTTAAAGTTAAAGTTTAGTAGTTGTCATGGTTGGAAAAGAGGATAGAAAATTTAGCTGCCTTTGGAGTTTGAGGATTACGATGATAGTAGATTTGTAAGAAAAAAAAGTCCCTTAAAGGTCATGTCTTTGGCGCTGGAAATTTCTCTTTGTTCTAAAATGAATAAGAAGATATTAAAAGTAAAGAAAAACACACAGGTACAGAAGGAGTCATTGACATTTATTTTTCAAGCTATGTGTTGAATCCAATATAGAAAAGAGTCAGGAACAGGATATTTTACACTAAAGGGATTAAAGTTACAAACAGAAATACCCAAGGCAGTTTATGTCTTTTAAACCTAATTGTTTTTAGCATTTGCTGCACATACTGAATTTATAGCATGAAATGTATTAAAAATAGCATCCATTTGTTGCTTGATGTGGAAGGAATTCAATAAAGTAAACGTCTTAGTTGTGCTTGAAAATTATGTTGCAAGCCAGACCAGGAAGGAAGTTTATTAGGTTAATTTAAAATTTTGCTGATTTTAATTTCATACATTAAAGAAGGAAATGGTGCTTGAGATTTCAGTACACCTGAGGAAGAGTCTATGGAGGAGAATTCTTGGAGAGTTGGTACATACCTGAGTCATTTTAAGCCAGACTGGATTCAACATTCAGGAACATTCCTTGGAGAATTTCCTGCAATTGACAATGACTAAGATACTTGAGAAGAATCCTCTTCTACTTCTGGGGCTATTTCCCATCCTTCGTGCCCTAATTTGTCAGTCCTGTGATTGAAAAAGAACCTGATGTGTTCTGGTTTTGTTAGTGCCTATTTTATGAGACCTCAGGTACAGAGTAAAATAGTATTAATGAAAAAAAAAAGCAGCAAAAGCAAAGAAGACTGTGAGGTTGCTATCTAAAAATAAATTTTCAAGAAAACATGCTAATTGTCAGTGGATTTGAAGAATTTTATTGAGAATATTCCATTGCACTTGAATAAGGAAGCAGACTGAAATCTGCTGTTACTCTTCATTTCCCGAATCCGAAGTGAAAAGAGTCACACAGGAAATTAAAATCCCATGTAAGTGACTTAATAAGCATAGAAGAATAATTCAATTCTTTTTGACCCATGAGTCATTTTCATTTCATAAACTGGTAACTATTGGTAATGTAAAAGCAGAAACTTGTGTTCATTTATTTTTCCAACGGATAACAATATGGAACGTTGAAATTCATCATGTAAGGTGCTAGTCAAGTAGTTTAAGAGTGGTAAACCTGGTTAAACGTTGTCTAAACAATTGTTTACAGGGTGAACACAATTGCTGTCATTCGGGAATGTTCCTCTCAACTGTGGTGTATATAGTTTTAAAATTTTAGAAACCACAACTGGCTTATGTGCACTGTAATGGTGGTAATCTTATTCTCCCAAGAGATAGCAGCATTCCTATAGAATCTAAGTAGTAATGACACATTTATGGCATATATTTATAGGCTTCCAGACACAGTGCTTCCCCATCACCACAGTCAGAACTAGGAACAGAGCCTGAGAAGTTAGCGTCTAGTGTTTTATTCTAACAGCACTCCATGCCGTATAAAAAAAAAAAGTCATCTTACCTTGTCAGGAAGAAAGTGCCTTCAGCTCTGGTAAATTGCAGGGCTGTAATTCAAAAAGAAAAAAGAAAGGAAAAAAGAGCGATGGGGGGAAAGTAAGGCAACTTGCATTCAAAATGTTTAGGATTTCAGTAGGACATATTGCTTTTATATCTTTGAGTTCTCTCAAAAATTTCTGCTGAAACACTGCAATTTTTCCTAAGTGCATAGAGAGAGCTCCCACTCGCGTTTTACTCTCCCTCTTTCCCATCTTCCTACAGCACAATGAGCTTTCCCCCTCTGATCCTGCACTGTGCATTCATGGAAGGGGCTGTGTTTTCTCATGAAGAGCAGGAAGTTGATCTTGGAAGGGGTGCCTGTCCCCTGCTGCCCTGGGATTATGCACCCTCTTGATAATGGGTTGAAACACTCACATTTTGGCCGTGGGTCGTGTCGGTGTTGTCACATCGCTATTGGACTTGACCTGTCTGAGCACAGAAAATATTTTCCCCAGATATCTCCAAAAATAGTTTTACAAAATTGTTTTTTTGCTGGTGGTATTGCTGTTTCGATTGCTGCAGGATCTACAGTGAGACTCTAAGTGCAGAAGGGGAGGTGTGGCTGTACGGAGAACTTTGATCTCGTCCTGCTCTTCAGCTTTTGGAGTTCATCAGAATCAAGTCAATTTCAGGAAGGTCTTAGCTTAGGGATGCACAGCTGTCAATGCTGCTCCCGGGGCCCTGAAACCCTCACCAAGCAGGGAGGTGACACATGAGTTGCAGTTTCCTCTCAGAATCAGTCAGCTTTTATGTTTGTCCCTGTGTTCCTGGTTCCTGTTTTGTATCTAGACTATACATTATAGAGTTGGAGTTGCCGAATAGAGTTTTTGGCACTATTTTCCTATTGAAATGTGTGTGTGTGTGATTTTCACTTTGTTCATGGTTATTTCTGAAAGCTGGTCTTTTTTTTTTTTTTGTCAGAATAGGGTGAGTCAAGCCATATTCTCAGTGAAATGCAATATCATTTGTTGTAATATGAAAGCAATTAGGACATACACTTCTAATGTATTACTCGGACAATTGTATTATTTTCTTACCCGAGTCAGCCAGTGATCAATTAGTTCAGCAATGATGGCAATCAATCATGTGAGTGTCAGGGGCCTCGGGACTCAGCCCCTGGGCCTCTTCTTTTCTCCGTCCCCATCCATCTTCTTGGTGTCCTCATCCCATCTCCTGTCCTGCTGGCCGTCTATTTACCAAAGATACCTGAATTCATATCCCTAGCTCACAACTCTCTTCAGAATTACAGACCTAGAGATTCAATTGCCTGTGATAACTTCATTTAAAAGTCTAAGAGAAATTTCATTCTCAGCAAATCCTACCTCTGATCAGCTTCCCAAATGGGCTCCTTTGCTGAAGCCCACATCATGATCAACCAACCACCACGCCAACCTTCCAGAGGCTCCCGGCAAACATTTGGAGTCCCCTTTGTCTCTTTTGTTTTCCTGGACTCCATGTTCAGACAGTGAGGAAAGACTGTTGACTTGATTGCAGTGGCGCCCAGATCCCACGTCTTCTCTGCCCCTCCTGGTCCCTCCTCCATCATGACGATGGGGTCCCCACCAGCCTCCCTGCTTCCATCTTTGCTCCCAACCCTCTAGTCTCACCCCCCTGGCCAAAGGCATCCTTTTAAAACACAGGTTGAGTGATATCATACTTCTGTTCACACCCTTGCATTGCTCCTCCCTGAGTCAGGAATAAAAGCCACATGGTCGTGGGATCCTATGAGACACTCCGGGATCAGACCCCACAGCTGCCCAGGTTACATCTCAGAGTTCACCTCCTGCAAAGTCCCCCTCAGGACTTCATCACCAGGTCCTTCTTGTGGCTCTTGGAATGGGACCTTCTCCTGCCTGATGCCTTTTGCATTGGTTGTTCTCTCTTCCTGAAAATATCCCCATGGTTAATCCCCTCCCCTCCATCACCTTTGCTCAAAATCTCCTTCACAAAGATGTCTGCTCTGAAATCCCTCTTTAAAATGCATCCTCAAACCCACAGCCTCCATGACCTGCCCCACATCTAGTTTTCCCTCACAGTTGCCTGATATCTAATTTACTCATCCATTCCTCTTCTTGCCTCTCTACTCCCCGTGCAAGATTCACTAGTGCAAGATCTTTGTCTTTTTAATTCTGATGTATCCCAGGCACCTAGAACAGTGCATGGCACATAGAGATGCTCAATACATATTTCTTGAATGAATGACATCATCAAAGCATGTGGAGTTAAAGAAATACTATAAAAATAATGTGTATTCCCCGAAAATCTAAAGGAGGGAGAAGGGAAACCCAAATGAAAAAAATCACAAGAACAAAACCCACAGAACTTCTCATTAGACAAAGAGGGCTAAAACCCATGAAAGAATAGAGGAAACATCTAGAACAAACATCTTCAGGGAGGACCTGGAAGTCTTTAACTCACTGCTGTCAGTTTGCAGGTGATGGAGCCCAACTTGGGCCAGGCAGGAGCTAGTTCCCTGAGGATCGCTTGTAAAGCCTAATGCAAAAGTTAATAGAGTGGGATGGTTCAGAAACTCTCTCTCTGGTTCTCCTACCGCTGAGCCTTCGTACAGGCTGTTCCTTCTACTTAGTCACCCTTCCCTCTCTTTTCACCTGGACAACTCTGACTTCTCCTGCAGGTCTTGGTGTGCATGTCATTTCTCAGAGATGCTTCCCTAACCTCTCCCCTCTCCCAGGACTGGCTTCCTCTGCTCAGCGCTCCTGCACCTCTTTACTTTCTCATCAGACTAGCTTTTGAAGTCTTTCTTCCTGACCAATGTATAAATTCCTCAGGGTAAGGAGTATCTTTGTTCTGTTCTAGCTAGAATCCTAATGCCCAGCAGCCTTAGAATGTTTGTGGGATGGATGACTGCCAGCCACACCCTAATCCATTATTACCTTTTACCATCCACTGAGAACCTGGGATTCCACACTGACAGGCTCCGGTTTCCCAGTCAGAGTGTCTCCCAGTTCCGCTCTACCTAATACCTTTTATTCACAGAGGAATGACTCAGCAGAAATATTTTGTAGAAGACAAAGAAGGAATCTAAAAATTAGAGCCTGCTCACTTTGTGTGATGATGCATTTGGCACATGTAGAGGGCTTAGAGGGATACAAAATTGCTGAAGATGTTTCCTGCTTGTAAAGAGCTCAGAGCCTGGCTTCGGGAGAGAGAGCAAAAATCATTTAGGACATTGAAACAAACGGTGTTAGAGAGATGTTCTAACATGACCACAGCAGCACTGTGCTTAGGCGTGGAAGGTTCCAGAACTGTCTTAAAGAGCAACTTTACAGAAGTTGCTGTGTAAGTTTCCTTACACAGAAGTAAGGAAAGGCAATACAGGTAGAGCAGGGCTTGGGGAACTGTGGCCCATGAGACAAATCTGGCTCATTACCTGTTTTTATGTGGCCTGGGAGCTAAAAATGTTTTTTCTATATTTCAGTGGTGCAGCAAAAAAAGAAAAATGCTATTTCATGACCTATGGAAATTATATGAAATTCAAATTCAGTAGCCACAAATAAAGTTTTATTGGAACACAGCCATGCCCATTCATTTGTGTTCAAGGGCAGGGTAGTTAAAGATAGAAACCATATAGTTCAAAAGCCAAAAATATTCACTAGTTGCCCCTTTACAGAAAAACAAAACAAAACAAAAACTTGCTGATCCCTGCTTTCGAAGAAACAGCATCTGCAAAGCTCTATCTGCAAGCTATTCAGCTTGATTTGAGTGTAAGTTGTGTGTGTGTGTGTGTGTGTGTGTGTGTGTGTGTGGCATGGGTGTGTGTAAGGGACCAGGAAATGTCAGGAAATGAGGTTGCATAGATGTTGTACACCAGGCTGAAGGTCTGGGTCTCTTCTGCAGGTGCTGGAAAGCTCACGGAGAGCTTTAAACAGAAGAGTAACCAGCTCAGACTTGTGTGTTTTGGAGCTACTCTCTCAGTACTTTGTGTCTGTGTGGGGTGGCTTGGTGGGTAGAGATCATGAGACTTCACTTGGTAATTAATGCTGTCATTGTCATGAAACGTATCTCATTGTTTATGTCTCCACCAAAACTATTCTCAACCTATAGCACTTACTTTTTTTCCCCTCTACCCTTTCAAGGAAGGAAATCCAAAACAGAGGAGATATATGTATATGTATAGTTGATTCACTTTGCTGTACAGTAGAAAATAACACAACATTGTAAAGCAACTATACTCCAATAAAAATTAATTTAAAAAAAGAAATCCTTTAGAAACCATTATCTTAGTCATGAAAACTAATTTACTCGTGTTGGGAGGACCTATATAGACATATATGGAGTCTTTTAGAGCTTTCATGGGAAAAATGCTGCACTTAAGTTACAGTGCAGTTGTGATTCACAATCTTTTTGTTTGTTTGTTTCTAGAGCGATTTGCCAAGAATATCCCTGGCCCATTATTCTGGAAAAAATGTCTCTCCATCTTCCCTCAAGGATTCTTTAGACTTCAAAGACTATGTATAGCTGGCAGGGAGAATAAGCCCCAGATGGAAATGCTACCAGCACCCACGTGTGCCCACCTCTGGAAATGGTCATGTTTTAAAATTGCAGCGTTAGCATGCTCTGGTCACCTTTTGGGGCCCTCTTTGAGGTATACAGTTTAGCTATTAATTCTGTACTTCAAAGAGCCTGCAATTCATGAATACAGCTGCAGAGCATTTAAAATATTATTCCCACCACTGTGGTCTCCTCCAGTTTTGTCTTTAAAATAACAAAAATTAAATGTAAAACTGTGGTTTTGAATAATTAGGGCAGTAGAACTTCTAGAACAGAAGATCATCTGTCACATTTCTTCTAGAGACAGCCTTCCTCTTGCTTTTAAATGGCATTTGTAAGGTTTGACTTTGCCGTCATTCAGGGAAGTCTTCATGTTTACGAGGAAAAGGTGATATATAACTATCAGTATCTTTGACGGATAGGAAATGTGGAAGAAGATATAGTTTCACCTTAACATATGAGTTTCACTGGTTGGGAGGAAATGAAAGGTCAAGCTTTTAAATATTCTTTGTGCTGTTTTTGCTAATAATTTTCTCTTCATTTATCTTTATTTGTTCCAAAAATGACAGTTATTAATGACAGAGCAACAATTTAAAAAACATTAAAAATCATCTTTAAAAAAAAGTCATGTATATTATTAGTTACATGAAAACATTCTGTCAGTTACGTAAGTGATGACATTCTGTTTTGTTTGCTAGCATCAAATAATGAATTCTGATTGCTATTCACATTAGTTCATTGATATTTTCTACAGCGTGTCTCTGATGGGTTCAGAGACCTTATATACCATGTCAGCATTATCTGCAAAATATCATGCTTCTAATATGTGGCCTTGTGTTATCAATTGTATAGTTGTTTTAAAAATTTTATTGGAGTATAGTTGATTGCCAATGTTGTGTTAGTTTCAAGTGTACAGCAAAGTGATTCAGTTATACATACACATACATTCATTCTTTTTTAGATTCTTTTCTCATATAGGTTATCACAGAATATTGAGTAGAGTTCCCTGTATTATGCAGTAGGTCCTTGCTGGTTATCTATCTTATATACAGTAGTGTGTGTATGTTCATCCCAAACTCCTGATTTATCCCGCCTCCACGTTTTCAATTGTATATGTTTATACTTAATGTTAGTTACTTTTTACCTGGGTACAAATATATAGGAGGAATAATGATAAAGATACATGGCATTCTAATACTGTTTAAAGTTTATATTTATAAAAATTATTACCTAGGAATAAAACTGAAATGATGAACTCCAAAAGGTTGGTATTGGTAAATTTAACAATGAAGAATTTTGGTTGTAAATTATAGTAAACCTAATTCAGATTGGCTAAAACAAAAAAGGGATCTATCCATTGGCTCATTTAACTCAGCATCACAATATTGGTTAGATGCAGGGGCTCAGAAGATGTCCTCAGGTTTCCGCCTTTTATCCACACCCATCCCTTGATTTCACGTCTGTGGTCACAAGATGGTGACCAGCAGATTCTGCATCTGGTCATATACTTCCTGTTTCTTATTGATGGGGAAGAACAAGAGTCTCCTTCTCAGTACTTCCACTTGGAACTCTCACTGCCCCAGCTAAGGGGAAGGCACTGCTGAAGGCTTAAGCTTGGCCATGAGCTCCACAGTGAGCTTGAAGCATGTGGACTGAGGGTTGTGGAAGGGGTGGATTTCTAGAGAAAAATCCAGTGCAGTTATTGGAAGACTTTGCGGGCTGTTCACTAGAACATAGACTTAGGAGATTTTTGGCAATTTCGGATTCAGGGCTCACCTGGTAGCAAAGAATGAGACTGATGGAATCAAGAAGTTTTCCTTAGTGAAACGTAATACTGATGTTTTTCTCCTCCGTTGCCTGGCTTTCTGATTACTGAGCAGCACTCAGAGGGAAACTTCGCGGCAGTGGTGTGAAGGCCCAAGAAATTGAGAGAGTGAGAGGCTGTGCTGCTGATCTGGAGGAAAGTGGAGAGCTGGGTCCCACACTCACACCTGTGGGTCCACAAGATGTGGGTCCACCATTTCAAGATGGTGCCACCATCTTGAAATTCTTCATGGGTTTTGAACAAGAGGTTCTGCATTTCCATTTTGCCCTGGGCCCTGTAAATTATGTAGCCCAGCAGTCCCCAACCTTTTTGGCAACAGGGACCCGTGTCCTGGAAGACAATTTTTCCACGGATGGGGGATGGGGTGGGGAGGGAGGGGGGAGGGGATGGTTCAGGTGGTAATGGGAGTGATGGGGAATGATGGGGAGAGCACAGGTGAAGCTCCGCTCGCTGGCCCTCGGCTCACCTCCTGCTGTGTGGCCTGGTTCCTAACAGGTCCCCCGGGGGTTGGGGACCCCCAATGTGGCCAGTGCTGGTGAAGGGTTACAGCTATATTGGGCGCTGGGAGAGGAGAGGTAAGCCACAGGGAAGGGGCTGGTTGAGGGTCATTGTCATAGCAACCCCATCTGGGAGCAGTGCCTACCAATAGAAAGCATGGAGGAGCATCACCAATGCAGAGGGGCAGCTTAAGTAATAGCCAGAGATGAAATTTTGAACTCAGTAAGGGCACTCTAAGGAGAGATTTTCATTTGGGGTAGTTTCTCCAAAAACTCACAAATGCATTTAAGACACAAAGCGCTTTGAAGATGCCCAAAGTCCAGAGCATGCTGGTGACTGTTTGGAACCTTGTCTGTATACTTACCTCTCGTTCCTCCCCCCAGCCACGGAAGAGCCAGAGGCAGCCTAGTGGCGACAAGGGTGGGACGAGAAAAGGAGAAGGCACTGAAATGCAGAGGCCAATCCATTTTCCACTGCAGGACCCCAACCTCCGCCCCGAAAGTCGGGGGGAGAAGACGGGGAGAGAAAATTTACCTCCAAACGAAGTTCGGGATTTTTTTTTTCTTTTTTTTGTGGTACGCGGGCCTCTCACTGCTGTGGCCTCTCCCCTTGCGGAGCACAGGCTCCGGACGTGCAGGCTCAGCGGCCATGGCTCACGGGCCCAGCCACTCCGCGGCATGTGGGATCTTTCCGGACCAGGGCACGAACCTGTGTCCCCGGCAACGGCAGGCGGACTCTCAACCACTGCACCACCAGGGAAGCCCTGAAGTTCAGGATTTTGACAGTTATATAGGTTTAGACTTTTACACGACTGAAATTGGACTATTTTTTATTAGCGAAAATGGCTGGAGCACTTTCCTTATCTGAGAATGACCAGGAACGTCAGGTGACCTGTTTGAGTACTGGCCACAGAGAAGACTTTTGAATGAGCAGTAGTGAGGAAGCGATATCGTTTTCTCCTTGTGTCCAATGGCATCCTGCCCTTTGGGCTCAACAAAGAAGGCTGTAGAAGGTGTGTTCCCATAAACCACAGTAGCAGTTTTACAGAAGGTAGCTTTCTCAGTCTTGTTTTTGAAACAATAGACTATGAAGTTAAAAAGCATTTAAATATAAAATTTTATTAACACCATAAAAGAAATAGTTAATATGAGACACAAACTTTATAAAGGTAGAGCCTTCCAAAAAGGCCCTTTATGGTGGTCAGTGGGATTTGGTAGCAAAGGAAAACCACCATGCCTGGGACTCCAACTCGAGCAATCTGTGCACTTGGTGATAATTGAATCTCAGTTGTGGTAGCTTATCCTATGAAGGTCATCCCTATGTTGTTAAAGAGAGGAAATTAAATGTACTAACCAAAAAGTCATTCAGAGTACATTAAGGTCATGACAGAAACTAATAAGGAAATTCCCAGTTTAAGTTTCCCTCCCTTCCATAGACTCAGAGGGACATCTGAGGGAAGCCATTCAAAAGACACCCGGTGTGAGCTGGTGTTGGAAGTCAGTCTTTAACTCTTTATTTCCTTGTTTTCATTAGCTTGGGTTACACACCAAGGCTTTTCTGAATGCCCTTTTTGGTAAGTGCACTTCCTTTGTTTTTCTTACAAGTTCCCTGGTAAGTAAGAGAACTTCTGTAATCAGTAATCACCCATTTTATTTCTATTTTATGTAATTTCACAAATGAAAGACAAACTTATCCATTATCTCATAATTACCTATCTTGTCCTGTCCAACAATACTTCCTTTGTGTAACAAAACATTCTTCTAAGAATTTGGTAAAACTGGTCGAGCAGGTTCCCCTCTAGAGCAGAAACCAACTCAAAAGGTAGCTGACAGATGGAATCTCAAGTATTTATTTTCACATATGCCTGGGTAAACGCTAAATATGTGACCAGAATACTTTTTTTTTTTTGAACATTCAAAGGGAGCATGAAATTGATGTCTGAGAATAAAACATAAATACCCCGGGTGGTTAGTGATCAGTCAAGGCAGAGAAACTCAGAGCTGGAAATCTCAGGACAGACCCTGGGAGACCCACGTAACTGCACACTTATTATCACCTGCACTTTTGTGGCAACCTTGGGGTGTACCTGCGGCCACCACGGCTTGAGGATTTGGCTCTATTTCACTAAAGTAAAAATCCAAACGACTCCTTCAAAAATGAGTGTGTGAATATTATTCAGTTCGTTTATTGAGTAAACACTGAAATTACATGGTTTACTTTTTTAATGACCCAAGTGAGTATGCAATTTCATTCCATTTTGCTTTCACTGATGTCAGTGAAATTGAGAAAGAAATACACCCTCTGTTATAATAATAGTCCACCTTTAAAATCATAGTTTTTACTATTAAAATGAAAAAAAAGAACAGTTAGGTAAAAGTTTAAGGTAAAATCCTTCAGCTTCTTTTAACATAGAAGTAATATTTGATCACCATCATGAAACGCTGTTATAACTTATCCCCAAAGCCTCTTCCAAGTAAACAGTCCCTCCAGGATATCAGTTTTCTGCAGCAACATGCTTAGGGAAAAAAACATACTTCATATGCCAAGAATAAAATTCTAGTGCCCAAATATTTGCATAGGTAAACATTTTCAAATTCATATTCTACATACACGCCAAACCTCTTGGTGTTTATAAATGTTTTTGCGACTAGCCTTCAGGTTTTTGTTGGACAGATGTGTAAAACCAATAATTACAAGTGGGGTGTTAAGAGAGAAAAATAAGGAGAATGTTGTTCATTATTAGCACTTAAGATTATGCTTAGCTCTTGAGATGAAATGATTAAAACACCAAAAATCCCAGACAAAAGTAATTTGAATCTGACCTGTTTCCAGATCCATATCTTGAATTTGTCAGGACCATTTCATGTGGCAGCAGGGGCGTAACTGGTTAAGACACAGGATGAAAGGATGCAGCATCCTGGTGGGATATGATGGGTTTTTTTTTTCTTTCCAATTGAGGCAGCCTCGAATAGTCTTGTCTATGTGACATTAACTCTAAGACATCATAGCAAATGCATGTGTGGTGGATTAAAACAGCAGTATTTAGACACATCTAATTATATCCAACTCGCTCAAAAAAACCCCAAGTCCTAAATATTGGGGGATTATAAAAACTTTCTAACAAGGTGTGATTTGGCTGCTGCAAATCAGAAGATTGTGTCTAAATTTCATATTACTCCAGCACGTATGAATTTCACTGCACAAATAATTTCTAGAAGACTTCCCTGAATAATTTTCTTGAAAAGACGTCATGAATATCAGTCATTTCAAAGGTTGAATCAATTGTTTTTCATGGCCCCAAAGAGAGCAGCTATTAGCATACATTCCCAGCTCTTTTGTTAAATGTTATTTTTTTGGTTTTTGTACTCAAAGCTCCTTAATTTAGTGACCCCAGATACAGACCGGCTTTAGCGCTTCTCTCCGACCCATGGGGGTTCTTCAGAGAAATTGTCCTAGCAGGAGACAGGAGCCAAGCTACTCAGCGCTCACGTTCTCATGGGTTTTCCCACTGTACCTTCTCAAAAATTTTCTCTTTGACAGGAAGCAAAGATGTTTTTCTGTCTCTGTCATTCTTCAGTATATTGTGTGAGATGTGGCTTAGTCATTATTTTTTTTTACATTTTTTAATTGAAATGTAGTTGGTCCACATGTTTCAGGTGCACATCAGAGTGATTCAGTTATACATATACATCTATATAAATATATCCGTTTTCAGATTCTTTTCCTTTATACGTTATTACAAGATATTGAATATAGTTCCCTGTGTTATACAGTAGGTCCTTGTTGTTTATCTATTTTATATATAGTAGTGTGTTTCTGTTAATCCCAAGCTCCTAATTTATCCCTCCCATCCCTGTTTCCCCTATGGTAATCATGAGTTTCTTTCTAAGTCTCTGAGTCTATTTCTGTTTTGTAAATAAGTTCATTTGTATCATTTTTTTAGATTCCACATATAAGTGATATCATATGATATTTGTCTCTCTCTGTCTGATTTCCTTCACTTAGCATTATATTTCATTCTTTTTCACAGGATTTTTTCAGTCTCTCATCAGGTATTAATTAAGCACTTCCTTTGTGCCAGATGTTTTGCTAGTGCTCGGAACCCAAAGAAAGATAATACATTCACCCTGCAAGATCCTTTTTGTACACTTATATGTGCTAGTATGTGTCATATTTGTGCACTATTAATCATAATTTTGGGAACAAGAACCTTCATAAAATAGCTTAATATCTTTATAAGGAAGCCTTTATGATTTTCTTTTGCACCTAATTGGTGGATGTTGCTGGTCAGACATCAGCATTGATGAGGGAGATTCCAGGGGTGCTAATGGTACGGTGGTAGCTCCAAAAAGTGGGCTTCAGTGTGAAAAATAAAGACATAACTGTTACCGCTTGGTGAGTCATGACATATTTGAGAGAGAAAAAGAATTGCAGAAAAAGAGAGGTGCACAGAAATGCTGAACAATCAAAGCAGTGTCTAACTGTATTTTAAGGAACTGAAATTGTTATTGGTCACAGCAGAGATAGCAAATTTGCACCCTCACTTTGTAAGATGTCTCCTAAAAATCAATCAGCACCTACTGATACCTGTCAACCCTTTCCAGTATTTTTTGTTTCAGGAGTAAGTTCCATTACAAGCTTAGTTGGTGTCTATTTATTTAGAGTCTTTGAAAATGAAAGGTTAAATTGGAGTGTTGGGGGACCAGTGCTGAGAGGCACATGCAATGCTTGGTCCTATGCCCTAAAGAAAGCCCTGCATTTCGGGACGTGCATCTTGACCCCCTTTGGGAGGGGAGACGATACTTGGCATACGTCCACATAAGGTTGGCTTAATATTCAAACGACTTTAACTGGAACCCATTAACATCTGTAATGTCCAGGACCACAGTTTTAAGGGAGGTGGAAATTGTCTCAGAAATCAAATACCTGCCCCCCCCCAATTTAGCTTTTTAGGAATAATAACAGTCATATCCCTCATTTTTATTGAGATCTTACAATGGTTGGGTATTAGAAGTGGAGCCTTTACAAACATTATTTGAACCTTTAAACAGTTATGCATGGTTGGTATAATTCTTATTTTACAAATTAAGAATCTAAATTCAATAGTTTGTCCAAGACTCCACAGCTCCAAAGTCTCAGAATTTTTGTTAAATTCCAGTTGTGTCTCTAAAACCCAGGTTTTCACCATCAGTCCATGTTACTAGTGACAAGACATAGTCATAAACTACATACACCATAAACTTTATGCCATAAACTACATGACTAGGCATTTTTTAGACATAGAATTCTCCATTTCTGATACCTTCTTATGTTCTGAACAAACCTCAGTAGTGACAATAAACTATGGGCTCAGCTGTCTTGGTAACAGAAGGACCTGGGGTGTCTGGATTCATAAGGTGGTCATTCTTCATGGTTGCACTTAGAGATTCTGTTAGTTGACTCATATCTAGGAAATTTGTAGCAAACCAAGGGTAGACCAGTGTGTTTATTGTGGAATTGTTGAGACAGAAGGGCAGTGGCAAGAGCAGAGGTGAAACTTTGGAGCAAAGGCTTTTAGCTGTTTATTTGCTGCTCTGATACATTTGTCAAATGCTTTGTCCTGAGTGTATGATTTCTTGATGATAACTCATGAACTGCTGTAAAATGCTTTCAGAGCCAGAGATCAAAAGAGCCACATCAGAACTGATAATGCTGTGGCTACATTTGAAGTTATAAACACTTTTATTTTTGATATTGTTGTCCTTCCCTGATATTGTAGGGACTAAATTTTATCACAGTTGCCTTTGGATAATGTTTACTGTGGATTGATATATTAGTTATTAAGCTTTTACTGTCACATAAAAATTCCCATTTACTCAAGAGAGAGACTGTATATAAATCAGAGGTGAATAAAATAATGGCTTTAGTGGATGTAATTTATTAATATTATGACTTTAATTAACTTGTTCATAATAATGAATATGTGAATTACCCATGCTCCTGCCTGACAGATATATTAGTCTGTGTTTGCTCACCTTGAACATCTCAATGTATTAGACAGAAATCCACATTCAGTGAACCCCAGTCTTTTATATTCATGAAAAGATAAAGTTATATACAAAATAATGTTTAATTAAGCTTACTCATGATGTACAAGAGAGTCAAATTATGGCCTATTACAAGGTTTGTAGTCTGACTTTTTCCTCCCAGCTCTATTGAGCTGTATTTTAAATACAATAAAATTCACCCATTTTAGGAACATGTATACAGTTTGATAAATTTTGGTAATTGATACAATCATGTAACCACTACCACTACAAATATACAGAACATTTCCATTACCCTAAAGAGTTTCTCCTGTTTCTAGCTCCAGGGAATCACTGATATGCTTTCTGTTGCTATTGTTTTAATTTTTCTGTAATTTCATATAAATGGAATTTTAGGATATGCAGCCTGTATTAGGGTTCTCCAGAGAAACAGGAGCAATAGAATTCCTTTTCCTATCTATCTCTCTATCTCTCTCTCTATCTATCCATCTATCTATCAACCTATCTATCTACCTTTCTATCCATCTATCTATCTATCTATCTGAGAGATTTATTCTGAGGAATTGACTCATTTGATTATGGGGATGGGCAAGTCTGAGATTTGCAAGGCAGGACAGCAGGCTGGAAGTTTTGGCAAAATTTGAAGATTTGATGTTGCATTCTTCAGTCCAAAGGTAATCTGGAGGCAGAACTCTTTCCTTTTTCAGGAGACCTCAGTCTTTTCCCTTAAGGTATTCAAATGATTGGATGAGACCCACACATATTATGGAGGGTAATATGCTTTATTTAAAGATTACTGATTTAAGTGTTAATCACATCTAAAAAATACATTCATGGTAATATCTGGACTGGTGTTTGACAAAACAACTAGGCACCATAACCTATCCAAGGTGACACGCAAAATTAATTATCACATAGCCCTTTGTGTTTAATTTCATTCACTCAAGCATGATCTTTATGAGATTTATCCATGTTATTGTATGTATTAGTAACACATTCTTTATATTGTTCAGGTGTATTCCATAGAACGACCATACCACAATTATTTACCCACTTACCAGTTGATGAACATTTGGATTCTTTCCAGTGTTTGTTTAATATAAGAAATACTGCCGTGAACTATGACAATTAGATGGTGTTTAATATGACTTTTTGAGTCACATTAAAATGTGATCAATTTTACTCCATATATTGCTACATCCAAATGGCTAATGTTTATTTTACCTTTAGTGTTTACAGAGTATGTTTGCATTTTTTGCCTCATTTAATTTCTACCATATAATTATTTCAATAATAAACATGCAAAATAATGCTTTTTGTTTCCATGTAAGTTATCTCATTTAACATTTACAACAATTTCATGATTTAAGTATTTTTTTAGCTCCTTTTTGCCGATGGAAAAATGGAAAGTTAGGGATATGTACAGACTTGCCTAAAATGACCATAGTAGGAAGTTACAGAGCTGGAATTCAGACCAGGATGTTTTGACTCCAAACCCAATTAACCTTACTCACTGGTGATAGCCAAGAGTGTGCCCAGAAAAATGATAAAGTTTCAATAAAGCATTGGAAAGAGGTATAGTCAAAGTGCAATCAACCTGAAGAATTAATTTTCCTGATTTAGAAAGAACACAAAGTCTTGCCCACATTAAGGATTGGAAAAAGTCAATCTCTTCTCATGTAGGTGCTGAAATCTCCATTTTACAAATAAGGAAAAGTGAGATCCACTGAGATTAAATATTTTGCTCTGAAAGACATAGCTTATAAGGGGCTGAGGTACAATTAGAATTTATGTGTCTGTCTGACTCCAAAGTGATTCCTCTAATCCAGGGGTCAGCCAGTGTTTTCTATAAAGGGCCAAGTTGTAAATATTTCAGGCTTTGTAGGCTGTGGGACAAAATTGAGAATATTATATAGGTGCTTGTGTACTATACTATCTCTATCAAAAGTACTCAGTTCTGTGCCTGTAGTATGAAAACAGTCACACATAAAAACAAATGGTGTGGCAGTGTTCTAATAAAACTTCATTTACAAAAACAGTGCATTTGGCCCATGATCTGTAGTTAGCCAACATCTGCTCTAAACTATGCTCTATTGTTCCTTTCATTTGGAGGAGGGAGGTCTCTTTTCTAAGTTAGTTTTAA
This sequence comes from Mesoplodon mirus, assembly GCF_964341445.2. Classification (NCBI taxonomy): domain Eukaryota; kingdom Metazoa; phylum Chordata; class Mammalia; order Artiodactyla; family Ziphiidae; genus Mesoplodon; species Mesoplodon mirus. The sequence goes on along the minus strand of NC_138993.1, from coordinate 72,981,014 downwards.
GTTATTGTATAAGTGGAACGTTTTAAATTAATGGTTTCCTTAGAAAGTCTGATTAAATGCCGTTGAATAAAATCCCATTTTAGTGCCTCCTGTTTATGAAAGTGCAGGAAGATGGGAAAATTGTCATCTTAGATAATGCTGGTAGACTTAAGAGCTCAGAACACCCTGTTAACTAAATAGAGAATGAGAGTTAAAACATGAAAAGAAAAGCTAGATCATGTGATAACCTCTAATTCTCTAAAAAAGGAAGTATTTCAGTCCCTGTCTGTATAAATCTCTGTTTTATGGTTTGATTCTGTGAACAGTACATCATAACAATTGCATGAGTTTCCTGTTGCTGCTGTAACAAATTGCCACAAACTTAGTGGCTACAAAAATACTTTACTTTTTTTTTTTAATTGGGGGATAGTTGCTTTACAGTGTTGTGTTAGTTTCTGCTGTACAGTGAAGTAATTCAGCTATATGTATACATATATCCCCTCTTTTTTGGATTTCCTTCCCATTTAAGTCACCACAGAGCACTGTGTAGAGTTCCCTGTGCTATACAGTAGGTTCTCATTAATTATCTATTTTATGCATAGTGGTGTATATATGTCAACCCCAGTCTCTCAGTTCATCCTACCCCCCTTCCCCCCCTTGGTACATTTGTTCTCTGCATCTGTGTCTCTGTTTCTGTTTTGCAAATAGGTTCATCTGTACCATTTTTCTAGATTCCACATATATGTGCTAACACAACATTGTAAAGCAACTATACTACAATAAAACAAAAAAATCCAGAAAGCCCACCCACCTAAAACAAAATAAAACGAAACAAAAAATTCTAAAAAAAATATACAACTTTACTGTCTTACAGTTCTAGAGTAAGAAGTCTCAGTGAGCTAAAATCAAGGTGTCTGCAGGGTTGTATTCCTTCTGGAGGCTCAAAGAGAAAAATTGTTTTCTTGCTTTTTCTAGTTCACAGGCTGCCCACATCCCTTGGCTCATGGCTCCTTCTCATCAGTTTGACCTCTGCTTCTGTTGTCACACCTCCTCTGATTTTGATCTCCCACCTCTCTCCTGGAAGGACTTTGTGTTGATGTTGGGTCCACCTGGGTAATGCAGGATTACTTCCCCATCTCGAGATCCCTAGCTTAGTTACATTTGCAAAGTTCCTTTTGCCATGGAAGGTACCATTTCCCCAGGTTCTATGGATGAAGACATCTTTGGGGGAGCATCATTCTGTCTATCACAGCAATGATGATGAGCAATGGTGAGGGGCAGGGAGAAGATCATTTTAATAAGACTATGTTCCCCCAGAGGCACGTAGCACCCTCCAGTTTGGGAAAGTCTGCTTAGTAAGCAGTCCTGGAAATTTTCACAGGAAAAAATTGGAAACATTTCCAAGGTCCCTCCACCATTCCCCGCTGAGTGTATATGAAGTGACAGCCACGCTGACTTCATTTGAGTTTGAGAGTTTATCAGTATGCTGGCACTCTCCTTGTCTCTTTTAGCCAAGTAATTTGTACCATTAAAAATGTAGCTATTGTTAAGGAAATGATTTAAAGATGATTCACATGTTGATGGTATTTAGCACCTACTGAAGGGATTTGTTAAATTTCCTTCTTTGCAGTGTTGCATGGAAATATGTAAAGGCTCTCTTTTAAAAGGATTTATAGATGGTCCCTGACTTACGATGGTTCGACTTAGGATTTTTCAACTTTGCTATGGTGTGAAAGCCATACGCATTCAGTAGAAACCATACTTCAAATTTTGAATTTTGCTCTTCTCATGGGCTAAAGATATGCAGTATAATACTCTCTTGTGATTCTTGGCAGAAGAAGCAAGGCATACGATCAAAAGGGCAAACAAAATGATACACTTACAACCATTCTGGACCTAGACAACCATGCTGTTTTTTACTTTCAGTACAGAGTTCAATAAATTACATGAGATGTTCAAAACTTTTATTATAAAATAGGCTTTGTGTTAGATGATTTTGCCCAACTGTAGGCTAATGTAAGTGTTCTGAGCATGTCTATGGTAGGCTGGGTTCAGCTATGATGTTCATTAGTTTAGATGTATTCGTCTTGAATACAAAACAAAATACAAAACAAAAACCATTGACTTAATGGTATTTTCAACTAACAGTGGGTTTAGTGGGATAGAACCCCATCGTAAGTGGAGGAAGATCTGTATATAAAAATGCCCTATGTGATTACAGCTGTAGAACCAAACTATGCAAGTGTTATTTTTCGCCCTTATAATTGTTCACACTGCATCGTCAGTTTACAGACACAAGATCTTTCAGAATTTCGTGGGGAACACCAGGTAAGGATTTTCTCACCATGAAAAACAACCATTGGATGGCATTAGCCTGGTCTGCACCAGGGACTTGAAAGCAAACAGAAGGATATTCTTTGCACAGGGTCATTTAGATGAAGGGAAAGCAAAATGATGAGCCGAACTCTGATTCTAAGGTCTCTTCAGGAGAAATTTGGGCAACTTTGTAGTAAATAACCACCCCTACTAGTATTCTGTTGAGCTCTGAAAAGATGTGTAAGCATCTCATTACCACACGGAGGGGATCAAAGACAGTAATGAACCTAGAGTTCTGTGTTATAATGTAGAAATGGCTTCTCTGCATCACGTTGGCTGGACTGAGATTAGTATGGAGATGGGAGCTCAGGCTCATAGCTGAATCCAAGAGCCATATTTGTTCCCCAAATAGGTTACCATAATATCTTGTGGCTCTGTCTTTGGCTGCAGAAAGTGTGAATAATGGGATTCTATTTTCAAAAGCATCAGGCTTCAGTTATTTCCATATGTAGTTAATCTCTGGCAGTAATACCTATGCTGATCAGTAATTTCCCAAGTTTCACGTCCCTCCACGGAAAGATATTCCCCAACTTAAACACCAGGAAGCAGGATTTCAGTTAGATTTAAGAGCTGGCTGATGGTAAGGTTTATTAAATACTGAAACCAGTTCTGGAAGGAGATGGCAAAGTCTTCACTGGAGGTCTTTAATAATGGTTTAGGTACTGTCTTGCCTGAAGGCACAGGATATTTTTAATGGGATGAATTCGCATATTATGGATTTCAGGAGATCTTTGAGAGAAAGTCCATAAGATACTCGCTGGGGGAAACAGGAAACGTATGGACCTAGTTAAAGTATTGTAGCTCTGTGTGCTTTCTCTTTGAACAGCTGGTCGTAATTTAGAGATGAGCTACTCCACACTCTTTTGGTTTAGAGAAACTATGAGAAAAAAAAAAGTCCATTTTAGACTTTTCCAAGAACTTTTGAGTTACCAAATATTAAATCTACAGCTGAGAAACAAGGAAGTTCAGAAATTCTTCAAGGTCTCGACTCTACAGTAAGTCTTGGTTATGGAGTCCATCCTTACTTAATGTTAAACTGGGGAATCCCAGGGTGATGGAAGTTTTCTCAATTGTGCAGAGATCTGAACTTCTGGCTTGTGGAAAAGCTGTGGCCTGCTCAAGAAGAACACTATCCCAAGCTTTTCCCTCCAGTTTGGAAGGGATGTGAATTACCATGTAGGAATGTCAGGCCAGCAGCAAGAAACATGGTGATTGAACATTAAGTATATTGGTTCATTAAGTATTATCCCAGAAGAAGGGAACAGACCCTCTCAAAGGAAAGGGTACCAGTTGGTGATTGTCCCTCTGTAACTGGAAGGGTGCTCAGAGCTGGGAGCATCCTTCCTTCCATGCCTCAGTGCTTCCTGCCTCTCTGCACCTTTCTTTGGTTGCATTAGTGAAAAAGCTGCTTGTCTTCAAGGACTTCACCTGCCAGGTCAGTGGAGACCCTTGGATTTGTGTGTTCCTCATTCTTGCTTAGAGTCCATGCTTGAAGCCACATTCTGGTTCAAGACCTTGCTAATGACATGAGTCAAACCTAAGAAACCCATGCTGATATCTGTGGATTGCACAAAGCTGAGAGTAGCTAATACAGTGGATGGCTGTATCAGGAGGCTAAGCAGATGTGTAAATAGGTAAAAATATAGACCAGAAACAGAAAGATGAAGTTTAATGGCATTTAGTGTAATATCCTGTGATTCAACTTTTAAAACTTAGTTACATAATATAAGGTTCTCATCACAGTTTATCCTGGGAGTTCTACACCATAGGCATCAGATAAGAAGGTGGTTTTTATCCAACAATAAGGACCTCCCCTCAAAAGAAGCTGATGAATTTCACAGTGGTTGGCAATTAACAGGTGATCAATGAACATTTGCACAAAGATTAAAAATCAAGTGTAAACTATAGGTTTCCTAAGACTTCTTCAATGCTCTTTTTTTACCCCTCCAATAATATCTTGTTGCATCTAGTCAGAGAGTTTCTCAGTCTTCTTGGTCTTCCCTGAATCTTTTGTGCTTTTGTCTGTTTTTCATCTTATAGACACACAATTCTCATTTGACGTTAGCTCTCTTTCTCTTTGCTTCCCTGTTTATTAAATAACATACTAGCCCACCTCAACCCTGCAGTCCTATTCCACAACTTCACCCCTGGAAGAAATTTTTTCCCTAAGGAAAAATTTCCAGGTGTAATTCTATTATAATCTGATTATTCATGATTTTCTTCAGTATACACACAATTGTATGTTCAATTTAAACATAGCTGACACTAATAATTGCATTTAGTTCCTGAATTTTACTTCACTTTTCTACACTTGTTGATGTGTTATTTTGTAATGACTTCCTATCATATGCTCAATTTTTGTGAGGAATGCAATGCAGAATAGTTATATTTTGAGGAACATAAAATTAACAGTAGCATTAATGTTAATCAGTTACATTCCTCAAATTTTATTAATTCATACATTATTAATAAATTAAGTTCTGCAAAATGTTACAATGTCAGGGAGAGGAGAGAGAAGAAGGATTCCTAATGGAATCACATGTTTAACACAAGATTCTGAAACTTGATAGTGTGACCTCATTTCTAGAAAAGTAGACTTCAGTGGTAGCCATCTTTGGTAAATAACAAAACTTGCCACACATGTGCTAATTATAAAGGTGTGTGTTGGTTTGTACAAATAATATATTGTAATTATTGTAGATTTGGTTTGTAGACTGTTACTGGTGTGCTTATAAATAAACAAAGTGCATTATAAGAGAGCTTTACCCCACAGGCTTAGAATTTGTATCACTCAGTCAACAACATTTATTTATTTACTTATTTATTATAAAATTTATTTATTTATTTATTTTTGGCTGTGTTGGGTCTTCGCTGCTGTGTGCAGGCTTTCCCTAGATGCGGCGAGCAGGGTCTGCTCTTCATCGCTGTGCGTGGGCTTTTCATTGCAGTGTCTTCTCTTGTTGTGGAACATGGGCTCTAGGCACACAGGCTCAGTAGTTGTGGCTCACGGGCTCTAGAGTGTAAGCTCAGTTGTTGTGGTGCACAGGCTTAGTTGCTCCGCGGCATGTGGGATCTTCCTGGACCAGGGCTCGAACCTGTGTCCCCTGCACTGGCAGGAGGATTCTTAACCACTGTGCCACCAGGGAAGTCCTCAGTCAACAACACTTAGACATAAATAAATATTGAGAACAAGAAGGAATTGTCTAGTTGCTTTCTAGATTACTGCCGGGAATCTACTGATGATCTGGGAACTTGGGTTCCTTCTTAAGATAAATCATTTGAAATATGAGGAAGAAAATCATGACTGTATACACATATGCTTGTGTAAAAAGCAAATAAGGAAAGTGGGGAAAAATGAGAAGTGGTTTAGTGACATGTAAAACCCAAAGAACCTTTGGATTGATCACGGCAGACCTCAGAGTCCCGTCTATCTCATGGCTTAAGTACTCCAGTCTGGATGAGTCTGGATGGTTAGGTCTGTGCCAAAGCCTCCAGGACTTACTAAGAGCAAGGATTTGTGCCAGTCACTCTGGGTATAGAGATAAAGGGGTGACGGTCCTCACGGAGAACACACTTTTGCGATGGTGTGTCAAGAACCCATCACAGATGCTATGAGATGCATGAGCACAGAGGGCTCTGGAACTGAGGGATGGACCACCCACCCCAACCTCCAGAGCTCAGCGGGGGTTAACAGGGAAGATGATGAGGGATGTGGAATGTGAATCTGAGGAGCATAGGAGTGAAACAGGTGATATGAGAGGTGGTTCCCCCTGCAGGGTAACGGCCCACAGAGTAACCCAGACCGGAACAAAGGCATTAGTGTTCACGGGTCTGCAAGGTAGATATGAATTGTGTGATGGGCAGAATAAGGGCCACACAAAAAACCTGTGACTATGTCAGATGACATAACAAAGGCAGCGGGGGATGGGGGGTTGGTGAAGGTTGAAGGTGGAATTAATATTGCTAATTAGCTGACCTTAAATAGGGAATGGCTTGTGGGTCATCCACATGGGAGATGCAACCCACAACACTCATACCCACCATCAACAAAGTTGTAAACTCAGAGAAGAAACCACATGCATCATCTGTTTGCTTGTTTGTTTGTAGCAAAGTAAGGGTTTATTTGCAGGGTGCCATGCAAGGGACTGGGAGACAAGTCTCAGATTCACTTCCTCTTGGTCTTTTTGTTTTTTAATTTTTTATTTGTATACAAATTTTAAAGGTTACTTTCCACTTACAGTTATTAAAAATATCAGCTATACTCCCCGTGTTGTACAATACCTCCTTGAGCCTGTCTTACACCCAATAGCTTGTGCCTCCCACACCCCCAACACTATGTTGCCCGTTCCCCCCAACCACCAGTTCTCTGTATCTGTGAGTCTGCTTCTTTTATGTTATATTAAGTAGTTTGTATTTTTTAGATTCCATATATAAGTGGTATCTTTCTCTGTCTGATGCCAAGTCCATCCATGTTGCTGTGATGGCAAAATTTCATTCTTTTTCATGGCTGAGTAGTATTCCATTGTATATATATATATATATATATATATATATATATATATATATATATATATATACACACAACATACATCATCTCCAAATCTGTCTTCAGGTGCTAGTTTAATGTGTGATGCATAGAGCTCCAAAAGGAATTCTCCCTGAAGCAAAAAAGGAAGAGAGCATTTCCACAAAAAGGCAGAAGCTAGCAGTATCAAGTGCTCTCAGAATTTCAAATAAAGACAGTATCAGTAAGGCATCCAGAGGATTACAAGCAGAGGCTTGGCAATTGATGTGGTTTGGGTTAGAAATGTGTCAGTAGCATGAATAGATCGAGGAAGACAAACTGGAAGCAAATCATTCAGTAGCCTTCCCTGTGAAAGATAAGAGAATGATGGTGCTGTTGGAAGAGTGTACCATCAGGGGAAGATGTTTTGATGTTTGCATGTGGAAGCAAAAGGCTTCTGAAGAGAAGCTTAAAGATCTATGCAGGGACTTCCCTGGTGGTCCAGTGGTTAAGACTCTGAGCTTCCACTGCACGGGGAGTGGGTTCCATCCCTGCTGGGGGAACCAAGATCCCACGTGCCACGTGGCGTGGCCAAAAGAAAAAGATCACCAGGAGGTCCAAGAAGTCAGCTTAAAAAAAAAATCTATGCAGAGGGACAGGAAAAATCGTTGGAAACTGGGGTTAGGTTCCTGGGGAGCCTTGGCACACCAAAGACGTGGCTCTGGTGGTTGGCGTGGCCTTTCCTCGGGATCCCACCCTGAGGCTTCATTGTGGACCAATCATACGAGCCTATGTCCTGAGGGTTTCTCCTTTTTCTTCCTTTGGCTGGGACACAGGATGGGAATGTAGATAACATTCACTTTTTCCTTTTTCTTAGTCTATACGTATAACTAACATTTAAAAGACTGAATATTCTTTGTAGTGTGGTTTTTCACCAATCATCCATTTCACGTGTCCTAAGATTTTTTTTTCCCCTCATAGTCTCTTCTGCTTTGTCTAAACTTCAAGATGACCCACTGAAAGCATTTCCTCTGGGCGTGTCTACTGGACCAGTTTGGAGCCCTGTCTCATGACCCCAACCAACTCGCGAGGCAGCAGCTTTTGTGCTGGTGCATCAGTTCTGCTTCTGGAGGCATTTCCCCTTCATGACTTTCTGTAGAATTATCTGATCTCAGAATTGAGAGGAACCTTGGTTGTCTGGGCAAAGTTCTTGACCTCCTGCCCAAATCCTCCCAGGCTTTTCCTGACAAGTGGTTGAACAGTCCTGGTGATGGGAATCACATGTTTTTAGATGACAGCTCATTCTATTTTCAGATGGCTTGAATCCCTAGAAAGTTCTTCCTTCTAAGACCAACCTCTCTATAATTTTCACAAGGTGGTTTGACTTCTGGAGCAATGAAGAGAATTTAATCCTCCTTAAATCTGACAACTCTAAGTCTTTGGAGACAGCTAGCATGTACCTCTAAACCTCTGCTTTCCTAGGCTGAACAGTCTCAATTCCTTCACGTCAGTTTTTTCCAACTGTTCGTCAAATGTCAAGTTTCCTGCCCTTCATTATCTTGGCTGTATTTCTCTTAAAGCACCAGACATTGTTATAACTTTCTGAAAGTGTGGACACCAGAGTTGGAACAAAGCCCTCCAGCGGGTGGTTGACTGGCAACACATAGAACAGAATATCATCTCCATTTTCTATAATCAGGGGAAATTCCTAGCAATTTCACTCTTCAGGTACTCTTCTTCCTGGAGACTCCTCTCACCAACCACAGCTTGACCTTCTCTATTCTTACCTCAATCTTGTTGCAGATTCCTTCATTCCTCAATCGATTCCTTCATTCAGTACAAATCTATTGAGTGTGTTTGCTAAGTATTCTAATGCACACTGGGCACTAAAGAATGGAAGAAACCCATCTCTGCCAAGAGGGAGAGCAGGGTCCATTTACAGTAAAATATGGAAACACAATACGGAGGCGACAGATGGATCAGAAGGAAAACTTATCACTGGAGAAAGGAAGTCTAGGAAGGTAGGTAGAAATAGAAAGTGTTACCCTGATGAATGCATTCATTCATCCAACAGTATTGAAGTCAGTGGCAGTTGGTCCTCTGAGTGCTGAAGACCCAGTTGTGAACAAAAGAATGTGGCCTCCTTCATGGCATTCACAGTTCAATAATGGGAGTTGGGGGAAAAACACATAATACGTAAAAGCCTTCCTCTAGAAGAGGGGTCTGCAAACCATGGCATACTGGCCAGATCTGGCCTGCCCCCTGGTCATGTAGACAGTTCTGTTGGAACAGAGCCCTACTCACTTGTTCAAATACTGTCTGTGATGCTTCCCTGCTACAAGAACAGGGTTGAATAATTGTGCAGAGACCATATGGCTGAAAATATTGGCTCTGGCCCTTGAAGGAAAAGTTTGCTTATCCCTGATCTAGAAAAATAAGACATATGGGGGAGGAGTAAGGGGGAGAGGGCTCCTCTTTGGAGAAGCTGGTCAGAGGAAGCCACGTGGATGAGGTGACACTTGAACACAGACCTGAAGGATTTCTGGAGCTGGCCGTGTAGACACTTGTGGGAGGAATAGTCCAGGTGGAAAAGCAAAACCCCAAAAACAGCTGAGTGGAGTGAGGTGAGGTAAGAGGAGGCGGGTCACAGAGGTGTTGTCAGGCCCTTACGAGGATGATAAGGTAAGACAGGGACAGGTGGTGAGCAGAGCAGCGATGCCGTTTGGCCATGTTCCCAAAGGCGAGAGGAGGGCTGGGGAGAGGCCACTGTGGCAGTGGGCCTGGGGCCTGGGACAGGGTGCTTGTGTAGGGAATAGGGAGACATGGCCACATCGTAGGTATTATACAAGTCAGCAGGATTTTTCTGGTGACCTGAGTGTGGGTGAAGGAGGGAGGAGTTGGTGATAATACCATTTTTTAAAACTGTCTTAGGAAATAACTTTAAACTGACAGAAAGCTGCAAGATTAGTCCAGGGGATGCTTCTTATGTTTTACCCTGTTTGCTTCACTTGTCCCCCTCACCCTCTTGATATGTGTGTGTAATGTTATATACACAAACCATTTTTATCCTGAATCACTGGGGGATAAGTTACATTTGTGTGGCTCTTTACTCCTCAATATACTATGTATTTAGGAGAATCGGAATAGTCTCATAAATCAAAGAATCTAATTTCTCCTAGCGGGGGCAACTCATATGATGTATTTGCCAATCACTTGAGATGGAAGATGCATTGAGAAGCAGTAGTTACTCTTGGATGGCAGGAGGAAATGGGGGTTTAATTTTTGACATGTGAAATTTGAATCATCTATTACACACAAGAGAATGTAAAGTAGGTAACTGGACAAGAGTTTTGGGGTTGTGGGAAGAAACCTAGACTTATGGATGTATTTAAGGGGCTGAGACCTGAGATCACTCAGGAAATGAGTATACGCAAAGGTCTGAGGACTGACCTGGGGTTCCTGACCATTTAGATACCAGAGAGAGAAGGAAGAATAAGGACAGGACACTGAGAAAGAGACTGCTCTGAAAAGGGATGTAAAAAGAATCCAGTGGTTGAAGGAAGTTGTGGGAATACTGGGGTTTTAGACTGAAATCAACCTGGTGCATTCTTCTGCTGATGGAAAACAATCTAACAGAGAAGCGAGAGGATGATGCAGAAAATTCCTAGAGTAACGCCCTTGAGTAGGTGAGAGGGGACAGGATCTAGTACCCGTGTGGTTAAGCCTTGACCTTCGACAGCACTAGGAAGGCAGGGATGTGAGTACTGATGAACTTGGGTTGTAGACTTGGCTGAAAGTGAGTAGATGTTTTTGGTTTGCTTTTATTTTCTTCAAGGACTCAATGAAAGTGAGGCTGGTTAAGATGAAGTGTCACATGCCTAAGGAGAGAGAAGGTGAGAAAGTCTTAGGGAAATCCATGGAACAAGGAAACGTGGGGATTGACTCTGGGCGCTGAGGACCCCGTGAGCTTAGTGACCAGTCATGAAAACGGGTCCTGTCGCCATGCTTGTGTGTCTTCTCCACTTGCCTTCAGCTGTCCTGGCCCAGAAAGTCTACCTGGATTGAACCAGGATTGGGGTTTTGCCAAGGAGTATGAAGGAGGGCAGGGAGTTAAAGGTTTATTCAAGGCAGAGGCTGTAATGAAGGAGTAGGAATCTAAGCTGAGGAAGGAGAGAAGTGAGCGTCAGTGAAAAGGTAATGAGATCGGGAGATGATGGGGTCTGGTGGGAGTGGTGGAATTAGAGATGGAAAGGTAAGAGGTATTAAGAGACGGGGCTCCTTGCATCCAGAGGAGAATGTTCTGGTCACAAATATGGGTCAATGTCCTAAATGCTGTAGCATGATGAATGGTATTATAGAGGCAAAAGATATTTTGGGCTCTCATGGGACCATGACCTTATCCAGGTGTGATGGGGAAGGGGCGATATCAGAGCAAGCTCCTCTGTGGACCCCACATCTGAGCTGAATCTTGATAGTCTTGTCATATGCATTTGACCGTGGGGTTTCGTGGATCTTGCTACTACCTCTGAAATAGAGTTGATGTGTTATTGTTTGTGTTCATCTTTCACATTATCAAATAGGTTATTTTATTAAACAGTTCATTGTCAGATTTTCTTCACATCCACAGTCCTAACTTTCAGATTGTTACATTTGATAGTACATGAAAATATATGTGTGTTGGTATTTTAGTGTTGTGTACTTATTTTGGAGGAATTATACAATCTAAGGGGTCTTTCTTTCAATCTTTAAGATTCCTACTATTTTGAGTAAAATACATCGATTAGAGCATTCTTAAAGGTGACATTAGGATCACAAAATGATCACAAATGCTATCACAATTATTTGATAGAGAAATGTATTCTTTAAAGCAGAGAAGAAGATGTGCCTTAAACTTAACACCATTAATGACACTTGACAACCAGGCACACTGTCAGCCTCGGTGACCACTTTGGTCTTGTCTAAGTAGTACATAACTAATTTCAAAATTAGAAGGCTTCATATTACTGTGTTCCACAAGACCACATAGAACTTGATTTCATAAACCTTTCAGTTGAGCAGCTGGAAAAAGTGAGGCAGGCTTGGTTTAGTCGGTTAATCCATTTCGGAGGACATAAAAGAATGTTATCATTGATTATAGAGAATAAAGACCAGGGGTAAGATTGAATAAATACACACTTACAACCAATTACTTTTAGGTTTTAATTTAATTTGGTTCTTTGCTTGAAGCCAAACTTTGTCCTAAACTAACAGATAGAGTCTTCACTTGTTAAACTTTTACTTAGTAGTTCTCTCAGAAGAGAGTCAAGCTCATGTTTTTCTGCCTCTCATCATAATCCTTGGATAAAGGCAAGCAGGATCCTTTTGAGAGATGAGGCTTTTGAAGGAAAATGCATATGTAATTGGTTGTGTGGTTTGGAAGAAGAGGAAAGAGATTTGAAATTGGTGGGCCTCATTTAAGGTTTAAAATGCAAGTTTTAATCAAGCACAGATCTTAAAGCATAAGGGTCACTGCCAACGATTGGTTGTAATATAACTCAGAATGTATTTCAAGTGTGTTACATTATTGCTGCAGTTCCTCACTTTAGCCAGATTTAATGTAACTTAATGCAGGGAAAAATATCAATTGAAACATGATACATATTGCTAAGGTGTTCTTTTCTTTGCATAAAAATGGAAACAACACCCTGAAATATCCTGATTCTAATCACCTGTTTTCCCACTAAAATAAATAGCATACTTTCATAAAGTAATTATTTTATATAATGAGTCAGCGTCTCTAGAGCAGAGACTGAGTCATCTTTTGCAAATCAACTAAGATACCATCATTTCCTTTCATGAGTTCACGATGCCATACACAAAGGTTGACCTATTCATAGTTAATCTAATGTTATTTCAAGATTTATCTTCAAATAACTGATTCATAAGGGTTAGGACATCATCTGTTCAATAAGCATCATTTAATAAACATACACAGAACACTTGCATTTCCACATCATGTGCTTGATGCTGAGGATGATGACAACTTTGCCTAAAGTGAATCATGCAGTCTAGAGCAGGGCTTCTCAACGAGGGTGATTGTTCCTGGAGGGGCATTTGGCGATGTCTCGAGGCATCTTGGATCGTCAGGACTAGGGTAAGCATATAGTGAGTAGAGGTCAGGGATGCTGTGAAAGGTCTCATGATGCACAGGACCACCTCCACAGCAAAGGATTAATGAGTACAAAATGACAACAGTGCCAAGACTGAGAAATCCTGCTCTAGAAGGAGCAAATCATGAACAGCTACAACTCAGTAAGCACAAAAATGGAGCTATTGCATATACCGCACCCTCACAGCTCATAGGAGATAGCATTGGATCTTGGTAATGGTGGATGGAGGAGTGGCTATGTAAGGCTTCCTAAACAAAGCATCTTCTTAGTCTAAGCTTACATGTTGAGTAGAAATTCACTTGACAGGTTAAGAGAACTGGGTTTTCTAGTGGAGGAGACTTCATCTGCAAAGTCACAGAAGCAAGAGATACTCTAGAAGGATTAGCGTAGGGCATGGTTAGTATAGCTGAAGCTTAGATCTGTGTGCGTGACAGAAAACAGAGCTTTGAATCCGAGTGAGGGGCCAGATGGTGAAGAGCTGCTGTTACGTGGTGAAGAGCTTGGACCAGCCTGTCTACCAGTGGACAGCCGTTGAAGAAGTATAAGCAGGGCAGTGCCATCATTATGTTGAGTCTTAGGGCCTTTTGACAGTTACTTTGGAGCATAGCTTGGAACCATGATCACTGGAACCAACTAATTATCTAGAGCAGGTAAGAGATAACAAGGCATCTTTGAAGGTATTTAGGAAGCGAAATAGCAGACCTTTGTAACAAACTTATGTGGTGAGAAAAGGAGTCAAACATCCCTGAAGTTTTTGGCTTAAGATGCTGGTGGATACTGATGTCATTACATGAAACAAACCAGTGCTGAGAGAGATAGTGAATTCAAGTTGGACTCAGTGCTGCTAGTTGGGAGAAGTGGGTTGAGAGGGCTCAGGGTAATTCTACACCTTTAGAAGGAAAAGGATTCAGTGATAGGAATCTCAGGAACACTGAGACTCGATGCAAGGCCGCCATAGGTGGCTCCATGAAGGAAACTAAAGGCTAAACAGAAGTAGAAAATAAACCAGTATTGTCAGCACTATTGACTGAAATTTATGTTCCCACAAAACTCACATGTTGTGAACTTACTCCTCAATGGGGTGATATTTGAAGGTAGGGCTTTAGGGAAGTGACTAGGTCATGAAGGCAGAGCCCTCATGAATGGGATTAGTGTTCTTATAAAAGAGACCCCAGAGAACTCTCGCTACCCCTCTTCTATGTGAGGACACATGGAGAAGACAGCCATCTATGGACCAGGAAGTAGGTCTTCATCAGACACTGAGTCTGTCAGTGTCTTGGTTCAGACTTCCAGTCTCCAGAATTGTTCTGCTGTATCAGCCCAAATGGACTAAGGCAGTTGGAGTCCAATCAGGACTGTTTCAGGGATGGTACTCTCATCAACTTCAAAGATACCGTGTCGACGATGATCGAAGTCAACTTGCTTAGGACCCATTGAGTTGGGCAATGCAGAAGTCACTGGTCATCTCCAAGAGGACGCTTGCAGTGGTGGTAGGGTGTGTGGGATGACAGTGGGATAAGAAAGGTCTAGGGAGGGTGGGGAATGTGAGCAGTGCGGTGCCTTTTTTAGGGAGACTTGCCTGAAAATGGAAAGGGAGCTAGAGGGGAAACAGCGATGCTTAAACCTGGAATTGATGCGGGTGTGCTTATCTGCTGAGTGTGCAGGCCAGCAGTACTGTACTATCTTTTTTTTTTTTCTACAGTTGATATTGCTATTTTTGAGATTATAATTGCTAACTGAGACTGGATTGAACCATCAACCTCTGCTAGACATAATACTGAGAGCATGAAACGATGTAGGCTTGATTGAAAACATTCAACATCTCAGCTTCCATACAACAAAAGGGACATTCCTTTTAGATTAGATGAACCTCAAGTGGGAAAGTGGTTCATCGTCAGAGAGAAGCAGCTGAGAAGTGTGGGTGCAGTTTGTTTTTCATAGACGGATGTGAGGGGACAAAGAGGTAACCTCTGAATTGCGCTGCAGGCAGCAAGATGGAAAGTACTTTCTCTTAAAACTTTTTGCTAGCTTTAACAACAGAATGAACAGAATGAAAAGCAGGAACCCAGCCCAGAGAGGAACTTCCTGCTTGGCATGTGGAAAACTTTTAATTATAAATGTTTGGTTGGCTGTGGGAATCCTCTGATCGGAGCTTCTGCTGAAGCTACAATGAGAGAAATGGTTGCAAAGAGGGTTTTTTGATACGAGCAATGTGCAGCTGTCAAAAAGAATTCTGCATGATCTTCTATATATAAGGCTTTGTTATCCATCCTGTAATATTATGCTTATCATGTTCATTACATTTCTGTTAATATTCTTCCAGGACTTTCTAGATTCTAGATAATTAATGCAATGTTCTCCTATCCCAGTAACGTCTCAAACTTAACAGCAGTGTTTGAGGTGCTGGGTACATAATAGGCAGCCAAAAAATGTTTGAAATTGAACTGAAATATACACACTGGAAAACAGAATAAAAGAAGGGAGAAGCTATCCAGATATGATAAAATGAATGTACACATCTGGTATTTTTACTGGCTTAATTTAATTAAAAGCCTATAAAGCGGGCCTCCCTGGTGGCGCAAGTGGTTGAGAGTCCGCCTGCCGATGCAGGGGATACGGGTTCGTGCCCCGGTCTGGGAGGATCCCATATGCCGCGGAGCGGCTGGGCCCGTGAGCCATGGCCGCTGGGCCTGCGCATCCGGAGCCTGTGCTCCGCAACGGGGGAGGCCACAACAGTGAGAGGCCCGCATACTGCAAAAAGAAAAAAAAAAAAAAAAAAAAAAAAAAGCCTATAAAGCAAGCATCTATGGGCTGTTTCAAATCTACTGTCATTAAAAGCTTCTAGAGAATCAGCATTCATTTATTGGGGGTGCCTTTTAAATACTCCAAAGGAAATAAATTCGGGCTTTAGGAGCTGACTCCATAACAACAGATCCAAAGAGTAACTCTTGCCTTGTTTACAATCTCTCCTTAATCGGTTCTTCTCTAAAATGTGCAAAGCACTACCTGTTTCACAGGGATAATACAAAATGTAAATCAAAGTGAACACCTGTGCTGTTTCTGGAATGAGGGATTAAGTTTGCTTATTTTGTAAAGTATTATGGAAAACACTTTAGAGACAGTGTTTGCATCTTGATACAGTAGAGGGACCACGGCAGTTCATCACCCTCCTTAGTTGGAAAATATCGATAACTATCTTGGAAAGTCACCTATGGTAACAGGCTAAAGATGACTATTTAGATGTGTTGAATATAATGATTTTATTATACTCGGTTCTCTTTAGAATTATGTAGAACCATTTGAGATCATATTTACAGGTAAAAAAGTTGAATACTGACAATTTCATCTGGTTCAAACTAACACAGCTACCTTCATGTAAAAAATACATTTCAAACTTTAACCTAAAAACAGAAATAGTGGGCTTGTGTGCATTCCCCTGTGAGCCATTGGCCTAAATAGCATGCTGTCAACGTGGAGGTAGGTATTTTTCCTATTGCTTTGAAAGACTCGACAGAAACAATGTTAAGTTATTGTGTAATCCCTCCATAAACTGGGAAGTGATGGGGAGACTTCTTCTGAATCAGAGCTAAAGTTGGATCAGATGTACATATTTTAAAATACACAACAAGGCTACAGGCACTGATTAGCAGAGTTCATCAAAACCTACGGTGAAGTTTATTTGGAAGTTAGAAATAGCTTTTAGAGTGCCCATTTAGAGAAACCTCATAAAAGCCTTATCTTAGGAGACACTGTCTCCTTTCAGAAGTACTATTATCTTTTCTTCATTAAGTAGAACAAATCAAGTTCCAAGTGACATATTGAAATTACTGTGTTTTTTGTTGTCTTTTTATTACAAGAAGAAAAGAGTCTAGTCTTTCTCTTTGCCTTTGAGTCTTTTATAGAGGAAGTCAGGCATTATTTTGTTTATAATTAAAGACTATGTGCTAAAACACAATTTGAATAAGCAACTTTAATTAATCAAGGAACGACGTTCTATGCCCATATTTCAGTTTATAAGAATGAGAGAAAAGGGCTTTCTTTTTTTCCCCCTTTGAGGTTAGAAGCAGGTCAGGTCAGTAATTGGAGCTGGCTAGTCATCAGCTGGTTTGACCTGCTAGGCTAGAATTTTCTTTACTACGGGAAAGTGTAATCAGAAAACCAGATGTATCCCCATCCTGAGACTAGAGCGTAATGAAAAGCAGGCAGTTCATTTATTTTCTCCAAGCCCTTCAGATCTTCATTCAGCCATTTGGGGCTTGACTTTGCACTGGACTGAGAAACTACAGTGGGAGGCTTTATTGAACTGCATCACAGCCCAGAGATGGAGAAATTGAAATTCAAATGTTTGTGAAGTCTCGAATCTCCTGATTCCCTCAAAAGTTGATAGCTCTTATGTGCTTTCTGCCTGAAAACAAGGGACAACTGAGATTTCAAATAAGACTAGGAGTCTTATTCTGACAAGAGCATTCTCCTGAGGACCTATAGACGATGTATCAGTGATCGGGGTCGGGGGGATGGGAAACCCTGCCCTTCTGAGTGAGAGAGGTGGGGGTCAGATACAGTTTGAACAAGCATACTCAGCAGAACTCTTGTTTCCGTGACAAACTACCTTATTCTATATTCGGCTCCATACACTGATTTTTCCTAGTTTTAGCCTAAAGTTTTCCATGCACTTCCCAATGCCATTCTTAAAATTCATCCGTGTTCCCTAGTTTTCATAAAAGAGGTCATCTAAGAGTTAATGTTTTTTTACCAAAAATTTCCTAGACACTGTCTTCTATGTCATACCGTTGGATTTTTTTTTTTTTTTACATAAACAGGTTTGAACTGTTTTTTGAACACTAACTATTCAAAGGCTCTCTCAAAAATTATGAGAACACTATTTATTGGAAGCATAAATGAAGAAAGAAAAGAATTCAATTTATGAAGCCATTAGTCTTTAAGAGGACATTTTAAAGACCACAAGTAAGGAGGCTTCCTCACCACAAACTTCAGGAGAGACTCGTCCTTAGATTTCTGAAGGGCTTTGTCACGCAGGGTGAAAGGGTCAGTCCTGGGTTTTGCCTCTAAGTCATTTTCAAGGAAGTTAGGTCAGAAAATGATCTGAAGAACCAAGATGCTTAAGTATCCTCCAAGTATGATTCAAAACTGGAATTTTGCAGGGGATACAGAAGAGAAATCTGGGGTTCTTTAGTTTCTGATTGTAATTTGGTGAAGGTGTTGAAGGAAGTAAGTCAAGCCTGGTGGAATCTATTCTTTCATGTGGCTTGGATATGGTTTAAAGAACTGGGGGTGGGGGGGGGATGGAAGAGATCCGATCCGAACAAGAGAGCCATAAAACTAGCTGCGGAAGCATGTATCCTCTGAATGATCTCACTCAGATGTCGCAGATACTTAGTTATCGGAACACGTGAACCACAGTGGATGAGTTTATTTATACATCAAGTGGATATCTACTTAGTTATTGGAATACACGAACCACAGTGGTTGAGTTCATTATTTGTACATCAAGTAGCTATCCAGTCATAAAGGTTGGGGTGCCCTATCTCACCCTTTCAAACATCTTGTGCCAGGACCCCTTCCTGACATAATAGAACTGAACAGGAGAGTTGAAGCGCCTCCTGTCTTATCCTCTGTCTTTAGTCAAGAGGCTGCTTTCCCCCAGACCCACACTAAGGGAGAGAATACCCTTTGAGGGACCCTTTACAACTTTAACACAAACTGTGTGTGGTGGAGGAGAAAGAGGGAACACAGCGTTAATTAGAAATTCTATATCTAGAAAAACTGTAGTTTAAAACTAAAGGTGAAAAATAGGCTTCTCAGGGGAACAAAGCCTGAGAGAATGCACTGCTAGCCAGTTTACTGAATACTAAAAGAAGTCCTTCAGCTTCAAATGAAATGATATGCAATATAAGTTAAAACTACAGAAGTATAAGGAAATAATAGCAACATTGTAGTCTTGAGTTTATAAGATAGAGATACGTGCCAGTAATAGCAAAAAGGAGGGAAGAGAAAAAAGCTGTATTTAAACAAAGTTTCTGTACTGTACTAAAATTAAGTTAGTGTTAATCTGGAGTAGATTGTGATAATTAGCTTCGTACAAACTGTAGAGCAATCACTAAGAGAATAAATACAAGAAATATAGTGGAAAACCCAACAGATTTTAAAATGGTTTGATAAATTCTCTAATAAAAACTAGACAATTTCAAATTTCAAAAAAAGAAAAAAGAACAAAGAACAAAGACTTTAGCACAGAAATGAAATGATGGGTGCTAGTTTGTGTCATGACAGTGTAGAATTTCAACCCATAGTCTACTGTGCAGTGGGGATCCATGTTCTCCGTGTGGTGCAGGCATTTGAAATGCAGGGGAGAAGACTAGGAAGGGGACATTCCAGATGGACTCTGGTTAATGCCTGTCTCCTTCCCTCACTGGTGAGCAAAAGTAAGCTGTTCCCACAGGACACTCACTTTCTCAATCTCACCTTTTCTCCTCGCAGCTTCCCTTTTTCTGATTCTTTTTATAATCCTTCTACTGCAGCCCTTACTCCTACCCCAGTCTTTCCGATGCTTCAAACCACAGACAGATGGGAAGGAATGAGGGAGACTTCAGTGGTTGTGGTTGGGAATCACTTATCAGTTCAAGGACGTGTGTGAGTAAATATGCCACCTGCGTGGTGAAACTGGCTTATTTCAGAGAAAGATTTAACGTTCGGACCTACCCTAAGGAATTAAAGTCCATTTCCAGAGTGAATTTCTTCATGCTTGGAACACTAATTTTGTTGTTGTTGTTAAACATACATTTATTTTTATTGAAGTATACTTGACTTAAATGTTATGTTTCAGGTGTACAGCAAAGTAATTCAGTTACACATATATCTACTTTCATATTCTGTTCCATGATAAGTTATTATAAGATACCGAATACAGTTCCCTGTGCTATACAGTAGGTCCTGGTTTACCTATTCTATATACGGTGGTGTGTATCTATTGAACAAATACTCTTTTTTGGTTTGTCAAAAGTACCTTAAGGAAAAGAAGAAAATGAAGGGACAAGGAAACAGCAAAATAGCAGTAAAGAAAGCCAAAACGCTGGGATGAGCACCTGAGTATAATTCTCACTTTCCATCTATCTTTCCCAGGCTCTGTCCCAGCGGTGAATTGTGGCTTCTCTTGGATTGGCCCCAGGAAAGAGGATCATCACATGAAATTTGTCTTTAACCACCTGAGCAAGTGTGTCCCTCCCCATAGAGCACATTCCCTCTCCCCTCTCTGGATCTGAGCTCCAAAAGCTTCCTATTTCTCTGTATCTTTCTCATCCCATCAAAAAGATGCCTGCCCTGGGCACCATTCCCTCAAGGTCTTGCTTCCTAAGGTGACTGCTGAAACCTGAAACTTATTCAGACTAATGTGATCATAGAAAGTCAGATGCCTGGTTCAAATCCAACCCTAAGAACTCATAGAGGGCTTTTTAAGCCTTTATCAAATAAGGGTGAAAACTGCACTGTAGCTCCTGTGACTTTGCTCCTGAAATTCAATTCTACAGATTGCTAAGTTGAGCCACTGTCATTTTAATTACAAATGGCATTAAATGCTTTTACATTAAATACCTTTTAATACTTCTCCTTTCTTAATATTCTGTTTACTATTTTATCCCATCAACTGAAGTCCATTTTTACAAGCACATGAAAAATATGTCATTAATTTTTTAACCAAAAAATGTGTACTCCATTTAATGTAGAACTGGTCTCAAAAGATGGCAGGTGTATAATCAAATATTGAAAACAAAAACTACACTCTGACCCCTAGAGAAGCATGAACTGCTGGACGATGTTGAGTTAAATCTCAGCAGGCCTTCCAGATTTGCATGTTTAAGAATGTTTCAGATATCTTAAACCTGAATATTTTTATCTTTACTGCAAATACATGGTAACTTCAGTCAGGCTGAGTCGGGATAATATTCTCTCCTTAAGGATGTAAACTCATTCTTTTTTGTTCTTAATTCTGTATTGGTGTATCGGTTTAGAACGGGGAGTATCTTTGGGAAATGATTATTATAGATTGAATGACCAAGTAGGGTAAAAGAGGGGGGACAACCCACAATTCAATATTATAATAGTATGTGACTGGATCTTAATTTCATGAGGATTAAAGTTTATGGAAAGACATTTTAATGTCTTAATACATAGGAAAAACTGACAAAGTTCTTTGCTGTAATACTTATGTTTAGTAACTGAAAGAATAAACTTTTGAGCAAAGAACATAAATGTAAAATTCTCCTTTTAAATCCTGTGTGTGGAAGAGTAAAGACAAGTCAAGGTCAAACTCTAGAATTTACTACTTTTTTGGCAAGTTGCTTTTTCTAATTGGAAATGTAGATGTTTTTACTTTCATTTTCCCTCCAGAATAGTATTGGGGAATTGTTTTGGCTTCACTTAACAAATCAACATAGATGACTCTCATTTGCTGATGAGTCACAAGAAATAGCACTCGTCTTGTTAGCATTTGAGTATAATTATTTGTAATAAAGTTATATAATCTTATAACTATAATTATATATTATATAATATAGTTTTCTTCAAACAAAGGGGGTATCACTACTGTCAAAGGAGAAGGTATACCCAAACTTTATCAAATGATAAATGGTTTCAATATATGCAAAATAAACATGGAAACCTAAAAGAAAGTAAATATAAATAACAACCTGAAGAAGGCATTGTTGTATATTAAAGAGTAGTTTAAGGAATACTTTGAGGAAACAAACTGATTCTATTGAAGTTCTTCTCCTTAGAAAGGAGATATTATCACTATATTTACTTAGTTGATGTCTACTACTGAGCTGTTAATACCACTGCTGAGTCAGATGACTTAACATTTTTAATCATATTGCAATTGACATCTGTCTCTATCTTCTCATTCTCTCATCACTCACTCCTCCGCATCATCTCCTAGAAAACCACAGGAGGAGAAACACAACGGAGAATTTGGGAATAGTTGACTCAGGTGTTCCTGAGGCTGTTCCCCAGGCTCTGATCTCAGGTCGAGTCTAGGGAACCCCACGGATCAGCAGGCTGCCTATTTGTTACTGAAACAACAGGCTGATCAGTTCACTTCACCAACCTCAGTGTGCAATGTAGCTTAACAAATAACCAATGGACAAGTCTTTGCAAATATTACTGACTGGGTTGTCACGTGTTTGCACTTGGATTTACTGAAGCACAGGTTTGGAAAGCATGACCTGAACTTGTCATAAATCTTGAGTTTGTAGGACTTGGTAAGAGCAGTATTTCTAATCTATCTTTTTGGCATAGAGTTACTACTTGGCTCAATATTGAATCCTATTTTAATGTTTCAAGGTGTCAATATTTTGTTTTGCTAAGCAAGTAGGTATATGGAACTTATCTTAGGGAGATGAAGATGCAAATGAATGAGTTGAAAATGTTAATATATCATGTTTGTCTTTGTGGATAGAATCTGAAATCTTTTAAAGAAAACTCATCCATGCAAATAAGTACTGTCCTTCAAAATACCTTCCTTAAGATTTAGAATCTGTGTAATGATGTTACTCAAGTCTTCTCTTGGAATTGCTTTCAGAGTCAGTTTATGAGCCGAATAACAATCCATCTATTTCTCTGAGTACAGCACTTATTTCAACCCAGTAGCATTACCCAGCTCGATCACTCACCCTTATTCACCACACTTGGCTCTGAATAGCCACTGTCTTTTTTTCTCCTTCCAGAAATAAAGTGTGAAGATTGTCCACCACTGACAATATTCCAAAGAAAGGCTTACGACATGATTCAAAAGAAATTCCAAACATGGAAATGCTCTGGAGTGATGACAGCCTCATGGCCATGATACTGTCATGAAGCCACAAGCAGCTTACACGCCAGGAGTCGGGGAGGGGGTTCTTCAAATACTCAGAGG
This sequence comes from Mesoplodon mirus, assembly GCF_964341445.2. Lineage (NCBI taxonomy): Eukaryota > Metazoa > Chordata > Mammalia > Artiodactyla > Ziphiidae > Mesoplodon > Mesoplodon mirus. Next base: position 72,958,081 of record NC_138993.1, on the reverse strand, counting down.
GACCAAAGCACCAGAGGGGGTGTCTGGGGTCCCACTGCTTCCTAAGCCAGTGCCCAGGAACCCGGCATGGCCAGACGTCAGACTCCAGCACAGGAGTGCAGGGGAGGAGCGCCAACATGGGACGCCATGACTGGGGATACCCCAGCCCCTTGACTGGTGTCAACAGGGGACCGAAGTGCAGGACTTGCGGTGGCAGAAACTATGGTTTGAGCTGTCAGTTCAGGCTGTACAGCTGCCTGATGCCCGAGTCCTACCCCAGACTGACCTCCATGGAACTTTCCAGAAGGCCATTCTGCAGGGATCCAGTCTCCAACTTTCCCTCTTGGTATTACCTCTGCCCTAAGTGCCCACTTTGGAGGGGACAGCATGGGCTTACCTATGGTCACTAGGTTGAGGGGCAAGTTCTGGATCTAACTATTCCTAGCTCTGAGAGCATGAATAAGTCACTTGCCTGCCTGAGCCCCAGTTCCTTAATTTGTAATACCACCAAGCAGCCTAGAATTTTCTACTCTTACAGTGTTATACTCTATGACTGAGTACTTAAGGATTCTTCATACCGTTGCTTATTTCAGAAACTCATGTGAGGAGGGAAAAAAACTACGTCTTAACTTGAACACAGCATCTCATACATCATTTACCTAAATAGTAAATATCCAGAACATGAGATCAACCTAGATTAAAAGAACAAAATTAGAGCACATTTACTGTTGATCCGTTGTGGTCGCAATTTTAAATTTCATAACTTGCTTTCATTTTGTTTCTAAATAAAGGGTATGAGATAGGAATTCAGGTTATAGTTGAAGACAAAATTTGATTCATGAAAGCTCACAGTGGGTCTAAATGGGTTACAGGCATGTCTCACCTGTGGATACTCTGGGCAGAAAAGCTTTGTCTTCCAAGTTTCAATCTTACGTCTTCTATGGAGCTTGCCGTTGTCTGAGGCCACTTTCACCACACATCGTGTAGATCGGGCTTTCCTTTCTAAAATGTGCCTGGACTGCACACCCTGACATGCTTGTAAACTAAATACAGTAACGGTGCTGCAGAAATAATTACTTCATGCCTGGCATCCGCATCTTATTTCCACTGTCTAACCTCACACACATTGTTCTCATTTCCACTCTTCACAAGACATTTGTTCTTTTCACTGTTCTGTACTTTAAGTGGATGAGGTTCTTCTGGTTTGTTGATGTTATGAAATATGGAATTCTGAGATTAATGGTCCTCAAATCATATGGGAATACTTTACACCGTGTCTTTGCCACGATGCAGCATTACCTTGTATCATATAGAACGAGTTAACATGATATTAAATTACTCCTTTTTGTGTCATTCGCATTTCTTATTCTCTGAGGACCTTTGTCCTCCTATCTGTGAAACCGTTACTATTCACAGTCATCCTCGGAGTGCTTATTTAGAGCTTGACGTTTATATAAAACTATGTGGATCTGTATAGTTGAGGCTTGAGAGGAGGGATGTTGAAATGGCATCGGAGGATGTTAACTATTTTGTTTGATCAATCTAGTCAGGTCTCTTTTAAACCCACTGATATATTTTAACAGGGAATTATCTGAGCCTTTCCAAATAGTGTCGGGGGACTTTCCTAGAATATTAACTATGCCTAAGATAATGTGGGTCAGGGATTCTCTAAGTGAAAACAAGCAGCTTATCTTAGTTAAATTATTTTAACCAACTATAACCTAGTATACTTAAAGATAACCACAACTTCATCTAAAAGCTAAATTATAATTGCCCTTGTCTTTCTTATTAAAAGCTTAATGTTTAGTAGAACATGCAAAGGCTAGAACACTAGTTCTTAAACTTGAGTGTGCACCCAAATCAGGTGGAGGGCTTGTTAAAACAGACTAGTGGGTCCTGTCCCAGAGTTTGATTCAGTGGAAGGGCATTGGAACCAAGACTTTGTGTTGCTAACAAGTTCCCAGGTGATGCTGATGCTTGGTCTGGAGATCATACTCAAAACCACTGAGAAATCTAGGAAGGGAGAAAGGGAAAACCAAAGAACAGGCTAATCATAGCTCTGAGTGTCACTTCTATTCTGAATATAACTTAAAATATGATTCAAGTTTCAAAAATGTCAGAACCTGGGTTCAAATCTAAATCGGGGCTTCCCTGGTGGCACAGTGGTTAAGAATCCACCTGCCAATACAGGGGACATGGGCTTGAGCCCTGGTCCAGGAGGATCCCACATGCCGTGGAGCAACTAAGCCCATGAGCCACAACTACTGAGCCTGTGTGCTGCAACTACTGAAGCCCACACGCCTAGAGCTTGTGCTCCACAACAAGAGAAGCCACAGACGTGAGAAGCCTGCACACCACAACGAAGAGTAGCCCCCGCTCGCTGCAACTAGAGAAAGCCCATGCACAGCAACGAAGACCCAGTGCAGCCAAAAATAAATAAATAAGAATTAAAAATAAATTTATAAAAGAAAAAATCTAAATCAGAACTTGAGGATACAGATCTGAAAACTATAAGCCCTTAAGAGTAGAAACTCCCTTTTGTTTCCTTCCCCATAATCACTCATACTCATGGCCTCTGCACAGAGAATCCTCCAGAATCAGAGACTCAGAATTGAAAAGGAAACCATCTTAGCAAACTTAATCAGAACCAGCAGCTGCTTCAGAGGAAAGAACACAGGCTGAGATCCAGCACACAAGATTTCTAACCTTGACTTCAATGCTGAATTTCTTAAGTCTTCAGACATTAAGGGACACAGACACGCCTACCTTTCTTCAGAAAGGGAGGGGATAAACCTGTCCTTTGAATGTTCAGCTACAATGTCAAGACCTAACTAAGGCGAGTGTAGATGTGCAAAATGACCATTTAAAGGAATCTAGAGGACTTCTGAGCCTGCAGAACAGAGCTCTAAACTAGATTAAATGCATTTCCATATCTGGAGGAGAGTATTTCTATTAGACAATTGAGTCTGATGGACTGAGTCTTAACACAAATATGTTGCTAGCATCCCTTGAAGAGAGGATACTGGCTGGGAAAATTTCCAGTGCCCAGTTCCACTAGTTAGTGTCCCTGATGCGATGCTGATGGATGTGACTTTGGCCAAGAAGCCTCCACTGTTGTGGTCCTAATGGATAAAGGCTTCCCATCTGGGAGGGGAGGGGACACCTTGGTGCCTCTTTGCGCGATGCCATGAAAATACCCAATTCTTCTAAGCATGTGGTTCTGAGTCTGTGTTTAAAATAGAACATTCTGATCATGGTCTGTCTTCCCCCGATAGGTCTGCCAATTTGAAGTATTTGGGCTTCTGCAGCAATAAATTCTCATATTTAATGAGTAAGTTGACTCATTACAGAGAGCTGAACACACCACCCAGTTGGGTCCCCACTCCGTCATTCTTCTTGGTATCTCAGTGAAAAGGCTCCTGATTACAAGTTGGGTTTTCCTATAGCTTAACTGTAGGGACAGAATGTACTGTGGAGTAGTGTTATTTCTCTGAAATTATTAAATGGACAGTCTTGCTTGATGCTGTAGTCTAATGAGCTTGGAAAATGTGCTTCTGCTCCCAAGTAGCTGCTTGTAAAGCTGAGGGCCAAATCTCAGATGGAGGTAAATTCTCCAAGTCCTCAATGCCCTGTGAAGGGGCTGGGCCTCCAGTCTGTGTCCTTGGTGGTCCGGATGCAAGTGTGTGGGGAGAATCAGCCTTCTGTCTTCTACATGTCCTGACTCTGTAATAGTGTCATACACTGGACTCTCCTAGGAGGCTCAGATAATGGGTCTAATGTCTGTTCTGACTGGGGATTTAATAAACTTCAAAGTCTAATGCAGGCTTTGTTTCACAGTCTCCTGGGAGAAAATGCCCACACTTCAGACAGTAAAGTTTTCTGCCAACTTGCGATGTAAACTCATCCCCCATTTGTACTGGAGTTCACGGCCATGCTTCCCTCCTCATCCTCCAAAGCATGTCCTTTGCCTTTAGTGTTCCCGGAGTCTCCACTTTTAGCCTCCATTCTTCTTCCCCTCAGAGTTGGCTTCATGAGGATGTGACCTGTTTGGTCACACAGAGTCCCACTGTCAGAAAGACCCTGAGCTTTGCTTCACGCGCATGTCTTGAGACTTTATATTCTCTGCAGAGAGGCTGCACTGGACCTCACGAATGGCTGCCTCTATGCTGATGACTTCAAATCTGTACCTTAAATCTGAAAGTCACCTCTACACTCCAGATGGCGTCCATACAACTGCTGAAAGGCTACCACCACCTAGACAGTAATGTTTCAAAACTGAAATCATGAACTTCCTCCAGCCCAAGAAGGTATTTCCTAACTCACTGGAAAAAGCCCTCACTTATTCAAAATTCAAATCAGAAATCTTGAGTGTTCCTCAGTCCTTCCGTTCTGGCCAGGCATTTAGTCAGAAAATTCATCCTCCTAACAAGGCTCTGTTTATGGTCTCTGTTCCCATCCCTACTGTCAGCGCATGGCGGTCCCCTGTCTGTGTCCTCCTCAGTCACTTGTTCCTGCTGGTCTGTTCCATCCACAGCCTTTCAAAAAGGCATCTCTAATATCCCTCTCCTGCTTAAAATACACCAAGATAAGGTCATCATCCTTTCTGTGGCATATGAAGATGTCCACTTCTAACCATTGCCTTTAATTATAGCTTAATCCCTTCACACAGGTCTCTCAGCTCAAGCTATGCAAAACTAGTGGTACATTTCCTAAAATTTCTACTATTTTCATGCTCCCAGATCTGTTGGAATTGACAAATGCTGTTCCTATGAGCTGGAGGTCTATCTCCCTGTCAACTGCATGGTGTGTTATACATTTTTTTTTTTCAAGATGACGCCTAAACATGGCTCTCCCTACAAAGCTGCCTCGGACCTCTCCCAGGTGGTTGGTGATGTGCCTTGTGCCTGGGCGCTCATGGCTCCAAGCTTATGATTTCATTAGCACACTGATCTCATTGAACTAAAATGTTCTTGTGTCTTAATCCCTAGGTGATGATAGCCTTTAAAGCAGGCTGTTAGTTTGATTCATTCGGCTGGTCAACTGTTGACACACTGTAGATGCTCAAAGAATTTGGACTGAAGGAAGAACCTTGGTTACCTGCCATCCTACCGGGGGCAGCTTGTCCAAAGGGGGAGCCAACTGCTACTTGAATACTGGCTCTTCCACTTAAGAACTGATCTTAGATTCAGTACATCATTCTCTGTGCCTCAGTGTCCTCTTCTGTAAAATAGGTACAACATCTACACCAAGGTGTTGTTGTGAGGATTAAACACAATCATAGGGGTAAAATGCTTCAAATGAGCATCCACATTTGGGTAACGTTTATGGTATGCTTACAATCCTTTCTATCCCCACAGAAAGAGAATGCAATCATTTAATTCAATAAGTATCTGTGGGAAAATATGTGTGAGACCATATACAGTAGAAAACACTAAATAAAATTTATACTTTGTTCCTGTTCTCAGGAACGTAGGTATTTTTCCATTTGCAATGGCACCATTTGAGAATAGCAGTGCATTTATTCACTCCATCTCTCATCTATTCCAAAAATACTTGTTGAACAGGCTGTATGGCAGACACTGGTAGGTGCTGGATAGAAAGCTGAGAATAAGCCCAAAGAGGGGGTCTATGCCATTGGGGCAGAGGCTTATATTCTAGTGCATAGATGAGATGCTTTTATTAAAATGAGCAGCAAGTCCAATAAGAAAAAGGGGTGAAATGCACGAGCTGAAGGACTCATACTCCTTCCGGTCCTGGAAGGGTGGGTCTGCTGTGGGCAAGGAATGGGTCCCTCAAAGCGGCTGCTTGCTCCCCAGGGGCTGATGTGCTGTCTCAGTTACTTCTTCACGCCCCGCTGCAATGTAAATTGTTGTGGGCTTGGTGTATGTTGCCATCTCAGGGATGACGTGGCTAAAGTATCTAAAGTTCCACAAATCAAGAGGGAACTTTGTCCCTTTTCCTCACTGAGTCTCCAGTATCTAGAACCTAGTAACTGTTCTACTGTAATTTGTTGCCTGAATGAATGGAAGACGGACTATTTTCTTAGTGTGGTCAGTACCATGAAAATATTCTGAATAGAGGAACAGAATAGATGCAAGGTCTTAATTAGACTAACCCTGAAGAGGTATAAATAATAGATTCGCAAATACTACCCCACCATAAGGAAGGAAATTGTGCCATTTGTGGCAACATAGATGGACTTGGAGGGCATTGTGCTAAGTGAAATAAGTCCGACAGAGAAAGATAAAAACTGTATGATATCACTTATGTGGAATCTAAAAAAATAAAACAAACTAATGAATATAACAAAAAAGAAGCAGACTCACAGATATGGAGAACAAACTAGTGGTTATTTGCGGGGAGAGGGAAAGGGAAGGGCAATATAGGGGTAGGGGAATAAGAGGTACAAACTATCAGCTATAAAATAAGCTACAAGGATAATATACTGGACAACATGCGGTAGCTAACCAATATTTTATAATAACTATAAATGGAGTATAACCTTTAAAAACTGTGAATCACTATATCATACACCTGTCACGCATATTGTACAGCAACTATACTTCAATTACAAAAAGTAGGTTCATGAGTAGAGACCAGGGGCGGAAAGAGCAATGATGTGAAAATATTACAGTAATTCGAGTATGAGGAGGAGGTGTGGTTTGGGGTAGATACAGCGGGGATGATGGGGAAAGACTGAACAAGAAAACCAAGTGCAAAATGGCAGCCAGGCTGAAGACAGGCAAAGTCAACACATGGGCTGAGGGAAAGGCCTTGGAAGTGTCACGGTGAGAGGCGTGAAGGAGATCCCTGCTGCTGAGGACACCCACGCTGGGTGGTGGCTCTGGTAGAGGTGAGAGTGCTGTGGCGCTGGGTGCACGGCGGGGCTGCATGGGGGGGCTAGGGTGGTCAGTGGGGCAGAGGTCACGCCTAAAGAAGCGTGATGTTTCTTCGAAGTATGAGCTTCCTGTTATAAATTCACATAAAGCCCATTAGTGCTTGCTTTGGGATAAACACTATGTATACCTAGGGCGACTCTCGGTTCCTGAACTCAACTTAGGTGAGAGAACACTTTATTTAATATGCGCCAATTTTAGGGCCCCTCCGAGCACAGCTGGCAGGACGTGTTGACCTCAGGGTTTGATGCCCTCTCCCGCCTTTCCAGATCTGTATTAAAGGAGTTTGAGGAGGGTCAAGGCGTTGGAAGTGGGGGACTGTGTTTAAATCAATTTCTGACATCTATCCTGAGGGTCATCGTGCTTGCAGGACAGACCCAGCGGACGCCGGGGCTCCCACATCACACTTGGTACAGGAGCATCTTCCCTGGGCTGCCCGAGGTGTCCTCTTCCTAAACCAGCCCTGACTGGCTGCCGCACCCTCCCCACCCCCCACTCCCCGGGCTCTCTCAGCCTCACAGCTCTGCCTCTGATGAGAATCCACCATCTCTAGCTCACCAGCTTCCCTCCAGCCAGCCAGAAGAGTCTCTTCCTAACTTCCAATCTTTCTCTCTTCGGGCATTGTTGCAAGGATATTTTGTCTACGTTGAGTGTTTGGTATTTTTGGAAACAAAATGCTTGGAGTTTTGCTAGAATATGACCTTGTGCAGCCCTTAAAAAAATAAGCTTAGCTCACACTACCAACTTGCATGGTGGGAAGAAAAGGAATCTGATAGAGAGAAAAAACGAGCTCATCTTATTAAAAATCAAAAACCCTAGCACAGACTTTTTTCTCACATCTTCCTGGAAGCTGTATCATCTTTATCTTGTGACTTTGAACCCTCCCCTCAAGCCCCTTTTACAAACAATTCCATTTCTCTAGTTCAGATATTTGTTGAGCACCTCTTAGGTGCCAGGGACAGTTCTAGAGACTTTGGGAGAAAATCTGTGGCCCAAGGGGTTTATAGTGTAGTTTTGCGGGGCAGTGACCAAGGGGGGATGGGCTGGTGGAGACACCTCAGTTCCGTTGCCATCACTTAGTCACTTAAGGAACTTTAAAGCTTTTCTGAAGCTGAGCAGAAAGCCCAGCCTGGTCTTCTTGTCTGATTTTTTTTCAGCCAGTTAAGGAGATTTTTGAGCAGTATGATTACTGGGTAATAAAATTTAAATTTGAAGAGAGGTCAGACCACAGACCACTTTTCAAAAGACCTTCCTTTTTTTTTATTTTTTTGGTTACATATTAGAAAACTTCTGTGAAATAATACCTAGGAAAATATTTCTTTGAGTCCAAGAGAATTGTCTTTCTGTTCTTTCTTTCTTCCTTTTTTTTTTTTTTTTTTACCCCAGGGGCCACCTACTTGAGTTTCCGTTTTGTAGTGTTTGTTAAGCGGTTATTGTTATGCATTGCTAATGCACTAAACACAGCTTTAAATAAAACAACAAGGAACATCGGAAAGGCACTGAATACAAAAATAAGATATTCTTCACTACTCTTCATGTAGATTTGCTCTGCTTTAAAATTAGATCATCTGCTTAGAAACCCTAAGAAGCACAGTTCTTTCTCTGTCTCCTGAAATGGAGAAGTAAAACTCGAGGCTATTTTAAGCCAGCAGGAGAAGGGCGGGGAGAGAACCGGACTTGTAACTCAGTGTGACAGGCAGTTGGTCATGGCAACAGCGAAGGAATCCACACCCCAGGGTGTGTGTGCTTCACAAACAAAAGTGAAGGTTTGGACTTTCATCTTCAAGTTCCCCAGGCACTGGGAAGGCCAAACAAAAGAGGGTTTTCTTTTTTCTGTGCTGGAAGGGGCACTTTCCTAAATCTCTTTCCCTTCCTGCCCTTAACCCCGTCCCGGCCCCATGCTGCTAGTGTGTACCCCCAACTCTCCTGGGCCGCCAGGCGTATCACTGTAGTGCATCGCTAAGCACATCCCCGGGACAGCCTCGGTTTCTGGATTAGTCGCTCATCTGTTTTCTGGGTCAGTCTCTAAGTTCTAGGGAAGAACTTGCTAGGGGCCAAGGGGGTTCCCCCCTCCCTACCTCCTTCCAGGCCCCGCTTCCATCCCACTGGGGATGCAGTGGAGGAGTGTGGCCTGGGGGACACATCTACTTCAATAGGTTCCCCTTTTTACCTTCTCCGTGGAAAGGAACCCATTCTTTAGAAAGAGAAGCACTGACACAAGGTAAAATGAGCACAGAAAATAAGATCATTAGGATAGGGGTCCTTGGCCTTCGTCATCACTGTCAGGTTATCCTTCCCAAGTGCCCAGGTTGCTTGTGATAAGCTTCAAGAGCACTGTCCTGTTTAAAAGGCATCATCAATTAAAAAATCAAAACAAAAACTTGAACCTTTATTCCTTAATCATAACGCGTCCCCAGCACCTGATTCTATCGTAGGGCCGGGCTGCTGGCAGAGCGTGCTGCCTGAACCCTCACCTTGGCTCCCTCCACGCCCCGCCCCCCCCTGCAGTCTAGCCTCCTTACACATGTGGGCCTTGTTCCCTGTCACAGCCGGCCGGAATGCAGAATGATGAAAATTAATGCTATTATTAAAGGATTTTTCAATTAAATGTGGTTTAGAGCCAGATGCTGCTCTCTTAAAGGAAGAGAAGTTTAAGTAAAAAAGGCTGACAGATATTCGTTCCATCTAGCGTGGCAGAATTTATAGTAGATTACAGCCTTTGATTTCTGTGGTCCTGGGTTGTCAGGTCCAGTTGCAAATGGGCTGTGGGAAAGAGTTGCACTTTTGTAATTTGAAAACATATGGGACATATGGTAAATATTACACCCATAACTGTTACGATGTTGTGCTTTCTTTAAGGCCCTTTCTTCTTTGCCTCTAGTGGATTATTTGCAAGCACCCCATTACCTTTCTGCCTCTACTCTTCCTTGGATTACAGTTTGCGTTATTCTGATGCTTTAGCATCCCAGGGAAAAAAATCTAGAAATTAGGTGTTCTTCTTCCACGTGTGACAAGGCGATATTCTCCAACCTCTGGTCCTCTCTGAGCCAACGTTCATCCTGATTTTCATTTTCCTGTGCAAAGATACAGGCTGTCTCATTTCTTTTTTATTTTTTGGCATTTTATTGAATTTTATATATAAATTTATATACAAATTTAAAAAATGGATCAGATCAAACTATCATAATCAACGCACAGGAATTTACTAGTATGTAACAGAAGGGAGGTAGGCTGCTTTAAAAGTGAGTTAATGTGGTGTGTTCAAGTGCATCAACTGACTAGTTACTGGCTATTCTTGGCCAAAAAAGGGCAGGATACAAGTTGCAGGATTGAAGGAGCTATATTATACCTGTAACTAATAATACAGTATTGTGCACTTTAAAATATGTTGAGAATATGTTAAGTGCTCTTACCAAAAAATCCGACAACAAACGCCCACAGAAGAACACAAGGAAACTTTGGGAGGTGATCTGTTTTGTACCTTGACTGTAGTGATGCTGTTACAAGCATATGCATATGTCCAAACTCACCAAAATATATATGTTAAATGTGTGCAATTTTTTGTATATCAAAAAGCTTAAATAAACTATATTAAAATCTGGAAAAGGATAGATTTTTATAGAGTGCAAAGTTCTATGAGAATGCAGAGGAATGGGAAATCAAGTCTGATTAGAATGATCAAGAAAATCTTTACTGTGGAAGATGCATCTGGGATAATCCTACCAGGAAATGTTGTAAGAGGCCAAGGGGGATACTTCGGGGTTTCTGCTGGGAAAGGCTACCAGCTGAATTTGCTTGTAAACTGATATGTGACCTCTCTCCCTGCGAGATGGCCTGCTGGTTTCCAAAGTTAGAATTGTCAGTAGTAGAGCACGAGAGACTGATGATCTCCTAGAATATAAACTCATCAGTACTTAAGTCACTAATAATTAAGGCAGGACTCATAGCATGGGGGCCGGGCATTTCTCCAGTTCCTCTCGTGAGCTCTGTTGATCAGCTTGGAGAAGCACTGGAGCTAAAGCATACACACTTGGGAGAACTAACCATGCCCCCTGACTATAAGGCCAGGCTGTCCACCTGTATGGCCCTTTAGGCCATCACCATCTCTCAGTGAGGTTACTCTAGCAGTGGGGCAACTTGTCTGCCCATCTCATCCAATTCCCTTTCTTCAGTGAAGTCAGGGTGACTTTTTTAAAATGACAGATCGACTCATGTGACTTCTTGGCTTAAGATACTTCAGAGGTTCTCCACAGTGTCTAAGCTCTAAAACATGGCCCAAAGATGCTCCTGATCAGATTTCTGCCTGTTTTCCAAACTCATCCCTTCCCAACCCCTCTTACACAGATGGAGGTATGATGAAACTCCCTTTCCTTTCCTCTCAATCTGCTCCCATGGTTGAGCTGTCAGGGAGTCTAGTCCCCTTCATCACACATCTACTTTGATTCCTCCTCCTCTGGGTACCACTTCCTGTAAGAGGCCTTCCCTAATATAACAGTCTAGCCCAGAAGCCTGCCTTTTGTAATCTCATAGCGATTATCGTACTTTAAAAATACCTGTTGATTTGTCTGTTACCTGCTAGACAATAAGCTTCATGAAAATGGGACTTATCTTCCTCAACTTTGTCTTCCTGGAAACGAGAACTGTTTCAATGCACAGTAAGCTTCCTACAAACAGTGAAAGAATGATGAAATGAAAGAATGAATGAATAAGGGAAATCAAAAACACCCGTCTTGAGGTTTTACAATAAAGAAACTGAGGAATAGATTTTACAAACAATAAAACGAGATTCTAGCAGGATTCTCAGGCTTTTGTTTAAGAGAGTGTAATAACTAGTTCCTTTTTTCTTTTCTTTTTTGTGTGTGTGTGTTTCACTAGTGTTTTGTATTATGAATCCAACAAGTATTTCTTTGGCAATTAGAAAAGACATCGATGTTTTCAGAGCCCTGGTTTTGAAAAGAAAATGAAGTTTTCGGTCAGCTTTGCCATTTAAAATAACTGCTAATATAGACGGTGAAGAGAACATAATAACTAGTTTCTTAAATAGAACTTTTACAAGTTGGCAAGATTATAACTAAATTATATCACAGAATATTATTTTAAATGGTTTTATTACTGTCATTATAACTCCTCAGATTCAAAAAGCTATCCTAAAAAAGTGCTTTAAGCACCGTTCTAATTTTTTAGATCTAAAAATTTTAGGTGTATTTAGAGATTGTATAATTAATGTAAATATTAATGTTACAGAATATTAGAATTAATAACTAATATTAGAAGTGCGTCCTGAATTTTCTAGAACTCTAGAGGTGAGATATGCAGCTCCTGATGTTTCAAGAGAGCTCTAAATCATGCTAACTGCTTAATTTTTTATAGTCATATAAGTTTTAAGTGGCTTTAGAATTTTTTATTTTTTTTTGCATTTACAATTCTCATGACTATCAACATCCCCCTGGTTCAAGGATTCTTAACTTATCTTCAATGACCTCCTAGTTGTCCTGTCAATAGGTTTCAAGGGAGGGGGGTGTCTGTGAACCTTCTGAAGTTGCATATAAATGTTTGTATTTACTTATGTGCTTTGCCTGCCTGGGGCAAGGGTCTGTAAGTTTCATGAGCTTTGCAAGGAGCTGTCACAGGCACCAGGATGGCTGAGTTCTGAAATTTGTTTAATTTATTATAAAACAGCTGACCACAAAATAAACATGTGACCAGGAAACAGGTACTGTAAAAGTCACTACAGCTGTAAAAAAAAAAAAAAAAAAAAAAAGGACAGAGTCCAGGTTTTATTGCTTCCAATGGCTGAGGGTGTGGTAAGGACAAGTGAACGTGGTTTAGCACAGCAGAAGTAAGCACTTTGCAAGGTTCGCAATCAAATTCTCAAGGAGCTCATCTTGTGGGAAACACTTTGGTGCTGTGAATGATAAAAGCGTAAGACAGAGACCTCTGCTTTTAAGGAGTGTGTGTGGTGTATATAATTTTTAAAGACCTGCTATAGGTTCATATAGATTTCAGTTCAAAATGCCATGGAGGCCTTGAGCATTCACAAGGGAAGAAGAAAAGATGGATTCCAACAGGGAGATTTGGAAGGGCTCCTGGAAACCTGAATATGAGCTGGTTCCCTGATAGATAAACTGAGGGAGAAGGACAAAGGGTGAAAAGCATTGCAGAGAAGGGGTGTCTTGGTATAGGGTGACAGGAGAAAAGCCAGGTCTCTTCAGGGGCAGGGAGTGGAGCATTAATGGCAAACAGAGGTGGTTCTGGGAGTGAAGTGTAATGCAGAACAATACTCCAAAGATAGGTAGAGGCCAAATAAATATTTGAATGTTGGGCTGGGCATTTGTACTTTACTCCCTACCTGGTAGGGAGTCTTTAGAACTGTGAGCATAGAGTAATATCAGATTCCTGTTTAGGAACATGGTTTTTGAAAGCAATGTGTAGGATAGACTAAAGGCAGAGAAGATGGAGGAGATCTATAATCCAGAAAAACACATTGAAATAGTCAAAGTGGGACATGATAAAAAGCCTTAGGAGAGTGCATCAATGGACTAGAAAGAGAGGGGGTATAGTTTTATAGAGGGAGTTGCAGGGTTTCATGTGTAAGTGTAAGTGGGAATGAAATAAATGGATACATCAAAGATGATTGCCAGGTTTTAACTTTAACTTCCTGGATGGTTGATGATGCCGTTGACTAAAGAGAGGAATAGTTAAAACATTTTTTTTTTTTGAGGGGAGGCAGCTGTGTTCTATTTTCAGCACATTTTTAGGATTCATTTGAAAATGTCTAGCCCACAGTTGGAAATGTGAATGTGGAGACATGAGGACTTGAGACATGGACAGGGAAGTTCTTTGCAAACTGGTAATAGTTGAGTCATATAATAAAATTCTCCATAAAAGAAGACTGACAAAAGAAGAGGGCCAGGGCTGGGGGGTGTTAAGTACTGCAGGGGTTTGCCTGGTGAAAGTGGGGTGACAGCCTTTGTGTTGTGATTGGGAGGCCATTGGCTTGTTTCACCAGGAGAGTTCCAGTAGAATTGAGGCCGAAATACTGATTTTACTCAGTGTAGGGGTAATGAGGAAGAGAGGAAGTAGAGGTAATGAGCATGGATAAGTGTTTAACAAAAAGTTTGAAAGGAAGAGCAACATGATAAGGACCAGTGAGATTGCGCCTGTGCTGTGCAGGGCTGGGTTAGAGGAAGTTTTGAACGCATGTGGGCCATCAGAAGAAAGTCAGCAGAAGAGAAATTGGAGACAGGAAGAGGAGGTGAAATAATCAATGAAGCAAGGTGCTAGGGCAGCGGGAAAAGAATGGATACAAACGGTAGAAAGAGTATAAAATGGAAAGGACTGGGTGAGCTAGGAAACAGAATGACTTCACAAGGCAAGGACCAACTACTCCTTATACGTCCCTGTGCCACTAGAGCAAGACATTTTTGGTCGAACTTGACGACAAGCAACTTCATTGCAAAACAACAGCTTGTTCAAATTTTACAAGTGTTACCACATCAAATTTTGCTCAGTGCAAAGAGAGATGGCGTCAGGTTGGTTCTTACTGATGCAGGGCGTCTGCTTTATAAGCATATGCTTCTCTAGCATTTCTGCTTTGATCACTCAGCCACAAAGCATCCTACAGATTTAAAAAGTTATTTTTAAAAATAATAGACTTATTTAAGGAACTGATCTACAAAATGGAAATAGAACTACAGATGTAGAAAATAAACATGGCTACCGGGGGTAAAGGGGAGGGAGGGGTAAATTGGGAGATTGGGATTGACAAATACACACTATATAAGATAGGTAAGTAATAAGGACCTACTGAATAGCACAGGGAACTCTACTCAATACTCTGTAATGACCTATATAGGAATAGAATCTAAAAAAAGGCTGGATATACATACATGCATAACAGACTCACTTTGCTGTACACCTGAAACTAACATAACATTGTAAATCAACTACACTCCAATAAGAATTAAAAAAATAAAAACATAAAAATATTAAACTTATTTAGACTAATGGTAAAACTCTGTTATGGTTTTTATTGGTAGCAGTGAATCAAAGCCTACACTAAAACACCACCTGTTAGAAAAATGAAACTTTTCTGGGAACAGAAAAGTTGGGTTGATTTCCATAAACAAATTTCACCGAGTCTAATATAGCAGTCTCCCAGACTGGACCTGTGTGTGCCCATTGTGGACACTGATCTGCCCTAAGACAAAGAGGAAGGTAGCCCCGCTGCTCTGGTGGAATTCTTTTATGGCAAAAGAATCCCTAAAGCCTGCACACTAAGAGATGTATAGGAATAAAATAAAATTTGTAATTTGTACAACTTATCTGCAAAAACATGCTAAGCTCTTCTTATAAATAAGAGACAGTCCTAAGTACTGTGGGTCTACAAAATGGACCTAATACCACAATGAGCACTACCATTTTCTGAGATCTAACCACCTCTGAAGCATGGCCATTAATGCTTTATCCTTTCAATAACTTAATATTGTATCACTATATTTCAGATGAGAAAACTAAAGCTCCCTAAGTGAAGTAATTTCAAGGTCCCACAAAGCTGTTCAGGGCTAGAAAAGAGATTTCTGTGCTGGAGGATTTTTGTTCTACCTCACAAGAACAGATTTATAAATTTCCAGGAATTTTGCAGGTGATCAGTAAACATAACCACTATTAAACTGTACAGCACAGGGAAGTATATTCAATATCTTGTAATAACGTATAATGGAAAAGAATCTGTAAAAGAATAGACTTATGGGGCTTCCCTGGTGGCACAGTTGCTGAGAATCTGCCTGCCAGTGCAGGGGACACAGGCTTGAGCCTTGGTCTGGGAAGATCCCACGTGCCGCGGAGCAACTAGGCCCATGAGCCACAACTACTGAGCCTGCGTATCTGGAGCCTGTGCTCCGCAGCAAGAGAGGCTGCGATAGTGAGAGGTCCGCACACCGCGATGAAGAGTGACCCCCGCTTGCCGCAACTAGAGAAAGCCCTCGCATAGAAACGAAGACCCAACACAGCCAAAAGTAAGTAAATAAATAAATAAATAAATAAATAAATATTTTTAAAAATGGAGGATTAAAAAAAAAAGAATATACTTATGTATAACTGAATCACTTTGCTGTACACCTGAAACTAACACAACGTTGTAAATCAACTATACTTCAATAAAAAAATTTAAATGAGGAACTTACAATTATATAAATCATATTTTAAAAAAGATACAAATACCCAGTTCATCACTTCCTAATTATTTTATATTTTGCTATTATCTCTGCTTTTGAAGTTGATGTCTCCTTTACTGCATGGTGAAAATGCTGCATGATGTGTTTTTGCTCATCTCTCCTCAACCCTGCATTCAGTGATAACACATCAGTTGCTTGAAAACGGTGATGACAGGAGTATTTACACCATGGAAACTGGCAAACATTACAAATCAGGGCTCCCCCCGCCCCTAAGAGCTGGTTGTTAAGCATTTATCAGCATTACCACTGGATGTGCCCATGGTCTGCCGACTTCCAGGTCTGTTTGCATCATGGGGGAAGGTAAGAATTTGTGTACCGGTAACCACACTCCCTGGCTTTGTGCATGTGATGTGTAGAGAGTGCTACGTAAAGCTTCATGAAACTTCAGAGCAGGCAGGGGTCTGCACGGCAAGGACAGGCTCAGAAAGGTTGGAGGAGGTCTCATTTGCTTTTGGCTGAGAAGAGAGAAGTTCAATTCAGAAATGTGAAGCTGTGGGGGGCAGGAAGAGGGTAGTGAGAATAAGAGGAGTAATGCAAGAAGGAGGATAAACGTGAGACTCGCGAAGGAGGTAGAACCCTTCTGTTGAGGAAGTCTGTAAGGGGAGAGGTCAGGGAGAGAAGGTGAGTTTGGGCTACATAATGGAAAGCCATGTGACCTGCTAAGGATGTTGAATTTTTCCACCAGGTGTTTGAAGGGGATTGGTCAAGGAATGACAAAATCTGAGCTTTGCAGGAGAGCCATAGGGGAGACAGGAAGTAGGGATGACAATTGGGGTGTTTTAGAAGAACCACCGGTTGCTGTGAAAATCAAGAGGCAATGGGAGACTCCCTTAGGAGGATCTGGTGACTATAAAGACAGAAAGAATCAGAATGACGTTGCAGAGGACTCCGAAGCTGGAGTCTGGGAAACTTGTATTTGAACCTGCAAACCTCGTGTAGAATATCTCCTCAATGGCTCAATGAAATTGGTATAGATGATCTATTCACAAAGCAGAAATAGAGACACAGACGTAGAGAACAAACATATGGATACCAAGGGGAAAGCGGGGGTGGGGTGGGTGGGATGAATTGGGAGATGGGCATTGACATATATACACTATTGATACTATGTATAAAATAGATAACTAATGAGAACCTACTGTATAGCACAGGGAACCCTACTCAGTGCTCTGTGGTGACCTAAATGGGAAGGAAATCCAAAAAAGAGGGGACATATGTATACGTACAGCTGATTCACTTTGCTGTACAGTAGAAATTAACACAACATTGTAAAGCAACTATATTCCAATAAAAATTTAAAAAAAAAGAAAAAGCTCAATGACTTTAGAAGGTGGGCGCTGTCCCTCACAGCAGTCCCAAGAAATGTGGCCATCTCAGATTATAGCTGCTCATTCTATTAAAGAAAATGACGATTTATTAGGCAGCCTTTGAATATTTGGCTCTGAATTTGACATTTTCAAACTAGGGTGACTAGTTAGGAACTGGCAACTAATATTCCTCCAGTTTGATGTTTTTGTTTGTTTGGCTTCATTTCTTATACTTATTGGGGCATCATAAATTTTTCTCCCATCTCGTGTTTATTTGTATATATGTGCTGAAAAACAACATTCTGGGAAAATGTCCATTCCAATTTAGTGATGTGGGCCATTTTGTACTGGTTTTCATACACTACACATCAGATCTTGTGTCTGAAAGCATACCCAGTATATATTCAGTATAACTGATTTCATAGATTAACTTTTCCCTCCTCCTTGAGCTTGAATTTGGAATCATAGAATCTCATTTTTGTCACGACTCTGTGACTTTCTTGTTTTGATATCTTGGATAATTAATCATTTGGTTCTCTGAAGCATAATGTACTCATCTGAAACACGAGGACAGTCAAAATTCCTGCTTCCCAGTTTTAAGTATCAATAGGAATTATATAAAGTTTTCTCTGTGTTTTAATGAGCTCTTTAGAAAGAGCATATTAAAAACTTCATTGCAAAAAAGCGGTGTTGTCAATGTCTTTTTGCATGTTGATAATATGGGAAAGATTCATGAAGGTTGCCTTTCAACATATTCATCATCTGTTTCCAGGCCTGCATTTTGAAATGTTCTCAGTAGGGTTCTCTGAAATGGAGAACACTTGCTTTATCATGGGCAATGGTATGTGTATCTTAATGCCGCTTCGCATTTGTTTTCATGTAAAATCTGAATTAGTAAAGGTCACGCTGCGCCTTCAGCCTTGACTTCTGGGCGGAGGTCTCTTGCACAGACTGAGGAAGAAGCATGCCAGGGCTGGACATAACTGCCCAGTCCAAATGCCTGCTGTCCGGCGGAGCAAGTGCATGCGCAGTGACCGTCTACCTAGCCACGCCCCTCCCTAGCCACCTGCAGAGCACATGGCCTTCTGACACAAGCTGGGATTAATTTAGGATCAAAGTTGCCCCTCCATCTGCCTCTTTCCCGTGATTCAGTATGGTTTATAGCGCTTTGTTGGTTCATTGTTAAATATGGTTCCAAATCTTACTCCTATTTGGGAGAATTTGGGTTCTAATGGGAGCGCCACTCTTAGGCTAGTGTAACTTTGGCGTTAGATCTGCTTTGTCCCCTTGCCTGGTAAAGTCAAGGGGGGCTTTCAATCTCTCTGTGCCCTTTATGATGAAGATACATTTGCGGAGATGCTATACAGCTTTGCAGGTAGCATCTGCTCTGCAGACTTTAATTGACACCCCTCTAGCCTGCCAAAGTAATGTATGATACTTTACTTAACTATGGTTAAATTATTTTTCAAAATTGGGTGATTCAGCTACTTTAAGATTTGAAATCCTTTTACATGATGGATTTTCCCTTTCCTTTTTGAAATATGCTTTTTGAAATAGGACTGATGTCTTTGTTATTTCTCTTATTGTTAAGCTGCATTTTAACTGCTAATATATTTTCTTGAGGCAAGCAATTGCCAAGCAACTGAAAACATAAAGGGAAATTTGTACTATGCAAATGAGGGACTTAATGCATTAATTAGATGGATTGGAACATTGTATTTCCATGTGTTTCATGCGTTAATTCTCAAACTGAGAGCTGGAACCGCTGGGAGGGATGGGTCTGATGGGGTTCCAAGTGAATTTTGGAAACCAGAATGTCAGAGTTTTTGAAAAGCTGTGTGGTCATGGCAGGGGCCAAATGAAGTGGGAAAGAGTGACAGATTCTCTTGAAACTGCGTTGTTATGTTGTAATGAGACAGTATCTCAGCGTTCTAGTGCTACTTGGTAGGTAGGGTCTCTGATAAATGAAAACTATTTATTTTCACTTTTCCACAGTGGTAGGATGAACCAGCAAACTCCTTTCCTCCTTCCTCTGAGGGAAGCCCGGAATCAAGAAAAATTAATCAAAGCTGGCATCCTGAAGCTGGCATGATTCCTTCTGGATAGCAAAGATAGCAACCAGTGACAGCTTTCAAAGTGTCTCTTGTAACACAGCCAAGCCTCGGTCAGGACAAAGAGCCAATGCTTCTTAGTCTAATACGGTGGAGGGATGTTGGGTGGGGGGAGTTTCTTCCAGATGGCAAGGCTAAACTTATGGTAACGGGAGATACATCTTCCTCGATACTCATTTTTTCACTCATTCCTTCACCCTTTACTCAAAAGGTTTATTGAGCACCTACAATGTTATATGCTGGGGGATAAATTAGAGAGCTGAACAGACACAGCCCTCCTCCCATGGAGTTTAGTCCAAATCTAAATAATACCACCGTTGAAATCAACAAAGCAATTTTGAAAACCTGATAGAAGACCAGTGATGCTGGAGTTCAGACAGCAAGGGGCAGTGTGGCAAGGCTCGAGAAATGTGGGCAAGACTGCCAGCATCCTGTAGACCATGCCAAAGGTAGGGCTTGGGTCTGCAGCCAAAGAGCAACAGAAGACATGCTTTGTATAGGGGAGACATGAAAATTTTGGGACTGAGTTCTTATCACTAAGGAAAATAATTCTGCTTTTGAAGGTGTACTAATATGTTTATAGATGTGTCATCTGTATACACCTTCTTCTTGGTTAAGCTGGTTAGTTGGAACTGGGTTTCAGTCACATGAGCACCTGTGGATACAGATATATACCTGGTTACCAGGCTACAAACCTTGGAGTCACTTTTGATTCCTCATTCTCCTCTCATTCACCATTGGTCACCAAGTTGAGTAATACCACCTGCCAAAGAGATTACAAATCTTCCTCCACTTCTTTTTTTTTTAGCACTGCTTTTTTTAAAAAAAAAAAATTTATTTATTTTATTTTAATTTTGGCTGCGTTGGGTCTTTGTTGCTGCATGTGAGCTTTCTCTAGTTGCTATGAGAGGGGGCTACTCTTCGTTGTAGTATGCGGTGGCTTCTCTTGCTGGGGAGCACGGACTCTAGGTGCTCGGGCTTCAGTAGTTGTGGCATGTGGGCTCAGTAGTTGTGGCACTTGGGCTCAGTAGTTGTAGCTCACGGGCTTAGTTGCTCCACGGCACGTGGGATCTTCCCAGACCAGGGCTCGAACCCGTGTCCCCTGCATTGGCAGGCAGATTCATAACCACTGCACCACCAGGGAAGCCCCTCCATTTCTTATTACCACACTTTCTTCCTATTTGTTTTTATCACCTTTGGTGAACCCTTATTTCAACCAACATATTCTTTTAGGAAAGGCTTGTTTCCTTTCCATAAGTATGCATTCATTTAATGCAGTCATCTTGACACTGATAATATGAAAAGATCCATTTGGTGCAGTTATTTTGGCGTGGGAACGGGTTGGACAATGAAACATCAAAATTCCTTCATTTGTTCCTTTTTGTTAAGATCACCTTCAACAGACACCCTGATGTTACCCTGAGCTCTACCTGCTGTTGAATCTTAAAACATTCATGACCACCCCATCCCTTCCTCTCCCACCCTGTACCTCATCCTCTTAGCCCAACCTGTGCTTCATCCCAGGAAATCTTACTCATTCTATTTTCTTGGTAAAAATAGTCATTGCCACATAGACAATGGCTTCTCAGAACCTATAGGATGAATTTCAAACTTCTAGTGCAGGGCAGAGGTAGGGCTTGGGTCTGCACCCAAAGAGCAGCAGAAGACATGCTTTGTGTAGGGGAGACACATATCACTTAAAAACTCTCCTGATGTGCTATTTATATGTACAAAGGGTTTTGTAAAGAAAAGTCTTTCTTTAATATTGGCTTAATTTGTATCTGCATCCTCTGAAAAACGTGAATTAAAGGTGTTGTCTAGGAGTGCTTGTTTTTTGGTTTAGAAAGCCTTTGCCTAGGAAGGTGTGGTATTATTTGTATTGTAACAACATAAACCTTTGTTGAATTGGAAGAATTAAATCATCACATTTGGCAAGTCAGTCATATTAAGTGGCCCAGTGCTAGTTGTCTTCAGAACAATGACATCTTAAGAAATAAGGAGGAAGCTCATCACCTCTACAGCAATCTCCAGTTGGCAGTCACGGGGGCTGTTGGTTAACCACCGCATTAACTACATAACAAAATTCCCTTGTTCTTGTCTCCCCAAACCTACCTGCCCCTAAGTCGTACCTGGTGGGTCCAGTATGTAATTGTCTATGTCACATAAACGTATTTCACTCATACTTGTTTTTTTTTGTGGTACGCGGGCCCCTCACTGTTGTGGCCACTGCTGTGGCCTCTCCCACTGCGGAGCACAGGCTCCGGACATGCAGGCTCAGCGGCCATGGCTCACGGGCCCAGCCGCTCCGTGGCATGTGGGATCCTCCCGGACCGGGGTGCAAACCTGTGTCCTCTGCATTGGCAACCGGACGCTCAACCACTGCGCCATCAGGGAAGCCCTTCACTCATACTTTTAACTTTCAATTGTAATCTATCAAAGTTTAGTGTTTAGATGAATAAATCTATTCAGTAATACTGTTTAGGAAGCGAGTCAATAACCATAAAACTGGACAGATTGACTATTTTAGTTAATTACAGTTATCTTCAGTATGAGTTCAAACATTCGACATCTCTTGTATGGTCTTAATATTTTAGGTGGTCAAAGTATGAGTCTAGTGAAGCTGTGAAATACAATTTTGGCACCAGGATGCAAGGCAGTAGAACATGAATGTTGAAATGATAGTCATACATGACCTAAAATGTCACTTAATTCATACCTTTGGAAATCATCATGATGACCTAGTGCCCTACTGACATTTCAATTAGGCCAAGGGGCCACTGCCCTTTGGAGCTGCCCTACCACATGTCACATGCAATCCCTTTCATCTAATGATCGTTTGGTCAAGGACATAGATCATTCATACTAAAATTAGATAATTCACCTGCCTCGAAGTTAGGGGAAAAAAATCTTACATTCTTCCTGGACATAATGAACTTTAGGGAATTAAAAAATGGAATTAAAAATCAAGACCTCATGAACTTGATACTGGGAATCTTTTTGTTTGTTTGGTGTGTTTTGGTGCAAGACCAATAAACTTCTATATGACACTGGTGAATTTTTTCTGTGTTGCAAGTTCCACACTGAACACAATGCTTTTCTACTCCAACTGTGCTGTTACTCTTTTGAAACAATGCCAGAGCCGATCTATTCGGTGAGAGAATGAAGGAATGACTAGATAAACTATTGTCTTAGGTTAAAAAGAAACAAAACATTTTTGACATTGTCACTGGATTGTGTCACCATTGTGCAGAGAGAATTTGAAGGTCAGGTTTGTGGGTTTGTGGTGAAGAGGAAGGAAAGCAGAGCGGGAACACATGTTTACGTCATCTTTGTCACATTTTGTTCTACCTGAATTAATATGCCCTTCAAAATAGTGAAGAATTTAATTCATTATATTTCTTGTTAGCTAACCTGGCTGTAAGGGATTTGCTGGCTTGCCTGTCACGAATGGAAATAATTTGTAACATTTTGTTTATTGAACATGTGTGGGTCCTTCCTTCTTTGGGGTGATATTTCTCTCTGCAAAATGTTAAACCCTTAAAATCTGATTTAATCACTCGTAAATGGTATTCTTAAGAATTAGTTGAGAGGAGCAGCTGGCAAGTGCATAAATTCCGTTTTTGTCAGAATTAATGTACAAACCTTATTGGATCCTGGGAAGGTGAACTTCTTCAAGAATAGAAGTAACTTTTTTTTTTTTTGCTCAGAAATAAAAAAGGGTTAGTTCAGCATGTATGTTGGATGTCTTAAGTTAAAAACTTCAGCTCCCCAGACCCCACCCAGCCCTAAGCATGATGATCTTGAGGTTAGGGCTCAGGAATCTGCATTTTAATTTAACGTCCCAGGGAACCATTTCCTCCATTAAAGTTAGGGAACCACTAGTTTAACAGTAACTCACAAAGTCAGAGCTGGGTACCCAGAAAGTCCCACTAAGGGGTGTTTCTCGTTGAAATGGACCCCAGATATCTGCTGAATTAACAGCTTCTACCTGGCTTAGATTTTTTTTTTTTAAATAGATCTTGGTTATTTCTAGTAGCTGCAAAAAGCATCTTCAACCAGATGCCCCCAGACTGTGTGGCAGACCTGGTCCCTGTGAGGCAGCCGCCCTGTCCTCTGCCCCCGGCTCCCTCTCACTTTCCCATTTTACTGCCTATCCCGGTCTGGGAGGCACCCCACTGCCACCCCCGCCCGTTTCAATTCCAGGGGTCAAGGTAATCGGCAGGTGTGTCCAGACCTCTCCTTCCTCAGGGTGCAGATTTCTGGGCCCAGGCCCAATAGTCTGTGAGCCAAACTTCTTATGTCTTCAGTCAAATTAGCTGTAGGATCAAAGTGCCCATTGTCACCCTGAGCAGCTACATCGGCATGTGACCTCACCCTGCCAGTCACTGGGGCTGGAACCCGGGCTGCAGGGCCAACCACGGTGGAGAAGACTTTTTCAGCCTCTCTATTCTCACCCTGTCACCCGCCTTTTTAAGTTCTTCCTTCAACGAAATGCCTTATCACCACTTACAGATTAAAAACAAAAGCCAACTCTTTTCCTACTATGAATGGAGCTGTGTGTGTGTTTTGTTACAAGTAGATCTTAATTAGTGCCTTGAAAGAGTGAACCACAGGCAATTTTCATACCTTGAAATGAAGGGTAGGTTTTTCAATCATGAAAGCCGAGCAGGTGTCTGGTGGCTTCTGACATCATGTATTGAAAACTAGCATGGCTCATTCGGGAGTAATATCCCCCAACGTTGTCAGTCAGCAGAGTAAATGTATGTGCTGCAATAAAGGGAACTTGAACTTGAATATGTAAAACTGAGAATAAGAGGAAGTTGCCAAAGGTCCTTCATATTAAATCAGGGACGTACTGTTAAATATTTACTCACTGGCCCTCCCGGCCACAAAACAACAAGCCCTGACTTTTGTAGCATTTGCCAATCGCTGTTGTCTAAATATTCCCACTATGGTCTATTTTAAACTATCAACATGACTCCAGTCGGCTTGTAAAATTTCTAAATATGTAATCGCTGCCCTTGCTAGCTGGTAGGAACACTGCAGTGTGTTCAGAGAAAAGGAACTACAGAAGCGATGGAAGTAAGTGTCCACTTATAATATTATAGGCACAGGGACAATGGGCTTCTTTCCAAAGGCAATGTAGGGTCAAAGGTGGGAAACTCCTCAGCAAGTCTGTTCAGAGCTGTGGCCTCAGTTGGGTAGTGCTGCCCTCCTTGAGGATTTCTCGTCTCGGGAGCTTTGGGGAGGGGTGCATTTTTATTGTCACCATGAACTGGGGTCCATGATGCTGCTTGGATAGAAGCCAAGAATATTAGGCATTGTGAAAAGGTCAGGTCCTTGTTACACAACAAAAAATTACCCAGAATTTTGCACAAATTACTGTCTTACCAGATAATCTTTCACGTTAAAAACAAAACCCAAAAAACCCTGCTTAAAATTATCCCAACCAAGAACTCTGTTTTATGTCTTGGTTTTTTGATGTGGCTTTAATAGTGGGTTTTCTAGGAATGCAACTCTTGTGTAAAATGAGGTATATTTGCATTTCTCGGTTCCAAACCTTACCGAGAGCCATTTACCATCCAAGTTGGGTGGAATACACTCGTGGGGTCTGAGTCTAAGGTAACACACCTGCATCAGAGAGGGTGTATAAGGGTTAGAGCCAGCATGTTTCTATGTAGAATGGAAACATTATAGACATTTTAAAGAGTAATATATATGCAAGTGTGGCCTATTACAAATTGAGCATCCAATGAAAAACTGTGCTTTATTCTTAGCTTAAGGGCAAAAGGAAGCCAGAGTTTGGTTATTACCCAAACTCTTAAATTGTTTGAACGTGATGTGACACAAACTTAGTACACATATTTTGTATTACTAGAAAGGACTCAGGATCACTATTCATTGTAGAAATATAAGACAGAAGATGAGAATGAAATGGATATGTGCACAATTATATAAACATGGAAATTAACCATAGCATTAGGAAAAGTATAAAAGCAATTTGGTCATGCCAGGTTATAGAACTTGGGCAAATATGTGTTTGTATGTATATAAATGAGTCTGTGAGCTCTTTGAGACTGAAGCCCAAGAGTATTTTCTTTGTGTCCCTAGCAGTTAGTCAGGTGACTGGCACAGAGTAGGAACTCAAGAAATGTTTCCTACGTTCGTGTGTATTTGAATGAATGCTAGGATGGCAGAAAGCAGTACTTGGATGTCACAGAGGGTCTGAGTAGCCGATGCTCTAGTGAATAATGAACACAGCTACTGGAGGTCAGTACTTCCTCAAATTTTAACGAACATAAAATCTTGTTAAAATATAGACTGTGATCCAGTAGCTCTGAGATGGGGCCAGAGCTTTTACATTTTTACCGAGTTCCCAGATGATCCCATGATGCTCCCTTGGTCCATACTCTGATTAGCGACGCTTAAGATATCCTGCTGAGCATCTGTTGTTCTGCTCCTATGGCTCAGTGCTAGCACTTCCAGGAGGAGAAAAATGATATTAAATAATGAATTTCTTTGAATTTTGATTATGTAATACTTCACAGGATGTGAACACACTCCAGCTTACCCACTGAGGTGTTGAAAAACATGTGGGTTGTTTCATCTTTGTTTTCTTTGCTGTCACAGTCATAAAGATGCGTGTACCTGTCTCATACATGTGTGCAAGGGTCTCCCCCTCTGAAAATTTTCCGGGTTGTAGGGTAAGTAAATGTTAAATTTTATGTCAAATTGTGTTCCAAAGTGGTGCTAAATCCTACTTCTGACACTGCTAGTATTTCCATTGGTCCATATACTCTGAAACTTAATGTGAAACTTCATAATTTTTGCAGTCTAAGGGGTATAGAATACTATCTCATTGTCTTACGTTTCAGTGATTACTAATGAGGCAGAGAATCTTTTCATGTTTTTGGGCCATTTGTATGTATGGCTGTTCGTGTCTATTGCTATTGGATTTCTATATGGTTGTTTTTTCTTAGTGATATCTTGGATTCTACATCACAGACACTAATATATATTTTCAGTTATGTGTATTACAAATATCATGTCTCAATTTATGTCCTTCATATTATTTCTGATGACTTCTAATTACAGAAGTCAATGTCATTCAAAATCTGACTTTAAAGGGAATGCTTCAAAATGTTTATCATTAGGAATTATATTTGGCCTAGGTTTTTTGTGGGTGCCTTTATCTTGTTGAAGGATCTCTTATTTCTTGTTTGGTAACACTTTTGTGTCAAGAATGCATGTTATTGTATCAAATAGATTTTCTCCATCTATTGAGATGCTTATGTGGTTCTTTCTTTGATTTTTTAATGTGAATCACATTAGAATTTTTTTCCTTATTTAAAACCTCCCTCCTTGCTTTCCCAGTATAAACCCTATTTGGTCATCATTTTTTTTTCTTTTTAATTTCATGGCTCAATTTGGTTTGCTAATGCATTATTTAGGAATTTTGCTTCTACGTTCCTGAGAGAGATTGTTCTGAACTCCTGCCATGCCCTGTCTTGTCTACTTTGGAGTCAAAGCAACAGATACAAACCTCAGGATAAGTTGGAGAGTGACTCCCATTTCCTGAAAGAATTTATATAAAAGTAGGATAGGGCTTCCCTGGTGACGCAGTGGTTGAGAGTCCGCCTGCCGATGCAGGGGACGCGGGTTCGTGCCCCGGTCCGGGAAGATCCCACATGCTGCGGAGCGGCTGGGCCCGTGAGCCATGGCCGCTGAGCCTGCGCGTCCGGAGCCTGTGCTCCACAACGGGAGAGGCCACAGCAGTGAGAGGCCCGAGTACCGCAAAAAAAAAAAAAAAAAAAAAAAAAGTAGGATAATATGGAAAAGTCCTATAAGACCATTTGGGCCAAATGTTTTCTTCTTGGGCAAAGATTTTAAACTACTGATGAAAGATTTTCAAATAAGCTAGAACACTTCAGGCTTTCTATTTCTTTTTGAATCCATTTGGAAAACGTGTATCTTTCTAATAACTTGTCCATTTAGTCTATTTTCCAATTTGTTGGTATAGATTTGTCCATAACAGTCTTATTATCATTTTAGTTGCTTTGCCTGTGGTTGTATCTTCCTTTTCATTCATGGTGCGGATTGTTTCTGCCTTCTTTAAGTTTATGTTACCATTGTCACCAGAAGGTTATCCATTTTACTAGTTTTCTTGGAGAGCCAATTTTTGCTTTTCTTGATTCTCTGTATTACATATTTGTTTCATTAAGATATCTATCCCATCATCTCTTTTCTGTTGTAAGAGTTTAAGGATCTAATAAATGAAATAGTGCTTAGAACCCTACAAGTGTCAATATGTATTTCAATTATTATTTTTTAGTTCTTTTTTTATAAATTATGTAGAAGGATCTTAGATTTTCCAAATATATGGGGATTTTATTTTTATTTTTTTAACATCTCTATTGGAGTATAATTGCTTTACAAAGGTGTGTTAGTTTCTGCTTTATAACAAAGTGAATCAGTTATACATATGCATACGTTCCCATGTTTCTTCCCTCTTGTGTCTCCCTCCCTCCCACCCTCCCTATCCCACCCCTCTAGGTGGTCACAAAGCACTGAGCTGATCTCTATATGGGGATTTTAAATTTAGCTTTGTGTTACTGTTATCTTATTTTTCTTTGTGATATAAATCCTTTGATATTGAGACTTTCTTATGAACTAATTTGACTATTGAAAAAACATTCCATGGGTGCTTGAGAAAAATGCCTATTTTCTCTGCGAGGTTCTAGGTAAATTCCTTCCACCAAGCTTTTTATTTACTCTTCACAAATAAAGAGTAAATAAAAATACTTTTATCCTCTTGATCTATTAATAATTAGATCTATTAATAATCTATTAATAATTAATAATTAGTGAGATATCCCACTACTGTCAACTTGTCAACATCTCCCTCCAGTTCTCTGTTTTTCCCATTTTTTTTTTTTTTTTTAATAAACCTGGCTATAGGCATGAAGTCTTTACCGGACTTTGAAGGCATGTGGCATAATTTGTCACCCCCTTGTCCCCCAGGGTGGCAACTGCTGAATGAACAAATGAATAAATGTTCTCGGAAGCCTGAATGGATTTATTAATCCGATTTTTTTTTAACAAAATGGAGTACCACACTCACAGGGGCTAATCTGAAAGACTGTACAGGAATGGGTTATGGCTGACAAAGCTTTCCATTAACTATCATGCCACAATAGGCCAGAGATCTTGTAACATTAGTAAAGGATCTTCTATCAAACCATGTTCACTATCATCATGGGTTAGGATTTCAGATGAAAGCCTTGGGGGTTCTAGAATTTGGAGTTATGCCTGTTAGTTAAGTGAAAGGCATTTCACACATCTGCTTTTATCAGTTTATTCATGCTGATAGGTGCTTTTAGAGGGAATTCACAACTCGTGAAAGGCTCTGAATGAAAAGATCCAGGGAACAAAGTCCTCTGTTTATCTATAGAATGTGCCTGAGGAAGGATTTTAGCAGCCCCACCAATTTCTCCTCTGTGTTTAAACACATAAATGGAGGAAGAGTAACAATCATTATTATTAATTTTTTTCTTGTATAACTTGACTTCCTTAGACTAAATCCGTATTTGGGCCCATACATAGCTTCAAGGCACATTTAATACTGAGGCTCATTTTATAGTGGAGGCTAATTCTTTAAATCATTTGATGTATGTTAAAAATTTTCAGACATACACTTAGCTCTGATCCAGTTTAAGATTACGGTAATTCCGAACATGGCTCAATTTGAAAGTTTCAAATCAGTAACATGACTGCTTAAAAAGTGAAAATTTAACCTCTTGTTTATCATCCTTTTCTTAGCATATATGTATGAATAATCTTACCAAATATTTTAATATGATGATGTTGTGTTTTAGAATTCCTCTCATTTCATTCTCACAGATCAGCAGTCACTGCCTTATTGATTTGCTGTTAGATGTCTTCTTTCAATACCCATGAGTCCCCAGAGCTTTTTTTTATTCTTGCCTTGAAGGAAAGGTTATCTTAAATAATAACATAAAAGTTACTCAATATAGGTAATAGATTTATGCAAATTCTCTTTTTGAGTGAGAAGAAACAATTCGTAAAATGGAGCTGAGAACTATTGCTTTATTGATTGCTTCTCTCACCCTGGAAAAAATACCCACCAGGGTCCCTAGAATTTTCTTTTTTCTGCTGAATTTTCATACTATGATTGAAAAAGAGAGAGGGGATTGCTGGTGTTCTATTTGTAGAAAATGCTGGCATCTGTGTCTTCTATTCTAATCCTGTTTCTTCAAGGAGACAAAATGCTTCCATAGATTCTGAGTTTCTTTTGATGGAACATACACCAGTTTGGTTGCTACTTAATGAATTATGAGAGTTTCTTGATAATAAGTGATAACTAATCATGATAAATAACAGGCTTCTGACTTTAACATCTTTTAAATCACTTAAGTTGTCTGAAAAGCAGAATAGAGTTACAAAGGCTACCGCTTCACAGAGAAATGGAAACAATACATGTTTTATTTTTGGATAGATAATAATCAAATATTTAAAAATAATTCAAATCTGAAAATCAAGATATATACTATACACATTGGTTATTTTTAAATTATATATATATATATAGTATTCTAAAATACTGTAGAATTCTAAGAAAAAATATTTAAAAAAATATTTAGGCTAATTTGGAGCTAATTTCACAATACATTTATATAATACTGTCCTAATTATATCCTTTTTTATTTCTTGGAAATATCAAGTGATTTTTTGTCTCGTCTTTTCCAAGCAAAATTCTTAGAAGATTTGGAGGTATTTCATACAAAATTATAGAATAATTTTTAAACAAAAATAATCACAGTGTATATCTTTCATTTAACCTTAACTTGTTTTAATCTCTTTAAAGGTTATACTTTTATTTTATGACCAGGATATATACAAACTTACAACCTAGGCAAAACTAAATCTATCTGACCTAACAAAGAATTCATTTCACCTTGCTTTAATTTATGAGCTATTTCTTATTCTTTAATTTTTCTTCTACTTCCCATCTGTAGGAATATTCATCTTCTTGATTCCATCCCTCTGCTTACTTGAATTAAAATTATTGCTGGTTCTTTGGCCCTATCATTTCTGATGTGTTTGCTATTGCAGCTGGTCCATGGAACATGAACTCCCAGGGCAGTAATTGTCTGACTTTTAAGTTTTCTGTTCCTTCCTACCCCATGTTGCCATGTCACCCTCCTTCCATGTGTAAGACCACCTTTGCATTCATACCATCACACTTTTTACTCTCCCATCTTTGATCTTGCAATTTCCGCTCTTAATTGCTTTCAGAAGTTTCTCAAACGATGTTGATTGTCTCTTCCCACACCCTGTATTAGAACTGTCCTATGTTTTACTTCTCAGAAGATTGTGAGCATATTTTTAAGTTGTGAGAATGTCAACTTTATGCATTTATTCATAAACATCAAGCTTCACATTATTTTTCAATTTTCACCTTAATATTAATAGAGCTATTTAAAAATTTTTCTACTTTTCTAATACACACTTACTATAGGTCGTCTTCCATTTAGAGTGACATAACTTGATATAATATTAAACATATTCTCAAATATTTAAAACATGCCTCCACTTCATTTCTCACTTTTGTTAATATTGAGATATTAAAACATCTATCTACAGAGAGATCCACAATGGTCATTCCTAACTCTTCTTCTTTGCTTCTTTGTGGATGTGTTGGAGGTGGATTGACTTGGGCAGCATAGGGGACTATAAGTGCCCTGAGGGCAGGGACCATGGCTGTCCTGATCAGGAAAGACACATAGAGCTCACCATGTCCAGCTCATAGTAAGAGCTCAGTGATTAAGTTCATAATCAGAACCATGACGGTGATATAAAGTCAGCAGTCCTTCCCCACCTCTACATACAATGTCAACTTCTTAATTAATGCTGTAAAAATTACATAGATTTTAAACAAGAGAGCCAGAGTAAATAAAACAGAGAAGCAAAAGACATCATATCCCAAGGAGGGGCAGGAATTTTGATTCCCCCTTAGAACAAATAGGAAAACAGGGAAGCAAATAAGATCAGTGTCTTATTCAGGGTCACATAATTGGGCAGAGCAGGATCTAATGTGGGGAGTAATTTATTGATAAACTAATTTGTCCTTCTTGTATTTTCTCTCTGCAGCACATCTTCCACAAACCCCTTCCCACCCCAAGCCCATAAGGTAACTAGGTTCCTTTTGAGGACTTAGATTTTGTTCCTGCTTCAGATTTTTAGATCTCAAAACCAACACTGTTTAAATACAACAGCCCTACCTATCTTTTGTGACAAATTTATTCAAGGGAGGAAGTTAGGGATAAATGTTTTTGAGGACCAGTAGAAGGAAGCTGTCCCCCATCGGGCTGGAGAGAGATCAAAGGTAGAGTTCTCTAGGTAGAGCAGGGGAGGGCACGCAGGATCCCATATGGGATAAGGGATCCATGCTTTCAACAGGCCTGGCTCTGCACAGCCTCCTTTCCAAAGACTTCCAGAGCCTCAGCCATGGCTTAGAAGTGGTAGAGCTGCCAGATCTAAAGGGCCAGGCAGAAGGAAACTCTTAGTGACTCAGTGATAACAAGAGTGGGTCGATAACCCTTTCAAAACTGGTCTCCAGCTCTTTGGTGAGGTGTAGAACTCTGGAATCTAAGCAAATCAGAGAGGAATCCCAGCAGTCACTAGGATTAAGCTCCCTGCTAATGTGGTTGGATGCAGGGGGTAGGTGGGGCAGTTAGTCAGGTATAAGTTTATTAAAGAAGAAGAAAAGAGATTTTTCTTATAGGGGGATAATTGATTGATTTGTACATTCTTTATTTTCTCTGTGGCATAGCTTTTGCAGAAAGGCTCATGCCTGCTCTGTTAATAGCTACATTTCCTGATTCACCAAAGTTTCTTTAGAATCAGACACACAAATCAGGATCTATTGGCATATTTATAAAAATACTTGGCCTTGAGATTTCTTTTTTTCTTTTATAAATTTATTTATTTTTATTTATTTATTTTTTGCTGCACTGGGTCTTCATTGCTGCGTGCGGGCTTTCTCTAGTTGAGACGAGCGGGGGCTACTCTTTGTTGAGGTGCACGGGCTTCTCACTGCAGTGGCTTCTCTTGCTGCGGAGCACAGGCTCTAGGCACGTGGGCTTCAGAAGTTGCGACATGCAGGCCCAGTAGTTGTGGCACACGGGTTTAGTTGCTCCGCGGCATGTGGGATCTTCCTGGACCAGGGATCTAACCCGTATCTCCTGCATTGGCAGGCGGATTCTTAACCACTAGCCCACCAGGGAAGCTCAGCCCCGAGATTTCTTACTCATGAAATATTTAGGTTGTAACTATGCCAAATGTACTCTTGCTTGGTACAACTATGAAGTATAGCACATTCCAAGAAGGAAGAGTTATGTTTAGTTGACATTCTCCAGAGAATTGCACTAGTTTTGTGGACCAGTATCACCTGATTATGTTAGGTGAGGGATGAGGTATACCTGTGCTGAGTAGTAATTTGTAATATACAGAGGCATCTGTAATTTGGGACTTTGGGAAGACAACAAAAGGATTAGCAGACAATGACCTATCTTATGGGATGGGGGTGCTACACATCTGAGGTTGTCTCTCCTTAAGCACAATATTGCAGCCACCATAGTGCAGCTGCCATGCACACTGCAGTCGTGTGGCTGAAACCCATCCTCTCCAGGGGTTCCTCCTCCTTTGCCAGTTGTGGCTCAGAGAACTAGCTCTTTTCCTCAGATTATCTCCTCTCTTTGTGATCTGCTCCATCATTCAGGAGTGCCCACCTTTTTTTATATTAGCATCAAGGCATTCAGTGATGTCTCTCTTCATCAGAGTTCAACTCTTTGTTTCAGAGTCATCATTAACTTTATTTTAAAGTAATATTCTTTCTCCCAAGATGCTCAGGCTAATACTTCTCAAGAGGCTGCCTCTGCTCCTGGTACACTATCAACTGTCCCTCCTGTGATGGGAGAGGTAGCAAGGATGAGAGCCTGGTCCAGGTTGAATTCAACAACATGAAGCTTCCTTCCTCAGAAAGAGGTGGTCTCTGCAATATTTTCTGTAGATTCTTGCAAAATAACCCATCTAATATTTAACCATTTTATTTTTTAATTTCATCTTACCAGCATAATGTTCGACCCACTCTTCAAAATTCTTTAGGACTTAAAAGCTAACCTATCAAGAAATCAAACACTTATAAAACAAAAATCAGTAAATCAATGAATCAAGTTGTATATGGGATTGCCATAAGAACATAGATTTGTTGGTATTTGTCAGTAATGTCTTACAATAATTTAAGTATACTTGATCAGGGTTTTCATATTCTGTAATTGTTGCTTTTATTATTACTTTTTACAACAAGCAGTGCTCATTCCACTCTCTCTCTCTTTGGCTTCTGACAGTTATCTGATTCCTGGAGCAGGTAGAATGCGGCAAATTCCCTCTGCAGATGTAGTCATTTGCAACTGCTTATTCATGGACAAGTAAATAGGGACTTTATTCTAAGGTGTAAGGTCCATAATGGTTTTCATCCCCAGGCACAGTCTAATACAGGCCAGAAAACAACTACTTATGTGCACTTAGAATTCCCCCCTGGGGAGAGAAACACCACAATCAGTAAGAACGTTCTAAGTTAGTCACACCCAGGGACTAAGATCATGAGTCAGAAGCAGTGGAGGAAAGCCGATGTAGTAGGAAGTTTTCAGGCTTATTTATCTATTGTACATGGCATCACAATGAGGTAGAACCAGAGAGCAAACAGAGTTATGCTCTTATAAATTGCTTGCTCGATGGTTCTCATGCACCTGCTTGGCTCACTTCTGCTTTGTCATAGGTTGATCTGGACCTACATCAGTGGGGCTTCTGTTTGTTTGCAACTTCTGGTCTCCACTGTATAAAGTTCTTCTTGGTTTATAAGCCATTTCAGTTCCTCCTCACTTTCCAGAAAAAGTTGGAAAGTTACATGATTCTCACTCACCCCTCATAACTACATACATTAATTTACCTGATAGTTCTTGTTGCCTAGACAAAGTTTGCCACCAGATGTAGAGTGGAGAAGGCATTTAAAGAAGTTTTTCAGGATTCCTGCCTTAGGAGAAGAAATTGAGTTATTCTCTCCTCACCACCCCCCCTTTTTCTTTTTTTTTTTTTTTTTTTTTTTTTTTTTTTTTTTTTTGCTGTACGCGGGCCTCTCACTGCTGTGGCCTCTCCCGTTGCGGAGCACAGGCTCCGGACACACAGGCTCCGCGGCCATGGCTCGCGGGCCCAGCCACTCCGCGGCATGTGGGATCTTCCGGGATCGGGGCACGAACCCGTGTCCCCTGCATCGGCAGGCGGACTCTCAACCACTGCGCCACCAGGGAAGCCCCCTTTTTCTTTTTTTACAGCAAGTTCTTCTAAAGTCACTGAATATGAATCTGTAATTAAATATCATACATAGATTTCCTCTTTGTAGCTACATTATTCTCACTTTCATTTTCTTCAGAGTGAGGATTGTTGTATGAGGATTGAATATATTCATTCAGAACCTTATAAAAATCTTTGCCAAGAGCAGTCAAGTTAGCCAACCTGTAAATGTCTTCACAGAATTGATACATGAAGATGCTCTCTAACCAACAAATGGCTATATTCTAAAACTTCTGAGGAGTGTCATTTAGAAAAGATTTTCCTATAGAAGCTACATCCATGGTGGCTGTGTTCATGGAGTGTTCCTCAGACTCTGAATACCTTAGGATGTTCCTGGTCATCACACTGCCTGAGAGCAGCATCGATAGAATCAGCTGGAACAAGGCTTCTGAGCGAAGAGGGTCTGGGGTTCAGTGAGGCCCCAGAACCCCTTTACTCCAGCTGCATACATGCTAATGGGTTCAAGGGCTCCTCCTGTTACCTTCTCTGAGCGATTACAGGAGGCATCTATGATCCTAGAAGTGCTAGTTTCAAAGCGGGGGCTTTGGAGTGATGGGCTTGTGGATGGTAGGGTGAGGCTCCTAAGAGACCTTAGGACAAAGAATTGGGAGGATAAAGGCCTAGTGTGTGCGTTTGTAAACACTGTAGAAGGAAACATTTAATTTCTTGGTTTTTCTCAGCCAGCATTTTAAGGACCTGTTGTCCTGTCCTTGTAATGCCAAGATCCATGTTCTTTATTTTTGATGACCAACAGCTGCTGGTCCTGATTTATCCATGTCAAGACAGGACACTATTCAGGGTGTCTAGTACTCCCTTCCTGCCCCCAGTGCCAGCATGTGGTCCCTTGAAATCTCTAAAGGTCTTTGTTTTGTTTTATTTCTCTCTTTCTTCTCGACTAGGCTCCTGTGGTGCACTCGTATGAGGCTGATGGGCTCCTTCCCAGGTTTCCTTTCTCTCCTCATGAGTGATGATGGTGTGCTGATGTGTTGAGAGACAATTTTCCATGGGTTTCTGATTTCTCTGCATGTCTTTTTTTTTTTTTTTTTTTTTGGCGGTACTCGGGCCTCTCACTGCTGTGGCCTCTCCCTTTGCGGAGCACAGGCTCCAGACGCACAGGCTCAGCGGCCATGGCTCACAGGCCTAGCCGCTCCGCGGCATGTGGGATCTTCCTGGACCGGGGCATGAACCCGCATCCCCTGCATCGGCAGGCAGACTCTCAACCACTGCGACACCAAGGAAACCCTCTCTGCATGTCTTTTGAGAGAGATGTGACTGGCGGTGTCCTGGACTCTCTCTTTAAGGATGTTCGTACATTCTTGAAAGATAGAGCTGGTGGCTTCCCCTGAAGCAAAAGGCAGGCATGTTTAGGTTCCAGTGTAATAATGTCTCCCTCTGGCACTTACTACTTGTTATAAAAGATTCGGTTTCCGTGAGCTCAGAGTTCCTCTGCTGCTACCCCAACCCACTGTCTGGGCCGGTGTCATCCTGTGGGTATTGGGGCTTGAGGAGATGGCACAAATGCCAATTCCCTGGCTACCGTGATTGCTGTGAATAATAGATGTTCCTTCTTGGACCCAGGAATCTGTCTCTCTTGACAGTACCCATGAAACTCTCACATACTAACTTATAGTTTAAAAGTAGGGTGAAAGCTCAGATGCTTCATAATTCTTGACGCTAGGTTTCCTAAGGAAATTGTGCTGGGTTGCTGGAGTGGTAAATAGATGAGGTGTAGAGATAGGAGGGAGGGGAGGTAGCCTTCTGACATCACTAGATGCCCTACTACAGACCCAGCTCTGGACCAAGGTGGAGTAATGTGAGAAATGGAGACAAGGATGGAGGGGGAGAGATGGAGGGTCCTAGGGAGTGTGACCTCAAGGAGACTGGGAAGGACAAGTGTGAGAGCAGGGGAAATCCAAAGTGGCTGCAGAAGGGATAGGATGACAGTTCTCCACCCTGACCCTAATGTGATTGCGTGGCTGGACCACAGGCTCTATCTCTTCTAGCACAATTTTTATTTGTAAGGGATGCTTGCATACTGTTTATGAATTGTCTTCAACTGCATGTGCTGTGTAGAGCCTTGAATAAGTGGCACCTTTTAGGTATGTGGTTACATAGAGGAGGAGAGTGTTTGGGAAATAGCTTAATTGGAACATTTAAAAAAGTACATTAGCCATGGACTCTGTGTTGCCTTGATTTCAATGTACAGTGTGATTTAAAATATGATTTTGTGTTCTTGAAACTGGTAGTTATCTCTGTACTCAGGGTCAGAGCAAGCCCTCAGTCAAGTTCCACATTCAGATGGCAATAAATTCATGAGAGTGTACTCTTGCAGGTTTTCTCAAGGTTAGGAACATTACTTTTCCCCAAATATGACAATCCACTTATTGTTCCTCTTGGCTCTGTAAGCCACGGAGAAGGATTTTCTTTTTGTTTATATCCAGGGAGGAAATTCTAAACTTTTCCTTTCTTCTTTCCTATATATAAACATATTTCTTGATTCTAATATTTGTATAAAGAAAGCAAAGGAAGGTTATTCGGAAATAGACATAATCCAAGTATTTAAAAATGTTCAGAATGTCACCCCCTCCCCATTTTAAACAGGAACATATCACAGTTTTTTCTAGGTGCCTAAATTAAGAGTAAAATACTTGGAAAAGTAGTAGCAACACCATTTGTGAATGGCTTACATGTGCATAGCTTTGGGGGAAATAGCCTGCTTTTTAGTTTCTATTCACTGCAGGTAAAGTGACCAGCTTCATTTATTTCTTTTTCTTGCTTTCTTCTTAAATTCTCTCCAGGCTTGAGTTTTGGCCTCCATAACAGTCTTGGCATGTGGAGATAAATAGAAGCTCTATTTAACTCTGTGGTTTTGCGTTAGGGTGGCAGCTCCTGAGGAATCCTGTCACCTCTGTCAGCATGGAATTTTTGTTTCCAATTATAATGATTCTCTAAATAATTTGGAAGAACAATAATTAGATATGTGTTTATTTTTTACTTGCTGTGTGTGGTCTTATCCTGTACTCTTCTAAGTTAATCAAGTTATTTCTAAGATCCTAATTTGTACTTTTTCTGTGCCGAAACGCTGACATTTTATTGACCTAACTCTGTAACTTTTGCCATCGCAGGCTTATCTACCTTAGATGTTGTTTCTTTTTGTCCTGTCATTTTCTCTGCGCAGCTGGTCCTCTCTCCAGACCACCCATCTGGATTTAAGGTTTCAGATTTTCTGTTCCATAACACAGTCTAGGAAACTGGAATGGACTTTTAATTGGTAGGGCACATGCTATTAGGTTTGCCTCATTAATTGATCAATTCAAATATACTTAAATGAACCCTAGGATGACCTCTCATATTCTCCAAGCATCACTGGCTATTTGATTATTTTACACCTGTCAACAGGAGTTAGTACGGGAAGAATTTCTGAGTCCATCAGCTGGTCAGGTCTCAAGGCAGCATGGCTTTGAAGCAATAGTGGAACCACATATGAAACTACACACTGAGTGTGGATGGAATTATTTTGATCCCACATGGGTAGAAGCACATCAGTTTAGGCTTTGCACGTGGTTCTATTCTTGACTCACTTGTTGGCAATATAGAAAGAGTAATCCATTATTTCTTTTTATCTGTCAAATAAGGACTGTGATATCCATTTTGCTCAATGGGTGGCTATGGAAAAATGCAAATAAAGAATATAAACGAAGCTCTCAGACAGTCTGAATTTCGATAAAAATTCATGAAAGCAATATTAACAGCTTTATTGAGATTACAGTTTATGTACTATACCATAGTCACCATATAAAGTATACAATTCAATGGTTTTCAGTACTTTTATAGATACATGCAATCATCAGCACAATCTAATTTTAGATCATTTTTAGTCACCCCAAAAAAGTATCCCCAAACCCATTTTGCAGTCACTCTCCACCCTCCTGCACCAAGTCTTTAGCAACCACTAGTCTTTTCTGTCTCTATGGATTTGCCTATTCCGGGCATCTCATAATTGGAATCATACAATTTGTGGTCTTTTGTGACTAGCTTCTTGCACTTAGCATATTTTCAAGGTTCATCCATGTTGAACCTTTTTACTGTGTGGTATAGCATTCTGACAGATATACCACAATTTGTGAACCTATTCACCTGCTGATGGACATTTAGATCAGTTCCAGTCTTTGGCTATTAAAAATAAAGCTGCTGTGGACATTAGTGTACATTTCTTAGAAGGACAAATGCATACATTTCCCTTAAGTAAATACCTAGAAGTTAAGTGGCTACATTAAATGGTTAGTACATACTTACCTATTTAAGAAACTGTAATCTCATCACATCCACAGATCTTGTTGCCTAGACAATGCCTAGACAATGTACCACTCAAGGAGAGGGTATTATACAGGGCATAAACACCAGGAGACTGAAATCTTAAGGACCATCTTAGAATTCTGTCTAACACAGTCAAGGTATACTATGCTTTCAAATGTTTTGGTGGATTCTACTTGCTAAAATTTTGTTTAGAATCTAGGCATCTATGTTCATGAGGTATTTTGGTCTATTGTTGACTTATAATATCTTTTTATAAAGGTAATTCTAGACTCAAGGAATTCCTTAGGAGGTACTGCAATAATTCCCTCCTCTTCAACTTTCAGGAACATTTTGTGTAAAACTGGAGTTATTTCCTTCTTAAGCCCTTGGTAGAATTCACTAGTGAAGCCACCTGGATTTGGAGTTTTCTTTGTGGGAAGACATTTAATTACACATTTAATTTCTTTAACGGATATGGGATTCTCCAGTTTATCTGTGTGAGTGTGAGAGAGTGAGCACGCATGTGCTTTTGTAGTTTGTGCCTTTCAAGGAATTTGTCCATTTCACCTACTTTATTGAATTTACTGGTATAAATTTGTATATAATATTTCCTTATCATATTAATAAATGTAGAAGCTATAGTTATACCTCTTCTCTCCCATAATGATATTGGTAATTTGTC
This sequence comes from Mesoplodon mirus, assembly GCF_964341445.2. Classification (NCBI taxonomy): domain Eukaryota; kingdom Metazoa; phylum Chordata; class Mammalia; order Artiodactyla; family Ziphiidae; genus Mesoplodon; species Mesoplodon mirus. The sequence goes on along the minus strand of NC_138993.1, from coordinate 72,918,142 downwards.
TTTTTTCCTGATCAGTTTCACTAGTGGTTTGTCAAACTTGATTTTTCTCAAAGAAATAGCTTTTAGTTTCATTGATTTACTGTATTCGTTTTCTGTTTTCTATTTCAATAATTTCTGCTTTGATCTTTATTTCCATTGCTTACTTGGAGATCTGTATCTTTTTTTGAGCTTTTTAAATTTTTTAGTTTAAGATGAAGGCTTAGGTTCTGGATTTGAGATTGACCATTTTCCTTTTTTTTTTTTTTTTTTTTTTTTTGCGGTACATGGGCCTGTCACTGCCGCGGCCTCTCCCTTTGAGGAGCGCAGGCTCCGGACGCGCAGGCTCAGAGGCCATGGCTCACAGGCCCAGCTGCTCCACGGCATGTGGGATCTTCCCAGACCGGGGCATGAACCCTTGTCCCCTGCCTCAGCAGGCGAACTCTCAACCACTGTGCCACTAGGGAAGCCCTGACCTGTTTCTTAAAAAGATATTTTTTGGTTATAAATTTTTCCCTAAGTAAATTTGTGGCTTCTCAGTTTCTGATATTTTATTACAATTTTCCTCAGTTCAAAGTATTTTCTAATTTTGTTTTTGATATCTTTTTTGACTCATGGGTTATTTAGAAGTGTTTCCAGATATTTAGAGATTCTCCAGATATCTTTCTATTATTGACTTTTACTTTGAGTACAATGGAATTAAATTATCTCCTTATGACTTAAATCTTTTGAAGTGTATTGCGACATGTTTTATAGCCCAGAAAGTGATGTATCTTGATGTATGTTCTGTGTGCACTTACAAAGACTGTGTATGCTGATGCTGTTGGGTAGAGTCTTCTACAAATGTTAACAAAGTCAAGTTGACTGATAATATTATATAAATCCTCAATATGCTCTATGTATTCTTGTTCTCTCTATTACTGAGAGAAGGATATTAAGTTCTCAATTACAGTGAGAGGTTTTATCTTTCTTATTGTAGTTCTAGGATTTTTGCTTTATATATTTTGAAACTCTGTTGTTATATGCATAGACATTTAGGATTTGATTATAATGTACCTTGGTGTTTTCTTCATGTCTCTTTGCTTAGTTTCTTGTATATTCAGGTTAATAGTTCACCAAACTTAGAAAAATTGTGGCCATTATTTCTTCCAATAGTTTTTCTGTCTTTCACTTCTCTCAATATTTTCTTTTTTAAGAACTCCAAATACACATATATTAGGCTACCTGAAGTTGTTTCACAGCTCACTGATGCTCTTATGTTATTAGATTCTCCTTTATGTTTCATTTTGGATAGTTCTATTGCTCTATATTTAAGTTTACATATCTTTTCTTCTGCAATATCCACTCAACTGTTAATTCTCTCTGGCATTTCCAGGTTTGTTGTTGTTTAATCTTGGCACTTGTCATTTTATTCTCTAGAAGTTTGGGTTTAATCTTTTAAAAATGTTTTCCATGTCTCCACTTTTAAACATGTGGAATAGACTTATTCATACTACCTGATTTAATGTCCCTCTCTGCTAATTCTTACTATCAGTGTCAATTCTAGAGCATTTTGATTTTATCTCCTCACGATGGGTCCTTTTTCTTCTTTGTTGAATTTATGGTAATTTGTTTGGATGCCAGACATTGTGAATTTTATCTTACTCTGGGCAATGCTTATTGTTTTGAAGATTTGTGAGGCATGTCCAGAACACTGTTTAGAGCTAATTATTCCCCATAACTGAGGTAATGTCCTTCTGTGTGTATCACTCAACCCCTGTAAATCTTGAGGTTTACCCTTCTCACGTGTGGGAACAGCCATTATTCCTAGTCTTATGTCTGTGCCGGGCACTGTTATGAATTATCCCTTCTAAGTTTCCTCATACTCATGTGCTGGTCAAACCAATAGGTTGAGCAATTTCAGAACTTACTTGTTTCCTCTCTCTCAGGGATGATTATTCTTTGAACTGATGTCCAGTGTCTTGCCATTTTTGTTTTATATATTTTTCCTTTTTTTTTTTGTTTTAGGTGAGAGTGTAAATCACATTCGTTTTGCTTTATCATGATTGGAAGTGGAAATCAGCTTCTCTTTAAAAGCTGAATTCTATTTGTGTGGCTTTATCATAGTTTATTTAGTTAATTCCCTGTTGCTAGACCTGTATGTTCTGAATTTTATTTGTGTGCCAGTGTAGCTGTAGGACAGAGTCTAAAAGTGCGCCAATTGAATTAAATGGTAAGTGCATCTGTAATTTTGATGGATATTTCTAGATTGCCTTCCATAGGTATTGTACAATTTTACCTTCCCTCCAAGTGATATTCGAGAATGAATGCCTTTTATAGGTTTGAGGATATATACAAGAGGAGGAAAGCCTCAGTATTTAATGACTATTTCACCAGATTTTATTCCTAATTCACTCTCCTGACAGTTTTGTGACACAACAACAAAATATCACAAGACTAAGTCTGCAGAGTGGATGAACAACTCTCTCCTCTTTGGGCTAAGAATCGCAGAGACTACATACTTTCGTCAATTTTTTAAAAGAAGCAATTGAATGCTATATGTTCTTCTCTGAAACAGACATTCTTTCTGTGATGGTCTATTTCACTTTCTTGGTTTGGAGGTTCAGTTTATCTGAACAATCCTGAAAATAGATACCCCAGATATAATTCCTTCCAAGAACCTAGGGCGAATCAGAGTTTGCCATGTCAAGTGCAAATTCTTCTATTGCAATTATATGCTCCTCTCTCCTACATAGCCTTATCCTCCTGTATTCGTCAATCTGAAATCTATATGAGGACTGTGTTATAGGCTGGTCAGAAGTGTAGTAGAAGAAAACAGTCAACGAGACTCGAGTGGTACTCGTTCTCCAGATATGCTGCTTACATATTCAAATCTTCATGCAGTTTATCCCCTACATTTGAAATAGTTTTCTCTCCTTATAATTTTACCCAGTGAACTCCAATCCTATTAATGGCACCAACTACTCAATAGTAGATAATGAGAAGTAGATACTCAAGCTGGATGTGTTTAGATGTTCATGCAAAACAGTGGGGAAAAGGTCATACTCGCTCATTCTCCTTGCGATCTGAGTGGCCACTCCTAAAATAGCACTTTATGCAGATTGCTTAGGTTTTTTTATGGTTCTGTTTGCTGTGACCAGTCTCTTCTGTACCACAGGCCATTTACTGGTAGGTTCTCTCTGCCTCTCCCAAAAAGGTGATAAAAATCACATCATCGTGAATGGAAAAGCAGAGAAGATGCTTAAGAACTGTTTTAAGATTATTTCTTACCCATGCCTATGCAGGCTGGAAAGGAAATATTCAGAAATAAGAACACCTGAGAACTCAAATCAGTATAGTTTTATATATATATATATATATATATATGTTTTAAAAGATTCGCTTCATGGGAAAAATAAATTTTCTTTGTTTCAACTGACTTTTCAAGTTATAATTTTAACCCACAATATAAATTTAAATTTAATTGAAATAACATACACAATGATTACTTCTCTGCATAACATAACCTAGGGAAATAACTTAGAGGCAAATTACTGGGAAATCAACAAAGCTTTCTTTTTTCTGACAATAAAGATTAGCATTCTCCAAGTAGTTGAGCAAGCATAAGAATCAAGTTCAGTGGTGACATAAAAATAAGAAACATTTTAAGGAGTTACTTGTAGGTGGTTATAGAATGTCTGTAGCTCATAGGAACATTGCATGATTTGTCACTGCTAGTAGGATAAAGGAACTAATTTAAAGGCATTTAAAATTATGTTTATATAACTGAGATGGATAACTATGTAGGAGAGTTGTTTTGTGTATACATGTAGGTATAATCGATCTAATTGCCCATTATACAATCACTATATTGGAAAAAATTTATCTTAAGGTCAAGTCCATTTTTCATGTCACCTATAATGATTCTATCAGGAATTCCATATCCCAATTTCTCATCATTGTTATCTTAGCTTCAAGATGTATTTGTATTTTTAATCTTACTTTAGTGTTCTTCTAATTTGGAAGATAATGCCACAAATATCATCAAAAGCAACATTAAAACCAATGATTTATAATCTATTTGGGTGACCAGAGACCATAACCTAGAGACTAATGACTATCAGACACTCCCTATATACCAAACAATGTGTATCACTGATGTCTGAGCAGAGCTAGACATAAATCAGGCAATCTGTTGGTCAATCATTGATGTGTAAGTCACACTAGGCACAGTGGTGAAGACAAATAAGACAAACCCATGATCTCCCAGAGCTGCTTTTATGGTTCAAGAAGCAAGACAGTTCCTTGAACGTGCATGACAGATGCAAATAGCAAGTAGACCACGGGGCCTGATGGCAGAAGCACATCTAGGAGATGCAAGGGCTCAGAGACTCTGAAACTCCCTTGGAGTCATGGAGGGGGAGGATGCAGGAGCTTCAGGATGGAGCCATGAGCTGGGCTTCGATGGACAATAAACAGTTAAGGAGTTTGCTTTGCCTGACACTGAGGTTTGGAGAACAGTAAGGTAGAAAGAAGCAGAGACTGCATGCAGGGGACCAGGATGTGAAGGTCCTCAGATGCACAGATGCAGGGTTTGCATTCATTCTTCCCCAGTTCTACCTCCACCTCAGAAGGTTGGGAACCCCTAGCAATTGGGGGTGTGTTGGTGTTACAGTGGGGAGAGATGAACAGAGACACAGCCCACCATGGCTCTGAAGCAGGGATGGTTAGTGCAAAGGAGCCTCAAGCTTAAGTGAGGTTTGGAGTCTTTGATTCTAGGGGATGAAAGATTTTAATTAAAGGTATGAGCGAGTTACTGTGATGAGAATAAGTAGATTTGTTACCTGAGTGATGGGAACTGCTAGGAGACCAGACTGATTTTTACTTTTAAAGGAGGAGGTGGTGAAAGGACCAGCCGTGGGTTTTCAGGGGGCAACTGTAAGGGGCAATAAAGTTGTCTTCTTAATCTGTTTGGTAAGGCCTGGGCTTTTGGAAGACTGGTTTTACCTCTTACATACTGATCATCTAACTCATGGGTCCACAGACTTTCTGTAAAGAGCCAGGTAGGAAATATTTTAGGCTTGGTTGGCCAAGGGTGAAATCAAGGATATGACGTGGGTACTTATATACCTTGAAAGGAAACACACTGGTGCAATTTTTTTGACAAAATTCAAAACATAATTGAGTACAGTACTTGGTAATACAGGTCTGCTTATAAGAACGGAATTATTTTGGGGGGCATACTTTTCTTAATCGGAATTAGTGTTCCCTCTCATCAGATCAGAAAATGTTCATCCATATAAACCGTTCTTAGCTTGTGGGCCAGAGAAACATGTAAAGGTGGGGCTAGATTTGACCCACGGGCCATAGTTCACCAAGTTTGTTGAACGTGGAATAAAAAAACAAGGTTTAGTTTATCAGCACATTTCCTAGAACGGAATGAATAGAATGTGGTGGTATTGTTGGTAGAAATGAATTAAATGTGATGGGGGCAAGTTTGGGTAATAGGATCACATGAACCCTCACAAAGAGCAAAGGAAGACTTCTTACCCTTCAGTGTGCTTCTGTGAAAATCAAGAATCAGAATATCTAGAAGTATCCTTTGATACTAAATTAAATTTAATCCTCAGAAATTAGTTTAACAACTGATTGCATTTTCAAGTGCACCCTTTCATGATTCCTAAGGTGGAAGAAAGTGCAAGTATTCATCAATTTCTTTGACCTTCTTCTCGGTACATGGAAGCAATGGAAATAGTTGTCTAAATGCTACAGCTCTTAATGGGATAATATTATTGACTGCTGGGTTACAAATTTTACTCGTGTGTATTGGGGAGGGACTAGAGCCTAGAAAGGTGAAGACGGAGTAGAGCATGAATAACAACCACATAACAATGGGATGAGAAATGCTAGGCAAAGGGCCCCTTGAACTTGAGGACATGATACACCACGTTTGGAAATCACAGCTGAAATATTTAACAGATCCAGTGGTAACATACCAGTTAGGACCCTTTCATGTTTCTTCACCTCACATTTAGTAGCTTTGTAAACATACACAAAAGTGAGAATATTAGCATGAGAAGAACATTACTGCATTTTTCACGAGTTAACTGCACACTGAATTGGCCAGAGTTGTGCATGTAAACCATCCAAATCACAGAAACCAGTCACCATGATGGCTATTCACACTGGTACTCTTGATTGCAGGTGCCTGGCAATTTTGCATTGTATTCAGATCTCCTGTTCTCTTTTTTCTACCGTTTTATCAGTGTTGTCAGTGTACAGCTCTCTTTGTTAAGAATAAAAGCTACACATGAATGAAACCTCCAATATGACAATAGAAACAAACTCACTCTAGATGAGGAACCACTTGCTATTTTATTTTTTAAAAAACATTTATTTATTTTAGGCTGCGTTGTGTCTTCGTTGTGGTGCGCGGTCTTCTCATTGAGGTGGCTTCTCTTGTGTGGAGCATGGGCTCTAGGCGCGCGGGCTTCAGTAGTTGTGGCACGTGGGCTCAGTAGTTGTGGCACGTGGGCTCAGTAATTGTGGCACACGGGCTCAGTAGTTGCAGCACACGAGCTCTAGAGCGCAGGCTCAGTAGTTGTGGAGCACGGGCTTAGTAACTCCACGGCATGTGGGACCTTCCTGAATCAGGGATTGAACCTGTGTCCCCTGCGTTGGAAGGCGGATTCTTAAACACTGAGCCACCAGGGAAGTCCCAACACTTGCTATTTTAAATGAAAATTTCCTAGCCTGTATAGTCAGGACCAGATAAAAACATGTACTACTGTTATGTGTATTCACTTTATTTCTGTTCGTGTTTAACACTGTTATATCTGAAGCCACTCTGTTATCAATCCTTAAATCCCCAGCAAATATTTATTGGATGCTTGCTGAGTCTGTAATCACACTAGGCACCGTGAGGATCCCATAGATTTTGGAGAAGTAATTCTCCATTCTATAATATTTCAGTCTTGACAATATTTGCTATTTTTAGGTGATGCATCAATAGCATTAATATATAGATATATCAAATTATATTACTTAAACATAACAACTACGGAAGTAGTCATGTTCCATTTTCTTAAAAGATGAGAATTCCTCTATTTTCACCTATATTTCATTCCACTCAATGAATTAATCTTTCTGACAGTACTCATGTTTATTTTAGTGTTGTGTAGCACATTAAAAACTTCTCATTGGTTTTATCAACATCTTATTTTTGTTCTCTGGCTTGCCAGTTTTGGTTTCCTGATTTTAAACTTTCAGTAGTATGAAGGAAAAAAATGTATATCAGAATTTGAGCATTTTAAGGAAACCAGAAAGCCATCAATTTCAATTTCCCAGCCAACGAAGAATTTTTGTTCTTCAGGCTTCAGGCATAATCGTTTCCTGTTTCCACAACTGTGACTTCTTTATATTGTACTGTCGTTTCACCCTCCCCCCTACACTTGCTGGTTTAAACAATCATGGGGGAAAGAGAAGAAATATTTGTCCTTTTTCTATCTCCTTGATGCTTTCTTTGCCCCCTCAGTTTTCTCTCCAAGAAGATAATTTTTCATTTCTCTACATCTTTGTTTCCTACACAAAAAAGATTTGAGATTTTCTCCAATGATGCCCCCTTCTGAGTCACATACATAGAAAGGTATCAATAGAAAGATTGGTAGATAGATTACTTAGATATAGATAAATGTTTATATGCACACATAGCTACATGCATTCCTTTGAATGTTGCTTGCTCAGAATCGATGGCTATATTCCAGGTGTGTTTCAGCTTTTCTCCTTTATATTCTAGCTGTTAATGGATGCCCTCTTTACCCATGCTTGTGTAGGGAATCAATCTTTGAGAGAGGTTACATTATTCCCACAATTAAAAGAAATCACATAAATAATATTTCTCATTAACGTTTTCTTTTTTCTTTCTTGGTAATTTGATATGACACAAGAGGAGTTCATAGCCAAGAGTAGTCATGGGCCCATAAGATGGGTTTCAGGGTGTCTGTGAGCTCTGGAAGTTGGCATATATTTCCCTCTTCTTTATTTACTATAGAATGCCCTTCTTATCAGCCTCCTGAAACCCATTTTGCACTAAGGTAGAATATAAGTGCATAACCAATGACCTTGGTGAATATTTTAATTAGTAGCTTGGAGTAGTTGTGAGCATTTATTAAGTTTTATTTTACAAGTGTTGTAGAAAACTCTCTCGATATAGAAAATTGTGGGCTTGTTAGTTTTAGGTAGACAATTTGGTTACCCTCTTATCCCTCAGATCTTTATAAAATAGGAGGGATAGTGTTATCCTCGTGTTTGAAAATTAAGGAACACACGTAAGAGTGCTGTTGACCCAATGAAATCTCCTTATTTATTTATTTATTTTTACTTTAAGAAATACTCTGTGCTAGACTCTTTTCCAAGTCCTTTACAAGTTTTCATGCATTAAGTGCTCATAATTCCTACCCCATAAGGTTGTTATCCTCATAACTAAACTATAAGAGAGGAAACTGAGGCACAAGCAAGCCAAGTGCCTTGCCCAAAGTCACGTACAGGTGTGGAAGAGCTAGGATTTGAACCCTTCTGTTTGTAGAGCTCATGGATTTTATTTTTTCAACAACAGTGCTGTCCTACGCTACTTCCCAACAGCTGGAAAAAAAAATTGGAAAGGGGATCTGTGAAGAATGGTCAAAACTGTTTTTCTATGCTGTCCCTTGAATCCCTGTAAGACTCCCCCAAGATTGATAGGAGAATCATTATTCTAGAGCCAGTGGTCCCACAGCTGTTGGCAATTCAGCTTTCCTATAACCCTCTAGACGTGTCAGAAAGCAGCTGTCGGAGAAACTGAGCTGCCAGCAGCTGCTGAGCGAACACCTCCCTGTGTGCGACAGCGTGACATGGTATCAGCAGGGCAACAGAGGCTTATCCTGGGTGATGGGCCAGGGCAAGACAATCTCCTCACATTTGGGATTGCTTTTTCCAGGGGAAGGTTTGGAAGCAATCACTGATTCTAAAACACGGGAGGGAGTTAAGGCATCTTGGTGTTTATAAAAATCACACCCAGAAGTACACGTGTGCTCTTCCAATGGGGATTTAATTCAAAGCTGGTGATTAATGAAGATCTCAGAATCTGTGTATGTGTAACAGTCACGTAAACTCGTTGTGGGGTGAACAAAACAGTCATTAATTTGAAGATACATTTTCTTTCTCAGCCAGACTTTCCAATGTTTCTTAAACATGCTGTTTACATAAAATTTATTTATAGTGGGTTTTTACCCTCCCTCAGTAATCACTGAAGAGAGATGTATATAAACAGGAAATGTCTCCCTTTAATTCCAGCTAACACCTTTGTTATTTATACTAGCGTGCGTAAGTCTCTCTTTATGACATAACATCTGTTGCTGGAAGAATGGTTTTGTTGGCAGAAATGAGTAATATCTTTTGAACCAAGCAAAAGAAGACATCAATCACAGAAGAGAAAAATAATCTTGTTCCATACGTTGAACATAATGCAGACACACTTGCACACAGATCGACGTGGTGATTTAAAGCTCTTCCTGATTCGCTCATAGATGGCAACATAAGCTGAGAATTTGGGCCGTATGTCCACTCTTGTAGATGAACTTATGAGCTTTGAGGGGCTCTGTGGTTTTTCCCATTCCTGATGAAGACATCCCTATTTGTGAGAAATTTGGATTTATGACATTTTATATTTGCCCTTAATGATTTTAATTTCCTAAAATTGGCAACGCTCACTATAAAATTATAATTTAATTCTTATTGTAAAGTAAACGTCTTCCAAGTTTACTTACTTTACTGAATAAACTCAGTTTCTTAATAGACCTTATATATATATATGTGTGTATATATATATATATATATATATATATATTCTTTTTTTTCTTAGCTGTAGTTTTGCTAGAATGAAGAAAACTGATATAAATGTGGCTTTGAATGAAAATCCCAGCTTATGCAAACAAGTATTCTCCTTTTTAAAGGTAAGGTTTATTTTAAAAATTGTAAATCTAATATTCACACTGCAGAAAATTTGTAAAAGCACAAAGAGAATTGCTTATAATCTGCTGCTTGGGATTTCTACTGACATTGGCAATCCAGAATGAGGGTTTTGGATTTGAGAGGAATGAAAACTGCAGAACTACTTGGAATAAAGTTTTACTATTGTTCATTTATTAGCCCAAGATTTACAGCTTCGGGTGAAAAACAAAGTATAAACACCTGGAAAAAAAGGAAGCAGTATGTGTCTTCCAAGTCATCATTTTATAAATCATTCGTATTTTAAACTTGTCACTACTGTGAAATTTTTCTTGAGATTTACAAATCCCATTAAGATTGCAAGAGCGGCGGAGGAGTGAGACGCGGAGATCACCTTCCTCCCCACGGATACACCAGAAGTGCAGCTACACGTGGGGCAGCTCCTACAGAACACCTACTGAACGCTGGCAGAAGACCCCAGACCTCCCAAAAGGCAAGAGACTCCCCGCATGCCTGGGTAGGGCAAAGCGGAGAGATCCCCACACGGAGGATCGGTGCCGAGCGGCACTCACCAGCCCGAGAGGCTTGTCTGCTCGCCCGCCGGGGCGCGCAGCGCTGGAGGCTGAGGCTCGGGCTTCGGTCGGGGCGCAGAGAGAGGACTGGGGCTGGCGGCGAGAACTCAGCGTGAAGGGGGCTGGTGTGCCACGGCTAGCCGGCAGGGAGTCCGGGAGGGCTCTGGAGCTGCCGAAGAGGCAAGAGACTTTTTCTTCCCTCTTGGTTTCCTGGTGCACGGGGAGAGGGGATTAAGAGCGCTGCTTGAAGGGGCTCCACAGACGGGCGCGAGTCGCGACTGAAAGCGCGGAGCCCAGTGACGGGCGTGGGACGCTGGGGCTGCTGCTGCTGCCGCCAAGAAGCCTGTGTGCGGGCGCAGGTCACTGCCCACGCCGCCCTTCCGGGAGCCTGTGCAGCCCGCCACTGCCGGGGTCCCGGGATCCAGGGGCGGCTTCCCTGGGGGAGCACACGGTGCGCCTCGGGCTGGTGCAACGTCACGCCGACCTCTGCCGCTGCAGGCTCGCCCCGCACTCCATGCCCCGCCCTCCCGCCTGGCCTGAGTGAGCAAGAGTCCCCGAAGCGGCTGCTCCTTTAATCCTGTCCTGTCTGAGCGAAGAACAGACGGCCTCCGGCGACCTACATGCAGAGGCGGGGCCAAATCCAAAGCTGAGACCCAGGAGCTGTGAGAACAAAGAAGAGAAAGGGAAACCTCTCCCAGCAGCCTCAGAAGCAGCGGATTAAAGCTCCACAATCAACTTGATGTACCCTGCATCTGTGGACTACATGAATAGACAACACATCATCCCAAATTGAGGAGCCCGGAGTCAGTGCTGTGCCTCTGAGGTGGGAGAGCCAACTTCAGGACACTGGTCCACAAGAGACCTCCCAGCTCCACATAATATCAAACGGCAAAAATCTTCCAGAGATCTCCATCTCAACACCAGCACCCAGCTTCACTCAACGACCAGCAAGCTACAGTGCTGGACACCCTATGCCAAACAACTAGCAAGACAGGAACACAACGCCACCCATTAGCAGAGAGGTGGCCTAAAATCATAAAAAGTCCGCAGACACCCCAAAACACACCACCAGACGTGGACCTGCCCACCAGAAAGACAAGATCCAGCCTCATCCACCAGAACACAGGCACTAGTCCCCTCCACCAGGAAGCCTACACAACCCACTAAACCAACCTTAGCCACTGGGGACAGACACCAAAAACAACGGGAACTACGAACCGGCAGCCTGCAAAAAGGAGACCCCAAACACAGTAACATAAGCAAAATGAGAAGACAGAAAAACACACAGCAGGAGAAGGAGCAAGATAAAAACCCACCAGACCTAACAAATGAAGAGGTAATAGGCAGTCTACCTGAAAAAGAATTCAGAATAATGATGGTAAAGATGATCCAAGATTCTATTTCCCAGATCCAAAATCTTGGAAATAGAATAGACAAAATGCAAGAAACAGTTAACAAGGACCTAGAAGAACTAAAGATGAATCAAGCATCGATTAAAAACACAATACATGAAATAAAAAATACTCTAGACGGGATCAATAGCAGAATAACTGAGGCAGAAGAACGGATAAGTGAGGTGGAAGATAAAATAGTGGAAATAACTGCTGCAGAGCAAAATAAAGAAAAAAGAATGAAAAGAACAGAGGACAGTCTCAGAGACCTCTGGGACAACATTAAATGCACCAACATTCGAATTATAGGGGTTCCAGAAGAAGAAGAGAAAAAGAAAGGGACTGAGAAAATATTTGAAGAGATTATAGTTGAAAACTTCCCTAATATGGGAAAGGAAATAGTTAATCAAGTCCAGGAGGCACAGAGAGTCCCATACAGAATAAATCCAAGGAGAAATACGCCAAGACACATATTAATCAAACTGTCAAAAATTAAACACAAAGAAATCATATTAAAAGCAGCAAGGCAAAAACAACAAATAACACACAAGGGAATCCCCATCAGGATAACAGCTGATCTCTCAGCAGAAACTCTACAAGCCAGAAGGGAGTGGCAGGACATAATTAAAGTGATGAAAGAGAAAAACCTGCAACCAAGATTACTCTACCCAGCAAGGATCTCATTCAGATTTGATGGAGAAATTAAAACGTTTACAGACAAGCAAAAGCTGAGAGAGTTCAGCACCACCAAACCAGCTTTACAACAAATGCTAAAGGAACTTCTCTAGGCAAGAAACACAACAGAAGGAAAAGACCTACAATAACGAACCCAAAACAATTAAGAAAATGGGAATAGGAACATACATATCGATAATTACCTTAAATGTAAATGGACTAAATGCTCCCACCAAAAGACACAGATTGGCTGAATGGATACAAAAACAAGACCCAGATATATGCTGTATACAAGAGACCCACTTCAGACCTAGAGACACATACAGACTGAAAGTAAGGGGATGGAAAACGATATTCCATGCAAACGGAAACCAAAAGAAAGCTGGAGTAGCAATTCTCATATCAGACAATATAGACTTTAAAATAAAGACTACTAGAAGAGACAAAGAAGGACACTACATAATGATCAAGGGATCGATCCAAGAAGAAGATATAACAATTGTAAATATTTATGCACCAAACATAGGAGCACCTCAATACATAAGGCAAATACTAACAGCCATAAAAGGAGAAATCGACAGTAACAAAATTATAGTAGGGGACTTTAACACCCCACTTTCACCAATGGACAGATCATCCAAAATGAAAATAAATAAGGAAACACAAGCTTTAAATGATACATTAAACAAGATGGACTTAATTGATATTTATAGGACATTCCACCCCAAAACAACAGAATACACATTTTTCTCAAGTGCTCATGGAACGTTCTCCAGGATAGATCATATCTTGGGTCACAAATCAAGCCTTGGTAAATTTAAGAAAATTGAAATTGTATCAAGTATCTTTTCTGACCACAATGCTATGAGACTAGATATCAATTACAGGAAAAGAGCTGTAAAAAATACAAACACATGGAGGCTAAACAATACACTACTTAATAACGAAGTGATAACTGAAGAAATCAAAGGGGAAATTAAAAAATACCTAGAAACAAATGACAATGGAGACACGACGACCCAAAACCTATGGGATGCAGCAAAAGCAGTTCTAAGAGGGAAGTTTATAGCAATACAATCCCACCTTAAGAAACAGGAAACATCTCGAATAAACAACCTAACCTTGCACCTAAAGCAATTAGAGGAAGAAGAACAAAAACATCCCAAAGTTAGCAGAAGGAAAGAAATCATAAAAATCAGATCAGAAATAAATGAAAAAGAAATGAAGGAAACGATAGCAAAGATCAATAAAACTAAAAGCTGGTTCTTTGAGAAGATAAACAAAATTGATAAACCATTAGCCAGACTCATCAAGAAAAGAAGGGAGAAGACTCAAATCAATAGAATTAGAAATGAAAAAGGAGAAGTAACAACTGACACTGCAGAAATACAAAAGATCATGAGAGATTACTATAAGCAACTCTATGCCCATAAAATGGACAACCTGGAAGAGATGGACAAATTCTTAGAAATGCACAACCTGCCAAGACTGACTCAGGAAGAAATAGAAAATATGAATAGACCAATCACAAGCACTGAAATTGAAACTGTGATTAAAAATCTTCCATCAAACAAAAGCCCAGGACCAGATGGCTTCACAGGCGAATTCTATCAAACATTTAGAGAAGAGCTAACACCCATCCTTCTCAAACTCTTCCAAACAATATCAGAGGAAGGAACACTCCCAAACTCATTCTACGAGGCCACCATCACCTTGATACCAAAACCAGGCAAGGATGTCACAAAGAAAGAAAACTACAGGCCAATATCACTGATGAACATAGATGCAAAAATCCTCAACAAAATACTAGCAAACAGAATCCAACAGCACATTAAAAGGATCATACACCATGATCAAGTGGGGTTTATTCCAGGAATGCAAGGATTCTTCAATATACGCAAATCAATCAATGTGATACACCATATTAACAAGTTGAAGGAGAAAAACCATATGATCATCTCAATAGATGCAGAGAAAGCTTTCGACAAAATTCAACACCCATTTATGATAAAAACCCTGCAGAAAGTAGGCATAGAGGGAACTTTCCTCCACATAATAAAGGCCATATATGACAAACCCACAGCCAACATTGTCCTCAATGGTGAAAAACTGAAACCATTTCCTCTAAGATCAGGAACAAGACAAGGCTGCCCACTCTCACCACTCTTATTCAACATAGTTTTGGAAGTTTTAGCCACAGCAATCAGAGAAGAAAAGGAAATAAAAGGAATCCAAATTGGAAAAGAAGAAGTAAAGCTGTCACTGTTTGCAGATGACATGATACTATACATAGAGAATCCTAAAGATGCTACCAGAAAACTACTAGAGCTAATCAATGAATTTGGTAAAGTAGCAGGATACAAAATTAATGTACAGAAATCTCTGGCATTCCTGTACACTAATGACGAAAAATCTGAAAATGAAATCAAGAAAACACTCCCATTTACCATTGCAACAAAAAGAATAAAATATCTAGGAATAAACCTACCTAAGGAGACAAAAGACCTGTATGCAGAAAATTATAAGACACTGATGAAAGAAATTAAAGATGATACAAATAGATGGAGAGATATACCATGCTCCTGGATTGGAAGAATCAACATTGTGAAAATGACTCTACTACCCAAAGCAATCTACAGATTCAATGCAATCCCTATCAAACTACCACTGGCATTTTTCACAGAACTAGAACAAAAAATTTCAAAATTTGTTTGGAAAAACAAAAGACCCCGAATAGCCAAAGCAATCTTGAGAACAAAAAACGGAGCTGGAGGAATCAGGCTCCCTGACTTCAGACTATACTACAAAGCTACAGTAATCAAGACAGTGTGGTACTGGCATAAAAACAGAAAGATAGATCAGTGGATCAGGATAGAAAGCCCAGAGATAAACCCACGCACATATGGCCAACTTATCTTTGATAAAGGAGGCAGGAATGTACAGTGGAGAAAGGACAGCCTCTTCAATAAGTGGTGCTGGGAAAACTGGACAGGGACATGTAAAAGTTTGAGATTAGATCATTCCCTAACACCATACACAAAAATAAGCTCAAAATGGATTAAAGACTTAAATGTAAGGCCAGAAACTATCAAACTCTTAGAGGAAAACATAGGTAGGTCACTCTATGACATAAATTACAGCAAGATCCTTTTGGACCCACCTCCTAGAGAAATGGAAATAAAAACAAAGATAAACAAATGGGACCTAATGAAACTTCAAAGCTTTTGCACAGCAAAGGAAACCATAAACAAGACCAAAAGACAACCCTCAGAATGGGAGAAAATATTTGCAAATGAAGCAACTGACAAAGGATTAATCTCCAAAATTTATAAACAGCTCATGCAGCTCAATAGCAAAAAAACAAACAACCCAATCCAAAAATGGGCAGAAGACTTAAATAGGCATTTCTCCAAAGAAGATATACAGACTGCCAACAAACACATGAAAGAATGCTCAACATCATTAATCATTAGAGAAATGCAAATCAAAACTACAATGAGATATCATCTCACACCAGTCAGAATGGCCATCATCAAGAAATCTAGAAACAATAAATGCTGGAGAGGGTGTGGAGAAAAGGGAACACTCTTGCACTGCTGGTGGGAATGTGAATTGGTACAGCCACTATGGAGAACGGTATGGAGGTTCCTTAAAAAACTACAAATAGAACTACCATATGACCCAGCAATCCCACTACTGGGCATATACCCTGAGAAAACCATAATTCAAAAAGAGACATGTACCAAAATGTTCATCGCAGCTCTATTCACAATAGCCCGGAGCTGGAAACAACCTAAGTGTCCATCATCGGATGAATGGATTAAGAAGATGTGGCACATATATACAATGGAATATTACTCAGCCATAAAAACAAATGAAACTGAGCTATTTGTAATGAGGTGGATAGACCTAGAGTCTGTCATACAGAGTGAAGTAAGTCAGAAAGAGAAAGACAAATACCGTATGCTAACACATATATACGGAATTTAAAAAAAAAAATGTCATGAAGAACCTAGGGGTAAAACGGGAATAAAGACACAGACCTACTTGAGAATGGACTTGAGGATATGGGGAGGGGGAAGCGTAAGCTGTGACAAAGCGAAAGAGAGGCATGGACATATGTACACTACCAAACATAGGGTAGATAGATAGTGGGAAGCAGCCGCAGAGCACAGGGAGATCAGCTCGGTGCTTTGTGACCGCCTGGAGGGGTGGGATGGGGAGGGTGGGAGGGAGGGAGATGCATGAGGGAAGGGATGTGGGAACAGATGTATATGTATGACTGATTCACTTTGTTATAAAGCAGAAAAAAAAAAAAAAAAAAAAAAAGATTGCAAGAGCATCTGTAATTCCAAAAGTCCAGGCGAACTCGTTTGAACAGTGTAGTAGTGCAGAGTGATTTCAACAGTTCTGGCAAAGCGTATTGGGAAGAATTATTTGTGTTAATTATCTTTCCTTTTCTTCCAATAGTCCTATTTTGAAAAGAAAGCAGCAAGTTTATTAGTGATGATAAATAAACTTGGGCTATTTCAAGGGGGGGAGGTAAAGAAAAGAATTAAACATGTTTGTTTTCAGATTCCCAGTATCGGAGAAACATTCAAATGATTCCAAAATGAGGAAAGATAATTATACTTGATCCATGTTGATACAGAATGTGTCCTTTGAGCTAAAACTGCAATAATGCTTTAAGTCTCCATTCTATTTGAGGATTCTTTTTTTCATTCTGGAAAACAAAGTTGTGTGTCTGGATCCATCATGGATTAAAGGCATAGAGTGCTCCCAGGGCAGAGGGACACCAAGTTTTCAGCACTGAAAGTTCCTCCTGTTCTCTAGTGATGCTTGTTTAGGTGCCGGCAGCTTTATATTGGTTCTCTTTGCATTTTGGACTTCTTTCTCTTCTTCAAAGTCTCCGTGTATTCCACAGTCTTTAGAAGTAGGTGCTCTACAAAATTCAGTACTAAGGTTTTTGCTCTTTCCATGGTATAAACCCTCTTCTGTAAGTCTCATCCAGTCTGGGACAGCATTGGTACCAACCAATTGATGGTTCCCAAACTTGCATCTCTGACTTTTCTCTCTTCCCTGTGCTTGACTCCTTTATTTCTACCCATGAGCTGAATAACATCACAAAGTTGTCTTGAGATAACCTCAAATGTATCAGGTATTAACAGGAGTATTTTTTTAAAAAATCCAAAACCTGTTATTTATCTGCATGTGACACTATTTGAATTGGTGAAAGCTCAATGGTTTGGACAATTATTAGGACTCTTCTCAGTTTTATGCTGGTCAATGTTTAACAACCAGTTTTCTCAGCAATCCCTGATACATAGCAGGTGCTGATTTCCATGCAGCAAATATTCCCACGAGGCTGATTTAACCTACCAAGGAGAATCATTGACTGGAATTTTGAAGAGAGGATCACAGTTGCTTCTGGTGAGCTGGTACAAATTGGCTGTAGCACACCACGGGCTATTCTGAAATTAATTCTGGTCAACTGGGAAGAACTAATGTTCTTCAGTAAATGTTAGTTGAAAGGATAAATGACTCAAAAAGAAAACGTAGAAATATTAAATATCAGTTGTTTCCATTTAGAGAACACAGTCCTGCACAGAATATAGTCTTGGATATTTATTGGCTAGAAGTGAACTTCAATGTCAGCCACGTAGTTAAAAAGCAGCTCATGAACCTTGTGTAGAAGATAGAGAAATGCAAACTGAATAACCAGAGAGTTATGTGGGTGAGTAGCTCATCAAGTCAATACTTAAAAGTGTTGATGGAGCGCCATCAGTCTGGCTGGAGGTCTCTGGTGGTGTGCCACCAAGGCTCAGTTTTTGATCTTCTCAAGATGTCTGGTAGAATTATAAATCGTCATTGCCCAAAGCATGGAGGACTATTTATTATAGAGGGTGGCAAAGTTAGGATTCAAAAGAATTTTGATAAATTAATGAATCACCATAACAAAGAAAAGTGACAGCAGTGTCAGACTCTGCATTAGGTTGAAAAAAATCATTGACAAAAATAGAAATGTGACCAAGCTTGACAATGATTGCTGAAAGAAGGCTGTGCTGGTTTTAGTTCGTTGGTAAACTCAGTACAGAGAAATAGAGAATAAACCAGCTAAAGCAGTCTTAGGTGATTTTAATAGAAATGCAACATGGCACAGAAACCCTGTGGCTGGCCAGTGTAGCAGGTTTGGAGAGTGGGTCTGCAAACTAGAGAATCCAGGGGGTTCTACCTCCTGCTATGTCCATCACATCACAGCCCAGAGGAGATCATCTCCCCTTCCCTAAGAGGTCCTGCAAGCTCACGTCACTTCTATATATTTGCCTACACTGTTCAAGCTGCCTGTAACTTCTCATTCTCCCCAATTAAAATCTATGTATGTTTTAACTGTTAATTCCTTTTGTAAAATGTGAAAATCAGAAAGACTATACTCCCTCAAAGATGCTTATACTCTTATTTAGCACTTATTTTTCTCAGCCTTGGCTTATAGTTAATCAGCTCCTGGGTCATGTAAACATTTGTTGAATGCTGATTTTTATTCCAGGCACCATGCTACACCCTGTCACATACTTGATTTCTTCACCAGAAGTTAGTGCTTTGAAGACAGAGATTGTGTCTCATCTTCTCCATGGACATTCAGGAAAGGGAAAGGGAATTGACAAGTTTTGAATGAACGTGCAATGAATTAGATAAAATTTAGACTTAAAGTCATAGCAGAATCATCACCAAGAATCAAGCTTCTCCCAGGTTTTTGGGCTCTTTCAGTATCAGTGAAGGTGACCTGGTATGAATTGTGTGTTCTTTTTTTTTTTTTCACATTTAACTGATTTATTTAATTGATTTAGTTGAGTCTTAAAAATCTACGATCATCAAAACATTACTTGTATTTGCTCATACTTCCTGTAGATTATTCCTTTTTTAAAAAAAATTATTTTAAACTGGAGCATCGTTGATTAACAATGTTGTGTTAGTTTCAGGTGTAGAGCAAAGTGGTTCAGTTATACATATACATGTATCTATTCTTTTTCAAATTATTGTCCAATTTAGGTTATTACAGAATATCGAGCAGAGTTCCCTGTGCTATACAGTAGGTCCTGGCTGGTTTTCTATTTTGAATATAGCAGTGTGTACGTGTCAATCCCAAACTCCCAATCTATCCCTCTCCCCGGACGCTTCCTCCTGGTAACCATAAGTTCGTTCTCTAAGTCTGTGTTCTTGACCTTGGATTGTCTCCAACATGCATTTATTTATTCATTCACACGTGGGCCAGACACTAGGCTAGACTGGAGGTTCAAAATGCTTTATTCAAAACTTTTACTCTGGCGATCTACCTTTAAATTGTCAGACTGTGACAAAATGCTGCTGGTTGCCTGTGAATCGTTTAGAGTAAAACAATTCATTAAATTCTTTGCTTGCCCTGCAGTCTGTTCTTTGTGGCTCCGAAAGGGTCAAAAAAAGCAGCCAATGACAAACTGTAGCTATTTTTTAAAAATGTTTTTGTTTTTATTGAACTGTACTTGATGTACAGTATTGTTTCAGGTGTACATCTTCAGATTCTTTTCCATTATAGGTTGTTACAAGATCTTGAATATAGCTCCGTATGCTCTATGGTAAATCCTTGTTTATGTATTTTATATATAGTGGTGTGTATCTGTTAATCCCATCCTCCTAATTAATTCCTCCCCCTTCCCTTTCCTCTTCGGTAACAATAAATTTGTTTCCTGTCTGTGAGTCTGTCTCTGTTTCGTAAATAAGTTCATTTGTATCATTTTTTGGTTTCATGTATAAGCGATTTTGTAAAATATTTGTCTTTGTCTGACTGACTTCACTTAGTATGATCACCTCTAGGTCCATCCACGTTGCTGCAAATGGCATTATTTCATTCTTTTTATGGCTGGGTGGTATTCCATTGCATATATGTACCACATCTTCTTTAACCATTCTTCTGTTGGGCACAAGTTGCTTCCATGTCTTGGCTATTGTGAATAGTGCTACTATGAAAATTAGTGTGCATGTATCTTTTTGAGTTAGAGATTTTGCTTTTTTTTTCAGATATATGCCTAGGAGTAGGATTGCATTATTTGCAAATATTTTTCTCCCATTCTGCAGGTTGTCTTTTCTGTGTTTACAGTTTCCTTTGCTGTGCAAAAGTTATAAGTCTGATCAAATTGTAACTATTTTTGATGATTACCAGTGACAAAGCCAGTTGAGAGTCCTTAGTCTTGCCCAGACTCCCTCCACTTTTCTAGCTCTGTAAAAGAAAACATAGCTTGGGTGGAAAGAGAATCCTTTTAAGTGCCTCTTGGGATCTAATTCAAGGCATTTCAGGAAATCAGGAAGCCCCTGGGGAGAGTTCCAAGATGATTTGACCACCAATTTATCAGCCTGATACCAGAAACCATAGTACGATGAGCTGAGTGCTTACACACTTTCTCATTCTGTTCTACTGAAGTGAATGTGCACGACAAAATAAGGAGGAAAAGAGCCATCCCTAATGAAAATCTTGAATTTATTTACATTTTGATAATTATGAGAGCTCTATGAAAGATTTTTAAAATGATAATTTTAACAGTATTTTATTCAAATAGAATTGTCCTCTCTTGTGAATTAATGACTCCTCATTTTGAGGCTGTTAGATTAAATCTTTAAATATGACTTTGAACAGTAAGGGAGTACCTTATTAAATATAAATACTGCACCACAGAACTTGGATTAATGAAAATGCCAAGGTTTCTTTTAGTCTGGGAAGGTAAATGCTCCTTATTTCCCAAGTCATGATGGATAAACTGGCATCTGTCCATTTCATCCTAGTAAGTGTGTGCTAACACTACGTGGAAACGTCATTCTTTTGACTCTGGAATCCAACATGTCTTCACTCACATTATCTCTGTAATATTCATTGCGCTGCTGTTAGGAAGATGTCAGGTGGGGATTTCTGCCAACCTAGCATCTGAGAAGTTGAGTCACAAAGCAGTTCGATGACTTGTCTAAGGTCGTGACCCAAATCAGCAGGAAAGCAGAGAACATACTTTAAAGTCGGTGTTAACCCTTCTTCACAGGAAGTTAGCATTTCTGTTTGTAGTGCTATGGTCACTATAAAAACATGACCGGGGAACATTTTCTCTCTTATGCAGCCACCATTTCTCAGGCTGATGGCAGCTATAAATCTTGGTGGTTATCTCAAAACAGAATTCAGCTCCAGCTTTTATATAGAATTTGCCATGGGTGGGTATCTCCCATCCCCCATCGCTTACTCACATACTTTGACTAATAATATTTGAAATGGGGGGAACATTATGCTGGGGAAGAATGAGGAAGATTGGGGGACTACACCATTCTTCAGTGCACAAAACGGCAAACTGAAATGAGGAGAAAGAAGAATGGGACTTTGATTGTTAATAGATGCTTAAAGACTCTGAGATTATTGTGAAATGGAATTTTGGTTTGCACGTGCGATGTCGTCTTTGAGATTCATTCAAATGAAATGTGTCAGCGTGTGTGTATGTGTGTGTGTGCGCACATGAGATGGATGTGTACATCAGTTTATGTGACCATCTCTGTGACTTTTCTCGGTGTTTGGAATATCTTAATAAATCAAGCCACTCTGTCACTTTATTATATAAACCTAACCATAAATGTAAATGATTCAACTTCAGTTTATTTTTTATATAGAGGTGAAACATAAAAAATAATTAACCTAAAGTTAATTTGGAGGGCATAATTGCCATTTTAGGCAACAAATGGGTGCTTATAAAACCCACAAGCATGCTTTCATAAGAAACAGGCAAATTAGAACATTTGAGGAATCTAGTTTTCTTTAACCAGAATGAAGAATTTGAGAGTTGCCACTGAGACCCAATTTTCCACCACTTAAAATGGAGAATAACTCAAAGTATGAATCTTGGGAGAACAGTGAGAAAAATCAAACACTCTGACTTTACTTTTTAAACAGTGAAGTATGTGGAAGTAATGGTGACATTATTTACAGTCTAGTTTTGTAAATGCTTGTGAGGAAATTCAACATATCCAATATTAATAATTCATAAATCCTATACTTTGAAAGGCACATAATATTCTTGATTTCTGCTTTTTTTGATTGTAGTTAGTCGGATTTATTTCTCCACGCTTGCACTTTTGGTGTATAGGATGTTATTTATATTGGGGTGTGTGCATGGCTGTGCTGTCACTATATTTGTAATTTAAATACAAAATTGCTCAACCATACCCATCTTGTTTGTTTTCCACAGTCATATAAAGGGGCGGGCAATGCTCTATATTCTCTCACTCCTTAAATATAAACAATGACTCTTGGTCTTTGAGTTTGTTAGTAATTGACTGCAGGTTGGTTTGTTGTAATGGCAACTCTAATAGTTTAATTTTTAATAAATGAAAATCCTTGTAGCAGTATAAGTACTTTGCAGTATATGACAATCAGAGAGTCCCATAATAAAGTGCTAATTGCTTGGCTTTAAATGTTACATTTTGTATGCAAATTGGCCTGCAGGGAGTTATTATTTGGTGTGCCATTGGTAAGAACACTAACATTAGTTTGTAATTTGTCTGAAGTGGCACACCATCATTGCTAATATATTAGATGTAGTTTATAGAAAATTATTACTTCCTCATGGAAGAGAGAAATATATTGTGACTGTACTTTGAAGGAAAACAGAGAGAGACCAGTCAGACTGAGAACCTGAGCACTTCATACAGATAGAATGGAAATCTGTAGCACACTATGTAATTAAAATCTTTTGGGCTTCCCTAGTGGCACAGTGGTTGAGAGTCTGCCTGCCGATGCAGGGGACAGGGGTGCCCCAGTCCAGGAGGATCCCACATGCCACGGAGCGGCTGGGCCTGTGAGCCATGGCCGCTGAGCCTGTGCGTGCGGAGCCTGTGCTCTGCAACGGAAGAGGCCACAGCAGTGAGAGGCCCGTGTACCGCAAAAAGAAAAAAACAAACAAAAATCATTATTATCATATAGGGTTATTATCATAACCCTAAGTTATGTGTTTCATATCCTCATAGCAAAGGCTGTTTCTATTTTTGCAAACAAATTCTGATGTTGGTATTTTTTCCTTCTTATATGTAATTACCTGCAAAATACAAACAGGTAAAATGGTCTTATTGGCTTAGGTGGGCAGGAGAGCTGATGTTTGTCTGAACAGTAGTAGTTTCATTGAGAGTTGCCTTGTGGGTAGTTGTCTGGGTAAGTGATTTGAAGTGTGCATACGCATGAGCTATTAGGCTGGAAATGTGACAACTGAACACTTACTGTTACTTGATTTAGTACCAACTAATAGCAGTGTAGTAGTGTATGGAAAGCAGTAGTGATCCACATCTGTCTCTCTGCTCCACGGGTACTTTTCTGCATTTAAGTTTAAGGATCTTTTTATTCCTTGATGACTATTACATGACATGACTGTGAAAAGGTAAAAAAAAACAACACTAATAATTCCCTGAAACAGTCCAGGACATTTCCTAAAATGAGCCTGGAGACGGTAGGATTTTCTCTTCCGGACCTGGTGGGTGAGAGTGAATTGGGTCAAGACCGTTGGGTAGCAAAGCAGGATCCCAATGCTTGACTTGAGTGAACTTAGAACACCACCACTGGCTGGATTGTCCACTTTACTGGAATCAAGCTTCTGCTGGACATTTGGAAGTGTTCACGTCCTAGGTTAACAGGCTCAGAGATGAAATAAATCAAGAAACACCTTGCAAATACTAGCCAGGGGAAGAATGAACCCATTCAAAGTGGTTTCATCACCTTTGTTTTATTTTCATATAAAATACAGTATTCCTTCACTACTTGTTTGAGTCATTGATTTCATAGTGTTCATGGTACTATGTTTTTTTGTTTTTGTTTTGTTTTTTTTTGCGGTACGCGGGCCTCTCACTGTTGTGGCCTCTCCCGTTGTGGAGCACAGGCTCTGGATTCGCAGGCTCAGCGGCCATGGCTCACGGGCCCAGCCTCTCCGCGGCATGTGGGATCTTCCCAGACTGGGGCATGAACCCGTGTCCCCTGCATCAGCAGGCGGACTCTCAACCACTGCGCCACCAGGGAAGCCTGATACTAAGTTTTGATATGAACATTTTTTTCTAAAAATTTACTCTCAGATAACTAAGATGCAAGAAAACAAAATCTCACTCTTTTTAAGTATGCTTTTCTTTCACTCTGCTAACATAAATCTGTGCTCTACAGAATCACATGACCAGGCAAGCCTACCCAGTCTTGTGTATGTCACGAGCTCTCTTAGGAGGATCCTGGGGTGTGGGATGCTCTTAGTCAACCGTCAGGAGGCAGGGGAGTTCAGGAGGGTAATTGATTTGGAGAATAAATCAGCAAGTTCACACTGGGGCTAGAAAACAAAGCCTCCCTCAGCATTTTAATAGATAGGCAATCATTAATTTTACCCCAAATTACAAGCATGCTTATAATGTTTCAACAGCTGTTGATTAATTGTTGGACAGCAATAACAGGAGGATGAGAAAATCTTGTTGATGGGAAGTTCACAGGGGTCGACAAATTTACGTGGAACACAGCTGTCCCTTCTAACCTCCAGTGAAACTGTCAGACCATGGCTCTGCCTGAAACTGACTCTTCTGGGTTATAGGGCAAATATTTTCTTTTCCTCTTTTTTCTTTTTTTTAAAATAAATTGTGCTGACTTATCATTACAGCTGTTGGACTTTTTAATATGAATGCATTTTGTAATTTTAATTCAAGAGTGTTCAGAGAGCGGAGGACGAATGTCCAGATGGTGAATTTATGTTTCTTATGCAAAAAGTCTCAGGTCATGGAGTTCTGTGTGTTGCTGCCATTGGACAGCACATTTAAAGAGGGTGCATGGGTGTGCTACCTACTAGGTTGGCATTGTTTTTAGACCTTTGCCCTCTTTGAGCCTTAGTCTCACTATCTTTAAGATACAAATGAGAATTCTTACCTTGCCATGATATTGGAATACTTGAAGAAAGTATATATGATTTCTGAGTGCAGACACTGGCCCATTAAAAATATGCAATAAATATCCCTCTCAC
The DNA here is from genome assembly GCF_964341445.2 of Mesoplodon mirus. Taxonomy (NCBI): domain Eukaryota; kingdom Metazoa; phylum Chordata; class Mammalia; order Artiodactyla; family Ziphiidae; genus Mesoplodon; species Mesoplodon mirus. The sequence goes on along the minus strand of NC_138993.1, from coordinate 72,892,531 downwards.
TTTCCCTTTCTCTGCCTTTCCAAATGAATGTAAAATTAGAGGTTGGTTTTAATTATTGAAAAGCAAAACCTTTTATTTTGCAGTTGTATAACTTCCTGTCTTCATTCCATTCCAATCTTAGGGCAAATTGAACTAAATTATACATATTGTATGGCAGAGTTCAGAAATATCTGTTTCATTGAAGTTTTTACAAGAAGATGATGTGTACATACGTGTTTAGGACATAGGAATTATTTTCATGCAATAAGGTTAAACCTGCATCTAACTTTTCTGTATTATTGTGAAATAATAAATGTAAGAAAAAAAATCAAGCCTTGGAAGAATATTAAAAAATCATCATAGCTACGTCAACAACAGTGCCTGGTGAATCGCCATTTAGAACTATTTTAACTGGAAAATGGAGCAGCTGAAAAGTAGCACATGGCACATGTAACTTTGAGCTTTAAGTCATTGGGACAAAAGATAAATCACAGGCATAATCACAGCTACAGCTCTGTAGGCAAAGAGGAGCTGCCCATGTTTCCTTAGCCCGTGTGATTCCTACATAACAATCACAGATCAGTCGCTCTCTTCCTGTCAGAGCCAAGGATGTAGGATGCAGGATGTTTGTTTGTCGGATGGTATGAAAAAGCATCTGGGCAAGGAGTCATATTCATTGATGCTGTAGTAGCTACATCACAAAGGAAGAATGTCCTGGTTACCTGAGATGATAATACACCCATGTTTTTAGAATTCTTGAGTCCATCGTTAGAGGATTACACCAGTAAATAAAGCAGTTATGGGACTTTCCTGGAAGTCCAGTGGTTAAGACTCCATGCTTCTAATGCAGGGAACGTGGGTTAGATCCTGGGTCGGGATCCCACAGGCCATGCGGCACGGCCAAAAAAATAATAACATAAAAAAATAAAAAAGCAGTGATGCTTTAAATTGGAAAGATGCAAATGGAAGTTCTCAGTTTATCCAAAACATGGTAGCAATGAAGGCAACCCCTGTCCAAATCTCCTGTCTCCTATAAGACATTATGTCAGCACCTACTAAGGCAGGTTGATTCTTTTCAAATCAGGCTCTGTCTTGAAGCAAACATTGCCTAGCTCAACTATGCAGAGAGAGATGACTAAATGCCACATGGTTTCAATGAAAATCTATCTCAAACTTCAGGAATATCCTTCTCATTAGAGTCTAACCGGAGACTTGTGGGATATTTTGGACTCCTTTTATACATTTTTTTCTTAAATTTCATTATGAAGGATTCCCTATAATATGCTTCTGTAGTCATTTGAGGATGCCACTCTCAGAGCACTGAACACATTTTACTTTGAATGAGAGCATCGCCTGAAAGCACCGTGTAGACTCAAGAATAGAACACCAAAATACCTCATTAATTAATGATATGATTTCTTAGATGCATGCCATCTTTCTTTCTGGATTTTAAATTACATAAGGACAGGAATTGTGAAGATGTTTACTGGATGCTAACTCTCATGTGTAGGTAGGTAGTAGGCATATGAACTGGTGGCAAGGGGCGGGGGGTACAGGATGCACAGGAAACTCCTCAAACCCCCACTGTCAACACTCAGGACCTTCATCCTGCCCTTTCTGTTCTTTGCATCTTTCCAGAGCAGTAGAGGGTGTTTCCTGCCCCCAGTCTTTCTTGCTCAGGACCCCATTCTTCTGCATTTACTACAGAATGAGGTTGGTCATGGCATTCCAGGCAGAGGGGGCAAAGTTTATGAAGAGCCTAGACTTGGAAAGAGCTTAGCTTCTTCAATAACTGCATAACCAAACCTGCAGTGAAGAGGGATAACATATACTGAGTTTATAGGATGAGGTCAGGGGCAAATTCAGCAGGTCCTAACTCTATGCAAGACAGCCTACAGGGAATTCTAAAAGGGAAGTCATAGATGGGGTTTGATTCTGAGATTGACGTGTTCCAAAACACCTTTTAAAAAAGATTAGCAAATTGCTGTGAGAATAGATTAGAGGCAGTGAAGAGGAGAGCCAGGTATTCTGGTGCAGAAGTTATTGTAGTTGCAGGTAAAAGCAGGATAAGAGAAGCAATGGAAAGAGATGGACAGAACTGAGATATACTCTTCTGTTGGAATGAACAGTACCGCATGTTAGGCTGGGTGTAGAGTAGGAGGGACAGGATGTATCAAGGTGGCCATTGGGTTCCCAGTGTGAGGCATCAGATGTAAAGAAATATTTTAAAGAGTGAAAGACGCAGATGGGGAGGCTCTGGATCCAGAGACTGGTTTCAGATATGTTAAATTTGAGACCAGCAAGTACCCTCAGTTGAGATATCAAATAAACTCAAAAAATGATTCTGGACTGGAGATAAAAATGAGTTTGGAGCCTATAGGTGACACTTACAACCATGGTGCATGGCATAGCTATCATGGTGAGTGTCCAGCTTCCAAATCCCTGCCCATGTTTGGGTTATTCTCCATTTTCTGAGTCTTAGCTTGGGGGAAAATCTCACCCACAGGAACTGATACTAGATAGCTTCCCAGCCTCCCTTGCCACCAAAGCTTTGGGCTCTGCCAATCAGAGTTGCCCACTCTAGGCCCTTATTCAGGAGCTAGAGGCCCAAGAGGGCAATGTCAGAGAGCTCTTGCTTGACCGATTGGGGTCAGCACCAGTCATGGCTACAGGTCGGAATTGTGGGTTCAGAAGCGCCAGCGGTGCTGGTAGTAGCTGCAGTAAAATTTGAGCCCTGGTGCGGCAGGAACAGTGGGGAATTGGTGCTGATATGCTGCCAAACCAGCTCCGTGGTGTGATCAGGGCTGCGGTTGCCGACAGCTCAGCCGCAAGTCTGGTTCTCCAGGCCTCCCAACCATTCGGTGAGCTTCCCTAAGTCCTTTGAAGAAATTTATTTTTTAGTTTAATCAGAGTCTGTTTCTATTCCTTGCTACCAAGAACCTCACCTACTATACGACAGAGCTGGATGGAAATTCCTCAAGGGAGCATAAAAGGAGAGCACAAAAGGGGGCCCCTTCCATGATTTAACTAGAATGATCTCCAGTATTTAGATCACATAGAGGATAAGTTGGTGTCAGAGGAAACTGAGAAAGAGAGTATGGTGATGGCAGAGTCTGACAGAACAGAATTTCAAAGAGGATAAAATAGCCGTGTCAAATCCCGCTAAGAAGCCTGGAACAAATAAGTTGAAGACATGCCCACTGCTTCACTCAACATGGGGGTCTTATGGATAAAGAGGACAAGAGGAGCTTCAGTGGATGATGGGCAGTAGCCAAACTTCAGAAAGTGGAAAAGAGGAGCAAAGGAAGAGCCAGGTCCCTGGGAAGGCAGGAGGGTGTGGGCTCCTGGGAACATGCAAGGGACCTTGTCGAGAAGGGGGTAATACCTCAGCTGGAGCACAAAGGAAGAAGGGGGGTCCAGAGGCAGGTAGGTGTCTAAGTTATTTTGTATTGACATTACATCCTTGGCTTGACCCCAGCTTCACCATATGGCAGCAGTAGGACCATGGCCATAATAGATAACCTCTGTGGGCTTAAATGTATTCATCTACAAAGTGGAAATAGCAGGGTACCGTCGGTCCTCTGTGTCTGCGGGTTCTGCAGCTGCAGATTCAATTAACCTTGGATTGAAAACATTTGAACGAAGAAAAGTTCCAGGAAGTTTCAAAAAAGCAAAACTTGAATTTGCCACATGCCAGCAACTATTTCTACAGCATTTAGAGTGTTTACAACTATTTAGTGTTTACATCATATTACGTATTATAAGCAATCTAGAGATGATTTAAATATGAGAGGAGGTGTGTAGGTTATATGAAAATACTACACTTTATATACAGGACTTGAGCATGCTCAGATTTTGGTATCTGCAGGAGTCCTGGAACCAGTGCCCACGAGGATACAGAGGGACGACTCTGCTTACCTCATAGGGTTGTTGTATTAATCAGTAAATATAGGTAAAGAGCTTAAAAGGTGCCAGACATGTAGAATGTACTCTCTAAATGTTAGGCATTATTATTTTTTTATTAGTAGTAATAATAGTAGTAGTATTTTTACTAGTAGGTTTGTTTTGAAGATAAAATACAAATCTTTCAGTACAGTGCCAGACAGACAGATACTATTTAAACAAACATTGTTGCAGTTGAGACCGTTGGGCAAGTTGGCCAGAAAATGAGGATATTGTCAGAAAGTGAATGGCTTAATTAGCAGTTTTGGGCAATGGCAACATTCAGGTGTGTGATGATGGGAAGAGGGTATGAGGTGGAGTGGAAGAAAGGCATTGGAATTGGAGAGGTCTGGGAACAAAGACTGGGGTATTGAGTGGGTCACCCACCTGGACGTGGAGCTTGCTCATCATGAGAACAGGAGTTGGAATGGAGAGGACGGTGGCGAGCCAGGTGCTGAGGTCCTCACTGTGAGGGAAAAGTGGACTAAAGGTAGTCAGAGGACTCCTCTGAAGTCAGGGGTTAGGGAAGGTAGACCAGTTGGACAATATGAGCCTTAAAGGAGCAGGGATCATTTGAGAAGGGGCGAGAATGTGATTGTCCGGGAGAGGTAGGGGACAGTCAAGCAGAAGAAGAAGTCGTCTGAGAAAAGTCTGAGGGTGTAGGAAAATTTGCTGATGGTTGAGCTGTGTCCAGAAGACACAGTAAAAGGGGAGAGGGAACACATAGAGCAGTATGTGGATGACACTGGAACCTTGTTCTTAGGAAGGTTATCCTTTACGAGATGGAGTCTCCACTAACCAGGTAGCTTTTGTCAATTGGAGGGTGGACCCTACTTGATTTCTGATTCCCTCCATCCCTCCGCTCTCAGCTGGGAATGAGGTGGATGATGTTTTCCTCCTTAGGTCCCTCTGGTTGCCATATCTCACCTTCAGAATCAAGCCTGTCAGATAGAGCCACAATATTCATCTCTGCCTTTTCTAAGGTTGCTCAGTCCATAATGGGAAAAACTGGGAGGGGGCGTTAACCTCATAACTGTAGTTTGCTCATTCTTGGCTTTTCTCCCTTGCCTTTATTCTGAACTTCCCGCTGCCCACCCAGTGGGTTTATCTGCTTAGGTTGTTCCTGCCAGTGGGACAGTTAGTGGTGAGGGGATGGAACTGCCCTGTGTGGACTCTCCCTCCCTCCCCGTTTTTGTTGTTCCATGTGACCCAGTGCTGGTCTCACTGGGAGCACTTTCTTCCTCTTTCACATCTCTTCATGATCTTTTTTTTTTTTTTTTTTTTTTTTTTTTTTTTTTTTGCGTACGCGGGCCTCTCACTGTTGTGGCCTCTCCCGTTGTGGAGCACAGGCTCCGGACGCGCAGGCTCAGCAGCCATGGCTCACGGGACCAGCCGCTCTGCGGCATGTGGATCCTCCCGGACCGGGGCACGAACCCGTGTTCCCTGCATCGGCAGGCAGACTCTCAACCACTGCGCCACCAGAGAAGCCCTCTTCATGATCTTTAAACTAAACTTTGCTAAACTCAAACTGCAATCCGAGAGAAGTCCAGGTTGCAAAAATCTAATCCAGGGACAGTCTTTTCCCCTGAAAGTAGCATTCTAGCTGCAAATAACTCAAATCTTTGGAGGATTACAACAGTTCCAGTGGAGGAAGTACAACTTTGTTTCAAAGTAAAACTAGCTTTAACTTTATTCATCTTAAAATAGTACATATTCATGGCAAAATGTAAACAATGTAGAATATTATTTAAAAATATCATTTGAAATTTCCTGACCCTAAAAAATCACATCTTTGTCATTCAATATTCTAAATATCTGTTTAGCCATATATAATTCCTGATCTTGTAATTTCATTCTCTGTTAACAATGACAGTTTAAATTTGTTTATATTTTTAATAAATATGTTTTACGTGACCAGTTTTAGCAGGTATACTTTTTTAAACCAGTTGCCTAATTATAGAACTTTACATTGTCTTCAGTTTTTTAGCATTATAATTAACACTCCAAGCATCCTTGTACATCTATTTTTAAGAAACTTTCTAATTTTTAAGTTGAAGATTGTACATATTAAAAATTTGTCTAAATGTTATGATTGTTCAAAAGGTTGTGCAATTTACACTCCTACTTACATAGGTCTCTTTTTCCTCATACCCTTGATAATACTGGTCAATACTTTTAACTACTTTATATCTATTATGTAAATAAATGCTACTCTATTTTACTATTTTGACTTAAATTAGGACTTTAAAAAATCAATTTTTGGTCTACTTATTGGCCTTTTGTATTTCTTATTTTGTAACAGAATGGCTTTTAAAAAATGTTTTCTGATCCTTTTTTTCTATGGAATTTTTTTTTCTTATTGGTTTATAAGAGTTCTTTGTATATTAGAATATTGCAAATAGTTTTTCTGGGTTATTTGTCAATCTTGGTTGTGCTAATTTTTTTATTTTGTTATAGAATTTTAAGCATTATGTGTTTAACTCTATTTTATTGATGGTCTGGCATGCGTGTTTTTGTATATTAGTATTTTTGCATAACCAACATTTAAATTGATATATGTTGCTTCAGTACTTTTTCCAGTGTTTTATAACTGAGCTATTATGTAATTAAATGCGAGCTCTTTGAATGGAACTGGTTCCGTATCATGGAATCCCACGTGATAATGGCTGGGAGAAGGAATATAGGAAGAAGTCGGAAATTTGCCATGATCTGCACTGAAAGGCTTTCTGTACCAACCTGAGGGTGGGGTGGGAATTTGAGATGTGTAGGAGGGTAGTTTCACTGCAATGTTAACTGTGCCCAAAGTTAATGATGGCAGGGAGCATTACCTACCTATTGACAGACACTGATACATTAACCAGCTGACCTATTTTAAATATGCTTATTTGGTGATGAAATTTAGTTGGGCACTGCTGGATGTATGTTGTGTTTTTACAGAGGATGAGAAGATGATTAGTTTATTGCCATATCTTAAAAGTACCTTAACATTGCACCTGCACTGGTTAATCGTTTGGGGCTGTCATTGTCAGCTTCACTCCCAGATTATTCTACAGATGTGTAGGAGTGAAACTAGTCAGACGACATCTTATATCTTTGCCCTCCTGGAATACTAATTGTGATTTATAAGACATTTATATCAGCTGTTGGAGAGACCTTGATGACGTGGTTTATGGATGGTTGATATTAATATTATTATTATTATTATTATTTTTGCAGTACGCGGGCCTCTCACTGATGTGGCCTCTCCCATTGCGGAGCACAGGCTCCAGACACGCAGGCTCAGCGGCCATGGCTCACGGGCCCAGCTGCTCCGCAGAACGTGGGATCCTCCTGGACAGGGGCACGAACCCGCGTCCCCTGCATCGGCAGGCGGACTCTCAACCACTGCGCCACCAGGGAAACCCTAATATTATGATTAAGGAGGATTTAATGAGCCAGACATTGTTCCAGGCGCTTTACATGAATTATCTCATTGAATCACCATTTGTCAGATAAGGAAACTGAGACTGGAGAAGTGGGGTATCTTGGTATCTTGGTTCAAGTCATCTAGGTAAGACGTGGCAGAGTGACGATTCTAAATCATGTTTTTTCCTGAAAACCAAGACCGTTCTTCAGCGCTATGGAAAGAATTCAGAAATGGGTAGCTTTGAAACCATAGCTACCTTTTCAAAACCCGGGAGAAATAGTCAAAAGAGTGAAATGTACTGTGTTATCTATAGCTACCAGGGATTTGTAGTAGCTGCCGTAAAAATAAAATCTAGTCTCAGCATCAGAAGATTCACCAGAAACTTGACAATATTTTATGACTGTTAGATTTTTTGGCTACAGAATAGGAAATATTTCTCTAAAGCATAGCACTTGAGAAAATGTGACACACTACGAGGAAACTGGCAAAACAACAGTCACCCAGATGATCCAAAGCGAGGTAAGAAGAGCTGATGTTGACATGCAAAGCCCATGCAAGTTTATAATATCTGCAACATCAAACTATGTGGTGACTCAATGAATTGCCACCAAATGTGTATTTTCTGGATGAATCCCTTTGTGTGTGTGTGTGTGTGTGTGTGTTTGTAAAAATGTGTCTCCCTCCCCTGAAGGTAGGAAGGAAAAATGGATGCCCCAAGAGGATATCGAGAAACAGAGAAAGACAGGCGTGTCAACTTTCAATGCTTTTTGTTTAACCCCTTGGAAGTGTGTTGTTTTGAGGTCTTGGGAACTGTCAGATCTGTTGCTGGTTTTTTAATTTACCCATCTCAGTGGAAACTACATGGGGATGATGTCATTACTCCTTCTTCTTGCCATAGAACACAAAGAATTTGTCTATGTCCGTGGTTGTACACTCCGATTGTTTAATACTCAATGCCATCTAACCTCTGTCTGTCAAATTGATGTACATAAAACTTAAACTAGCCATTTATAAAATTACTCTTACCTATTTTTCTGTTCCTATTTTTAACTTTGCAATAACACATAGACATCTGTATATACTTTCAATCCAGAATCATTACACTTTATAGGTAATGGATAACTATGTTTCCGTAGGAATTGTAAGGGATTTCCAGGTCTTTCTAGTATCCATTATTTTCTTAGAAGTAAATCTGACAATTGAACATTGAGTTTGAACTGAGCATACTTTTTTTGTTGGTGGAATTTAAAACTTAGGTGAATATTAAAATTCAGACATAATTCTTTAAAAAAAGAAAAAAAAACTCCACAAAAACTGATTGCCTTGTATCATTTTGGGGTATGTGTTCATGTGCATTTCCATAATAAAAACACTAGAAAAGACAAGAAGCCATAAAACAATTGAAATGTGAGTCAGAGGCATAAATTATAAAAATGGAAATCTATGAAAATATCTTACTTCTTCTTCTAGCAATTACATTGAAACCAAATCGAACACTTCAGAAAATGTCAAACTGGAGGATTTGCATGTGTCAGTCTTCATTAGGGGTTTTTCACCTCTGTGCTGCCAGCTTAGATAAAGCCTGTGTTCGGAGAGACCCGATCACCTGCCAAAATGGGAGAAATGGACTCAAAAGAGAGTAAACAAAAACTATGTGTGCAAACCACTGTATCAACTGACATCACGGTAGAGACAGCCACTGGAGAGCAAAAAGCTGTTTTGATGTACTTTTCTTAGAGATAACCTCTCAAGTCTGAATCCCATTTGCTAGGGTTTGGCAAGAAGCAACTTCCCCCACTCATTTTCTGATAATCAAAGAAGACTTGAGCATCCATGGCTGTCAGTTAATTTCTTTAACTCTGACTCCTGTTCTTAATTCCACTTTAAGTTCGTGTTTATGTAACATATTTCATCTGGATTTGATTAGGAAGATATATCATAGTAAAAAATGAATTTTTATATTTTTCATCCAGAATTTACATTTCTTTAATGAAAAAACTAAATTGGTTTGTTTTCGTGACCATATTTTTCCTGTTATTTACTATTTTTCTTTGTTAAAAATAGTATGGTCTCGACTTTTGTTTCACTTCTTTCCAGTTAAGTGTTGTTGGAGTCTAGAATTTTGTCCTAAACTTTAAAACCTAACATTAAAAAGAAAATCATGATGATACAGAATAAAATTTTTTTCTTATAATTCCAAATGGGATAAGGAAAAGGTAGCAAAGAGGCTATTTTTATTTATTCTGGTCCCTTCCATGACTTGCTTTTCTTCCCAATCATGATTTGAAAATTGGTGAGAGAGGTGAGGCAGCTCCCACCATTTTCTAAAAGCACCTATTTATTTACTATTTGAGCAGTTTTAGGTTTCTGATGAAATTGAGAGGAAGGCAAGGGGTCTCCCATATTCTCCCTGCTGTCATCATTTTTCATCCTTTCCTTAGCTCACCCTTCAATCCCCAAGGTTAGACAGGTGAGAGGTTCATTTGAGAACAGCTTGGGGGAATTCAACCCCAAACAGTAACTGGGAATGAGATTAGGGGAGAGGCAAAGCGCTCGCCTTCCTGTGCCTGGGGTGGGGAGGGAGATTAAAAGAAAGCTATTGAATCTTTGATCTGAGCTGGAAGTTTGAATGGAATGAGCACACTGAGAAATCAATTCAGTCTGTTTTCTGCAGGAAGCACAAGGCATTTCGTGTCTAGCACACGCCAGACATTCTCATCCAGGAATGTATCGGTCTTCTTTTTTATTCCTACGCAAATATTTCAGGTGAACACTTCCAAGGCGTTAGAATGTCATATGACTAATCGACGTCAATGCTGCTTTCCAAGGAATCCTCTTTTACTTAATGTTTGATCCCCATTTCAGTCTCTTCTCCCCATCTGGCAGTTGTCACTTAGGCAGATGGCCACCAGCTGGAAGGGCAGCCTGTGTGTGTCCCCTCCGGATCCGCGGGGCTCTGTCGACCCGATGTGAAGTGTACTGCGTTGCTCCATTAGGTGGCCACAAGCTCAGATACTGCCTTCTCAACCTGTCACCACCTGAGGGCTCCCAGAGGGACCTCCTTTATGAATCTGGGATCTTATGTTGCAATTTTCTGATGTCATAATATCCCATATTGGCTTCATATAAGAGAATGTAGCTAATATACCTTCACAATCCAACTCTCCCAATTAAGAGGACACACATAAAAGCAGGAAGAGCTACTTTATTTACTTTTTTGTGTGATTCTATTTATATGAAATACCCCAGATATGTAAATCCATAGAGACAGAAAGTAGATTAGAGGTTGCCAAGGGCTGGGGGAAGGGAAAATGGGGAGTTACGGCTTGATGGGGATAGAGTTTCTGTTTGGGATGATGACAAATATAAATAGATGATGGGGATGGTTGCACGACATTGTGGGTGTATGAATGCCGTTGAATTGTACACCTAAAAAGGATTTGAAAGGTAAATTTTATGTCATGTATATTTTATTACAATTTTTTTAATGGGAAGAAAAGTGGCCTTTGTGCTCATAGTATATGGAACTCTCCCTCCACAGTGGCGATGGCCCTCAGGGAAGCCTGGTGGACAGTGCATAGGTGTGACGACCAGTGCTCAACACTTCACCCTGTCCCAAGCACCCCCTTGATGGGTATCTTTAAATGAAAAGATGGAGAGCAACAGAAGTCTTTAAAGAAATATATCCTGACTAAAGTCCAGACATAGTTTAAGGAATAGATTTATTCTACTCTAATAAATATGCCCATATTATTATGACCACTTCATGCCAAAATTATTTAAGAGTTTTCAGCAATTTAAAATAGTCTTAATGATCTATATGGGTGGTGTTTTTAATATTATGTATGTGCTGTGCCGCTGGGCTTCTGAAAGAAATTCCTGCTTTTTTCAAACACATCTTGCTACTATAGGTTCTTACTGCCCGGGTCACACATGAAGATTACTCCTGGTTAATTTCATCATTGCAGCTGCTCTTTGAGAAGCTCTTTGCTGTGTTGGTCTTATTCTTTGAGTCTCTGGGTCAGCCAGGAGGGATGCAGTTCTTCAGAAGAAACTCTGTTCTTTTTACAAACACCTGCCATTTTTCTTTTCCTTCCTATTTTAGATGCATGTTCATAAGGGAGTGGAAGAGAGGATGGAATAAAATTAAAATGCAGAGTTGTTAGCTAGTTGTTCAATATTTGTGTTTCTTTGTATGTACCTATACACATCTGCAACTGAGACCCACACAGAACTTTTGTGCTTATATTATTATAAATCCAGACCAAACAATGTCACTACTTTTTTCCATTTATTCTTACATAGTGAGCTTGTTATATCTCCAGATGCCCTCTGTTTTTTAATGGCTGCCTATTTTCTAGTTTATGGTTAGACCATACTTACTTAAATGCTCATTTAGTGTTAGACATTTAAGTTTCTGATTTCTTAGCATTTCAAAATAAAATAATTGGTAAATGTGTTTTTTGAGCATATGTTTGAAAATTTAGTTCCTAGAAGTGGAATATCTGGGTCCAAGGATGTGTACAATGGTAAGTCTAAAATTTTGATGCTGTGAAGTTTCTCAAGAAGGGCAAATCTCCCCACGACAAGCGAGAGTACTTGAGAATACTGTCTGATTGTTCTGTGTGAGGCCAGCCGGACTGTCCTTTGTTTATCTCTAACCTTGGCCCTGCCACAGCTTTGAAGCTCTGTCTCAGGGCAACCCTGGGATTTCTTCTTCTGCCTTGGCACTCTTAGATCGCAGCAATTCAGGGGCAACTCATAGCATGTGAGCTGTCTGGCAAACTTCCTTCTCTGTTGTCTGCACACATGGAGGCCAGGGTCTGATAAGAATACCTTCACAGGGGCTTCCCTGGTGGTGCAGTGGTTGAGAGTCCGCCTGCCGATGCAGGGGACACGGGTTCGTGCCCTGGTCCGGGAAGATCCCACATGCCGCAGAGCAGCTGAGCCTGTGGGCCATGGCCGCTGAGCCTGTGCGTCTGGAGCCTGTGCTCCATAATGGGAGAGGCCACAGCAGTGAGAGGCCTGCGTACCATAAAAAAAAAAGGGGGGGGAACCCCTTCACAAATGGTAGAATGCTCATTATAAAGCAAATCCAGTTTTTCACTATTTTTGGTCACGGCTGATGAGGCTGATTTAAGATGTACATTGACCTCTCTTTGCCAATTTCTCTGCCAATAGGACCAGGATGAATATTTCATAGTGACATGTGTCTCTACTTCCTGGCACATCGCACAATGTAATTTTAGATGTATTCAAGTTAGTATTTGAGTGAGGCCTGTCACACAAATTGTATGTTCCATGACTGAAGGACGTCTGGTCTCATTTCGCATCCTATCCCCAGCAGCCAACACAATGGCTGACATTCAATCACTGCCAGTTTAATAAGTGAATGAATGGATCAATAGCTCCCTGCCTTGTAAGAACTGGATAAAGTGAATGTGTTTGAAAGCACTATATAGAGAAGACTCTAAAATACATATGACTGCCCTCACCCAAGGAAGTGGTCCTCAATGTTTGGTGGCCTTGTCTCAGTTTAACTCACAGAACTTGGTAACAGTGCCTTACCTCCTAGAGATTCTGATTCCAGAACAGGTGAGACCTTACAGGAGGTTTTGAAATCTCCTGTTTTAAGGTCTCCCAGCCTGAGACCTCTGTTCTTGCTCCATTACTGTGTGTTGTATTTGCTGTGTCAGTTTCTATGCACAGTTCCGAAATTTTCTGAGATGAAATGAAGACATGCAAGATGAGGGTAATTAAACCAACTTACTGATGAAGAAATTATGGTTTAGGAAGGTAAGAAGCTTGCCTATAGAAATCAGAACCAGGAAATGTATCCAAGTCTTACAGATTCTGAGGCCCCTACTCTTCTGACTGCCATAGACTGTTACACCCTTTTTATTGCTTAGAAGTAACTGATTAACAAATCAAACATATTTCAGAAATCCTTAAATGTTAGTCATCTGATTATTGGGTTAAAGTATAAAATAGAGCTTTTTGACAAGTGAGTTAATTTATAAAGTCACTACACAAATATTTATTGCCTGTTGCTACCAGGTCTTAGAGACATTCCCTACCTGCTTAATATTACACAGCTACAAGTGTTTTTCTTCCAGTTTTTCTTTAAAAAATAGCTTTCTTGGGCTTCCCTGGTGGCGCAGTGGTTGAGAATCTGCCTGCTAATGCAGGGGACACGGGTTCGAGCCCTGGTCTGGGAGGATCCCACATGCCACGGAGCAACTGGGCCCGTGAGCCACAGCTACTGAGCCTGCGCGTCTGGAGCCTGTGCTCCGCAACGAGAGGCCGCGATAGTGAGAGGCCCGCGCACCGCGATGAAGAGTGGCCCCCGCTTGCCACAACTAGAGAAAGCCCTCGCACAGAAACGAAGACCCAACACAGCAAAAATAAATAAATAAATAATTAAAAACTCCTACCCCCAACATCTTCAAAAAAAAAAATTTGTTTAAAAAAAAAAAAGCTTTCTTTTGTCCCAATGTTCCACATTTTTGTTCTGTTTTTGGATGTATTCTGTGCTTCAAAGATTTTCACTATAAAGTTCACTTATTGTTCATAAAGCATTTATTGATCATCACATCATGCTGGGGATTCAAATATGAACAAAAATGGTTTGTTTTTCATGACGTCCTGCTTTTCAGTCACTGAGTATGTTTTCTTGGTCAAAAAAAAGTTTCCGTTAACCAGAACAAGAAAATATAGAAGCATAGGTAGATGTGGACAGGTGGATAAAGCAAGGGAAATTGATGACATTGGTTTTAGAAAAGAAGTTCTCATGGGATTCCAGATGGCTATTTCCATCAGTCACTGGATGCAGAGGGTTTGAGACTAGGAAAGAGATCTCAACTAGAGATGAAGGTTTAAGAGTCACCTGCATTTAGAGGAGTGTAGATGAGAGTCCTCCAAGGAGCCCATGTGGCAAGAAGAGGAGAACCAAGAACAGAGCTCTAGGGGATCAGTGACCTGTCAAGTTCAAGCAGAAGACAGAGGACTGGGGATAAATGGTCAGAAGGAAAAGACCCGAAACTCTATAGAGTGCTTTCCCAGAAGTTACAGAGGAAAGGGTTCCAAGAAATCAGATGTTGAAATACGAACAGAAGTCAGGATGGAGACAGGGTGGGCACAGGCTCTTCTCTCTGGACTCTTGACTGTGAGAGCACTTAGTGTGATGGGTGATACGTGGATGGTGACAACCTGCAAGCTTGTGTTGGGTGAGGTGATGCATGAGCTGAGTCCAGAGCCCATAGATATATGGCTCATTCTGAAAAATGCTCATTTATTATTTGTATTGTTATATGTTCTTGTTTCAGAAGCAAAGCCCACAGAAAGCAATAATTTTGGATTTCTCCTTCCAGACCTTGTAATGGTGATATTAGCTGTGAAACTGGAAGTTTTCCAGATGTTCAAAAAGCATATTTTCTAGCCTGCTTCTATTTGTGGTACATCTGCCTAAACATTTGATGTGATCTTCTCATGTCTTAATGTGAAAGTGAATTGTTCAAACAAGATGTTATTTAACATATATACCAATTTCAACCACAATGGAGATGGTATATTTTTAATTTTTTTAATTTATTATTTTTTAAACATTTATTTATTTATTTAGCTGTGCCTGGTCTTAGTCACAGCATGTGAGATCTAGCTCCCTGACCAGGGATTGAACCTGGACCCCCTGGGTTGGGAGCATGGAGTCTTAACCACTGGACCACCAGAGAAGTCCCTGGAGATGGTATCTCAAGCATAAAAATCAACTTGATGGAACAACCTTGTTTACCAACTTTTTAGAGGCAATTCCCATGGAAATCAGGAGGCTATTTTTACATTTCTTATGTGTGGAAGGGAGCATGTCTTCTGCATCGTACTGTCAGTGACAATCAAGTTGCAGACATTTGTATACAATGTTTAGAGAACTTAAGACGATTTGGGGTAGTGACTTTCCAGTGACCCAAAGCTTAAGCTCTGTGACTTTCAGGCTTACATAGTCAGCATATATAGAAGTTGGAATGGACATCATATTTGTCATTTGTATGCATGTATACTTTATAATTTAAGTGAGGTATTGAACGTGTATTTGATATTAAACATAAAAGTGGCTAATATGGATAATAAAGAATAAATGACATTCTCATACTCCGGTAGAATAAAACTGTCTAGATATTTTTGAATCTGTCTTGGTAAAGAAGTGACAATCTACCTAACATAGATTGACTTTTAGATTCTTGGATATTAAAAAATGTAGGAAATAATTATTGTATCATTTACTAAAGAGAAACTCTTCCTTTGATAACTATTGTTTGATTAGTTGCATTAGGTTAAAGTGTAGATGCCACCAAGATGTCAAGCCCAAGTCCTACATGGCTGTCATCTACATACGTTCTGCCTTGGGGACCTGAACATCTAGTTCTCCATTCCATTCATGGTTAATAAGCTTTGATTGATGTTTAGTTAAATATGGCGACATTTTTACTTAATTTGTGCTTTCACAAAACTTTGAACTGTTGTCAATTGAAGAATTTTTCCAAGATTCTTTTTTTTTTTACTGTATTTGGGAACCCATTAATGTTTTTAAATATATCTATTTTGCTTAGATTGTAATTTTCATATCTGGCTGATAGTTTTATCAGTAAGTATTTGATATGCAGATTTATTTATTATTGCCATCTGTTTCTGTGAAAGCAATTTAGAAAATGCTAGGCAGTTGCTTGAATGATGTTCAGGCCAGCATGGGAGGTAATTTTGGAAATCAGAACCCCACAAAGACAAATATTCTATCACATGAGACAAAGATCATACACAAATTAGCTTACTTAGCACTGCATTGTGATCCCACCACAAGTGTACCATCTGTATATGAGTTCTGAGGATATGTATATCAAGATTAACTTAATGAACATTTTCTTCTGTTAGTAAATTATCTTTAACATATCTAGAATATTACCATATTAAGAATATAGCTCAGAAAAATTTATTTAGAAATGTTAATGTCTTTATCCCTTCTAGATTACTTTCTTTTTTATAGTATTTTTAATTGAATTATAGTTGATGTACCATATTATATGTTACAGGTATACAATATAGCAATTCATAATTTTTAAAGGTTATACTCCATTTATAGTTATTTTCTTTTTTAGATTATTTTTTATAGATAATTTTCTAGATAATTTTCTTTTTTTATAGTATTTTAAATTGAATTATAGTTGATGTACAGTATTATATACATTACAAGTATACAATATAGTAATTCACAATTTTTAAAGGTTGTACTCCATTTATATTATTATAAAATATTGGCTGTATTCCCTGTGTTTTACAATATATCTTTGTATCTTATTTTATACCTAATAGTTTGTACCTCTTACTCCCCTACCCCTATATTGACCCTCCGTCTTTCCATCTCCCTACTGGTAACCACTAGTTTGTTCTCTATCTGTTAGTCTGCTTTTTTGTTATATTCACTAGTTTGTTGTATTTTTTAGATTCCACATATAAGTGATATTATACAATATTTGTCTTTCTGACTTATTTTACTTAGCATAATTCCTTGCAAGTCCATCCATGTTGCTGCAAATGGCAAAATTTTCATTCTTTTTTATGGCTGAGTAGTATTCCATTATACACACACACACACACACACACACACACACACACACACACACATATATATATATCACCTTCTTTATCCATTCATCTATCAGTGGACACTTAATTTGCTTCCTCCATACTTGGCAATTGTAAATAATGCTGTTATGATCATTGGAGTCCATGTCAAGAAACTAAAAAAGAACTACCATATGACCCAGCAAGTCCATTCCTGGGTGTATATCTGAAAAAAACAAAAACACTAATTCAAAAGATACATGCCCCCTGTAGATTATTTTAACACTCTTAGGCTACATGTACAAAATTTCAACAAAATTCTGTATAACCAAACATTTCAATGGGTTCAATTCCCAAGAGTTCAAGTGTGGTGGGAACTAGTGTCTTCTTAATCAGAGCTGGTCAATTGGACAGAGCAAACTGGAAGCAAGGAACCTTGCAATCCAGTCCCATTTTGCCTCATTCGGCTATTCCCAGTCTCTGCCTCTGACTTTATTTGGTCTAGAATATTCTTAGAAGGGTATGACAAAATTCAATCTTTCTACCTAAATCCTTTCCAGTTCAATTTTAATCACCCCTCAGCTCCCCATGACATTTCTATGTGCTTTGGTAACATTAAATGTCTCCTTTAGAGGGTTCATTTTTTTTTAAACTGGTCTTAGAGTTAATTGTTTAAAAGTCTGTCTTACTTATTTTAAATTACTTGAATGCAAACTCGAAGTCATCATGATACCTTCTTTGCCATTTTTCAAAATTGTTTGTTTTTGTCCAATGAAAAAATTAGCAGCTATTGCTTATAATACAAAGCTTTAAAAAGCAAAAATTAAAAATCAATGCTCAAACCACTCTTCAAATCTCTCCCACTTCCTTTTTCCATTTAGCAATATATCATGGACTTCCTTCCAAGTCAGCATATATAAATCTGACTTATTATTTTTAATGTTCAAGCTTTTTATCTATTTCCCTGATGATGAATATCAGATTTTTCCCAGATTTGTTGCAGTTGTTGCTGTTTTTCTACTATATAAAAAGCTGCAATAAATATCCTTATACATATATCTTTCCCTGTATTTTTCTCTGGAAGCTAGCTTTCAAAAGGGCAACCACCAAGTCAAAGGCTGTATGTATTTTTAATTTAAAAACATATTTCCAGATTTTTTTAAAAAAAAGATATCATCATTCACTTATCCACCAGATATATGTGAGAGAGTCATTTCCCTTCCTCCTTGCCAGACTGGGTGTTATTTCTTATCTAAGTTTTGAGCATCCTGTATTTAGAACAGAGTTGTGCATAGTGTGTGCTCAAATCTTGTTGACTAGGTCACTTTATAGGATTTTGAAGGTACATTTTCCTGTTAGACTTTTAATGGATACTAACTTTTCTTTATTCATATATAGAGTCATAGATTTTGTTTATAATATAAATTCATAACCATGAACTTGCATCAAATTTAGATCAAATTATGTTAGTATTTATTTGTCCATTTGAATATGAACATCTTTGTTTTTGTTTCTCACCCCTATCTCATTAATATCTCTTATGGCTGCTTTTAATAACATAATTACTAATAACAGTGGTTAGTACTGATAGGGCATTTTTGCATTGTTAGTCCACTTTTATTGACAAAATGAAATGATGGAAGGGTTAAGTCTGCTCCTGATGATTCTGGATTCTTAAAAGTGGGTAATTTTTGGCTTTTTCTCCTACATGCCATCGCATGGTCATCACGTCCCCAACACTGCAGTCTGTTATTCCTTTGCGAGTCTCCTTGCTAGAAGAAAAAAAAAGTGCAAGGTCCGTTCATCATTACTTTTGAATGATCCAATCATTTATGATATATATATATATATATATATATATATATATATATATATATATGCCAGAGATATTCATCAAAATAGTTAAATATTTAACAAGTATGTGTCTGGCATTATATGTCATAAAACATTTTTCTAAAATTGATCCTTACAATAACCCTATGATATTGGTATGGTGGTATCTTATTTAAATTTTACTGAGAGAGAGAGTGAAGTTCCTGAAGAGGGTTTAAATGGTTTCTTTATGGACCTAGAGCCAGTAAATATGAGAACTAAGATTTACAGCACGATTTCTTGATTCTAAGTCAAATGGTCTCTGACACTGGTTCTCACAATCCTAAGTGCACACGAGATCCTTCAAAGCTTTCAGTGTAAACAAGACTTAATTAAACAAGCAATTTGTGTATCTACTGACCACTGTTTGCAATATCTAGTGAAATCGTTTATTGCAATTTCAGTTAAATTTGTCTTTGAATGTAATGGAAAATGAATTATAAATTTTTTCTTAGAAAAAATTAAAAACCTTTTAAATGGAAGTTCATAGAATAATAAAAGAAATCATTAATGAACAATTTCTAACTTTTTAAGATTGATCAAATTTTAGTCTGGAAACATCAGTTGAAGATCAGCCTTGGGGAACCTGATGCTCAGTGGAATAAGCTGGACACAGAAGGACAAATACCGCATTGTACCACTTCTATGAAGATTCTGAAGCAGCTGAGCTCTGTAGAGGCAGAGGGTGGATTGGTGTTTGCCAGGGGCTGAGAGGAGGGGGAAGCAGGTATGAGTCAAAGGCTGGAAAGTGGTAGTTCTGCAAGATGAGTCTTAGGCACCATGCTGTATAGTAGAACCCTATTGTTGACAATATTTTGCACTTAACATTTTGCTATGAAGGTAGATCTTAACTGTTCCCATCACCATAGTCATAAAATTAAAAGGGCAGGAAGAAACTTTCAGAGGTGATAGACATGTTTGACATAGGTAGATTGTGGTGATGATTTCATGAATGCAGACTTGTCTCCAAACTTAAGTTGGACACACTAAATTTGTACAGCTTTTTATAGGTCAATCATATCTCAATAAAATAGTTTAAACAAAAGAAGGAAAAGAATTATAGAAAATGTTTCTGACTTAAAAAAAAATCTTACCTGTGTGTGCATGCACACATGTGCATATTTGCAGTTATATTCCTATTCCCTACTAATTTCTTGGTAGCGTTTGATCATAATAATAAATTCTATATTTTTAGAGAGGTGCACATCTGGATTGAAATATCACCACAGTTTAACATGTTTGTAGTGTAAAAGGCACACAACATATATATTGTTGTGTTTCCTAAATTTCCTTGAGAGTAACCATAGTGTTGAGATGCATTTTTCCATATATTATCAATTTTTTGTGTGTGAGGCGGTTGATGGACTCCCTATTCTTCTTGGGAATAGATCTTGAATACAGGAGAGATTGTGGAATCTTGAGATTTCTTTGTTAAAACTCTGTGTGCTGTTTCCTTGAACCCATTTAATGATATTTTTGAGTAAAGGGTATTCTTAAAGAAAGGGAAACATCTATCATTCTATTATTTACCGCAGTTCTATTATATCTATCCCAATAATACTTCTCCATGTACGATTTTACAGACACTTAACTATTTTTTCTATTTGAACAACAATGATAACAGCAAATCCTAAGTCTTTTTTGTGTTGCTCTGAGTATTTTTTTCTAGTCTGTAGTTTGGCTTTGGTTTTGAATAAGCATCCACTCCCGTTTTTGCTGTTGATACTAACACCAATGTATTAAAGGGTAAGACACCATATGTTAATTTCAGAATACAAGTTCCATTTCGTTCATTTGAAATTCCAGTATTTACAAAGCAGTTTATTTACATCTAACTTGCAGTAATGTTTATGCTTTCCATTTTTTAATTTTGACTTATTTTCAAAGAATTTTGTTACCTTACATTTCTGATGTTTTTTATTTTGTTAAAAAGATTTATTTTTATTCTCATTGAAAAGAAAAAGTAGAAAAGATGGGCAGCAGAAATTTTTGTGTTTAAGCAAAGCTGAAGAAACATGGCACTGATTTTTCTTTTTTGTTTTAACATACCAAAGGATCAAGAATTGCTATTTAAACCTAATAAAGGGTGACTGAAAAGACCATGTAATGGGCAGAATTAAAAACCAAGGTACAACTAAATAAGCACTAAGAAAAGAGGCATAAAATATGTCTCATAAGGAAGTCAAACTAAAATTATGAAATAGGCATTCTGGACACTTGGTCTACATGATGCAAAATATCTAAATAAGTCAATTAGAAAATTATGGATTTCTGATTGCTATGTAGACTTGAAATCACACTTAAAACTGGCTTTTTCAAGCATATTCAATTATGATGATAGATGCATCATTTTCAAGGTAATCCTTGAGGTTGAATGCTGCGAGCCTATCAATTAATGGCCACTCATTAGTGTAACTGTTTCTTTTACAGTCATATTTGACTTTTACTGACTTACATTTCAGGTCTAGGAGGGAGTCAAATCCAGGTAATGCTGTCAAGTGGATTTTTCTACGGGAAAAAATGAAATTGATCCAACTTATATTTTGATATTGGATTATATATAGAAAATAGAGTAATAAGAATGGTCCTCCATACCCTTAAAGTTGCTCATCAGAAAGGTTACTAATCTTTCCAGATTAATACAATCCATAAAAAATGTTTACAATAAAAAAATTTTTGAGCAGTAATTTCCTTTAAACATCATTATGATTGCAACAATCTCTGTATCTCTCTATTCCTACTTTAATCCTTCAATTAGACATAAGCTTCTCAAGGACAGGTGGATGCCTGGTTTCTGCTTTGCTTCTCAAACACTCCTGAAGACAGGAAAGCTTGATGGATATGGGTAGAGGCCAAACCAATATGTTCCTGGTGTTCTGTGAAGCCAGTTCCATTATATAAGAAAACGGGAACCAAATGTTCAGTATCTCTGAAAACTAGCTTGGTAGGTAGATAAGCCTCTGAGGCATGTCAAATTGGTTATGGACATATTGGATTGGTAATGGACATATTTCAAATCTAACCAATGTTTCCCTGTTTCATTACCTTCCTATGAATATCAACGTCCTTATGATTTATAAAACTATGATGATGCTGATGAAAACAAAAGTTGGAAATCACAGAAGGAATAAAAATAAGCAGTTACGCTTGATGCTCTCTGAGGAAAGTCTTTCTAAAAGATATGATGTTGCTTGATCCTTAAGCTAGTCAAATGGAATAAATAAGATTTTTTTGGCAAAGATGATACAACTGAAGCATAAATTTTGTTATGATTAACAAAAACCACGTCCACGTTGCATCTCTAAGAAATCTTAAAGAAGACAGGTGTTGACTCCATCAGAAGTATTGGGATTTGATTGTTTTCTGAGTACCTAACGGTACTCAGGGGGGTCAGGTGGGGAGGGAGGAATCCTGATGCTAACATTATTTATCATTATTTAATCTCTGGGTAGTATGAGAATGTATAACAAAGGATTTAAGCATAAGACATTTACAGTGTTTTTTCAAAGCAAAACATTAATAGTGGAGTAAGAGAGTCAACATTAAAGGCTAAACTCTGAATATTATGTATTCTACAGAGTGTTGGTGGAAATAGTGATGTGGGATCTTCCTAAATTTTTAATTTCCTTGGAAATAAGTGTTAGGCAGAAATGGAGTGCAGTTCTAAATTGGTAAGCACAGATGCAATTCTAAACTGATACATATAGATGTTGAAAAGGAGAAACTATAAAAATTTCAGGTCAAATCACTCAGTAATTAGAAACTAACGTAAAAGCCATTCTGAATAAGTCATAACTTACAGTCCATGGTTTTATTAAGGCAAACCAGAGTAAATGTTCCTTTTTAACCTACCATTTCATGTTTCTAGAATTAGCGTGACCTATATTAGATTGCTTTTTCTATTTTTGGAAATTGATTTTTACCTTTTCACATGATGTTATTCAGTTCGTATTGGACACTGGCTTTCATAGTAAAAGTGCTGATCTCAAGATTTTATTTTTTGAAAGCATATGAGTGATCACTTGTTCCTCAATCCTACCTAGTCATTGTGTGGATTTTGCACACAGTTGTTTTAATTTTTCATACTTTCCAGAAAGATAGTAAAATAGTTCTTACATGAAAATCTTTTACTTTGCACATTTGAAACAGAGCATCCATTAGCTGAGCCAGAATAAACTCCTAGAGCCAGAACCCACAGTAGAACTTAGAGAGGAAAATCTCTTAAGTCCAGTTAATACAGTAACACAGGAAGCTTGAAATGCTTAAAGAAATGAAAGAATCCTGTAAAATGGCACTCCACTAGTCAGTTGTCATCCAGCCTTACTGAATTGTTACCATAAGTCACAAAAATAGGTATCAGTTTGTGTCAACTCTGTTCCATCGCATGACCCTCACAGAAGAATTCCAAGGTTTCCATAGAGCTTAGATTACAAGAGATTCCATTTTCTATTTTTAGGTAAATATTTCTGATAATTTGCTTAAAAAGGAAGAGCTATGTATATCTTAGGTGTTTGGTGTGTTGATACATACACAGGGTGATCATGGTACCAAAAATGAAGAGTTTCATAAGTATTGTTTCTCTCTGATGCATGATACATTGCTTGCTTACTTACTGGTTAAAGACTTGACACTAATGGGCAAATGTCAATGGGTACCTTTTGATAAAGAGGATAGCTACTCTTTTATTAACATGTGGCTATTGAATCTTACTGAGACAACCCACAATTTGGTTTTTTTACCCAATTCAATCTAACCAGTATTACGTGATATGCCAGTTTCTATGCAAGATAAGGCAGCGTATGCAAAAATGAAAACCCTTCAGGAGTTTGGAATCCAGTTGACGAGATGGAAAATGTTTACAATTTACTATCACACAGAGCATATTAAGTGTTAAAATAGAGATACAAATATGTATACATACGGTGTTATGAAGCAGAAAGATGAAAAGTCTTATTTGGGAGAGTAGATTCTAAAAGCCATCACTCGAGCAATGGCATGTGAACTGGATCTGACTGGTGGAGATGGGAGAAAGGGCAGTGCAGGTGAGGGACAGTGCGGGGTAGAATCCTGGAAAGCAGAGTGCTTGAGGGGGAAGGGTGGGGAGACTCCAGTCTTCAGGGAAGGGTCCGAGGTAGTGTAGTAAGAGATGCAGTTGAAGAGCAAACTCTTGGTCCTCAGAGACCCAAGCTCGAGATTTTTGACTCTGTTCTAAATTTAGGTGATAATTGTCAAGGATTTTGAGCAAGAGAATGACATCGAGAGTCAATTAGTCTCATTTCAATACAAAGGATGAGGAGGAGGTGAATGGGATCAGAGCCTTAGTCGTTTGATAAGCAAGTGCTGAGCACCAATTTATGCTGCAGGCTAAACAGCATCAGTGATGCCAGGAAATCGTATCAGTTACCTAGGGCTGCCAGAACAAAGTACACACTGGGTGGCTCAAAACAACAAATGTATTTTCTCACAGTTCTGAAATGTCAGCCAGAGGCTTGTTCCCTCCAAAACCTCCAGGAGAGGATCCTTCCTTGCTTCTTCCAGCTGCTGGGAGCACCAAGCATTCCTTGGCTTACAGCATCCAGCTCCAATCTCTGCCTCTGTGTTCACATGGCTGTCTCTCCTCTTACAAGAGCTGCAATCATGTGGGATTAGAGCTCACTCTAATGGCCTCGTCTGAACTGGATCACATCTGCAATGACCTGTTTGCAGATAAGGTCACATTCACAAGTATGAGATTAGAACTTCAACCTACCACTCTGGGGGACACAATTCAACCCATCACAAGAATGGATAGTGGAACCTGATGGGAAAGGCAGTACCAAGATAGAATTAATCTATGACGTAGAGATGGAGGAGAGAGTAGGAAGGCAATGCCTCCAGATTGGGAGGGGAAGAAAATACAAAAGCTGGAGAGTCAGGCAGTTGGGAGGGGTAGAAAAGGAAAACTGGGTGATCTCAACTATATGAGTTCAATATCGGTGAACTTCCAGTTGCATCTGTGAGCTGACCTCTGACTTCCGTCATTTAACAATGGTCGGGGGATTTCCCCAGAAATTTGACTTGTAGCTGGTGGGGGGCTACACATATTCGTGAGAACAGCCTGACTGTCTCTACCACACCCTTTTGATGTGTTTATCTTACTATAGTATGGATAGTGATGATTAAAAGTTATCAGACAGAAATCGTCCTAAAGGGCAGACATTATTAGTGAGCAGGAAAACACACACACACACACACACACACACACGTCATGGAGATATTTATCAGTACAGAGGCATCTCTACTCTGTCTTACGCATTCTGACAAGCACTTGGCATGAAAGGATAATTCTGAGATGAATGCGATGGTAACTTGGCAGTGTTCACCTAACTGCTAGGCAGATCAGAAAAAGTGGTCTCTTTGTAGTGGAAGTGGGGAGCAGGAAGACGATGAGGTGAGTGGGGGAAATGTGGTGAGTGGGGACAGGGGACAGAAGATGCAAGAGGGGTTGGAGGTTTAAAATATGGCTAAAAATAGCTCCAGGCATGAGACTGCATAAAGCTATCACCCTGCTGGATTCCTATATCTTACCCTCATGTAAACGCAGTGGGCTCTATGAAATCTTTCGTGAATACTATTCATTTCACCGGTGAAAAATTATTTCTGGCATAATTTATACAAATAAGCCTGTGTAATTTAGATAGTTGTATTTAAAGCATTTGCTGTAGCTATGACATACATTACAGATTACTGATTAATATATTTCAAATGTTAACAAAGAAACCCAAATAGATCAAAATTAACTTCTATGCATGGGGACACACAACACTATTTATACTGAAGTATTTGAAAGTAATGACCAAAAAGACAATATACATCCTTTTGAAAATAATCTCACAATCGGGTGTGTGGCTCTTCAATTAAAGGAAGAGGTCAAGACTACGGAAGGAGAGAGCCTGAGGCGCTGAGTATGAGAGAAGGGAGCCGAAGACACATGCTGTAGAATTTTACCTTCAGAGAAAAGTTGTAGGAAGAGAAGCCAGGCAAGGAGCCTGGGAAAAGACGATTAGAGCAGATGGAAAAACTGGGAGTAAAAGAGTGGGTGTTGGGAATGACACGCATCACAGAGGGGAGGGAGATACTCATGACCTTCAAGAGAGAATTTGCTTCTATAGATGAGAGAGTCCCAAGTCTGAAGAGCTTATGTGAGTGGGTGGCAGTGAATAGTGGGAAGATATGTGGAGGACAGGATTTGCAGGGGAGGGGAAAGTTTTTATCTGTCACATCTGCCCTTTCTGAAGGGTGGGCTTTTGTTAATGTGAGCTGGAGTGGTGTGATGATATGGGCTCAGAATAAAAAGGAGCATGGTTTTTGAGGGGGAGGCTGAGATTGAGGCCAGGTTAGGAAGCGTGTTGGACATTATTCAGTTTCCAGGAGATGGTTGACTGTGATGTTCACTATAATGAAAAATATATGTTTATGTTATTCTTTCATTTTTTTTTGAATTTTATTTTATTTATTTTTTTATACAGCAGGTTCTTATTAGTTATCTGTTTTATACATGTCATTCCCAATCTCCCAATTCAGCCCCCCCACACCAATTTCTCCACTTGGTGTCCATCTGTTTGTTCTCTACATCTGTGTCTCTATTTCTGCCCTGCAAACCGGTTACCGGTTTATCTGTACTATTTTTCTAGGTTCCACATATATGCATTAATGCACGATATTTGTTTTTCTCTTTCTGACTTACTTCCCTCTGTATGACAATCTCTAGATCCATCCACATCTCTACAAATGACCAAATTTCATTTCTTTTTATGGCTGAGTAATATTCCATTGTATATATGTACCACATCTTCTTTATCCATTCGTCTGTCAATGGGCATTTAGGTTGCTTCCGTGACCTGGCTATTGTAAATAGTGCTGCAATGAACATTGGAGTGCATGTGTCTTTCTGAATTATGGTTTTCTCTGGGTATATGCCCAGTAGTGGGATTGCTGCATCATATGGTAGTTCTATTTTTAGTTTTCTAAGGAACCTCCATACTGTTCTCCATAGGTGCTGTATCAATTTACATTCCCACCAACAGTGCAAGAGGGTTCCCTTTTCTCCACACCCTCTCCAGCATTTATATTTGTAGATTTTTTTGATGATGGTCATTCTGACTGGTGTGAGGTGATACCACATAGTAGTTTATATTTGCATTTCTCTAATAATTAGTGATGTTGAGCAGCTTTTCATGTGCTTTTTGGCCATCTGTATGTCTTCTTTGGAGAAATGTCTATTTAGGTCTTCTGCCCATTTTTAAATTGGGTTGTTTGTTTCTTTAATATTGAGCTGCATGAGTTGTTTATATATTTTGGAGATTAATCCTTTGTCCGCTGTTTCATTTGCAAATATTTTCTCCCATTCTGAGGGTTGTCTTTTCGTCTTGTTTATGGTTTCCTTTGCTGTGCAAAAGCTTTGAAGTTTCATTAGGTCCCATTTGTTTCTTTTTGTTTTTATTTCCATTTCTCTAGGAGGTGGGTCAAAAAGGATCTTGCTGTGATTTATGTCATAGAGTGTTCTGCCTATGTTTTCCTCTAAGAGTTTTATAGTGTCCGGTCTTACATTTAGGTTTCTAATCCATTTTGAATTTATTTTTGTGTTTGGTGTTAGGGAGTGTTCTAATTTCATTCTTTTACATGTAGCTGTACAGTTTTCCCAGCACCATTTATTGAAGAGACTGTCTTTTCTCCATTGTATATCCTTGTCTCCTTTGTCATAGATTAGTTGACCATAGGTGCATGGGTTTATCTCTGGTCTTTCTATCCTGTTTCATTGATCTATATTTCTGTTTTTGTGTCAGTAATATATTATCTTGATTACTGTAGCTTTGTAATATAGTCTGAAGTCAGGGAGTCTGATTCCTCTAGCTCCATGTTTTTCCCTCAAGACTGCTTTTGCTATTAGTGTCTCCATACAAATTTTAAGATATTTTGGTATAGTTCTGTAAAAAATGTTATTGGTAATTTGATAGGGATCGCATTGAATCTGTAGATTGCTTTGGGTAGTATAGTCATTTTCACAATATTGGTTCTTCCAGTCCAAGAACATGGCATATCTCTCCATCTGTTGGTATCATCTATAATTTCTTTCATCAGCGTCTTATAGTTTTCTGCATACAGGTCTTTTTTCTCCCTAGGTAGGTTTATTCCTAGATATTTCATTCTTTTTTTTTTTTTTTTTTTTTTTTTTTTTTTTTTTTTTTTTTTTTTTTTTATCATCATTCCTTTTATTAATAAAAGCATGAAAACTAAGTGAATTTTTCTTTTTTTTTTTTTCCTTTTTTTTTTTTAAATTTTATTTTATTTTATTTTTTTGCTTTATAACAAATTTAATCAGTTATACATATACATATGTTTCCATATCCCCTCCCTTTTGCGTCTCCCTCCCACCCTCCCTATCCCACCCCTCCAGGCGGTCACAAAGTACCAAGCTGATCTCCCTGTGCTATGCGGCGGCTTCCCACTAGCTATTTACCTCACGTTTGGTAGTGTATATATGTCCATGCCGCTCTTTCACTTTGTCACAGCTTACCCTTCCCCCTCCCCATATCCTCAAGTCCATTCTCTAGTAGGTCTGTGTCTTTATTCCTGTCTTACCCCTATGTTCTTCATGACATTTTTTTTTCTTAAATTCCATATATATGTGTTAGCATACAGTATTTGTCTTTCTCTTTCTGACTTACTTCACTCTGTATGACAGACTCTAGGTCTATCCACCTCATTACAAATAGCTCAATTTCATTTCTTTTTATGGCTGAGTAATATTCCATTGTATATATGTGCCACATCTTCTTTATCCATTCATCCGATGATGGACACTTAGGTTGTTTCCATCTCCGGGCTATTGTAAATAGGGCTGCTATGAACATTTTGGTACATGTCTCTTTTTGAATTATGGTTTTCTCAGGGTATATGCCCAGTAGTGGGATTGCTGGGTCATATGGTAGTTCTATTTGTAGTTTTTTAAGGAACCTCCATACCGTTCTCCATAGCGGCTGTACCAATTCACATTCCCACCAGCAGTGCAAGAGTGTTCCCTTTTTTCCACACCCTCTCCAGCATTTATTGTTTCTAGATTTTTTGATGATGGCCATTCTGACTGGTGTGAGATGATATCTCATTGTAGTTTTGATTTGCATTTCTCTAATGAGTAAAGATGTTGAGCATCCTTTCATGTGTTTGTTGGCAGTCTGTATATCTTCTGTGGAGAAATGTCTATTTAGGTCTTCTGCCCATTTTTGGATTGGGTTGTTTGTTTTTTTGTTATTGAGCTGCATGAGCTGCTTATAAATTTTGGAGATTAATCCTTTGTCAGTTGCTTCATTTGCAAATATTTTCTCCCATTCTGAGGGTTGTCTTTTGGTCTTGTTTATGGTTTCCTTTGCTGTGCAAAAGCTTTTAAGTTTCATTAGGTCCCATGTGTTTATTTTTGTCTTTATTTCCATTTCTCTAGGAGGTGGGTCAAAAAGGATCTTGCTGTGATTTATGTCATAGAGTGTTCTGCCTATGTTTTCCTCTAAGAGTTTGATAGTGTCTGGCCTTACATTTAGGTCTTTAATCCATTTTGAGCTTATTTTTGTGTATGGTGTTAGGGAATGATCTAATCTCATACTTTTACATGTCCCTATCCAGTTTTCCCAGCACCACTTATTGAAGAGACTGTCCTTTCTCCACTGTACATTCCTGCCTCCTTTATCAAAGATAAGGTGACCATATGTCCGTGGGTTTAACTCTGGGCTTTCTATCCTGTTCCATTGATCTATCTTTCTGTTTTTGTGCCAGTACCATACTGTCTTGATTACTGTAGCTTTGTAGTATAGTCTGAAGTCAGGGAGCCTGATTCCTCCAGCTCCATTTTTCGTTCTCAAGATTGCTTTGGCTATTCGGGGTCTTTTGTGTTTCCATACAAATTGTGAAATTTTTTGTTCTAGTTCTGTGAAAAATGCCAGTGGTAGTTTGATAGGGATTGCATTGAATCTGTAGATTGCTTTGGGTAGTAGAGTCATTTTCACAATGTTGATTCTTCCAATCCAAGAACATGGTACATCTCTCCATCTATTTGTATCATCTTTAATTTCTTTCATCAGTGTCTTATAATTTTCTGCATACAGGTCTTTTGTCTCCTTAGGTAGGTTTATTCCTAGATATTTTATTCTTTTTGTTGCAATGGTAAATGGGAGTGTTTCCTTGATTTCTCTTTCAGATTTTTCATCATCAGTATATAGGAATGCCAGAGATTTCTGTGCATTAATTTTGTATCCTGCAACTTTACCAAATTCATTGATTAACTCTAGTAGTTTTCTGGTAGCATCTTTAGGATTCTCTATGTATAGTATCATGTCATCTGCAAACAGTGACAGCTTTACTTCTTCTTTTCCAATTTGGATTCCTTTTATTTCCTTTTCTTCTCTGATTGCTGTGGCTAAAACTTCCAAAACTAGGTTGAATAAGAGTGGTGAAAGTGGGCAACCTTGTCTAGTTCCTGATCTTAGTGGAAATGGTTTCAGTTTTTCACCATTGAGGACGATGCTGGCTGTGGGTTTGTCATATATGGCCTTTATTATGTTGAGGAAAGTTCCCTCTATGCCTACTTTCTGCAGGGTTTTTATCATAAATGGGTGTTGAATTTTGTCGAAAGCTTTCTCTGCATCTATTGAGATGATCATATGGTTTTTCTCCTTCAGTTTGTTAATATGGTGTATCACGTTGATTGATTTGCGTATATTGAAGAATCCTTGCATTCCTGGAATAAACCCCACTTGATCATGGTGTATGATCCTTTTAATGTGCTGTTGGATTCTGTTTGCTAGGATTTTGTTGAGGATTTTTGCATCTATGTTCATCAGTGATATTGGCCTGTAGTTTTCTTTCTTTGTGACATCCTTGCCTGGTTTTGGTATCAAGGTGATGGTGGCCTCGTAGAATGAGTTTGGGAGTGTTCCTCCCTCTGCTATATTTTGGAAGAGTTTCAGAAGGACAGGTGTTAGCTCTTCTCTAAATGCTTGATAGAATTCGCCTGTGAAGCCATCTGGTCCTGGGCTTTTGTTTGTTGGAAGATTTTTTATCACAGTTTCAATTTCAGTGCTTGTGATTGGTCTGTTCATATTTTCTATTTCTTCCTGATTCAGTCTTGGCAGGTTGTGCATTTCTAAGAATTTGTCCATTTCTTCCAGGTTGTCCATTTTATTGGCATAGAGTTGCTTATAGTAATCTCTCATGATCTTTTTTATTTCTGTAGTGTCAGTTGTTACTTCTCCTTTTTCATTTCTAATTCTATTGATTTGAGTCTTCTCCCTTTTTTTCTTGATGAGTCTGGCTAATGGTTTATCAATTTTGTTTATCTTCTCAAAGAACCAGCTTTTAGTTTTATTGATCTTTGCTATCGTTTCCTTCATTTCTTTTTCATTTATTTCTGATCTGATTTTTATGATTTCTTTCCTTCTGCTAACTTTGGGATGTTTTTGTTCTTCTTTCTCTAATTGCTTTAGGCGCAAGGTTAGGTTGTTTAATCGAGATGTTTCCTGTTTCTTAAGGTGGGATTGTATTGCTATAAACTTCCCTCTTAGAACTGCTTTTGCTGCATCCCATAGGTTTTGGGTCGTCGTGTCTCCATTGTCATTTGTTTCTAGGTATTTTTTAATTTCCTCTTTGATTTCTTCAGTGATCACTTCGTTATTAAGTAGTGTATTGTTTAGCCTCCATGTGTTTGTATTTTTTACAGCTCTTTTCCTGTAATTGATATCTAGTCTCATAGCATTGTGGTCGGAAAAGATACTTGATACAATTTCAATTTTCTTAAATTTACCAAGGCTTGATTTGTGACCCAAGATATGATCTATCCTGGAGAATGTTCCATGAGCACTTGAGAAAAATGTGTATTCTGTTGTTTTTGGATGGAATGTCCTATAAATATCAATTAAGTCCATCTTGTTTAATGTATCATTTAAAGCTTGTGTTTCCTTATTTATTTTCATTTTGGATGATCTGTCCATTGGTGAAAGTGGGGTGTTAAAGTCCCCTACTATGAGTGTGTTACTGTCGATTTCTCCTTTTATGGCTGTTAGTATTTGCCTTATGTATTGAGGTGCTCCTATGTTGGGTGCATAAATATTTACAATTGTTATATCTTCTTCTTGGATCGATCCCTTGATCATTATGTAGTGTCCTTCTTTGTCTCTTCTAGTAGTCCTTATTTTAAAGTCTATTTTGTCTGATATGAGAATTGCTACTCCAGCTTTCTTTTGGTTTCCATTTGCATGGAATATCTTTTTCCATCCCCTTACTTTCAGTCTGTATGTGTCTCTTGGTCTGAAGTGGGTCTCTTGTAGACAGCATATAGATGGGTCTTGTTTTTGTATCCATTCAGCCAATCTGTGTCTTTTGGTGGGAGCATTTAGTCCATTTACATTTAAGGTAATTATCGATATGTATGTTCCTATTCCCATTTTCTTAATTGTTTTGGGTTCATTATTGTAGGTCTTTTACTTCTGTTGTGTTTCTTGCCTAGAGAAGTTCCTTTAGCATTTGTTGTAAAGCTGGTTTGGTGGTGCTGAACTCTCTCAGCTTTTGCTTGTCTGTAAACGTTTTAATTTCTCCATCAAATCTGAATGAGATCCTTGCTGGGTAGAGTAATCTTGGTTGCAGGTTTTTCTCCTTCATCACTTTAAGTATGTCCTGCCACTCCCTTCTGGCTTGTAGAGTTTCTGCTGAGAGATCAGCTGTTATCCTGATGGGGATTCCCTTGTGTGTTATTTGTTGTTTTTGCCTTGCTGCTTTTAATATGATTTCTTTGTGTTTAATTTTTGACAGTTTGATTAATATGTGTCTTGGCGTATTTCTCCTTGGATTTATTCTGTATGGGACTCTCTGTGCCTCCTGGACTTGATTAACTATTTCCTTTCCCATATTAGGGAAGTTTTCAACTATAATTTCTTCAAATATTTTCTCAGTCCCTTTCTTTTTCTCTTCTTCTTCTGGAACCCCTATAATTCGAATGTTGGTGCGTTTAATGTTGTCCCAGAGGTCTCTGAGACTGTCCTCTGTTCTTTTCATTCTTTTTTCTTTATTTTGCTCTGCAGCAGTTATTTCCACTATTTTATCTTCCACCTCACTTATCCGTTCTTCTGCCTCAGTTATTCTGCTATTGATCCCATCTAGAGTATTTTTTATTTCATGTATTGTGTTTTTAATCGATGCTTGATTCATCTTTAGTTCTTCTAGGTCCTTGTTAACTGTTTCTTGCATTTTGTCTATTCTATTTCCAAGATTTTGGATCTGGGAAATAGAATCTTGGATCATCTTTACCATCATTATTCTGAATTCTTTTTCAGGTAGAGTGCCTATTACCTCTTCATTTGTTAGGTCTGGTGGGTTTTTATCTTGCTCCTTCTCCTGCTGTGTGTTTTTCTGTCTTCTCATTTTGCTTATGTTACTGTGTTTGGGGTCTCCTTTTTGCAGGCTGCAGGTTCGTAGTTCCTGTTGTTTTTGGTGTCTGTCCCCAGTGGCTAAGGTTGGTTTAGTGGGTTGTGTAGGCTTCCTGGTGGAGGGGACTAGTGCCTGTGTTCTGGTGGATGAGGCTGGATCTTGTCTTTCTGGTGGGCAGGTCCACGTCTGGTGGTGTGTTTTGGGGTGTCTGTGGACTTTTTATGATTTTAGGCCACCTCTCTGCTAATGGGTGGGGTTGTGTTCCTGTCTTGCTAGTTGTTTGGCTTAGGGTGTCCAGCACTGTAGCCTGCTGGTCGTTGAGTGAAGCTGGGTGCTGGTGTTGAGATGGAGATCTCTGGAAGATTTTCGCCGTTTGATATTATGTGGAGCTGGGAGGTCTCTTGTGGACCAGTGTCCTGAAGTTGGCTCTCCCACCTCAGAGGCACAGCACTGACTCCGGGCTCCTCAATTTGGGATGATGTGTTGTCTATTCATGTATTCCACAGATGCAGGGTACATCAAGTTGATTGTGGAGCTTTAATCCGCTGCTTCTGAGGCTGCTGGGAGAGGTTTCCCTTTCTCTTCTTTGTTCTCACAGCTCCTAGGTCTCAGCTTTGGATTTGGCCCCGCCTCTGCGTGTAGGTCGCCGGAGGGCGTCTGTTCTTCGCTCAGATAGGACAGGGTTAAAGGAGCAGCCTCTTCGGGGACTCTGGCCCACTCAGGCCAGGAGGGAGGGAGGGGCACGGAGTGCGGGGCGAGCCTGCAGCGGCAGAGGTCGGCGTGACGTTGCACCAGCCCGAGGTGCGCCGTGCGTTCTCCCAGGGAAGCCGCCCCTGGATCCCAGGACCCCGGCAGTGGCGGGCTGCACAGGCTCCCGGAAGGGCGGTGTGGGCAGTGACCTGCGCTCGCACACAGGCTTCTTGGCGGCGGCAGCAGCAGCCCCGGCGTCCCGCGCCTGTCACTGGGCTCCGCGCTTTCAGTCGCGACTCGCGCCCGTCCGTGGAGCCCCTTTAAGCAGCGCTCTTAATCCCCTCTCCTCGCGCACCAGGAAACCAAGAGGGAAGAAAAAGTCTCTTGCCTCTTCGGCAGCTCCAGAGTTTTCCCGGACTCCCTCCCGGCTAGCTGTGGCACATTAGCCCCCTTCAGGCTGAGTTCTCGCCACCAGCCCCAGTCCTCTCCCTGCGCTCTGACCGAAGCCCGAGCCTCAGCTTCCAGCACTGCGTGCCCCGGCGGGCGAGCAGACAAGCCTCTCGGGCTGGTGAGTGCCGCTCGGCACCGATCCTCTGTGCAGGAATCTCTCCGCTTTGCCCTACCCAGGTATGTGGGGAGTTTCTTGCCTTTTGGGAGGTCTGGGGTCTTCTGCCAGCGTTCAGTAGGTGTTCTGTAGGAGTTGTTCCACGTGTAGCTGTATTTCTGGTGTATCCGTGGGGAGGAAGGTGATCTCCGCGTCTTACTCTTCCGCCATCTTACCCGGAAGTCCTATTTCATTCTTTTTGTTGCAGTGGTAAATGGGAGTGTTTCCTTAATTTCTCTTTCAGATTTTTCATTATTAGTGTGTAGGAATGCAAGAGATATCTGTGCATTAATTTTGGATCCTGCAACTTTACCGAATTCATTGATTAGCTCTAGTAGTTTTCTGGCGGCATCTTTAGGATTCTCTATGTATAGTATCATGTCATCTGAAAACAGTGACAGTTTTACTTCTTCTTTTCCAATTTGTATTCCTTTTATTTCTTTTTCTTCTCTGATTCCCGTGGCTAGGACTTCCAAAACTATGTTGAATAATAGTGGTGAGAGTGGACATCCTTGTCTTGTTCCTGATCTTAGAGGAAATGTTTTCAGTTTTTCACCATTGAGAATGATGTTTTCTGTGGGTTTGTCATATATGGCCTTTATTATGTTGAGGTAGGTTCCCTCTATGCCCACTTTCTGGGGAGTCTTTATCATAAATGAGTGTTGAATTTTGTCAAAGGGTTTTTCTGTATCCACTGAGATGATCATATGGTTTTTATTCTTCAATTTGTTAATATGGTGTATCACATTGATTGATTTGCCTATATTGAAGAATCCTTGCATCCCTGGGAGAAATCCCACTTGATCATGGTGTATGATCCTTTTAATATGTTGTTGGATTCCGTTTGCTAGTATTTTGTTGAGGATTTTTTCATCTATATTCACCAGTGATATTGGTCTGTAAATTTCTTTTATTGTAGTATTTTTGCCTGGTTTTGGTATCAGGCTGATGGTGGCCTCATAGAATGAGTTTGGGAGTGTTCCTTTCTCTGTAATTTTTTGGAAGAGGTTGAGAAGGATGGGTGTTAGCTCTTCTCTAAATGTTTGATAGAATTCACCTGTGAAGCCATCTGGTCCTGCACTTTTGTTTGTTGGAAGGTTTTTAATCACAGTTTCAATTTCATTACTTGTGATTGTTCTGTTCATATTTTCTATTTCTTCCTGGTTCAGTCTTGGAAGGTTATACCTTTCTAAGAATTTGTCCATTTCTTCCAGGTTTTCCATTTCATTGGCATAGATTTGCTTGTAGTAGTCTCTTAGGATGCTTTGCATTTCTGCGGTGTCTGTTGTAACATCTCCTTTTTCATTTCTAATTTTATTGGTTTGAGTCCTCTCCCTCTTTTTCTTGATGAGTCTGGTTAATGGTTTATCAATTTTGTTTATCTTCTCAAAAAACCAGCTTTTAGTTTTATTGATCTTTCCTATTGTTTTCTTTGTTTCCATTTCATTTATTCTGCTCTGATCTTTATGATTTCTTTCCTTCTACTAACTTTGGGTTTTGTTTGTTCTTCTTTCTCTAGTTCCTTTAGGTGTAAGGTTAGATTGTTTATTTGAGATTTTTCTTGTTTCTTGAGGTAGGCTTGTATTGCTGTAAACTCCTCTCTTAGAACTGCTTTTGCTGCATCCCATAGGTTTTGGATTGTCGTGTTTTCATTGTTATTTGTCTCTAGGTATTTTTTTTATTTCTTCTTTGATTTCTTCATTGATCTCTTGGTTATTTAATTATGTATTGTTTAGCCTCCATGTATTTGTGTTTTTTACATTTTTTTCCCTGTAATTGGTTTCTAATCTCATAGTGTTGTTGTCAGAAAAGCTGCTTTATATGATTTCAATTTTCTTAAGTTTACTGAAGCTTGATTTGTGACCCAAGATATGATCTATCCTGGAGAATATTCCATGTGCACTTGAGAAGAAAGTGTAATCTGCTGTTTTTGGATGGAATGTCCTATAAATGTCAATTAAATCTATCTGGTCTATTGTGCCATTTAAAGCTTGTGTTTCCTTATTAATTTTTTGTTTGGATGATCTGTCCATTGGTGTAAGTGAGGTGTTAAACTCCCCCACTATTATTGTGTTACTGTAGATTTCCTCTTTTAGAGCTGTTAGCAGTTGCCTTATGTATTGAGGTGCTCCTATGTTGGGTGCATATATATTTATAATTGTTATAGCTTCTTCTTGGATTGATCCCTTGATCATCATGTAGTGTCCTTCCTTGTCTCTTGTAACATCCTTTATTTTAAAGTCTATTTTATCTGATATGAGTATTGCTACTCCAGCTTTCTTTTGATTTCCATTTGAATGGAATATCTTTTTCCATTCCCTCACTTTCAGTCTGTATGTGTCCCTAGGTCTGAAGTGGGTGTCTTGTAGACAGCATATATATGGGTCTTATTTTTGTATCCATTCAACAAGCCTGTGTCTTTTGGTTGGAGCTTTTAATCCATTCATGTTTAAGGTAATTATCAATATGTATGCTCCTATTACCATTTTCTTAATTGTTTTGGGTTTGGTTTTGTAGGTCCTTTTCTTCTCTTGTGTTTCCCACTTAGAGAATTTCCTTTAGCATTTGTTGTAGAGCTGGTTTCATGGTGTTGAATTCTCTTAGCTTTTGCTTGTCTGTAAAGGTTTTAATTTCTCCATCAAATCTGAATGAGACCCTTGCTGGGTAGAGTAATCTTGGTTGTAGGTTCTTCCCTTTCATCACTTTAAATATGTCTTGCCACTCCCTTCTGGCTTGTAGAGTCTCTGTTGGGAGATCAGCTGTTAACCTCATGAGAGTTCCCTTGTATGTTATTTGTCATTTTTCCCTTGTTGCTTTCTATAATTTTTCTTTGTCTTTAATTTTTGTCAGTTTGATTATTATGTGTCTTGGAGTGTTTCTCCTTGGGTTTATTCTGCCTGGGACTCTCTGCCCTTCCTGGACTTGGGTGGCTGTTTCCTTTCCTGTGTTAGGGAAGTTTTTGACTATAAACTCTTCA
Source organism: Mesoplodon mirus (assembly GCF_964341445.2). Classification (NCBI taxonomy): domain Eukaryota; kingdom Metazoa; phylum Chordata; class Mammalia; order Artiodactyla; family Ziphiidae; genus Mesoplodon; species Mesoplodon mirus. The sequence continues at coordinate 72,855,001 of NC_138993.1, read as the reverse complement.
AATATTTTCTCGGGTCCTTTCTCTCTCTCTTCTCCTTCAGGGACCTCTATAATGAGAATGTTTTTGTGTTTAATGTTGTCCCAGAGGTCTCTTAGGCTGTCTTCATTTCTTTTCATTCTTTTTTCTTTATTCTGTTCTGTTGCAGTGAATTCTACCATTCTCTCTTCCAGGTCACGTATCCATTCTTCTGCCTCAGTTGTTCTGCTATTGATTCCTTCTAGTCTATTTTTCATTTCAGTTATTTTATTGTTCATCTCTGCTTGTTTGTTCTTTAATTCTTCTAGGTGTTTGTTCTTTAATTCTTCTAGGTCTTTGTTAAACATTTCTTGCATCTTCTATCTTTGCCTCCATTCTCTTTCCGAGGTCCTGGATCATCTTCACTATCATTATTCTGAATTCTTTTTCTGGAATGTTGCCTATCTATGTCCACTTCATTGAGTTGTTTTTCTGGGGTTTTATCTTGTTCCTTCATCTGGTACATAGCCCTCTGCCTTTTCATCTTGTCTACCTTTCTGTGGATGTAGTTTTTGTTCCACAGGCTGCAGGATTATAGTTCTTCTTGCTTCTGCTGTCTGCCCTCTGGTGGATGAGGCTACCTAAGTGGTTTGTCTTTTCTTTCATTTTTATGATTCACACAATGCTTTAAAATATTTATTAATAAGTACTGATTGAATTAAATTTTCTCTTGAGAGATCTTGAGTTCCAGTTTCCACTGCCAATCTAGTTTTTAAAATTTTTGAATACATGGCAAACTGATTTAATATGCCAGTATGAAAGGTATGCAACAAGTGTTTGGAAAATATATTGTTTTCTTGAGAGTAGGGGTGTTGTGGATTATTTTGGAATGCCAAAGCCCAGTTCTTATAGATACTTATGATATAAAAAATATTTATCAGGCATCTAAAATGTGTGAAATGATGAGTGAGGTTGGTGGGTAAAATAATGCATGTAGGAGAGTGGCCAAGATGACAAAGTAAGAAGACCCTGAGCTCACCCCCTCCCATGTGTATATCAAAATGACAACTATTTACAGAGTGAATATCAATGGCAATGACCTGAAGTCTAGTGACAAGATATACAGCTGGATATATAAAGAGGGAGCCACAGTGAAACAGGTAGGATGTGCAGAGACATGGTATAGTTAAGACCCACACCCCGGGTAGCTGATCCACGAGTGGGAAGATAATCACAATTGCAGTGAGGGATCTGAGCCCCACATCTGACATCCCAGACTGGGGGTACCACACCAGGAATTTGAGCCCTGAGAATGTCTGGCTTTGAAGGCCAGTGGGGGTTGCATTTGGGAGAGGCAAAGGGCCGTGGGAATAGACTCTTAAAGGATTCATGCAAAATCTCACATGCTCTGAGACCCAGGGCAGAAGCAGTCATTTGAAAAGAGCCTGGGTCAGATCCACTTGCTGATCTTGGAGAGCTTCCCAGAGAGACAGGAGGCAGCTGGGACTCATTCTGTGGACACAGATGCTGGTGGCAGTCACTGGGGAGTTCCTTCTGCCACAAGGGCACTGCTACTGGCAAGTGCAGTTATGGAGCCCTCCCTCTAGCCTACCAGTGCCAGGTCCCTGCCCACCAGCTAGTTGGCACCAGCCCTGGGACCTTCCAGGCCAGCAGCCAGCCGCATCTACCAGCAGTCTGGAACCAGCAGCCTTGGGACCCAGTCCAGGGAACCCACAGGATCGGGGCCTGCCCACCAGCAGGTAGACACTAGCCCCAAGACCCCCTGGACTCTGCCCACCTGCAGGATTGTACCAGCCCTGGAACCCAGCCCCACCCACAACTGGCCAGCAGACTCTGAACTAGATAGAACCAGAAGGGTACACACAGCCCACATGGGAGGCACCCCTATAGCATAAACCTCTGGTGAAAAGAGAGGGCTGTGCTCCTGGGCCCCACAGGACATCTTCTACATAAAGCCACTTAACCAGCCTACCTAATACATACAAATAAAAACAGAATCAGGCAAAATGAGACCACAGAGGACTATGTTCCAAATAAAGGAATAAGATAAAACCTTAAGACTGAGCTAAATGGAGATAAGCAATCTACCCAATAAAGAGGTCAAGGTAATGATAAAGATGCTCAATGAACTTGGGAGAGGAATGGATAAGCACAAATTTAACAAAAGGTCAAAAGATATAAAGAACTAGTGAAACTTTTCAAGCTAGAGGGTGTGCTATAATATATTTAAAGTGATGAAAGGGAGAAACCTACCACCACAGACACTCTACCCAGCAAGATTTGAAGATGAGACGGAGTTTTACAGACAGGCAAAAGCTGAGAGTTCAGTTTACAAGAAGTATTAAAGGGACTTCTTTAAGTGGAAAAAGAAAAGTCCACGACTAGAAAAATGAAAATTACCAAAGGAAAAATTTCACTGGTAAAGGCAAATATACAATAAATGTTGTAGATCAACCATATATAAAGCTAGTAGGAAGGTTAAAAGAGAAAAATTTTATCCACAATATGTAGTTAAGGGATACACTAACCACAAGGATGTGAAGTGTCAAAAACATTAGCCATGGGGGAATAAAATTGTAGGATTGTTAAAATGCCTTAGAATTTAAGAGATCAGCAACTTAAAATAATTACCTATTTTGTATATATGTATACGTTGCTATATGTAAACCTCATGGTAAGCACAAGTCAAAAATCTGTAACAGGGGCTTCCCTGGTGGCGCAGTGGTTGAGAGTCCGCCTGCCGATGCAGGGGACATGGGTTCGTGCCCTGGTCTGGAAGGATCCCACATGCTGCGGAGTGGCTGCGCCCATGGGCCATGGCCGCTGGGCCTGCGCGTCTGGAACCTGTCCTCCGCAATGGGAGAGGCCACAGCAGTGAAAGGCCCACATACCACAAAAAAAAAAAAAAGAAGGATTAAAAAAAAATCTGCAACAGATACACTGAAATGCGAAGGGAATCCAAACATAACACTAACGATAGTCAAATCACAAGGGAAGAGAGCAAAGGAGCAACAAAGAACTACATAAACAATCCAAACAACAGAATGGCAGTAAGTACGTACTTATCAATTACTTTAACAGGACTAAATGCTCAAATAAGAAGACAGTAGCTGAATGAATACAAAAAACAAGTGCACATCAATAGATGGAAGAATATGTATATATATATATATATATATAAAAACATATACATATTTACACACACACATACATACAATGGAATATTTCTCAGCCATAAAAAATGAAATTTTGCCATTTGTGACAACATGGATGGTCCTAGAGAATATTATGCTTAGTGAAATAAGTCAAAGACATACCATTTGATTTCACTCAGATGTGGAATCTAAAAAACAAATGAACAGGGCGTCCCTGGTGGCGCAGTGGTTGAGAGTCCGCCTGCCGATGCAGGGGAAACGGGTTCGTGCCCCGGTCTGGGAAGATCCCACATGCCGCGGAGCGGCTGGGCCCGTGAGTCATGGCCGCTGGGCCTGTGCATCCGGAGCCTATGCTCCGCAACGGGAGAGGCCACAACAGTGAGAGGCCCACATACCGCAAAAAACAAAAAACAAACAAACAAACAAAAAAACAAATGAACAAACAACACAAACAGATTCATAGATACAGAGAACAAATAGGTGGTATCCAGAGGGGAGGGCAGTGGGGGGATGAGAGAAATAAGTGAGGGAGATTAAGAGGTACAAACTTTCAGTCACAAAATAAAGTCACAGGGATAACATGTTCAGCGTGGGGAATATAGTCGCTTATATTGTAATATCTTTGTATGGTAATGCTAAATAGGCTTATCCTGATCATTTTGTAACATTGAAATATCAGTCACTATGTAGGGTGCCTGCATATAAAATAGTGTTGTAGGTCAATTACACTTCAATCATGTTTTAAAAAATGGAAGCACTGGGAGGAAATGCATCAAAATGCTAATGGTGGTTATGCAGGGGGAGAGGGGGTTTGGATTACTGGTGATTATTATTTTTTACCTTATGCTTTTATATATTTCTGGCTGTATGCAGTGAATATGTCTTGCTTATAAAATTAGAAAGAAAACAATGTCATTAAAAATGAACAAAAACCCATTATGACATTTTACCCTAGATATGAGGTGCCACATTGTATTTTCTTCACAAGACTGTTGAGATCCATGATATTTCCTGATTTTTAGATACTACCCAAAGAAAAGAGACATATGCTATATATGATTATACTACATGCATAATACCATATGTGTATGTATATCTACATATTAGTATATGCTTTGTATGTGTATGCAATTCTAACATGACATTCCCTTTGCCTGATCTTACCATGTCACATGTTTGCTCCATTATGTAGATTCTATTTGTGAAACCTATTGTTGCTTGTACAAGTAAACTGATTTAATTGTAAATATTTTCTCTTACTTTGATTGCTGAAATCCATTTGTACTTAGTTTGCTCCAGGCTGAACAATTTATTACACAAGAGTTACAGAGCTATTATTTCCAAACAAATTCCCTGGAACTATTCTACTGACCATTTCAATGCTATTAAAGAACAAAACCCAACCTTATGGCTATTAATAATAGCAGTTTATATCTTCATAGGACCTGACAGTTTACTACTGGCCATTTCCTCAGAACGGTTTCTCATTTGACCTTTAAAATGTCTATGTTTGGGGCTGCCCTGGTGCCGCAGTGGTTGAGAATCTGCCTGCCAATGCAGGGGACACAGGTTCGAGCTCTGGTCTGGGAAGATCCCACATGCCGTGGAGCAGCTGGGCCCGTGAGCCACAGTTACTGAGCCTGCGCGTCTGGAGCCTATGCTCTGCAACAAGAGAGGCCGTGATAGTGAGAGGCCCGTGCACCGCAATGAAGAGTGGCCCCTGCTTGCCACAACTAGAGAAAGCCCTCACACAGAAACGAAGACTCAACACAGCCATAAATGAATTTTTAAAAATGTCTATGTTTAAAAAAATTGTCATGAAATAAACTAAAGGACTTTTGTTGACCTCATCTTAGCAACAGGGAGACGTGGTCCCCTCGAGATTCAGTGTCGTGATTAACGTCACCTGAGTCTGTGCTACTTATCCTACATACTTGGGAAGCCTGTGTGTCGCCTCCTGCCAAGATATGTGCCATCCTTTTCATGGGATATCTTTCTTCTTGTCTAAAAGTTAAGGCACTTTTCTTTGATATGTGATTGATATTATCATTGCTACAATTGTACTAGTTGTTACTTCAATGGTGCATCCACAGTGTAGTTGTTCACATCTTGATTTTAGTACTTTTTCATGGTGAATTCTCTTAGTTTCTTTCTTAGGTCTGCCATATCAAAGTTCCATAAACTCGGTGGCTTAGAACAACAGAAACATATTTCCTCACAATTCTGGAGGCTAGAAGTCTGAAATCAAGGTGTCGGCGAGGTCCTGTTCTCTCTGAAGTCTGTAGTGGAGGATCCTTCCTTGTCTCATCCCAGGGGTTACTATCAACTTTGGTGTCCCTCGGCTTGTAGATGCATCACTCCAATCTCATGACATACAACTATCTATGGGTTTAAGCATCTAGTGCCTGACCAACTGACGGTTGGTCAGTGGCATCACTTTTATGAATGCATCAATAATACATGGTAGTTGGAGAACATCAAAACAAATAGCCATCTGCGGTGGACTCCATTCACCGAGTTCTGGGAGTTAGTGATGCCGTATTGAAGGAGCATTACATGAACCTCTGTGGCATATGCCTGGTGATGGTAACTAATTTCATAGTTCACAAACCATAATGATTCAATTTTCTCAGAGGTGTATTTGTCTATGTCTGATATTTATCCCTTTCTACTGCATACTAATTTGGAAGTTATTTAATTGTTTACATGAGACAGAAAATGACAAAGATTATACAAGGAGGAGAATTCAAGAAATCCTTTTGCCCCCAGTTTTATTGAGAAATAATTAGCCTACATCACTGTATATTAAGGTGTACAGAAGGATAATTTGATTTATGTATATTAGGAGGTGATTACCACAATAGTTTCAGCTAACATTGATCATCTCATACAGATACAATAAAAAAAAAGAGAAAAGAAAGAAAATTCTCCTTGTGATGAGAAGTCTTAGGATGTACTCTCTTAACAATTCTCCTATATATCATTCGGCAGTGTTAACTGTATGTTACATCCCTAGCATTTATTTATCTTATGACTGGAAGTTTGCACCTTTTATAACCACCTTTGTCCAGTTCCCCCTTCCCACCATACCCTGCCTCTGGCAACCACAAGTCTGCTCTTCTTCTATGAGATTTTTTGCTTTTGCTTTAGATTCCACATATAAGTGAGATCATACAGTATTTGTCTTCCTCTATATGACTTATTTCACTTAGCATAATGCCTTCAATTTACATCCCTGTTGTGCACACATGGTAGGATTTCCTCATTTTTTATGGCTAAATATTATTCCATTATACATATATACCACAACTTCTTTATCCATCTTCTAAATAAATTTATAATGAAATGGGCTCTTTGAAAATCTGGTGCAGAGTTGCTTTTTAAAATAGACTTTTTGTCTGCATTTTTAATTGATCTATTCATTTATTCAGACAGGTGACAGGTAATTCTAAGAACCCCTTTACCGGGACCTGTGCTAGGCACTACACTGGATACAAAGGGGAATTTTTAAAAATCTTGCCATCAGGACTTTATAGTCTAATTGAGCAGATGAGTCATGCAGCCTGCCATTCACATAGCTCTTAGTGAGTGTCAATGTCCAGATGTTGAAATTAATCAAAAGTCTATAATTTAGTTGAGGGTACCTGGGCACCATAATAAAGACAGGGAACATGTCATGGCTATTCAGAGAAAGGGGAGAAACATAACTCTTGAAATATCTGCCTAAATTGGGAAATAGTGATTTGCCCTTCCCTCTCCCTCCCCCTCCTCCCTCCCTCTCCCTCCCCCTCCTCCCTCCCTCTCCCTCCCCCTCCTTCATCCCTCTCCCTTCTCCTCCTTCCTCCCTCTCCCTCCCCTTCTTCCCCTCCCTCTCCCCTTCCCCTTGCTCTTTTTCCCTGACTCTCCCTTTCCCACTACTTTATCTCTGTCTCTATCACAATCTCTGTTCCTTCCATTCTTCTTGAAATGTCCACTTCCCTTTGTTTAATTGATAACATTTTCTCCCTGTTTGCACTCTACCTATCTGTCCACTACTGCTTAGTTTCCTTTTCAGAGTCTCCTTTCTTTGACAACTGAGATTCCCAGAGTTTTGTCAAAGGTCCCCATTTCTTCTGATACCACGCATGCTTAAAAGGCTAAATAATGTGTGACCTCCTTTATATGACATTCTGGAAAAGGCAGATCTACAAGGACAGGAAACAGATCAGTGTTTACCAAGAGCTGAGGCTGTGGAGAGGGGTTAGTTCCAAAGAGATATGAGAGAACTTTCTGGGGTGATGGAACTCTTATATATCTTAATTGTGGTGATGGTTACACTACTGTGTACTTGTAAAAATTCTTACCGCTGTACACCTAGAGAGGATAAACTTTGCTCTTCTGTGCATTTTACCTGAACATACCTGACTTTCCCTTCAAATCCCTGCTTTCCTTTGAATGGCAAGACAAACAATTTTCTTCCCTTTTCCCACCACCCTCCTTAGCTGTGCATTTAGTAGCTTCTGACTGATATTAGAAAATTATTTTGAGATTATGGACCAAGGAATTATAATGACCCAAGCATATGCCATGTGTGTGGGGGGTTCTAACTTGTAACCCAAAATGAAAATAGCTGAAACAAGCCATGAAGAAGCACCTTTTAAATGTGTCTGACTGGAGTATTGAAGTATTTATCGCAGGATGAGAGGAGAATCTACAAAATTACATTTTATGCTATTTTGTGCTGTCTGGCATTTTAGAACCATTAAGACAATAAAAATTTAGCTGCCTTTTTTTCAGCCATAGAAAACGAGTGAGTTGCCATGCCAGGTTAATTCATAGCTAAAGGATTAAAACCATATTTCTGATGACTAGTGATGCTGAGAGAGAAAGGCTGTAGCTTACAGAAGGAATTCAGTGTTTATAAATAAAGCCCCAAACTGGTTCCTTTGCAGGAAACCAGTAAAAGAGATAGTCCTTCTCTGTTCTTTTGATGTGACCTGGGAATATGCTTGTAGACAGAGGGATTTTCAGATCTGAATTATAAGTGCTCGATTCCACACTACACACTTCGTGTTTCAAATAAGCCATGGAAATCTTTTTCTCCCTCCCGAGGAGACCTTTCTCACTTCTAAGAGGCATCACAGAGTAACTGAATGAGTTTTGGATTAGAATTCCAAAGACGCATGTTCCCATCCTAAGTCTGCCATGAAATTAGCTATGTGACACTGGGAAGGAGGTGGGGAGGGCATCCCTGCTTTAGCTTGGTTTTTGGTTTGGTTGGTCTGTAAACGAGCAGGAAGTTGGACTATATGACCTCCGAGAATGTCTCTTTAAATTGAAATACAGTTTTGCAAGGGGTTCTGTACTTGTTACACTGGGGATGTTCATTACCACAGCTTCCCTCCTTCAGTCCCGCACTCTACACATTTTTTTCCCACCCCAATGGCTTGTGTTTTTCCCTAATACATTCCTGGACACTGAATTTAGTGTTGTTTCCTGACCTTCCATGGCTTTTAAGATCTAGGCAGCTGCTGTGTGTTGCAATTAAATAAGTCAAATATATTAGCCAGCATGGAGGCTTTCCAAAGCTTGTATTTAGCTCTACCTAAAGAGTGTAATTCAGCATCTCAGTATACTAACTTTCAGAATTCACTAAGACTTCAAGATTTAGAACACATGATTTTAAAGGACAAAAATGCTTTCTAATTTAACATTAAACTGTGTATGTTTTTATATATTTCTTGAATCATGGTGTCATTTGGCTCTGGAAGCTTCAGCTGTCAGGATGCCTTTTAGGCAGGGGTGAGTCTATGGGGAATGAAGAACCAGAAAAGAAGCAGGGAACTCAAATCTAGAGCTCTGAAAATGTTACTTCATAAAATATTTGGCATTATAGGAAATATCAGATTTGAGGAAACATAAGGTTATTTATCTCCCATTCAGTTTCCGGGCAGACTGAATATTTTATGTAAGAGTGTGTTTGAGACCTGCATCAACAGTGGGTGTTATGTAGTAAGAATGCCCTGTTTTGTGCAATTCTGCTTCGGAAAGATGTGAGAATAGAGATGGCATCTTTTGCTGCTCCACTGAAGTCCACATAAAGTATTCCAGGTATTTTGTTTTTTCCCCCCAACTCTAAAGGTCCTCAGGGAGGAATTCTATACCCTCGCTAGTCTCAGATGATTTCTTTTTTGCCAGGAAGTTCGGGATAAATTGAATATCTCCCGGTTTTGTTGAATCCCACTTCTTGCTTTGTCTTGAGTGGGCGCACAGAGCTAAAGGGAAAGTTCACTGTTCTTTAAGTAGTGATCCCTCACATAATAAGGCAATCTTGGGAATATGAATACTTAGGAGGCAACTTGGGAAATTTGAGCTTAGAGGCAAAGCCATTAAGAGAAAAAGAAGCAATGGAGAAAAAATAGAAGACGGTTTCAGAATTAATGACTTCATTATCACTTAAAACCTTACAAAAGGAATATAACTTGTCAGAGTTTGTTGAAGGGGTACAGGCTTAGGATATTTACCCGCTAGGATGTTGGCAAGACACACAGGAAACATGAAATAGTTGGAAGATGATAAATAGAGAAAATTGGCTGGGTAGTATTTTGGAAGTAATAAAGTATTGGGAGGAAATGAAGAAAGTCAGAGAACTGTATACTTAAGAGCCATAAATGCAATGAGATGGTTGACACAGCTTAAAAAAGAAGAAATCCATGGCGGGGAAGGGTGAGGCCAGGAGTTCGGCAGGAGGACGTGTACATGGGCCGGCCTAACAAAATTCTTTCATGTCAAGTTGTGATATGTTTCTATCATCTTGAAAGGATTTGGATGTGGCTGTGATGACTGTCACATTCTCTTTATTAAAACCATAAAATGGAAACCACACAATGCAAAAGGCTCTGGAGTCATTATGTTTTGCATCATTACCTTCTCCATAATTAGAACTTCCCCCCTTCCATGTCTCTTAAGCCAATTATGTATGACACAGTAGGTGATGGCAAAGCAGCAGTGGGAGAACTGGCAGGACTACAAGGCTTTTCTTATCTTTGCTTTTTACTTTAGCCAACTCTTCATTTACAAGGTAGGTCTAAGTCTATGGTGCAACCCACTTGGGTGAACTCATGTTATATGAATAATCCTTTCCATGTATTTCCATTTATCCTTTCGTTCATTTAATAAGTCTAATTTGTTTCAGGCTCTCCTCTAGCCAGTGATAAATCTTACGTACACTTGTCTGATATTTTCAAATGATCAATTCTTTTCAAACTATCAATTCTTTTAAACATATGTTTCAAAGTCATAATAGGAAGCATCTTGAATCTCCATAAAATGACTTATTCACATATTAATCCATTGTTAATTCACTCATTTGGTAAATATTTACTGAATTTGCGTTAAATGCCAGGAACTGGTTGAGTGGTAGAAACCCAGCAAGGAGCAGAACAGAGAAGTTTCCAGCACTTGTGGTTGTGCTCACGTGTATGATTAAGGCTTTCACACAGGACAGGAATGAAATTGTTGATTTAGCACATGTGCATGAATGAGAGAGAGGTTGCAGTTGAATGGGTATGGTGACAACTTTGATTTTCTTTAGTCTGTACGCTTTGTAATTCAATGACTCATCTCAATAAACCCATGTCCAGGTAAACATTCACTATATTCTGTGAAACAGCTCAGAGTGGGATGTCGGCTTAAAAAAAAAAGCCAGATTAGGTCTACTGACCAGAAATGGGTCCATGTTTCTCAGGCTCCTTGTGGAAAGCACTTTAAATCACGTGGTCTCTTCTACATGTCTCTTTCCAAGCTATCATTGCCTCCCGTCATTTTGAGACATTCACTATTAGATACTTAATACTGTAATCTGTGTTAGGTAGAGCAACCTTCAATGTCCTCTGGACCAGAATTGGGAGAATACTGGGGCCATGAGGGCAAAACTGTCCAGAGCTTATTATCCAAACATCTTAGTGAGCTGTAGAGCATACTGAACGCCTGGCAAGATGACGGGTTTGATCATAAGATCTGTTTTTAAATCTTTCCTCTTGTTAACGGTCCACTCTTTGACAAGCCCCCAGTTTCTCTACTGGCAGTGGAAATATTTATATCTACTCTGCATGGTTCTTGTGAGAGATACATGGGAATGACCATGGGAAGCCACTAATCCAATATGTTCTCTTTCACCATCAAGCTATGATGACTTTACAAACACATCACAAAGGGATTTTTGCTTTCTTAAGGGGAAAAATGCATACCTTCATGCACAATGAGTCAAAACCTGTTTTTTTTTAGGGAGGGCACAGTGGGAGGAGCATAAGGTTAAATGTTTGCACTTAAATTTAATGGAAAGTATAATTTGTTAGAATGCAAATTCTCTGTGAGTAGGCGGGGCCATCTCCTACTGGACACGGTGGGAAGTCTTTTCTGACTTCCCCAGTCAAATAATATAGGGCTATGTAACGCCAAGGCTCAAAATGAATTATTAATTTGTGACATGTTCCTATGAAGAAAATTGCTTTTATCTTATTGTTTTGTTTTATCACCGAGTGTGTAAGATTAACCTCTAACCTGGGAGAGTTGATACTAGTTAACTGCTTCAGAGCATGTATTTGTGTTTGACTCGGTGTCTAAAGATACATAAATCACTTTCATTTCTGTCTTAAGGCAGAATGAAAAGGGCCACACAGAGAGGATTAAGGTGAAGGATGAAAAAAAAAAATCCTTCAACATCTTGGCTGTTCCTTCTCTCGCCAGCGAGATCTATTTCTCCTTAAACATTCAGAAGAAGATAGAAGTTGTCATCACCCCCTCTGTCCTGGGGAAATAACCTCACGTTAACCTCTAGGTGGGTTAGGAGAAAACGAAGAATACTTCCTTGAACCCCAAATACTGCTTCTGCACGGGTCTGCGCAGGCACCTTAAAACTTAATTAGCAAAAGGAACACTTTATTGGACCAACAATGCCAATGTCTCGGGCAATTTACAATAAACACATTCAGAGGCTTGTTCTCAGCTGACCACACTGTAAATCAGACAGAATATGCCTCCCATTTAAGAGCCCAGTAAAAAAGTTATATATTTTTAATGGGCAAAAAAGAATGCCAAGGAGAAATTTCCATATCCTGCAATGATGCTTTTTGGGTCAAAGTTCCAAATTAGATGTTTTTCCTTGCCTTGTTAAAGCAACTAAACAAATATGTATGTGTTAGTTACAAATGGGGTTTTATTAGCCTTTTGGGGGTATTCATGTCCCAATCCAGGACTTTGTGGTTAAAATACTCTTAAAGAAGTCTACTTTTTTTTTCTTTTTAATGTATGTGGGCTGCTTGTAAGATACTATACAGTTGTACATAACCAAAAAAATACCAGAATTACACCAGCACAGCGGGATATGAACAGTGCAGGAGATAATCATGCTTGGTTATAGATAATGCATTCAGTGCTTAAAATTGCAGTTTGCCATACATGTGTTATTTCATAGCAAATGGTTGCAAGAGCACAGGACATGGTCTGTTTTTCTTTTTTTTGAATATATTACAAGGGTACATATAAAAATCTGTTAATAGCAATGCACCGAAAAAGGAAAAAGATCTATAATTTAGGATAAGTGAATGTTTGTCAAATTGCCTTCATCTATATCAAGCTCAAAGCTATTTTTACATCTTCAGTAAGTAAAAATATTCTGTTCAATGGAATATGAAACTTGTGATATTAAGCTCATCCAGAATTTCCAGAAGAGAGACCCTCTTTCAAATTTAGTGCTAGTTTGAACAGGTGAACCGAGACTTCTGGGATAAATTTCATATCTGGTTACATTATTATTTCATTTTTAATTCCATGTTTCAGGAGAAAAGTCATTCATTCTGGTAAGAGAGTACAAGACAGCACCTGAATATAGAACTCATCATTTTCTACTTATTGTATGACTGCTCCCACCCGAAGGTTTAGATGTCCTGCCCACTGTAGAATTATAAGAATATTCATGAAACTCCTTAAACTTCAATGTGTTAAAATAGCATCTGAGTGAAAAGATGAGATTCAGGGAATACAAGCATGACTCTTTGGGCTCTCTACCTCTAACTGTGGAAAACATGGAGCTGTTTGTGTGCTGGCGGTGGACACACGAAACCAAGGACTTTGCCTCAGGGCCTAGAAAAGTGGTACTTTCAGCACTTTCCCTAATACCTGGAGGCGTTTTTGTTTGTCAGAACTAGAGGAGGTGGTGCTGACTGGTATCTAATGAGGAGTCAGGAATTCTGCTAAACATCCTACAAAGCACAGGACAGCCTCCCTGGACAAAGAATTACCAGTTGGTCTCAGTGATGATCCGTTGTATGTATCGACTTGGCCAGGCCACAGAACACAATCACTGAATCAAGCACTATTCTAGGTGCTGCTATGAAGGTATTTTGTCCATGTGGTTAACATCTACAACCAGTAATCATTTGACTTGGAAGCCAATTACCCTCCATCATGTGCGTGGGAGCCATCCAAGTGGCTGAAGTTCTTAGGAGCAAAAACAGGTTTCCCACAGTCGGAACCTAGTGGGATTACTGGGAGAAAATATGTATGTTTCCTAGTAATATATATATTATATATATACTATAACTGTATCTTACCTGTCTATATCTATCTACATATCTCCTATAGGTTTGCTTTCTCTGGAGGACCCTCTTACGGACAGAATGTGTCCCCCAGCCCCAGTTCCTGTGTTGAAGATTACATCCCAGTAAAACGGTATTTGGAGACAGGGCCTTTGGGAGATATTAATCAGGTCCTGAGGGTGGAGCCCTCACAAATAATATTAGTGCCTTGGGGCTTCCCTGGTGGTGCAGTGGTTGAGAGTCCGCCTGCCGATGCAGGGGACACGGGTTCGTGCCCCGGTCCGGGAAGATCCCACATGCCGTGGAGCAGCTGGGCCCGTGAGCCATGGCCGCTGAGCCTGCGCGTCCAGAGCCTGTGCTCCACAATGGGAGAGGACACAGCAGTGAGAGGCCTGCATACTGCAAAAAAAAAAAAAAAAAGATTAGTGCCTTACACAAAGAAACAATATAGAGGACCTCTCTCTGCTACGGGAGGACACAGCAAGAAGACGGCTGTCTGTAAATCTGGAAGCAGGCCCTCACCAGGAGCAAACCTGTCAGCACTTTGAGCTTGAACTTCAGCCTCTAGAACCGTGGGAGACAAATGTGGGTTGTTTCAGCCCGCAGTTTATGGTACTGGGCTAAAGCAGCTGGAGCGGAGACTGTCCCTGACAGATGCAGTCCTAAAAGCCAAGAGTGCCAGCCTTGAGAAACCTTGGTCTGGGGACAATAATGTACTTCAGTCTGTGAGAAAACTGTACTGAGCCTTGGTTAACCTTTGTGCTCCTGCAGCACGGCATGTGCCCTGGGGTCTCCAGAACCTTCCATGAGCTGCACAGACTGTCTTCCCCCTCCTTGTTGCAGCTCTTTTCTATGCTCTGCTGGAAGATGCAGCAACATCCCAGGATCTGGCTGTCCATGGTTGAAGCCCAGTGCCTCAGTGGGGGCAGAAATGTCCCTCTTCCCCACAAATGTCCCTCCTCCCCTCTTCAAAAGAAGAGAGCGTGTTCTCTTCTTTAGAAAGGATAACTTAGCAGAATGCACTCAAATATCCTCCCCCTTTTCTTCCTTTAATATTATGGCTCCTGCTCTCCAAGCCCCTGTGCCACTTGTTTAAATTGTCTGTTAAGGCACAGACAAATGTCGCTTCCAGATTTTGCCCTATGCCTTATTCCAGAGTTAAGGTGATAGAACTCCTTGTCCTTAAAGTCTGGCCTTTAGCACCCTGGACCAATTTTGTAAAGAATAACCCACACTGTTCACACGCACACACTTTACACCATTTGAAAGTACAGCGATGTGCTCTTTGCCATGAACTTTGATGGTCTGGGCTAATACATAAAAAGCTTAGAAACTAGTGGGATGGTTTTGAAGCCTTTGGGATTTTCCTCGAGCAGTGATTAAAAAGAGGACCCGACCGGGCTCCGATGAGCGCGAATCAATGCTGCTTTGTTTACCGACTCTCCTAAGTTCTCCCATTGTGGAGTCCGGAATCTGAGAGCAGGAAGGACGCGGATAAGAGGATCAAACGTGTGTGCTGTTTCTTTCAGGGCGATCCCTGTTCCCCTGTCTTTCTGCCAGAGGCGCAGGTCTGACAGCTGCCTGTCGAGGGGCACTCCGAGCCCTCGGAGCATCAAAGGCCGACTGTCAAAGGGCCCTCTTGCGGGGTTAAAGGCGGCTGGCCTCGTTGAGCAAGGCGGCCCACTTGCAAACAGAAATGCAGTCCCCCTCCGGCTACCTCCAGCTGCCAAAGCCAGTAGCTAGCCGGGCGCTGGCCAGCGGAGGGTGTGGCCTGGGCCCGGGATGCTGCTGGAACCTGCCCGGGCTGCCGACCGGCGAAATCCCAGCTGCTGGAGCGGAGGCTGCGCGCCGCCAGGGTGGTCCAGGGCCAGGGAGCATGTTGGGCCCGTCCTACGTGCGCCGCTGGCTTGCCTTCCACAAGACACCTCATCCTCCCTGAAAAGCTTTTTTTTTTTTTTAAATGTTTTTCCCCTTCCCTGGGTGTCATCCAATTATCACTCCCACGTGCTTCTTGCAGCTGTGTTTTATGGATGACAAACATTCTTGCTTTATTCTTCTGGGAGAGCTACACCCATGAAAACCAGCCGATCGTTTATCATGGGGTTTGACTACAAAATCTGCAACCAAGACCCAGAGTGACTCAGGAGCTAACAGGCCAGAGCTCTGGGGCTTGTTCTGTTGGTGTGAGCGCAGCCACGGCATCTGGGGGACAGTCTTCTGTGAAACGACAAAAATATTGAGTTTTTATTTTTTAACGCTGTTTAAAAGTAAAGACTTCATGAAAGTAACCGATAGGTGAAAGTTATTCGCCGTCCTTGGAGCTTGTGAACCGCAGAGGGGCAAAGGGCCAGTGCTCCAGTGCTGGGGTCACCACTGTCCACTGTGCTCAGGGCTGAGGGGTTTTCTGGGATGTGAGACTTTCAGTGCTAAAAACAGGACAGTCTTGGGTTAACCAGGACAACTGCTGAGCCTGCCTAGAACCATGTCCCTCCCTAGACGTAGGGGAAGCCTCCAGCCCAGTTTGGATTAGATTAAAGACAGTTTCTCAACAAGGTAGCTTTACGTAAACAGATTTTGCAGCGCCCCTCCATGACATCCTTGGGCTATCACTAATAATTATTATAACCTCAATCACTTGAACAGTCACAGCTGGCTAAGTTCAGAATCTCTGCATCACAGAGCTGAATCTTTGTACAGGGCTTAGAAAAATTTAGTGGAGGAAAACAGCATCCTTTGAGCTCTGGGAGAGAGAGGGGGGAAAAAATCACTTGCTGGAGATGTTAAGCCTGTGTTTATTGCTGGTGTTTGCATTTGGTTCCCATTTCTCGCATCCTGTAGAAAAAACACAAGAGGCCAGCACAGAGTGACAAGTGCAGTCGAAGGAGGGAAGTGGCCAGAACACACTGTTTTGATTTTGAAAGATAAATCAGCAACATGCCTGGGAAAGGACCAGGGGGTCAGCGGGAGGGTAATCTAGTTAAAGGTGGAATAATATTAGCCTGACTGCCCAGCTATGCATCCTTTTTGGAAATACAACATGATACAGCTGTTGCAAGGTCCAAGTTGGAGATTAATCAAGGCAAAACTCACAATAGCGGGTGTGCACTGCTCTGCAGTTTGCAAACTACTCCCACCTACTTTACCCTCATTGGTCCTCCTAAAATATCCTGAGAAGTGGGAAGTGCAAAGATAGTAACCTGGTTCTTAGAAATGGGACCTCCAGCTGGGCAAGGGTAAGTGACCTTGTTAAGATCACACAGTCACAGAACTGAATCTTTGGTCTTCCAGGCTGCACTAAGCAAGGAGTCTGTCTGATTCTTTAAAGGTTGTCAGGGTGAACACAGAACCATGGAAACGTCATAGGATTAGAACCTTCTTCACATAGTGCTTTATTTTCCCAAGTTAAGGTGTAAGAATAAGAAAAGGGACACTTGCACACAGGAGAGAGAACCACAGCTAGGAATCGCAGGCTAGATCTGCCACACCTAGGTTGGTGAACTGAGCAATTATTCAACCTTTTTTAAACATCAATTTCCTTGCTTGAAAAAGACCCATAATGATGGCTTCTGGAAATTCTGTTGTGAGGATTAAACAAGATAATGTGGGTAAAATGCCAACTTCAGCACACAAAAAAATGCTCAACTATTACTATTCCTACTATGATTCCTAATGATACTATCACAGATATAAGTGTGGACAAGTTAGTTGTGAATGTTGACCATGGTAACATGAGAAACCCTGATCTCTTGCTGTCCACACAGCTTCCCAAGTGCTCACCCACGAATGGGCAACCTTCCCATCCAGCCTGAGCTGTCGCCTCTAAGAAGAAAGAACCCAACTTTCCCGTGTGGCCTCGAACTTACCCGATAAGGAAACATCAGACTTTGAAGGCAAAAAGTCAGCCAGGCAAGGCCAACAGATGAAAGTGACAGGTAACAATGACACGATTGCCCCTGAAAGTCACTGTGATATTCCAATGAGCCCTGTAATGAAAATGGTTCTGTCAGATGAGACGTGAAATTCAAAGTTAGCCACAGGATAGAATTATATTTGGAGTCACTCATCAGCTATGAAAAATATTACCTGTCTACTTTATTCTATGTTGAATCCGAACGTGGGTGGCAATAACCTTATGTAGGTGCCTTCCTGAAGGATCTATTTTAGATGAATTAGCACGAAAGATCTCTTTGTTTGCTTTTAATTTTATTCAGACCTGACACCACTCTAATGGACAATCAGGATTACCTTTAAAAAGGTAGTCGCGGAATATATTTATTTACTTTAGCTATCTTGTTTCCTTCAAAGGCATGTAGAATTCTACTAACAGAAAGTGACTCTGAAGCTTAACTGGCTGGTCTAGTTCATTCAGGAAAAATGGTTGGCTCTGCTATTATGGATAATTCTCCAAATTTCTAAAGGGCTTTTTAATTTGTAAGGTGCATTTTGTTAGCAAATCTCAAGTCTGTTGTGTAGCATTTTGTGTTAGGAAAGTTATTTACATAATGCACACTTATTGAGAATATCCTACCCAATAAAAAATAAAATCCAATGTTAATTCAACAGGAGGGGGGAAATTTGTTCACAATATATATGCATATCAAGTCATCACATTGTGTACACTTTAAATATCTTACAGTTTTACTCGTCAATTATAACTCAGAGCTGGAAAGAATAAATTAAAAAGATATCCAGATGCAAGAAATTAATAACATCTGAAATGTAGATGCTATAAACTCATATTTTCACCCTTTACCTTTACCTTGTTCCTCTTTTTATTCCTTCCATAAAATGCTTTATCCTCCTGGCCAGATGACTTCACTCTTCTCGAAAACTTAGTCACGACCTTCAAAACGACTGCTCTCATGAGGGCTTTATCCCTTGTACCCTTGGTTTTTATTTCTTTTTCTTTTTAAAAAAATTTTGGGCCTCACCACATGGCATGTGGGATCTTAGTTCCCCAACCAGGGACCGAATCTATACCCCCTGCAGTGGAAGAGCAGAGTTTTAACTGCTGGACCGCCAGGGAAGTCCCTGATTTCTTTTGCTTTTAAACAAATTGGATTTTCTACCCTGACTCTTTAAAATCGCAACTTCTCCTTACTTTCTTTGACACGTTGTTTGCCCACTGACCTGCAGGCTCTCACGATCCGATATATCTTGGACTCTCTGTGTGCTGGGGCCCTTGAAAGGCAGGCACTGGAATGAGGTCTGGTTAGAATCCAGGCTTCTTGCTATTGGTGACCTTTTGTAAGTGAATTGATCTCCTCTGCGGGTAGATGGGTTGTATCAAGGGCCCATTCATCCCACCCTCTGTCCACACCTTTGGAAAGGTCACCTTGCCATGTCCTCCCACTCCGACTCTGGGCCTGGCCAGGTGGCTTTCTTTGCCAGCAGGGACTTGAAGGAGCCCCTGCACCTTCCTACCTGCAATCTAGTCCTCTGCCATTGCCACGAGGAGGACACACTTGACGTAGCCTGCCGAAGGATGGCTTGTGTAGACCCCATCTGAGTTGCTCCAGATCTAACTGAGGCTCTCCTAGAACAGCTGTCAGCTAGCCCACCACCAAACCCAGGGGACAAACTTATCTGCATCCGGCCATATACACCTGAGCAGGTGCAGCCAAGGTGTGCGGGGCTCAGGCCAGATCAGCGTAAACTTGCCTACTCCTAGCATGTGGTTATTGTCATAGGACAGTGAGATTTTGTGGGTGTTTGTATGCAGCGTCCTTGCACTCATAGATAACAGAGTCACTAGGGTTCCTCATCTCTAAATAGGTAAAATATCTGCAACTATCTAAAAAGTTATTGTGAAGGTTAAATGACATAATGCACGCAAAGCGCTTTGCCTTGCACCTGCAACAGAGCACATGCTGTTACTGCCATTTTGACACCAGGGGCTGGTGGGACAGTTTCCATCCTCCACTTTGTTCTTCTTTTCGACAGGCTCCTTTCTTTGAACTGATATTTACTTTCATTAGCAAGCAGATCATTTTGTTAAGCACACCATATTTTATTCATGCCTTAACCCCAATTATTTATTTTTCTCCATCTTATTTTCCTTCATAGATTCTTGATTTTCTCCAGTCTGTTCACTTTCCTATACTATTTTAGAAGTTTTTAATTATAACATCTTGCATGTCAGATTTAACATCCTTTCAACTGGGGCTTGTAGAATTTGAGGCCTGCTCATCTATTTCTCCCTTCTAATTTCTTGGGATTAGATCACAAATTATAAACCTAAAATAATCTCTGCTGATGGTACCTGAACCCTCTTTTGCTAATGGCAGATGAAGCTCTGATGGTCAGGCCATTGGCAATTTTAAGCCCCAGGACCAGAGCTCAGATGCAGAAATACATTTACAAAACCACTGCTACACAGAGAATCAGCTCTTAGGAAGTCCACATATTTTCTTTCCACACATGGAAATACAGTGATCTCAGCACAGTATCTGTTGATAAAGAACTGTCTAGATAAGGTATGTGATTCAACACTTTTACTCTTCTGCTGTGTCCTGACAACTCCCTGGAGTCATCAGCTGCATGTGGGTGGGAGGCGAGGGGTTAGGATGTGAAGGAGGAACTGAGTGGAGTGCCTTAAGTAGACGCCCTAATGGGATGGGCAGATACAGGGGCTGGCAAAGCAGCAAGTAAAGGGAAAGGCACTCTTTCTGGTGCTTCTCAGTAGAGGGCTATTCTTTAATGGTGTCTGTGGCATAAATTAGTTAAACCCCACATGGAAATGTATTTTCATCATGATACCTCCAAATACAGGAAGAGTGAAACTATCTTCTAAATAACCTGTTGACCGAGCCAGGGAAATATATAAGGCAGTTTAGAATTTTTCAAATGTAGAACTGACAAGTGACACTAAATGGAAAAATGGACTCATTCAGATTCTGCCTCCTCTCAGGGCTGTCAGATACCCAGGCGCTACAGAATTCATAGAGTTTCTGGTTGGTGGCATTTTATACGTTGGCTTCTTACTGTGCTAACTGATAACTAAAATGGACTGATTTTCTGGTTTGGGTTCATCTATTCAGTCAGTCATTCAACAAGACAGTTTTCATGAACTTCCTGCATTATCACGTGCACTATTCTAAGCATCAGGAATTCATGGCTCTATAAAAGGCAGAGTATCTTCTCAAGGTGTTTATCATACAGTAGTTGGGTTCAGGCATGAGGGAGGTGAAAGCAAAGGGCTCCAGGAGCTGTGATGGAAGCAGGTAGAAGATGCAGGGGTGTCCAAGGAAGGGAGCATTTTTGTCCTGGGAGACAAGGGCTTTCCTTGAGCAGTGGTGATGGATGAGTGGATGTTACAAGTGGGCATGGCTGGGCAGAGGGACTCCTGGAAGAAGGGACAGTGTGAGCAAAGGGATGGGAAACATGGACAAAGACACCTAGCCTGACTACTGCAACTGGAAACTCACCACTGTGTCGCGAGAATATGGTTGCAGGTAAGGCTGCTGAAACAAACCAAGGTAGCCAGAACCCAGAGGGTTTTTTGTGCTAAACAAAGGGGTTTACATCTGCCCTGTAGGCAATGGGAGGCGTTCTAAGTCAGGGTGAGCATGATCAGATGTGTGTTGGGAAGGTTACTTCGTAGCAAGCAGAGAATGGCTTGGAGAGGTGTGGGAAAACCGAGTGAGAGGCCAGTTAATAGAAGAAAGGTGAGCCGCTGACCTAGGATAGCAAGAAAATAAATTCACTTTTATTACTCACTTGACATAATTAAGGACATCTGAAATACATAAGCAGTGCTAGGTGCTCTAGGGTATATGAAAAATATGACCAAACCTGTGCCACCAAGAAGGTTACAATCGATCAGGGAAGATGCTAACACCATGAAATCAGGTGCCGATGCATAAGTGACATAAGAGATGTGGTATGAACAGTTAAAGGGACCCAGAGGGAAAAGTGAACACATTCTGTTGGGTCAACAGAAAAATGAGGTTTTGCGAGCAGTGTAGGATTTCAAAATGGCCTTGAAAGAAGAGTAAGCTTTTTAAAGGGAAAATTGGGTAGGAGGACTCACCAACCGAGGTAACAGGATGAGTAAAAGACACCAGTCCATATGCACAGACCATTTTGGATGAGCAATAAGCAACCATGTTGGTACTTGTAGAGGAGACGTGTGAAATAAGGCTGGAAAGGGAGGTGGCACCATATGGTGGAGGCCCTGAAATACCAGGGTGAGAACAGTTCCGTGTATTTTCATGTTAATCACTTACTTTATGGTATTTAATATTTTAAATGATAATTGAAAAAGTAATCCATGTATATGGTTAAAAAATTAAAACATCACAGAAGATATATATATGTATAACTGAATCACTTTGCTCTACACCTGAAACTAACACATAATAAATCAACTATTCTTCAATTTTTAGAAAAAGCCAACTGCACATACATAAAAGAATATGAAGAAAAATCACAAGGGTAAATGATAAAATCAGATCAACCATCTTCCCTAGTTGGTCTCACTTTAGATAACTCTTAACAGTTTCCAGCATTTCATTACAGAAAAATGTCCACAAATGTACAGGCATTCCTGTCCATCCGTCCGCCCATCCATCCTATTGTTTTTCTTTTTTTTTCTGGAGAACCCTAATATGCTATTTTTCTATCATCTATTATCTATCTAATCTTTAAAAAAATACTCATGGGAGCATACTGTACTCATTCCTTTTACTTCTAACTTGCTCTCAACTATGTAAGCATGCTTCACATGGATATACAATGGTATACATCTCTTGCCTGATGGTCATTTGGGTGGATTGAACATTTTAGCTGCATTGAGCATCCTTGTTCACACTCTTTGTGCATATGTGGGACTCTATCCATGGTATAACTTTCCAATAGTAGAACTGCTGGGACATTAGATACAAGCATATTACATTTTGATAGGAATTGCTAAATTGTTCTTTAACAAGTTTATACCAATTTACAAAACTCCAGCTATGTATGAGAGGTTTGTTTTGCTACACTCTCACCACTATTTATCATTGTCAAGTGAAAAATAGTATCTCGTTGTTTTTGAAACTTACATTTCTTTAACTAGGTGTGAAAATTGGAATTCAAAATCATGAGTTTATTTTGTTTGATTCATGTAAACTGGTGTCCATTTATTACTTGGTATGCAAAAACTTTTGCAGTGTTTTGAGGATATGGTGAGCCCCCATGCTAAAGCAAATTTGGATAAAATGCAACAGGCAATTGTCTTTCAGTCCTTGGGCCTTTGACCTTAAGAGCTGTGGGCCCTGCAGCCTCCATCCGTCATCTGGTTAACCTCACAGTGACATGACTTTGCATTCGGTGTGACTGCAGTGCTGGAACCTACTTCTAGCATTATGGCAGGAATTTATTGTTTCAAATTAAGCATACAGTTATAGAATTTTATTAAAATATCTGTAAAATTTTAATGAATATTACTGATTTTTAAAACAAAGGACCATTTACAATAGCATGACAAATATATATCATATAGGAATAAATCCAACAATGGAATTGAACGTTGCTATCATAAAAATTATTTCTATATTTCTATATAAATTATTTTATAAATAATTAATAAAATTATTTATAAAAGAAATTACAAAGTATCATTGACAGCCATTAACAACAGCTTAAGTACATGGAAATATAGTTCATATCTACATAGGTTGCCTGGGCTCAGTGTTTTAAAGATATCAAATTTCCTAAATTGAATTACACAGTCAATGTAATCCAATGAAAATCCAAATAGGTTTTTGGTAGAGCTTAATAAGCTAAATCTAAAATTTACAGAAAATTGCAAAATGCTAAGAACAGCTAAGATACTCAAGAAATAGAAGAACCGACTGGGAGGACTCAGTTTAACAGCTATCAAGAATTATTATAAAACTATAGTAATAAAGGCAATGTAGTATAGAGGCAGGGTTATATAAGCGGGTCAATGGAAGAAATGTACATACACAGAAGTGGTGCTGAGGAAGTAGAAGGCAACTGGATTTTCAACAAATGGTGATGAGAAAATCGGGTATTTGTATAAAGAAAGATGAAACTGACACATCCCACAACATAGCCAAAGTTCAATTCCAGCTGTATGAAAAGCATAAATGTAATAAAATCATTAAAACTCTCAGAATAGAATATGGGCTCAAGGAAGGAGATTAACTATTAATCTTCTTAATCATTAAGGAACAGGTTGATAAAAAATGACTACGTCAAAGTTAAGATCTGTTCATCAAAACATATGAGAGTGATTAGCTATATAATGAGAGCCGAGTCTATATCTGTATCAATATCCAGATCCAAATCCACAACCACATTTATATATCCAAGAAAGGTTAATGTACAAAAATTGTAAATCATACCTATGAGAAAAATCAGTCAATGAGAAAAGATAACTCAATAAAAATGGGTAAAAACACAAATGACCACCTGATAAAAGAGCAAATCTAACTGGCCATTAAATATATAATGAACATTGCTAAATTTTGTTCTTAATCAGGAAAATGCACATTAAGGCTACAGTGAAATATATGCCCACAAGTATGGCTAAAAGGAAAAGACAGAAAATACCAAGTGCTGACAAGGTAGAAAATTAAAGCAAATTCTCTTGAATAACTTACTGGACAGAGGAGTGTGTACTGGTTTCCTTTTGTTGATGTCACAAATTACCACAAACATAGTCACTTAAAACAATACAAGAAAAGTGTACAAATTTATTCTCTTACAGTTTTGGAGGCCAGAAGTCCAAAATCAATTTCACGAGTCTTAAGTCAAGGTGTCAACAGGGCTGGTCCACTCTGGAGACTCTGGGTTGACTTATTTTTATGTCTTTTATTTATATTTTAGCTTAATAATTTTATTTTCATTAATACAAATTATCAGCCACTACCTTGAGTCTAAATACTAAGTGGACTATTGAAAGCCAATTAGTCAAAGATAAGATGCCATCTTGTTTTATCAATAGTTTTGTAGTTTACAAATGAGAGGTTTTGTGGTTTTTAGGTTATAAGACTACAACAGTTCTTTATCTTTATCTCCCTTTCAGGGGAATCCGCAAGGAAACTCAGGAGAAGGCTTTTCCTATGGAGTGCCTAGGTAAAACCAGTTTTTCATATGGTTTAGCAAGAACGTGCCAATTGCTTAAATGCTCTTGCTAACTATACATGAAATATGGCATGATGTTGCTGTGTTTTCAGTAATCACTCCATCATGGTTATAGTAAAAGTCACACCTAGAGGTTTATGAAGGAAGCCACAATTCATGGATATCACAAGAAAGCCAGCATCGGTAATTTCAACCAACGTCATTGATGAGGTACGTTCTGAAAATCTGTGATACTCCACAGATGAAGAGATGCTGTTAAAAAGACAGATTAGATTTTCAAAGCGTGGCCTGGATGCGTTAAGACAGCTGGGTTCCTGGTGGTTGGCCAGGCAACACAATCCTAAATCGCCACATGAGGGTTCCAAAGAATTTTGGCTGGAGAAGATGATGCTGCCTGACCCCTGACATTGCCACTTAATTACACAGTGAGTAAGCTCACAGATCCTCCTTTGGCCATCGACTTCAGAATGACAGGCGTGGAGCTTGTAAAAGAGTTACCCCCAAACCTCTGCTGTGTATCCATTCTGAGGTTAGACACACACTGACAGTGGCATTCTGGTTTCTTGAATAAAGAAGGCATGTGACTGCAGAGGTGGCAGAGTAAAGGGGCATGTGACACACCTACAGAATTGGTGTGACTCAAGTATTTATGCAGGGTGAAGTCAAATAAACAGCCAGGTAGGGGAAACATACAAACAAAAAAATACCTTGTTTTTGTTGAGGCTTGTTTTAGGGTTTAAAAATCATGTGTTCAAACACCCTTCAGAAAAGTTGTGGACCTTTGTCTCAAATATCCTGAAATTTCCATTCAGGTGAGAATGGTATTCTACACCATTATCAGGAAGGTATTTATTCTGGCTCCAAAGTCCTCTTATGTCAAAGCCAAGGAATTTACAATGAGAAAACCACTTCATAAGAGAAAGGAGTTGGAAACTCACCTATTTCAAAATCGACCTGAGACCTGATGACAAATTATAACAAGATTTCAGAAAGCTAATTGTCAACAGGGCACTAAAAACACATTCAGAAAAATTATTTTTCTTTGCTAAGATTGATAAATTGTTGACAAAATTAATATATTGTTGAACTATTCAATAACTGATCAGTATTGGAAGCCACATTATTTTATAGTCCTGCTACAGGTAGCAAAAATACTCAAAGATTTAGGGGATAGCCAAAAATAAAAATAAAAAATGTCAACAGCCAGACTTCCTTGGTGGTCCAGTGGGTAAGACTCCATACTCCCAATGCAGGGGGCCTGGATTTGACTCTGGTCCAGGAACTAGATCCCCCATGCATGCCAAAACTAAGACCTGGTGCAGCCAAAATAAATAAATAAATAATAAAATAAACACATATTTTTTAAAATGTCAACAGCCATCTATTTGATTAGGTTGGAAATAAAAGCAGCATGAAAATCAAAACTACAATGAGGTACAACATCACACCAGTCAGAAAGACCATCATTAAAACGTTTACAAATAACTAACGCTGGCAAGGGTGTGGAGAAAAGGGAACCCTCCTACACTGTTGGTGGGAATGCAAACTGGTACAGCCACTATGCAGAACAGTATGGAGGGTCCTCAAAAAACTAAAAATAGAGTTGTCTTACGATCCAGCAATCCTATTCCTGGGTATATATCTGGAGAAAACTCTAATTCTAAAAGATACATGTACCCTAGTGTTCATAGCAGCACGATCTACAATAACCTAGACATGGAAGCAATCTTAATGTCTATTGACAAATGAATGAATAAAGAAGATGTCATATATATTTGTATATATATACTCCATTGGAGTATTACTCAGCCATAAGAATGAAATAATGCCATTTGCAACAACATAGATGGATATAGAGATCGTCATACTAAGTGAAGTAAATAAGAAAGAGAAAGAGAAATACCATAGAATATCACTTATATGTGGAATCTAAAATACCACACAAATAAACTTATCTACAAAACAGAAACAGACTCACAGACATAGAGAACAGACTTGTGGTTGCCAAGGGGGAGAAGATAGGGGGAGAAATGGATTGTGAGTTTGGGATTAGCAGATGCAAACTATTATATACAGGATGGATTAACAACAAGGTCCTACTGTACAGTGCAGGGAACTATGTT
Source organism: Mesoplodon mirus (assembly GCF_964341445.2). Classification (NCBI taxonomy): domain Eukaryota; kingdom Metazoa; phylum Chordata; class Mammalia; order Artiodactyla; family Ziphiidae; genus Mesoplodon; species Mesoplodon mirus. The sequence continues at coordinate 72,828,076 of NC_138993.1, read as the reverse complement.
TAATATCCTGTGATAAGCTGTAATGGAAAAGAATATGAAAAAGAATGTGTATACGTGTATAACTGAATCACTTTTCTGTACAGCAGAAACTAACACAACATTGTAAATACTTCAACTAAAAAAAAAAAAGAAGTACAAGGAAAACCAAATTCTACAAATTGGAGCGTTGTAGTCATCCACAGATTAAATACAAATTGGCAAGTATAGTTCAGTTGTTAAAAGAGGATAATATACCAATGCTTGATATGAATAAAACACGCAGGATGCATGTAGGAAGAGCTAAGCTCTAATGCCAGGGTATCATCGATAACAGAGGGCTGGCTATTTTATTGACTTTCCCTTCTTTGGCACATGGAATTCCTCTCTTGCTCTTTGCCTTGAATTTCCATATTGGAACAATATACATCGCTTTTTCAACTGAGGACACCAAGCGAATCTGTGCTTAGCTTTAAAAAGACTTTGCTATTCAACTTAAAGTTGACTATGGATATATAGGATTCTCTCAATCACTGTGTGTTTGTGTGTCAGATCCTCAGAAAAGTGTGTGTTGGACAGAGTAGATGATTCTTAGTCTTCAGTTTGGAATGCATGTAGTGTCTTTTTTGTAATGAGTCTTGGACTCACGACCACTCTTTATGTGGCAATTTCCATAGGTCCACCCATTGCTACCTGCCTAGACTTTTATCCTATGCAGCCAGTTTAATAGGATAAATAAGAAATAGGAAGCAAATTCCTTCATAATGTGGCTTCAGAGATGAATGGGCAACAGCCCATGTTCCCGAAACGGTCCGTCTTCCACAGCAACCCCGACAACGGTCTTTTATTGAGCATCATATTTTATGTGTTCATCATTACACGTGTCCATTTGGGAACACGAACTATGCATTTCTGTGCAAACCCCAGGCTTCCTTTCTTCCTACGCATCCTGTGGCTAAGGGATTAGGTCCCAGTCTTCCTGTTTCATCTAATTCTTAATTTGTGAACTCTTTGGGCTGATTTTCTTCTTTGTAGGTTCACCAAGAAGAAAAATAACTGCCCCAAACAGCATTTACTTGAACAAAAGTTTTACTGCTTGCTACACGAGGCACAGGGCACTGACAATCAAAGCTGGGTGCACCCCCCAGGTTCACTCTGGACCTTCTCCCTTCTGTTCTGTGGCTGAGCTCATCATCCAGCCCAGGAAAGGCCTCACCTTCAGGGGAGGAGGTGTGCACCTGAGTCTCTGTTCTCGGCCACTCGCACTCATTTCTTTGTTCAGAGGCAGAGGGCACTTTGTAACTTCTACAGAAATGGCACCTACAACCCACAGAGCTCACATGTGCCAGAGCCAAATGCACCCCTCAAGGACTTGCCTTCAAGGCCCAGGTTTTCATTGCTGTACGACTCTGCCCTCTATTCTTCCTCTGAGGCCTTAAGAGGATGTTTGGTTTGCAATAACTTTTCATTGTGGAAGTGTTGGCTCAAAGGAAATCTCAGGCAGAAGTACCACATGTAAAAAATATAAAATCACCTTTTGGTTGAATCTCGAAATGGAAATGGGAACTGCCATCCCAGAAACACTCTGGGAAACCCTTTTAATTGTGCAGTACGGAGCCTGTGTCATTCTTCTGAGTACAGTTCTAAAACCATTCATATTCTGCAAGTGTCAGTACTGCTGGCAAGTGTTTCTTCTTGAGCCCTCAGGACAAATGCATTGACTATAGCTTATCCTTCAGCTGTGTTCAGCAGCAAGGAGACAGGTCTTAGGAGTTTGAAGGTGTGAGAAATGGGGCAGATAATTGGAGAAGGGCAGTGGGTCCTTGGTGTGGAGCAGTGGGTCTGTCTGGTGTCAGAGAAAAGAGAGTCACCGGGGAGCATCCCAAATGAGCTTTCTCTCCTTCAAAATTTTTGCAAGCCATCCTGTTCTCCCTGCTCAGGCTGGGTGACGGACAGCGTGCCATTCTTTTGCCTCTTATAATCACAATTTCAGGACTAGTCACCAGACTAGAGGGAGAGCAGGAGAAACCCCACCTCCCAAAGGCCCAAGCACAGTCAAGACATATTAGAAACAGATTTTAAATTTTCTTTAATAGTGGTATGATTATGCTACACTCATAAACTGAGAATTTTTTTTAAGTCCTAAAACAAACGACAATGTTTTTTCCTTCTTTGTACCTCCCCAAATGGAAAGAAAATTCTTGGAAAAATAAATCTATTTTTCCATCAGCTTTCTTTACTTTTCCCACTATTATTGAACTGTAACAAATCTTTCTGTTCCATAAGACTTTAGAGTCTGTTGTCTAACAGCTCCAGCAATACCTAGATCATTTTATATGATAGATTATATTAGGATAATATCTTGGTCAATATTCTTTGGTATAAAATTTTAATTAAAGTTAGTAAGTGAGTTATATTGAGTGGAAATAAGTTCTATGATCTTAAATTTTTTGTTTTTGATATATTTACATAACATCAGTTCCTTAACCAAATGATATTTAACTGATTTAATTGTTTCATTCTTCCGTTTTAAAAGTAATTTGAAGCTAGTCTGAATACCTAGTATTCATTCCATATTTTCTTCAGAACCTTCCAGATTTAATAGCTCAATTTGTATTTCATGCCAGCCTACCCAAGGTGTTAGCAGAGATGTAATCTCTGATATAGTGTAGTTTTTCAAGACCTGCTATGTTATCCTTTTCTATTAGGCTCTATAAATATTTCAGTGCATGACCAAACAGAGCACCAGTTGAGCAAAAACCACTGGTTTGACCTAATGTGATATTATTTCTTATGAAATAATATTTAATGTGAAAAATGTATGATAAATGCAGTTAATACTTCAAATACCTTTTATACTACAGCCAAGCAAAACTTAATCCGAGTGTATAATAAAAGCTTAAAGTGCCATCTATTTTATTATGATCAATTTGGTACAGTGTGTGTCAGTGACATATCTGTATGGAAACTGTTCTATAACCCTATTGTATTTTACTGCTGAATTATATAGCTTGAAAAGCAATAGAGTAGGAATGAAATATTTGAAAAGGTATGAAATAGTTATTAATGTTCTTATTTGACTGGAAGCCTTGGATGCTGCTTTTATAAAGATTTGCTTTTTATGTGGTATTAATCAGCTACTATAAATGCAGAATGATTAATAAAGTCTTCTAATCCATACTGCCAGATTTATGAGCTTGATTTCTGCAAAAACCAGTGACTTTTTTGTTGGACTGGTATATATAACAAAATGATCGGATAATTAACCATACATAACCCAGGAAAAGGCATTCACCTGCGTCCTCTGACTTGCTTGTGCAGGAGTGCTACCTTTCCATGAACCCCTTTCGAGATATTTTATTGCCAGCCTTTAGGATGACACTGTCTTCTGTAGATACAGATTCCCCTGGTGTGAATTAATCATCTTCGTTAATTTTACTCTAATGTAAATTAACTTAACCACCTCTTCTTTCTGTCTGGTCACAGAATGAGAAATAGGAAAGGGCATGTGGGAGAATGAGCACCCCCCACCTTCCCACCCAGCCTTCACTTAGGGGACTCTGAGTAACCGAACACCAGCATGAGAGCCCCAGGTAACTGGGGAGGGAGATGACGAAGGGGACAATGCAGCCTGACTCTAAGAAATGAACAGATATTTTAAAAGAATTCTCCTGGTTTAATATTTTCTTCTAGAAGTGTCCCTGAGAATGTGATTGCCTATTCCCAAAGCATACTATGGCACCTAAAAACAAAAGCATTTGGTATCTCGTGTGCCAGATTTTATACTTTAAAATTTGATATTCCAGAGTTCTTTTTTTCAAAACTTCTTAACACAACAAAAACAAAAACTCAAAAGCATACACACAGAGAAAGAAAAGAAAGAAATTGCCAAGCATCAAAGGAATTTGTTTCTGTTAACATAGAAGCAGGAAAAATAAGGAGCAGAAAGTACCTTACTCAACTTTTACCCTACCTAATTTACTTCTTATAAATATTTTTCCACTGAAGGAGCAGAATGCAATGAAGGTTTCTCAACTCTTCCTTTTGTTCCGGAGATTTATGGCTATGAGGATTTCTCCTGTCTTCTGATTTAGTGTCTGGGTGGTGGCATCCCCCATGGAAGAGGAATCTCTTGACAAGCCCAGGCGGTCTTGGCCTCTGAAGGTCTCCCAATAATAGAGTCAGGCCAGTGCAGGGAGGAAGCAGTTAAACCTTGGGAGCTTTCTTTGTATCTCTGTGTCCTTCCCCACATGCTCAAAGTGGTTCTGATAAAGCCACTCTTGTGTCTCAGGAACCTGGTTCGCTAAGCTGCTGAAACTAAGAGAGAGATCATCCATGGGAGATGAAAGGACCTGAATCTTGGCTGGGAATACTGGGCTTGGGAGCAATCTGGAGACTCGAGCTGTGGGATTATGTGGGGAAAGACAGGCAGCCTTCAGCAGGGTGATTATGGGGCTGCTGCTTTGGGTGAGTAAACTGTGTGAAGGTCAATTCCAGGCTGCTTTCTCATTGCAGAAGCCAAATTTTCAGGTTCCTGCTGTTTCCTGAGATTCCTTGCTGCTGCAGGACTCTGGAGGGGTGGACCGGTGTGAGAGTTCCCGTCTCCCTGTGTGCTGGGGTTTTGTCCTGCAGGATGAGATGCAGCCTGGGTTTACCTAGGCACTGGGTGTGTGTGCTCACACATGTCTAGCCACGGTGTGTAGTAACTATTCCTAAATTAGGAAGGTTTGTGATAAAATCGAGCCTTCTCAGGCCCCTGAGGCAGATTGGGAACAAGTTGCAAAAGTCACTGCCTGTTTTTCCAGAGTGAGACGCTGAGCCCAGAGACTTCAGGATGCTACATAATTAATTGGACCTCATCAGCCTTTCCCACTGCCTTCCTCCACTCTCCCAGAAATACCCTCCACGATGGGGATGCCAGCCTCAGGCCTGCTAGAATTCCCCCTGACTTTGGGTCTTTTGCTCCTACATGAAATTTATCCCTCCATCAAGAGTCTTCTTTGTTTTACTCTGTAGCTGTTTCCTAGGATTGAGGTGATCATTTACTTTACAGTAAGCTATGAAATTTTTTATTATTTTATTCAGCACATTAATCCTGGACAGACACCTAAAATGTTATGAATCTCTAATTAGAAATGAATTCTTAGGGCTTCCCTGCTGGCGCAGTGGTTGAGAGTCGATACAGGGGACGTGGGTTCATGCCCCGGTCCGGGAAAATCTCATATGGCACGGAGCGGCTGGGCCCGTGAGCCATGGCCACTGAGCCTGCACGTCCGGAGCCTGTGCTCTGCAACGGGAGAGGCCACAACAGTGAGAGGCCCGCGTGCCATTAAAAAAAAAAAAAAAAAAGAAAGAAATGAATTCTTAAAATTTTTCTTGAAACCATCTGATGTGCACACAAACCCTCACACAACGAGTTCTCTGTCTACACAGAATTGAGCATGGTAATTTGGGCATTACCTTGATTTCTCTTTAAAGAGGAAGACCAATAGATGCCTCAATATTAATCCTTGTAAAGCCCTCAGAACAGTGTAGGCCACATAATAAACACCCAGTCAGTGTCAGCCATTATTTTTTCCTAACTTTTTACAGTCAAGACAGAGCTGGCAATCATCCCTGGATTCTTGCAAGTCACCAAACATGAAGAGGACAGGTGAGGTGGCCACCAGCTGTTTCTGCACCTCACTTTCAGGACCACTGCTAAATTGCCCTCTTAAATCTGTTAATGAACACGTTCCAGAGGAAAGGAGAGAAATCCACTTCTTCCCACTTGATGGGAGCCCATCATGACCACCAATTTCTAGCTGACAGTGGTGGAGTTCATGGAACAACTACCCATCTGTCTTCAATAATGGGGGACACCCTCATCCTTGGGGCCAACTCTCGGGAAAGACTGAGATTTTTCTTTCCAACCAACTGTCAAACCAATGAACTTGAAAAATGATACTGGAGGCACAATGAATTGGAAACACAAAGTGTTTTCATATAAATCTTATTTTAAGCCACTCATCTGAAATGTCTGATGTACATGATTTGTTGAAGACTTTTTAACGGCAACAGATGCGGTCATTGGCCAAAACACCCATCTGCCAAACTGCATTTGATCAGTAATACAGATCGATCTTCCCTGTATTCCCTCTTGGACTCTGCTAACCCATTCTCTCCTCCAGGGCAAAGGCAAGAAGAATTCAAGCTTCCATCCACAGCAGACCCATTCAGTGTTCTACTGTCACCTACCCTCAAGACTGGATAAAATAACTGTCATTAAGCAACTTCCAGCTTCTTGAAAATTTTAGAATCCCACCCTCATTTTCATCAGAAACACACACACACACACACACATGCACGCATACTCGCTATTGTGCTCTGTCCACAATGACTCCACTAGTTTTCATGAATGAGTTTATCCATTTCACTGGCTCTTATTATTTTGGAAGGCTAATGATCTGTTTGCAGAAATAAACACAAACAAATAAAACTGGGAGTGTGGAATGGTATTTCATTTTAAGATATGATGTATTTGTGACTTTGAGAAGAGGAGAATCACAGCAGGTAATCTGTAATGTTTCTGCACAGAGTCACAAGCACACTTAGGGTGTCTATTGCCAGGCTTCTTAATCAATTCTTTCTGTTTGATAGGGAAAATGATAGGTCTCTCTTAAGAACCTAAGTGGTGCCACCCATTAGGCAAACAACACCCTTTTTTAGAATTTTTCATGGTAATATATATATATATATATATATATATATATATATATATATATATACACTGAATATATACTTATACATATGTATAAGTATTGAGAAGCATCGTTTCTCCCTCCAACCGCTCATCAACTAGCTAAAGCCCCCATTCTGGAACTACTCTCATCTTCCTCTCAGAATGACCACCTGCTTTTCAACAAAGACAGACTCACAGACACTAAGTCCTTTGGAAGGGCAATTACCAACAAGATTAGGAAAGTATAGCAATCTGACAATCAGCTAACCAGGCATCTTACCTAGTTTTCTGCTAGCTCTCCTTGATGTCTTTTGGATTCTAGGAAAACAGAAAAAAAAGATATTTTCAAGGCAGGCTTAACTAGCATTCCATGGACGGGTAATGGAATGAGCGTTCATGTTGACACCTGTAAAAATCTCCCTTGAATGTTTCCACATTTATATTTCATACGGTAAAGCTTTTTAGCTGCAGGGAGATAGTCAGAGCTGATCTGTCCTGAGGCAGTGATATGACTACTTTTACTGAATGAAAAACTTTCTTGGTATGATTTTTAGGGACCTGGAAGCTGAGGTCCACATGGATATTTATTTCGGTTATGGACTCTGCCGATTAAGTAATTCCATGGCAATAGGTGCTGCAGAGTAGCTTTTCCTTGGGAGCTTTTCCTTTTGGATGTTCTGCTCTTGGAAATATCAAACATCTGCCCTGGGCAAATAGCTAAATAGCTGCAATTTTCTAGCTCCGTCCTATTTTTGGCTTTCAGTGCCGGAGGCATTTGAACACCCATGTTGGAGGCTGGATGCTCGCAGAGACTTCAGGAACTTAGGAGACCCAAGCTGTTTTAGATCAATTGCTCCCCATGCTTAAAGGGCTAGTAAAACCAGGTTATAATGTTTACATGACTTTTTATGGGTCAGAGTTTATTACAGTTCTATTCAATGGCCTACATTGGAGGAACATTTTACAAGATTTTCCTGCATTCGACAGTTCTGTTTCAGTGTATCTGGTAAGGGGAAGTGTTTTTTTCCCTGCCGTTCATTCTCTTTTGCTCTCTGTTTTATTTGTTCCCTTTCAAAAGGAGTGAGCTCACAAGACTCCTTAATTTCAAGCCATATTTCTCTTACTTGGGAGGCTGTAAACTGAGTTAGACCCAAGATTCTACGGATGTTCAGAGACAACAGATAATTTCAAATGGTTTTCAGCCTTCCTTCGGGGGTTCCTATCCACACTACTTATAAACAGAAGGGCGTTTTAATTTTACCAAGAGACATCCGAATTTGCATAAACATCAGGCGATGTGTCTCTCCGTTAGTCAGCAGCATTGGTTGGCCTACAGCCCAGACTGTAGGGCTGGCAAGCCTACTTCTTCCACCATTTGCTTGTTTATTTCTTGGGCAAATTTCCTAAACTTTCTGAGCTTGACGTTAGTGATACTTACAAGATCATTATAGGGGATTAAAAAATGAAATTATGCATGAGTTATGCAAATGGGAATGGCCATTTCATTCATTATGTCATTAATCAACTCTTACTAAGCTCCTACTATGTGCTGGACTCTGTCATGGACCTTAAAGATAAAGCAAGTGGATGAAATTGTGGTCCCTGTTCTCAAAGTCTACTGGGGGAGAGTCAGACAGTGCACAGACAAACATACATCTGCCAACATGAAGGGCTATGAAGAAAAAGGGAGGGTGAGGCTGGAGTGATGATTCATGTGTTACTTCAGTAGATGGTCAAGGAAAGCCCTATGATGGGGGTGAGAGATAAGTTAGGAGTATGGGATTAACAGATACACACTACTATATAGAAAATAGGTAAACAACAAGGATATACTGTACAGCCAGGGAACTATACTCAGTATCTTGTAATAACCTATAGGGGAAAAGAATCTGAAAAAGAATATAGATATATATATATATATATATAACTGATTCACTTTGCTGTACACCTGAAACTAACACAACATTGTAAATCAACTATACTTCAATTTAAAAGAAAAAAGAAAAGCCCTATGATAATGTGACATTTGAACAGAAGCCTAAATTTAGTGGCTAAGTCTTGAAGCTATCCAAAGAATGTTCCAGGCAGAGGGGACAGGAAATGCAAAGGCCCTGGTGCAGTGTTGGGAGCTGAGAGGTGAGCGTGCTAGACCCCATGCTCTAGAGGGAGGAGGGAGATGAACCGAGAGAGGTGTCGAGAGCCAGACCAGGTAGCATCTCATAGGTCGTTGTAAAGACCTGACATTTAGTCTGAGAGAATCAGGGAGCCATTGGAGGGATGGAGCAAAGGCAAAACATACGCTGGTTTATATACTGAATGGATCCTGCTGACTTCCATTTGGAGGATAGACTTTAATGGGGAAAGGGAAGACTCTGGGAAAAAACAAACAAAATCCTTTCTATATAGAGCTGGATGGGGACAACACAAACGCCAACAGCCCAGTTCTCTGGAAGTTACTATTTTATTCTCTGAATGGATCTCTTGCTTTTATTAATACATGGCTTAGTTTCTAATCTTGAGATCATGTTAATTTTGTTTATTTCTGTCTTCACCTTTTTCCTGTGATCAGCTTTAACTGTCCAAAATGGTAGAACTTCCCCTTCCATGTTGCTCTCAGCCTCTTGTTTCAGAAGACTTTGAGATCAGTGTATTTCTTCCGTATGTATTATGGTTTTAAAGATCAAGCAGCATGGTCAACTGTGGTGATAGCAAGGTGGCTGGAGAGCTGTTCAGTGAGCCAGATGGCGGGGGTGTGTTTAGCTCAGAGAGGCTTATAACCTAGACCAGGGTATTTGGCTGCTGGAGAAACCCAGCCTCCATCACAGGTGAAATCAACCACCCACTGTCTACCTAGAACTGTGATGTCAGTGGGACAGAGTTTCTCATGTGTGGATCAAATTCATCTATGGAGTCCTTTAAAAATACAGAGCCCACAGCACCGCTGTGGGCCCAAATGCACAGTTCTACTGAGGGTCTGGATGTTTAGCTAGGGTGAAGAGACCCATGGGACTGTCAGCCAGGAATGCAACATCCAGTACATTTTGAGGGTGGAAAGGGGCGCATTTTCATGATACAGACACTGTGGAGTAATTTTATATATGTCTAGTCATCCATCCTTAAACCCTAAGCATCTAAAATAACTGTTTTTATCTTATGAATCATAGAGGACAACAGTTTGCAGAGCTGTTGCTACCTTACCTGTAGGCAAAGCAGGGAGCTGTCTGCAGGGTGTCATGAAAGGGTCCCAGATGGCAATCTGCTCACCAGTCATGCCTGAAATTCCACCCCAAGTCATGAATGTTTTACACATTTGACCCCTATAAAAATGCAAGAGGTGCAGAGAGGGATAATAAATCATTAATACCATTTTATGAGTTTATCAGCCCCTCTTTTGATGTTGTAGTGGGGAGAATGCGAAGGGCATGACTAGCACTGGAGGTGGCAGAGGAATGGAGGCCAGTGTCACTGGATGTAGAGCTGTTTCACGATAAGCTCTGAACAGAGCCTTTGCCAGCAGGCTGCTGAGAGTTTCAAGTTCAAAACCTCACTTGCCTACACCCACGTCCAGGAAGCTAGCGGTGGCAGCTGAAAGTCTGATAACACCCAAATTATGGTTCCACTTATGCAGGGGTAATTAAAATCATTTATATGGTTGGCTTCGGAGAGGCAGTCAGGTTTAGACTTCCAAGTTAGTCTAATTCAGCTGTTTGAAATAGCAGGCCATCACATCTGTTAAAAAACATACATGTATTCTCCTGAATTTTTATGAGTTGGACTCGTCACATCTCTGCTTTGACTTAAAAAATAGTAAAAGCTAGAATATATAACTAGTTTCCATCCCCAAGAGTGGGTACAGATATCATATTATGTGATCCTTGGAAAAAGTCCCTTCCTCTGCAAAATCTAGACAGACTTGGATGTTTTCTTATGCTCAGATTGACTCATTTTGCCAACTCTTGGACTAACTCTCACAGTACAGGTGGCCAAATCAAAATCAGGAATGAACACATGGCACAGATTTTTTTTTTTACGTTATCATATGTAGGACAAATATTACAAGATAGCCTTTGTGTATTTGCTTTCTTACAGGCCACACACATATACCAAGCAATGTATTCTTGGTCTGAGTGTATAGGACATGCTTAAAAATTTCCTTGGGATTTTACATAGAATATTAGTTTTACTTGGAACTTTTGGCCAATAGCACATTTCTGGAAAGATTCTCAGACCCACATAATTCAACATTGGCTGTCACACTTGCAGATGTCCAGATAAAAACAAATGATCTGAGATTCCCAGTGCAAATATAATGGAATAATGGCATAGAATAAAGAAGTCTACTCTGCAAGTAAATCACCTTGTCTGTCTTTGTATCCTTCTCAGCTTAAACCCTAATGCTTGCATGTACCACACCTCAATAAATAAGTGCTAAATGAATAAGCAAAATGGAGTGTGTTAGGTTATATTGACCAGGATAGTGTATAGCATGGAAACGATATCATCTAATAACTATCGAAGAAAGAATGGTGTTTTTCGCTTCCACAAGAATTAGGGTAAGCACAATTATTGCCTTCGTAGTTTTGGAAGAATTTAGTGGACATTCACTAGAATGTACTTTTCTCTAGAGATATAGGAATGGGGACAAAAGTTTGACCAGTTTTCAAATATGTAAAAACAGCATTTACAACTGTTCAAATTGTATAACTATCATGAAGGGTTGCTGTTAAGTGTTGTTAGCTTTTAGCTGTTAAAAATATGCCAGAAGAGGTTGGATGATTCATGAGGTTTGGGGGAGCAAGCGTCTAAGCTGAGAGGAGGATTGGTAATCATTGTTAAAATCCGTTTCAATTGTATTATGACGTGATTTATTTAAACCCATATATATTAGTACATTTCCTTCCCATATGGCTAAGTGTTTATATTCAATATATTTTCAGCCTTCATGTAATGTTTTTAATCACAGTAGTTATGATGTTTTGGTATCACTTGATATATATGCATTAAAAAATGATTCCAGTTTTCCTAGTTGGCTTGTGGAATCAATCTCATAATTTTAAGGTCATGCTTTGTAAAACACATAATGTTCTGGTGTGGCAAGTAAAGCGAGGCCTCTGCAGGCCCAAGTGCCCTGAGTTTTATGTGAAAGTATCAGTAGGTTTTCTATTTGTCACAGTTGCCCTGGATCAAGTAAGTCACTACTGGTGTTTTTATTTCAAATGACTGAATATTTCTGACAATAAGACAAATATTGAAGAATCAACTTCTTTCTTGATGAAAGATAATATTTAATTTATCATTCCTTGTGATACAAACCATCTTTAGTTTAATAAGCTATTTTAGTTTCTAAGACAAATGGGACATAAAAATTAGTAAGATGCTACCTTTTAAGAAGCTTAGATTCTGGTGGGCAGAAGATGAAATTCCTACAGGAATGACTATATGGAACAAGACGGAAATGATGAGTGACAGAGCAGTGCCATTCAACTGTTATTTCAGTTCAGAAAAGAGAACCAGGCAAGATTGGAAGGTTAAGGGAAAAGGTGGCGTTTAAGCAGGGCCTGAAAGGCATGGAGAATTGTAGTACCTACGGATGATGAGGGCATGCATTTACGCAACTACAGCAGTGGAGCCAACACACAGACGCAGGAAAGCAGGATATGAAAAGCTGTGGCTTCGAATACATGAAGCGAAGTCATGGGAAATAACCTGTGAAGTTAGATTATGCAAAGCCTGAGGAGCCGTGGAAGTGAACTTGGGCCGTGATTGTTAGCACATGGGTCACCAGAGAATACTCCTGAGCACATAAATGGATAGCAGTTTTGTATGTTGAAGATGAATGGGAAGTGATGGGTAGGATTGATTAGAACAGGGACAGAAAGGAGTTAGTGAGACAATCTAGAAAAATACTCTCAGAATATAGACAAGAGGTAACATGGACTAGAAAATTAAAGCAGGCAAATACCATATGATATCACTTATATGTGGAATCTAAAATATCATACAAGAGAATTTATCTATGAAACAGAAACAGACTCACAGGCATAGAGAACAGACTTGTGGTTGCCAAAGGGGGCCGGGTAGGGGAGGGAAGGATTGGGAGTTTGGGATGAACAGAGGCAAACTCTTATATATAGGATGGATAAACAACAAAGTCCTATTATATAACACAGGGAACTGGATTCAGTATCCCATGATAAACCATAATAGAAAAGAATATGAAAAAGAATATATATATATGTATAACTGAGTCACTTTGCTGTACAGAAGAAATTAAAAACATTGTAAATCAATTATACTTCAGTAAATTTTTTTTAAAAAAGAAAGTGGTATGGAAACAAGAAGGAGAAAGATTGGTACAAGAGAGACTCTGTGGAATTAGAATTAAAGTTGACGGGATGTGGAACACGGGCTCGGGATAGAAGTGACAAAAGTTCAGAGAGGGAAGCAGGCTTGAGAAGGAGGGTGCTGAGCTGGGCTGTGAGCACACTGAGTGCAGGGGATGGATGGGCAGCCAAGCTCAGATGCAGGTGGACAGCTGGAAATATGGGACCAACTTGTGTACTCTGTGCATGAGTGGAAACAAATTTACAAAGGATCCACAAAGAAATCTCATTTTATATTATAAAAGGATGAGATAACTAAGGAAGGAAATACAACATATATTTTATGTATTATTTAAGCTCTTTAAAATACAAACACATGCTATTTTAAAAAATGTATTTCCTTAAAAGAATGAGGTGGACTTAGGGATTGGAGCACATTTTTTTTTTTTTTTGGCAGTGTTCCTCTAGAGCGAATTGGTTCTAACAGAAAAAAAGACTTCCTGTATTAACCCTCATCTTTATTTCATGTTTATTTTAGCAATGAAATGAACATTAAGCAAGGTCTTTAACAAAATATTTATGTTGTTTAATATCCTTCTGATAAACACAATATTTTGTAACCAAAAACTGATAAAATTTTTAATAAGCCACAATATATAATAATATTTTACTGGGATTCGAGACCCCTGCTTTTTTTAGCTGCATACAAACAACGATTCTCTGCAGTCTTCTCCCAGTAACAATTAGCATGAGAGGAAATGCTGAACTGTGCTCAGTCTCTACAACTGCAATGGACTGGGAATTCACTGGTCTTTTCAACAATGATACCATCCATTTGCTACACTTAATTTTTGCTGCCCTATATCTGTAGTTATTAATCTCTTTTGTAATGTACTGGAAAGCAGAAAGATAACCATTCCTATCATCTATGTGTCCTATGTCTCCTAAACAGAGTGATTCCACGAGATTGTGAGTTCTTGAGCAATGGATCTCAAATCCTGTGTAACGTGGAAGAAAAGTGAACTGCTCTATTCCTTTTTGGACAACTGTAAATTTTCAACACTTTCTCTGCACAGTATCACCTAAAAGGGCTACTCTAATTAGTCAAAGAATCTTTTCTGCCGGGTGTGACATTTTCGCAGACATGATGTCACCTTCCAAAATTTCTTGGCTCACCAAAGGAAATATGAAACATGTTGACGTTATGCAGAAGATTAATTGGGTTCTAATTTTTAATTTTGGAAATCTTCTTGGTCCTTCTGAGTGACAGCTGAGATCAAACTTGTGAATGTATTGGAATAAATTACCTAAGGGGATACTATATTCTGGGAATTTACAATCTTAATAGAGATGTCGTACAAGCATGAGTTGGCTAGGAGGCTGCATATAGCAGACAGTCTGAGCTTTGAGTAGTGTTTCACTAGAAGAAGAGATTAAACTAATACAGATAAAACTAAGTTATTCACTATCATAGATTCTAAGCAATTCCTGTTGAAGTTTTCAGACTAGTTCAAGTTTCTGGAAGACTTTTGGAAAGTAACTGGCTTTGGTATTGATTGTTACTTTTTAAAATTTTAAGACTTTTTTTTCACCTTAGTCCAAAATATCATGGGAGGAATTTTCTATATTTAAATGAATCATTAACTATGAATGAATCCATTCAATATTTATTCACATATTTTGAAATTAAACCACACAACTTTAAATTGATTTAGTTGTTTTTTTCACATCTAAGTTAAGTTCACAAAATATGTATGAATCAATTTCTTAGTTTGGAATTGAAAGCTAATATACCTTAATATTACTTAGTACCTAATACTACCTTAGCAGCACAAATATGGTGTTGTGTTTGTTTCCGCCATGGGAAATAAAATAGAGTATGCTTTAATAAGCTGTTTCATTCTCATCCTTGTTGAAAAACATTAATTATATGTTAATATTAAGAATAGTTTGTCTCCACCTAATTATAAAAATAACTTTTAAGAGTTAAAATAAATATACTCATAGATATAGTATAGTTCTAAGTATATCTGAGAATATTAGCACAAACTATTACCCAAAAAAAGTGGAATGATTTTAAGGGGAAGAGTAGTATCTTGAGGAAGTCAACAAGATGGTGGAGTCCAGAGTCTAAAAGTTCTAGAGAAGATTGTACTTGGAGATTCAAGGCCAGTCATTGTCAAGGAAATCTTTCCAGTTAGGAATCCTGACATCTCCTCTCTGGATACTGAAATCAAGGCCAGATACAGGCATCCAGAGTCTGGAAAACTTGGGTCTGAGAAGAGGGCTGTGTGGCAGGCTGGCCGAGGAATGGAGTAGATGCCCAGAGAGGAGCCTGAGGAGTGGGGTAGATACCCAGAGAGGAGCTCTGGGCTTTGTGAGTCCCTCTTCTCTAAGCTCCCAGACACTGGGATGGGCCTGTGTCTAGAATGAGTGTCAAGGGAATCCTACTAATGGCAAAACAAGAGATAACAATGCCGGTATCCAGGTGGAATTTAAAACCAACTAGACCAGAGGTAGAAAACCCAAGTGCTTAAAAAGGTCATCAGAGGAACAATTGCACAGAGCAAGCAGGTGTGAAATAAGCAAAGCTGAACTGCTGCTGCCATGAGCAAGAATAATGCCTCTTCTTGGAACCCTTGCACAGGTGCTCAAATGGCCCTGCCAGGCCCCAAGGAGGAGAGGCAGTCCAGAGGCCAGCAGGACCAGACCACAGAGGACCTTGTGAGACATGAGAGAGAGTTTGGATCTCCTCCTACGTTTGGTGAGAAGCCTTTGGAGGTTGAAGCAGGTGGTGCTTAATCTGGTTTGTAGTTTGAAAGGATGACTGTGAATTCCAGGTAGAGAGAGGAAGAAAGGTGTTAAGAGTGAGATTGTCTACACCAGTAGGAGGCCAAGAAATCACCAGGTGACACAAGAGGACAGCTTGTTGTGGGTGGTGGGTTTGCATGGGAACAGAGGAGAGGCCAGATCCAGGTGTGTTTTGGAGGTGGTGTCGGCAGGACTTGCTGAAGGAGGATGAGGGAGAGAAAAAAAGTCCATAATGACTCTGGTTGGACTGGAAGGATGGTGAAGACACCTCTCATTTACAGGTTCTGCAATTTCATGATTGTTTTCGATCATCTGCATTTATCTTATATAATCTTTGTGTCACCATCTTCCTGTGGAAAGCTCAAGTAACCATCACTCAGCTAATACCACCCTTTCGCCTTACCACCCAACATATGTTGCCTCAGTAAGAGCCCAGACATGCCTTTAAATAATCCTTCTTAGAAACACTCCCATTTACCATTGCAACAAAATGAATGAAATACCCAGGAATAGACCTACCTAAGGAGACAAAAGACCTGTATGCAGAAAACTATCAGACACTGATGAAAGAAATTAAAGATGACACAAACAGATGGAGAGATATACCATGTTCTTAGACTGGAAGAATCAACATTGTGAAAATGACTATACCATCCAAAGCAATCTACAGATTCAATGTGATCCCTATCAAACTACCAATGCCATTTTTCACAGAACTAGAACAAAACATTTCACTATTTGTATGGAAACACCAAAGACCCCGAATAGCCAAAGCAATCTTGAGAAAGAAAAACGGAGCTGGAGGAATCAGGCTCCCTGACTTCAAACTATACTACAAAGCTACAGTAATCGAGACAATATGGTACCAGCAGAAAAACAGAAATATAGATCAATGGAACAGGATAGAAAGCCCAGAGATAAACCCACGCACATATGGTCACCTTATCTTTGATAAAGGAGGCAAGAATATACAATGGAGAAAAGACAGCCTTATTAATAAGTGGTGCTGGGAAAACTGGACAGCTACATGTAAAAGAATGAAATTAGAACACTCCCTAACACCATACACAAAAATAAACTCAAAATGGATTAAAGACCGCAATGTAAGGCCAGACACCATCAAACTCTTAGAGGAAAACATAGGCAGAACACTCTATGACATAAATCACAGCAAGATCCTTTTTGACCCACCTCCCAGAGAAATGGAAATAAAAACAAAAATAAACAAATGGGACCTAATGAAACTTAAAAGCTTTTGAACAGCAAAGGAACCCATAAACAAGACGAAAGGATAACCCTCAGAATGGGAGAAAATATTTGCAAATGAAGCAACTGACAGGATAAATCTCTAAAATATAGAAGCAGCTCATGCAGCTCAATATCAAAAATCAAACAACCCAGTCCAAATATGGCCAGAAGACCTAAGTAGACATTTCTCCAAAGAAGATATACAGATAGGCAACAAAAATATGAAAGGATGCTCAACATCACTAATCATTAGAGAAATGCAAATCAAAGCTACAATGAGGTATCTCCTCACAACGGTCAGAATGCCCATCATCAAAAAATCTACAAACAACAAATGCTGGAGAGGGTGTGGAGAAAAGGGAACTCTCTTGCACTGTTAGTGGGAATGTAAATTGATACAGCACCTATGGAGAACAGTATGGAGGTTCCTTAAAAAACTAAAAATAGAACTACCATATGATGCAGCAATCCCACTACTGGGCATATATCCTGAGAAAACCATAATTCAGAAAGAGTCATGTACCACAATGTTCATTGCAGCTCTATTTACAATCACCAGGACATGGAAGCAACCTAAGTGTCCATGGATGGATGAATGGATAAAGAAGATATGGCACATATATACAATGGAATATTACTCAGCCATAAAAAGAAATGAAATTGAGTTATTTGTAGTGAAGTGGATGGACATAGAGACTGTCATACAGAGTGAAATAAGTCAGAAAGAGAAAAACAAATACTGTTTACTAACACATATGTACGGAATCCAAAAAAAAAAAAGTTCTGAAGAACCTAGGGTCGTACAGGAATAAACTTGCAGAAGTAGAGAATGGATTTGAGGACACGGGGTGGGGGAAGGGTAAGCTGGAACGAACTGAGGGATTGGCATGGACATATATACATTACCAAATGTAAAATAGAGAGCTAGTTGGAAGCAGCTGCATAACACAGGGAGATTAGCTTGGTGCTTTGTGTCCACCTAGAGGGGTGGGATAGGGAGGGTGGAAGGGAGATACAAGAAGTAGGAGATATGGGGATATGTGTATATGTATAGCTGATTCACTTTGTTATACAGCAGAAACTAACACACCATTGTAAAGCAATTATACTCCAATAAAGATATTTAAGAAAAAAAGAATCCTTGTTAGGGGATGTGTAGACATCTTGTCCTAGTGTCCTAAACTGCTGGTGAATATTCCATATGTTTTGTTCCAAGTATACTTTATTTTAGTAGTGAAGACAGATGCATGTAATTTGAAAGTGTTCAAAACAATGGGGTCTTTTGAAGGTCCAGGTGCCCATGGGTTGAGGACAGGGTTAGGAGACAACCATGCTGATATATGAGTATGTGCCTCCTTCCAAAAACATATTTGCAATGTTTTGAAGAAAAAGTTGGGAGCTGGTGATGAAGAAATCTGACTCCAGAATATAAACTGTGTAAGAAGTACGTTGATGGAAGCAAGCATGGATCTAAAAGCCACTGGATCAGGACACAGATGAAGATCCTTGTGCCGCCCTCACAGTGTAGACTTTGAATCAGGAACAAACCTGGCTTTCAGTTCTGACTGTCATTTCTTAGCTCCATGGCCTTAGGAAAATCATTTGTCTTTCTGAGCCCCAATTCCTTTATTGGTGAAAGGTGGTTGATAATATCTATTTTGTGTGATTACCATGACATTTAGAGGTACTCATTTTGAAGTGTCTATCCTATTTATTTTGCCAAAGTAATTTATTTTTATTAAAATCTTTAATAAGATTATGTATTCATTTAGTATTTTATTCACTGACTTATTTGAGGATCCCTGGCAGTTGCTATGAACCAGGCTTGTTGCTGGGCATACAGGATGAATGAAAATATTTCTGCCTTGGCCTAATATCCTGTAACAAATTCTAAACTCAGTGTGTACTAAGTGCTATTGGAAGTAAAACTTTAAAAAAAATTAAACATGACTTGGGAAGGTACCAGAAAGGATGGGAAGTTCATCTGAGCCTTATTCATAGCAGAGGAAGTTGGAGAAGAGTAAGTTGTAAAGGGAGGGCAGGATATGAACAAAATAAAGGCTTGAAGTTACATCATCTACCTAGGAGAGGGTGAATAGTATAGTGTGGCTAAAATGTAGGGCATATGTGGGCTGGAAAGAAGTGGTGGTAGATAAAATCTAAAAGGGAGTATGGAATCTGGGCTTGATATGGTAAAGAGATGCAGCTCAGCATAGTTTTAAAACTAATTTTCCAACATTTAGCATACAGATATGCACCTCCATACCCCAAATTTGCCATTTTAAATGCCTAGGATGCATGTTTAACCTTCCCCTTCCTCTGTACACAGTTCTTTTTAGATAGTTATAATGAGGTACACTTGACATATATTTAAAGTCTACAATATGGTAAAGTTTGACATACGTGTAAACCTATGGAAACAACATCATAATCAAAACAGAGAACCTGGCTATTGTTCTCAAAGGTTCCCCAATGTCTCTTTGTAATGGTGCCTCCAGTGCTTCTACACACTCTCCCTAGGAAACTCTTGATCTGCTTTTTGTCACTATAGATTGGTTTGTACTTTCAAGAGCTTCATATTAATGGAATAATATAACGTACTCTTTTTTGTGAACTTCACTCAGCAGGACTGTTTTGAGATTCATCCTGGTTAATATATTTATTAACTGTTAATTCTCTCTTAGTGCTGAGTCATCTTCCCTGGTATGAGTGTTCCATGATTATTAATCCATTCCCCTGCTGACGGACTTTTGACTTATTTCCAGTTTGGTTAGGAAACCATTACTTCCATTCACTTCCATTAACCAGATCTCAGTCACATTGTCACTGCATATCTCAGAAAAGAAGGGACCACGACTTTGAGCTGATTTCCCCCAAAATAGGATGAAGACGATTTGGTAGGGAATTATCGTATTGTCAACATTAGTGAGAGGAGTTAAGCCTGATACATTTGATTACCTAATCATGTTAAGTTCTCGTGGGCACATGATGTAAGGTTGGTAGGAGCTTGTGTGGACCATACTGCCATCAGAAATAGGCTTTTTTACAAGTTAGGGAGTTTAAGATTGACACGTACACACTGCTATATTTAAAACAGATAACCAACAAGGACCTACTGTACAGTACAGGGAACTCTGCTCAATATTATGTAACAACTTAAATGGTAAAAGAATTTGAAAAAGAATAGATACATGTATATGTATAACTGAATCACTTTGCTGAACACCTGAAACTATCACAACACTGTTAATCAACTATACTCTAATATAAAATAAAAAGTTTAAAAAAATAGTCTTTGGAAAGGCATTTGAAACCATCTTGTACAGCACACTAGGTAGGTACCTTTCCACATTGGGAATCCCCAGTCGTTCCTATCCCCAAACCAACTCCTGCCAGATATGAAAGGCAAATTCAGAATTTAAAAGTCATTTTCCTTATTCCATTTTTATGATTTATTCATAGTAAATTCTGATTTAATTGACAATGTAAGTCTCTCTTTAATTTTTCATCCATCAGCAAAATTGTGAGAGAGAACATTCATATGCACACAGCATGTGATCATGACCTAGAATAACAGGTCCCTTGACTATGTGTTACTTTATGTATATTATTCAAACAAGAGAGTCATATCATCTTCAAAATAAAAATGTTTTTGAAGGCCTTTTTAAAAATTAAAACATCAAGATAGTGATCAAAACCTAAAACTTCTCTTTTAGAAATGTAATGTCAAAAACATATAACCAGAGAAATAAGATAGTTTATTTATAAACAATTAGCATATCTCAGTTATGTTATAGTAAATCATCACCAAAAGGAATACTATATTAAAATGTATTCAGATTTTCCTTTTCCTTTTCATTTTACAAGTTAAATATCCATTCTTGATTTACCTCTATCTTCCCACCCTCTGATGATAAAGGCTAGCATTCAGAGAGGTGCTCTCAATATCATTTAATTTTATATTACATATAGAATGGATGAAAACAAGGTCCTACTGTATAGCACAGGGAACTATTTTCAATATCCTGTGATAAACCATAATGGAAAAGAATACAAAAACTAATATATATATATATGTATAACTGAATCACTTTGCTGTACAGTAGAAGTTAACACAACATTATAAATGAACTATACTTCAGTAAGATAAATTTTAAAATATCATTTAATTTTAGAATGAAAAAGAGAAATAGGAGATCAAAACAACAAAAACTCCTGTAAAATGTCTAAGTAGCTCTAAATCCTTTCTCAAGAAATTTAAATATTAATTTTTGCTTGTTCATTTTGTACAATTCAATAAACTACTTCAAGTAAATGGATAGAATTAAAAATAATTTCAAGAATTGCATTTAGTGGAATAAGAATGATGATGAGTCTTTTCCATTAAGTTCCAGAGGTGCAGTGAATATATTATCTTGCTGCTGCTACCACCATGATCAGCATGAAGCACTACCGATGAGAATGGGGTTGTTTATCTATCCCAACCTAATTGGCCCCCTTAGGCCGTTGCCAATAGAACTGACTTTCTGATTCTAATGAATAATGAAGTTCCTCTGTTAATTCATGTCAGTATCTGAAGGGTGGACCAGTCTGGCCCTGGCTACAATAAGCAGTAGTGTTGTCTAATCATGGTTGACCATC
This sequence comes from Mesoplodon mirus, assembly GCF_964341445.2. Classification (NCBI taxonomy): domain Eukaryota; kingdom Metazoa; phylum Chordata; class Mammalia; order Artiodactyla; family Ziphiidae; genus Mesoplodon; species Mesoplodon mirus. Next base: position 72,806,356 of record NC_138993.1, on the reverse strand, counting down.
AGTATCTTCATAGAGACCTACCCTGAAATTAACTCAGCAATCACCACTTAGTCCTAACTACTCAGGGTCACAAATATTAACAAATGTTCATAATTATAACAAAATATTCACATCAGTGACTTTAAAAAGTTATTCAAGTCTTCATATTTAGCACATTTTGTCCAGTGAATGGAAGTCAAAATAATTGTATACAGTTAGTATAAAAAGGGTACTGAAACATAGATTTTGCCTTTTGCTAGAGAGAGCAGTTGTAAAAGCTACCTCTGTTCTTTCTCCCAAAATCCCACATACTTGATATGTAAGGTGGCATCTCTGAACCGTTGATCTGTAGCCCAAACTCCTTTTCATGCTGGGGCACAAAGGAGAGCCTGGTGACTTGGAGAGATTCTCCTGAAAATTGCTTCATCTCCAGCTGCTTACATTCTATTTCCTCAGTGTCTTTACTCTTCAGCTCTTACATCTGTTAGTCTGCTCATAACTTTCATGATACAGTAGAGCCAATGTCTCATCCACATATATTTTTGGCTTCCTTCACTTCAAATTACTTTCTCCCTCTTTCCTTTAGCAAACTCTTTCCATTCTAAAATCTAGATTTTGTCATCACCTGGAACTGTTGGAAAGCTTGAAATTTCTAACCAGTGTTCTTATCTTTCGTCTTGTTCACTTGCCTTATTCTTCCATGTCAATACTTCAGTCTGTTGACCACCCCAACCTCCCATCCAGCATCTCTGCCTGAATCCTTTATAGTCCCATTTCCCCTTGATGTCTTAGAAAATAAGTTCAATTGCACACTCATTAGAACTTTCAATTTTGTCATCCCATTTATATTATCTATCTTTATAAATCAATATTAAAATCAACCCAAATGTTCTCTCCCCAGTCTTGTTTCTGGTTGAAAAAAAATCATTTAGTGGAGGCTGTTGAGCCCATCACTAGTATCTTTACTTGAAAAGCAAATTTTAGCTGCTGCAACAGGATACCTTTACACAGCTCTGGACTGGCTAAAATTTGAGAAAGACACCACCAAATATTGGTGAGAATCTGGTTCATACATTGAAGCGTAAATGGGTACACTGACTTTTGAAAACTGGCAGTTTCTTAAAAACATTCACCTACTTTATGATCTAGCAATTGTACTCCTCCTAGGTATTTTCAGAAGCAAAAGGAAAATGTATGAAAATAAGAAGTCTTGTACAAAAAGGTTCATATCAACTGTGTTCATAATAGTCAAAAATTAGGAAGAACCCAACAGGATCATGGGTAAACAAACTGTGGCAGGACAGTAAAGTGGAGTAAAACCTTGCATTAGAAAAGAAAAATGACATGCAACACCAAGGCTAAATCTCAAATAATTATGCAGAACCAAAGAAGTCAGATGTGAATGGGTACATGCTTCATCTGTATGAAGTTCTGGAACAAGTTGAATACCATTATGGTAAAAACATGTTAGAAGTGTGGTTTTCTCTTCAGGAGCAGGGAAAGGTATAAGAGGAAAATTTCTGGGGTGATAGAAATTTCTGTAACTTTATTGGGGTATTATCACATGAAAAATGCATTTGTCAAAACTCTGCAAACTCTACATTTAAGATTTGTGTGTTCATGATATGCACTTTTAAGTAAAACATTTCTAGTTAAAATGTTTAAGGTGCCTCTCCTTTTTTCCAAGTTTAATCCATTTCCAGGGACTCTCCATTTGCCAAATACCTCTGCTCCTTCAATTTTGCCTGTATACCACCCTTAGGATTTTGCATTCCCTCTGTCTGTAGACATACATAAACATTTTCTTTAGATCTATTATCATTTGGCACTGCCATCTTCACAAAATGCTTTTTGTATTCACATGTCTGCAAAGTTTTTGAAATAACAGTAGCAATTTCCTTTACTTCCAACCTTCTGGTCATACTATAACCTACTGCAATCTAGGTGTTGCTCCCAACACTCTATTAAGTCTGCTTGAAATAATATGACTATGAATCTCCTAATTTGTATATTTACACTCTTCTTAATTCTCTTCCTTGTTGACCCTTATGTTATTTGGTACCATTGACGGTCATCTTTTGTCTTAAAATTCTCATCTAGTCTTTTTCATAGTATATTCCTTCAGTTGCTTTTTCATCCTGAATACCTTTGTTCTGGATATTTTGTCTTAACACTTAAATGCTAATGCTTGTGTTTCCCTCGGATTCTGCCCTTGGTCCTCTTCTCTACTGTTTAAAATACTCTCAGAGGATAAAAAAAAAAGTACTGTGATGCCATTAACTACTAAATATCTAATTTACCTGGTGACCTATTGCCTGAGATTCTCCCATTTGACTCAGAATCAAAACCTGACCTTCTTGCCTTATCAGCTAGAGAATCTCTTCTATCTACACCATTCCTTTTCTTACCAATGGCCTTAGGAAGTTATCAACAATGTAAAAAACAAACAATTCAAAACCCCAAAAAACTACCTTTGCTCACTTTGACTCTTCCTCCTCTTCATCGTAGTCCCTAAAACCAGCCAATCAGTTACTTTGAATACTATCAAGAAAATACCATCACAACAACTTTATGTTTTCCATCCTTGATTCCTGGTTCAGGACCTCATCTTCTCTTGCCTAAGCTACTGCAAGCACTTCCTAGATCTCTCGTCCTCTGTTCTTTTTCCTGCCCAGACTACATTTTCCATCACCAACAGAGTTATCTTCTCTCTTGTCATGGTGATTTCCTACCCACATCTTTTAATGGTTATTCATTCACTACCTGATAAAGCCCCATTTACTTAGCATGGCAAATAGGATTTTACAATCTGTCCCTCAAACTACTTGTGACATTGTTTATTGCCCACCTCAATCCCTCCCTGCCTTCTTCTTGTCTACAGAACCTAATTTTATGAGACATCTGGAAGAGACCCCTTTATCTCACTTGTTCAGGGTTGGACATGTGTTCCTTTTCTGTCATGTAATATATTTAGAAAAGGCTCCTGAGAGCTTCTGGCAGAGATTTCCCCCCTCTGACTGGAGACACATCTTCTTTCATTTAAGCTTTGAATGAAATGGCTTGAGGGCACCATGGTTGAAGGTCCTGCAATCATATTGCAGCCACAAGGGAAAGGCAAAGGCCAAGGGAATAACAGAGATGCCAACTCAAAATCATGATATGGCTAAGTAACACCAGAACATGCCAACTCTAACACAGTTTTTATGTGAGAAAAACACCCCCTGTTTTTTAAACTCTCATTAGTCAAATAAATACTTCTTGAGTGACACACTGTTTTCAGAGAGGTACTCTCCTCTCACTCCCTCCTTCATATCCCATGATCAAGTCTTACCCAAGTTTTCACTGTGTCTAGGGCACAGTGCTCCTGTTACTGAACTCAGGTTCAGCTGCTCGCTGCTCAGAAGCCAATAATCAAGAGGCAAGTGTCAGGAGAAAGGAAAGATGTTTTAATCAGAAAAGCCGGCAATCTAGGGAGAAGGTGGACCTGTGTCCCAAGATCAACTCCAAAGATTCTGCTCAGCCATGACAGTTTTTCAAGGAAAAAATGGTGGGGGGGGGAGGGGAGAGACTCTCAGTGAATCATTGAGGTAGGAGATTGGATTCTGCATCCTTCTCCATTGCATGTAGACTGGCTGACTCTCTCTTCAGCTGTTATCTTGCCACATGACCTGCCTGCAGAAATCCTAAGGGGGCTCTTGGGGGTAGAGAGTTAGCCATTCTTTAACTACTTAATTCTTTATTTTTACTTCTTTTAATCTAGGAGAAGAATCAACGGGTTAGGCAAGGCATGGTGTGCATTCAGGAGAGCGTATGTCAGAAATTAGGTCAAATTACCTAATCATCTCATTCCTATAATTAGGTTTTTTCAAGATTAGAGATGGACAGAAATGGACAAACAGGAAAGGGGCAAAAGAGCTGCTTTCACTGCTCACTTTGTTTTGAATTCATGTAATTAAATCTCTTAGCCTGGAAGGCCCTTCTCTGCCACATGGCTTCTTACCCATCGTTAAAACCCTGCTCAAACCAGACTTCCTAGTGACGCCTTTACCTAAGGTTAGCCCAGATTTTCTCCATGTTCCTGTAACCCTTGATATATATTTTGATTTTTACCCTCATCTTTTTTTTTATTATCATTCATTATTTATGTGCTCATCTTACCCTCTAGAAGTTGATTATCTTGTCACCAGGGACCATAGCATATTCTTTTGTATATATTTTTGGAAGGGTAATCGGTAACTATTTGTGGAATGAAACAGAAAAGGAAGAATAATGAATAAAACCCATCCTGTATATATATGTATTTTTCTACAAAAGTATTCATTTGATCTTGAAAAGTATGACTGAGTGCTGTCCGTCTATGTGAGCAGTAAATATGTTTGGGGTCACACTGGTTGGCTTGATGGTCTTATACAACTTCATAATTTACTATGACTCTTTTAAAATTCCGTTTGTAATTTTATTACAAATTTTCAAAATACTTATTTCATGTATACAAAATTTGCACATATTGTCACTTATTTTGTGTTTAGTTTTCAGATGAAGAAATTGTCAGTGCTGTCAATAAACTATGTGCACATTTCCAGGTTCTAGCTGAATAAAACAAACAAAATCTTTGCCTTCATTGATTTTTCATCCTAATAAAAAATATGTCTGATATACACATGGCTACAGTGAATTAAATGCTAATATATAGGATGGTCATGTCACAAATGTTTTTGTAATCTTTTCTTCATGATATATTCTATTAAAGACACTTACCTTCAAGATACAAAACTATATAATATCTGTCTAGTGCATAATACACCAAATAAGTCTAAAAATAAAGACTTTATTAAATTAAATGTTCCAATATCTTATAGAGTATCAAAATATTTTTAAAATCACCTGTTATAAGAACTATGACTTTGACTGAGAAAAGACTTACCTGCACTTACATCTGCTCCAGCATGAAACAACACAGTTGGGAAGATGCCTGAAGAATTCCCCTGCTCTCCTCACTGTCAAAAATTGCTGTGATTGGGCTTCCCTGGTGGCGCAGTTGTTGAGAGTCCACCTGCTGATGCAGGGGACATGGGTACATGCCCCGGTCTGGGAAGATCCCACATGCCACAGAGCAGCTGGGCCCGTGAGCCATGGCCACTGGGCCTGCACGTCCGGAGCCTGTGTTTCACAACAGGAGAGGCCACAGCAGTGAGAGGCCCGCGTACCGCAAAAAAAAAAAAAAAAAAAAAATTGCTGTGATTTTATAGGATAAATAATTCTTGGAGGTACTAATATATTTCTTGAGTATACTGTGGGGAAAATGCATGGTGTGTGAGCCACAGTGGGTTTCCAGTGAGTCATCGGTCTCATCCCACATTCTTTCAACTCACAACATCCCTTACCATTTTTCTACCTTTGCTTATGGTGTGGTCTCTTGTTTCAATTCCCTCCTCATCAACCATGTCTCCTAACCAGTGATATCTACTTTCATAGGTCTACCCGTTCTTCCAGGAAACAAATAAAATTCCAAATCTCTCACAAAATTGGGAATTCACCATTTTCTTCTACCAAACAACTACAGCACTAACTACTTTGCCATTTGTTTACAATCACACACATTCCTCTGGGCTGGAGAGGCCTATGATGTTCCATCACATAAAGCTCTTGCTAATAGCTTCCTCTAGAAGAAGTCACCTCACTTAAAAATAAAAGGGAAGGGGAAAAAATGATTTACGTAAAAATACTAAAAGAAAATGAATCACGGACTTCTATAAAGCACATCTCAAAGCAAAGCTGAAAGAAGTAACGGCAAGACCACAAAAGGAGATAAAACGTAAGTTGGCAGTGTTCACAAAATATGTTGAATAGCAAAATAAGTAGGAATGAAGACCACATTGGAAGCAGCAAACTGTAGAAGTAATATTGCTGGAAACGCAGTAAAGAAATAGGTGGATGATATAAAGAAAATAACATTACCAGCAAATACTTACATAATGATTATATGTGCCTGGAACTATTGTAAGCATTTTACATACATTATCCTCATTCTCACTGCAACCCTATGGAGTAGGTAGGTACCATTATTAAACACATTTACAAGGATAACATAAAAGCAGTTAAATAACTTACCAAAGTTAAAAACCAAGATTACAATCTGATAAGGGGAGAATATTCAAAATATGTAAATAACACATACAACTAAATAGAGAGAGAAAAAAAAAACCCAAACAATCCAATTAAAAAATGGGCAGAGGATCTGAATAGACATTTTTCCAAAGAAGACATACAGATGGCCAAGAGGTATGTGAAAAAATGCTCAACATCATTAATCATCACAGAAATGGAAAACAAAACCAAATGAGATATCACTCCACACCTGTTAGAATGACTATTATAAAAAAGATAAGAAATAACAAATGTTGGCCAAGATGTAGAGAAAAGGGAATCCTTGTACACTATTGGTGGGAATGTAAATTTGTGCAGCCACTGGGGTAAACAGTATGGAGGTTCCTCAAAAAATTAAAAATAAAATTATCATATGATCTAGCAATTGTACTTCTGGGTATTTATCCAAAGAAAATGAAGACATTAACTCAAAAAGATATTTGCACCCCTATGTTCATTGCAGCATTATTTGCAATAACCAGGACGTGGAAAAAACCTAAGTGTCCTTCAGTGGATGAGTGGATAAAGAAATTGTGATATATATCTAAATATAGATAGATAGATATATGTGTGTGTGTATATATATATATATACATATATATATGACTATTATACAGCCATAAAAAGAATAAAATCTTGCCATTTGTAACAATGTGAATGGACTTCAAGGGTATCATGCTAAGGAAAATAAATAAAACATGAAAAGGCAAATACTGTATGATCTCTCTTATATGTCAAATCTGAAAAACAAACAAACAAACAAACTCATAGATACAGAGAATAGATTGGTGGTTGCCAGAAGCTGGGTGTAGAAGGTGGGAGAAATTGGTAAATTGGTTTTTTTTATTTTAAATAAATTGAATTTAAAGTACGGCATATGCATAATTAGTATTTCCAAAGACACAAAAAGAAAAAAATATTGGATAGGTAATTTATAGATATTATTTAAGAAAACTGTCCCCAAATAAAAGATAACTAGACTGTATACATTGAAAGCATGCTCTATGTATGAGAAAACAATTTAAGTAATGCTCAAATATGAGATGTATCCCCATAAATTCATGAGCATTAAAAATCTTTAGAGTATACAGACAGAAAATTAAGTCTCCTACAAAGAAGAAAACTAAGGGTAGCTAAATAGTTTCCTTCTACAATATTTGGTAATGAAAGTTACTAGAACTTTGTCTATAATGTCCTCAAGAAAATAGAGACTCAAGAATTTTCTACTAAGCCAAACTGTCTTTTAAATAGAAAGGCAGCAGAAAAGTATTTTTAGATGTAGACATGAATACATGAAATATATCTCCCATGAGCAACATATTTTCCATGAGCAGATACTAGAGGATAAATTCTAACTAACCAAGAAATATGTAAAGAAACTGGCAAAAGATGTGGGCCAAGCCTGTTCCTTTGAATATGGACTGGATGCCACATCACATACTTTTGTGTAAATCTATCCTTAAAGCTTTATCTACAACTTCCAGATTGTACTTACTTGGCAAGCTTTATTGTTTTCATTCACCAGAATTGGTTGCCCTCTCGTTTGGAGCAGAAGGAAGAATTGTATGTCCATATTGCCATTAGATTTGTCCGTGTGACTTTCTTTGTCCAGTGTATTGTGAATGGAAGTGAAATTTGTCAGTTCTAAGGGACAATACTTAGCAACAATTGCTGACATTTTTCCTCCTGTTTTCTTTCACCTGGTGAAAGTACATTTTGCCTATGATGGTGCTTCAACAATCCAGGACACTGAGTGAAGACAACATGGAACAGAGTCCCTTACAACCCAAGATGGACAGGTCTTGTAAGCAAGGCACACTCTTGTGTGACTTTAAGTCAGGGAGATCTCAGGGCTGTTGGCTAGAAGTTGTTTTAGTCAGAATGTACATAACTAAACCTGACCAAAAAACTATGCCATGTGAAACAGAATGAATGCAGAATCCTAGATTATAGATCTCTGCCACAATCTTTTACTCTTTTCCAATTGTCTCATTTCATTCTTAACTTCTATTTTCTTTTTCTTTTTGTAATCATCTTAATAGAATCTTCCCAAAGCATTAAATTTTGCTTTTGTAGAAATATATTTCTTTCTTTTCATACTTATATTTGATTAGTTTATATTACACATAATTAAACGACATAATTATACTAACAGATACAATTTGCATTGGTAATAAACACAGCTAACTCGGTAGACAGATGATGGTGTGGAAGACTGGAGACAAAACCTACAATCGGCAAGTTATCAATAGGTGGGTAATGGATGCTGGAGTGGTTTGTAAAGGGAAAGTGTGTTGGGGGGTTAGTTAAGTGAAAGTTGGGTAAGATAGTTTCTATGATAAATATTTACTCAATAAGATAATCTGTAGCCATTTTATAGATATATTTTATGTACGTATACTACATATATATGAGTAAACATGTACATATACCTACATTGGATTGCATTATGTATATGCACATGCGTGCATGTGCACACATGAGAATCTCTAATTTGTTAATGGTTCTTATCTTTCACAGTGGCTTTAGGAACTCAAGGGGAAAGGAAAAATACAGTTGACCCTTGAAAAATGCAGGTTTGAACTGTGCAGGTCCACTTACCTGTGAATACTTTTCAGGAGTAAATACTACAGTACTATACGGCCCGTGATTAATTGAATCCGAGCATGCAGTGGAACCTTGGATACAGAGGGCTGACTATAAATTATTAATCCCCATTTTGTTCAAGGATCAATTTATGTCTTTTTTTAAAATTGATTTATTCCAAAATATTACTCTTATAAAGTAAAATTTTTTAAAAAGGTATTTTTAACAACAGTCATAGAAAATGCCATTCAATATCAGACTGCATGGCACTGTCAGTCTTCTGGAATCTCAAGTAGTCATCAGAATGATGCTTTTTTGTTGTTAAGGGTTGGACCAGTACTTCTTTTGTGTTGCTGGAAGAATGTGGAGTGTATTTTAGTCATAGGAGATGTTCAATGAATATATGTTGATTGCTTTTTATTGAGAAACTTGTATCATCGATTGAAAAGGAGATCCTTCAAGAGAGTAGAAATTAGAGGGAAAGGATTCTTTTATTTTAAATAAAAGTGTTTTCTTGTTTGTTTTCTACTGCATGCCATGTCATTTATCAAACTTGTTTCCTCCTCATCTGGTGCCATGGAATGAGCATTGACGTGGAAATCCGAAGACCTAAAGCCCAAGAGAGGTTTTTTTCTTTCACCTCCAAGAACTGAAATTTTTCCCCAGAAAGTAGTTGAACTAGATTAAGCAGACAACATCCTTTAGTAAAAGAAATATGCACTGGAATTCAAGTCAGCATTTATTCTCTGCCTGAGTCGTGTCAGATTGTTTGAAGAAAAGTTTTTTTTTCTATATTTATTTCGCTTAAAATTGTCATCAGAGACAATTTTACATTTTGTTTTTTGTCTGCTTTCTTTCCAGGTGCAGACTGACTTTGAGGCTTTGGGGCTGAGTTAGGTAGCTCTGTTCCTATTCGTTTCCTAATCTCCTCGCCCTTCTTTCTTCCTGCTTATCCCACACCCTGCCAGTTTCATTGCAAGGTTATTTTAAACTAATTATTATTAGTTACATTTTATTTTACTTTAATTATTTAAAATTATAATTAGCTAGAGCCCATATTACTCTAGTTCTTACTATTTTATGACATTAATCAGAGGAATGAAAGACTTTCAGGAAGCGGTTTAATTTAACTTGAAAATGGTTTGGAAATCACATGCTCTTCTTTTTTCTTTTTCTTTTTCTTTTTTTTTTTTTTTTTTTTTGCAGTAGACGGGGCCTCTCACTGCTTTGGCCTCTCCCTTTGCGGAGCACAGGCTCCGGACGCACAGGCTCAGTGGCCATGGCTCACGGGCCCAGCCACTCCATGGCATGTGGGATCTTCCTGGACTGGGGCATGAACCCATGTCCCCTGCATCGGCAGGCAGACTCTCAACCACTGTGCCACCAGGGAAGCCCGACATGCTCTTATTCTTGTGTTATTAAGTTTTCCCCTCAATATGAGTTTTGACTCTCAACACATTTTATGTAGAATCTTTTATACAGAACTAATTACTGTCAATAACAAATTTCTAATCCTGTATCAGCTACTCACTGGATACTTAACCAAGAAGGTTTTATGTTCTCTAAAAATAAATGCATCTAATTTACATTTTCTCATTAGGAAAGATTTTAAAAAATTAATGACCATAAAGATCTTTGAAAATTAAGAAACCTCATTCAAAACAAATTCTGTGTGCAAGTGCTTGTTTGGGGTAGCTTTGGTCAGGTTGTGTCAGAGACTATTTCCTTTCCTCAGGGGCTCTGGAGTAGCCAAGATGGGTTTCTTCATTTATCAGTATTTTAATCTGACATTTGGAGGCTGAGCAGTTACAGAGAAATACCCATGAACTAGATTTCACATCCCATCTCTGTCAATTAGGGCAGAAATTTTTTTAAAAAAAGAAAAAAGGAAAAAAACAAGAAAAAAGTTTCCTACTTGGTATTAAATTTTTACCTGATAGAATTAGAAAAATGGTTTCAACAGATAAAATTTAGAGAATGTATAGAATCTCTCCTTCTTCTTTTTAAAAATTGTTTGAGCTTTACAATATGGAAAAACATTTCAGGTATTTTAAAATTATTTCATTTATTTCCATTTTTACCAAATTTGTGGGGGGCTTATAAACTTTGTATGTTGGTAAAACATGGCGGGCTACATGAGGAGGTATTGTTTCCTACAACTTCATCTTTTATGACTTCACTATATCATGGCTTCTATGAATAGCATTTCTGTGCAAGTTGATATGATATAGTAAACTCTATATTGGCATTCAGATTGCCTGCGCTCAGGGGCTCTCTCTATGTGCATTTACAATGAAAATTTCGATTAGTTATTTACCCTTTCTAAATTTCAGGTTTTTAATCTAAAAAGCTAGAATCGTAATATAACTACTGGATTTGTTATTTTAAAGTAAGAAAAGAATGCACACACACAAATAAACACATAGTATTAGATGCATAGTATTATACAGAGCATAGATGCATGGCATTAAACACAAAGGCAAGATATTATTATGCAATTTTAGAGATAAAATATTTATAGTTCTAAAAATACAACAGACCCAGAAAAATTGAACTTTTGCTGGAAGATCTTCCTTCCTTTCAAGACAGCCCCAGAGGTCGGGGGTACCCAGAGGTAGGGGGTACCCAGAGGTAAGGGGTACCCAGAGGTAGGGGGTACGCAGAGGTAGGGGGTACCCAGAGGTAGGGGGTACCCAGAGGTAAGGGGTACCCAGAGGTAGGGGGTACCCAGAGGTAAGGGGTACCCAGAGGTAGGGGGTACCCAGAGGTAGGGGGTACCCAGAGGTAAGGGGTACCCAGAGGTAGGGGGTACCCAGAGGTAGGGGGTACCCAGAGGTAAGGGGTACGCAGTGGTAGGGGTACCCAGAGGTAGGGGGTACCCAGAGGTAGGGGGTACCCAGAGGTAAGGGGTACGCAGAGGTAGGGGTACCCAGAGGTAGGGGGTACCCAGAGGTAAGGGGTACGCAGTGGTAGGGGTACCCAGAGGTAAGGGGTACACAGAGGTAGGGGGTACCCAGAGGTAGGGGTACCCAGAGGTGGGGGGTACCCAGAGGTAGGGGGTACCCAGAGGTAAGGGGTACCCAGAGGTAGGGGGTACGCAGAGGTAGGGGGTACGCAGAGGTAGGGGGTACCCAGAGGTAAGGGGTACCCAGAGGTAGGGGGTACCCAGAGGTAAGGGGTACCCAGAGGTAAGGGGTACGCAGAGGTAGGGGGTACCCAGAGGTAGGGGGTACGCAGAGGTAGGGGGTACCCAGAGGTAGGGGGTACCCAGAGGTAAGGGGTACCCAGACGTAGGGGGTACCCAGAGGTGGGGGGTACCCAGAGGTAGGGGGTACGCAGAGGTGGGGGGTACCCAGAGGTGGGGGGTACCCAGAGGTGGGGGGTACCCAGAGGTAGGGGTACCCAGAGGTGGGGGGTACCCAGAGGTAGGGGGTACCCAGAGGTAGGGGGTACCCAGAGGTGGGGGGTACCCAGAGGTTGGGGGTACCCAGAGGTGGGGGGTACCCAGAGGTAGGGGGTACCCAGAGGTAGGGGTACCCAGAGGTAGGGGGTACCCAGAGGTGGGGGGTACCCAGAGGTAGGGGGTACCCAGAGGTGGGGGGTACCCAGAGGTAGGGGGTACCCAGAGGTAGGGGTACCCAGAGGTAGGGGGTACCCAGAGGTGGGGGGTACCCAGAGGTAGGGGGTACCCAGAGGTAGTGGTACCCAGAGGTAGGGGGTACGCAGAGGTAGGGGTACCCAGAGGTAGGGGGTACCCAGAGGTAGGGGGTACCCAGAGGTAAAGGGTACCCAGAGGTAGGGGGTACCCAGAGGTAAGGGGGTACCCAGAAGTAGGGGGTACCCAGAGGTAGGGGTACCCAGAGGTAGGGGGTACCCAGAGGTAGGGGGTACCCAGAGGTAAAGGGTACCCAGAGTTAGGGGGTACCCAGAGGTAGCGGGTACCCAGAGGTAGGGGGTACCCAGAGGTAGGGGTACCCAGAGGTGGGGGGTACCCAGAGGTAGGGGGTACCCAGAGGTGGGGGGTACCCAGAGGTAGGGGGTACCCAGAGGTAGGGGGTACCCAGAGGTAAGGGGTACCCAGAGGTAGGGGGTACCCAGAGGTAGGGGTACCCAGAGGTGGGGGGTACCCAGAGGTAGAGGGTACCCAGAGGTAGGGGGTACCCAGAGGTAGGGGTACCCAGAGGTAAGGGGTACCCAGAGGTAGGGGGTACCCAGAGGTAAGGGGTACCCAGAGGTAGCGGGTACCCAGAGGTAGGGGGTACCCAGAGGTAGGGGGTACCCAGAGGTGGGGGGTACCCAGAGGTAAGGGGTACCCAGAGGTAGGGGGTACCCAGAGGTAAGGGGTACCCAGAGGTAGGGGTACCCAGAGATAGCGGGTACCCAGAGGTAGGGGGTACCCAGAGGTAGCGGGTACCCAGAGGTAGGGGGTACCCAGAGGTAGCGGGTACCCAGAGGTAGGGGGTACCCAGAGGTAGGGGTACCCAGAGGTAGGGGGTACCCAGAGGTAGCGGGTACCCAGAGGTAGGGGGTACCCAGAGGTAGGGGTACCCAGAGGTGGGGGGTACGCAGAGGTAGGGGGTATGCAGAGGTAGGGGTACCCAGAGGTAGGGGGTACCCAGAGGTAGGGGTACCCAGAGGTAGGGGGTACCCAGAGGTAGGGGTACCCAGAGGTAGGGGGTACCCAGAGGTAGGGGTACCCAGAGGTAGGGGTACCCAGAGGTAGCCCCAGTCTTCACGGTGCAGTAGTTGTGCATAGCAAGTTACCACTGGCCTTACTCTGAGACGAAGGTAGGCAGACTAGGGTAGGCACTGCCCCCAGTGCCCATGTCCTGATCCCTGGAACCTGAGTATGTTATATTACATGACAAAAGAGACTTCACGGATGTAATCAAGATGACGGACCTTAAAATCACTAAATGATCCTGAATTTCTCAGGTGGGTTCCATCTAGTGACATGAGCCCTTAAAAGAAGAATCCTCTCTCCAGCTGGAAGCAGACAGATGCAGCTGAAGGAGGAATCGTGGAGATTCCAAGAGTGGACAGAATCCAAGGGATCGTTACTGGCTCTGAGTTTAAAGGATCACAAGTAAGGGCCAGAGAAAGGCCTCTAGGAGCTAAGAGCAGGCCCAGCTGACAGCCAGCGAGGAGGCAGGGGCTTCAGTCCTGCCGCAAGGACCTGGATTCTGCCAACACCCTGACTGGCATGCAAGGAGATTCTTCTCCAGAGCCTTCAGATAGGAGCCCAGCGGACCCCTGGACTTGGAGCTTGTGAGACCCGGAGCCGAGATATCAGCCAACCCAGACATCTGACCTGCAGATCTGTGAGAAAACGAATACAGCGGCGGGTCTAACTGCCCCAGGGTTTGCCAGAAGGCACTTCCTGACCCACTCTCTGGGGCTCCTAAGCAAATCAAGCAGCTACCCCACCCACAAGTGACAGACAATAAGCAAACAACCTAAATACGGAGTGTTTGCAGAGCACGCACTTAATAAAATTAAAACCTTTAGAGAAATACTGTTCTGTCTGCAAAGTCCACATGGCAAGAAAAATTTGGGATCATCACAGAGGAATGAAAGTCCTCCTTTTCGAGGGTTAGGACTATGCTAAATAAAGCTGCAGCTTAAACTCGGGAGTGAGTTTAAAGCAGCCTCCTAGAAGGGTGGATTGGGAGGGTGAGAGGGAGATGCAAGAGGGAGGGGATATGGGGATATATGTGTACATACAGCTGATTCACTGTGTTATAAAGCAGAAACTAACACACCATTGTAAAGCCATTATACTCCAATAAAGAGGTTAAAATAAATAAATAAATAAAGCAGCCTCTTACTGGCTGAATCAATGTTCACGGTATCCCTGCGTTTTTGTAAATGATGTATTGGGCTTCTCGTCAGGGCCAGATGTTTATGTGAACTTTTACTTGTTGGACAGGAGATTAGAGAGCATGCTCAGTATAAAAGTGTCCACTCTGGATTTCATTAGGGAACCAATGAGCTATGGCCAGTCCTGGGGTTTAAACAGGGAACCAGGCTCAACGCACAACTGTTTCCTTCTCTTTTTCAGGCCAGAAAAAACCAACACTGCTCCAAATTGACCAGGTCCCCAGTCTCCCCGCTCCTGGTCCTCGGGTTACCCTTTGATTTCAGCTGGTCCACAGCTGTCCAGCATCTGGCTTCCCTCCCTCTACACTGGCCTCCTCCACAGCCCACCTCACTCAGGAGGGATTAGGACCAAGAGGGACAGTGTGGCTGGTCATCGATTTTAATCCCAGTTAAAGTAGTTTTGCTTCCTCCTGGTAAGGACCCAAAAACTCCAGATGTAGAGCAGATTAAATTTGGAAAAACATTTTACCTGATTTGGCAACTTGTTTTTCTGCCCTCATAGGAGATTGAGTCAAACTTTCACTCCTAGTGTTGTCCCAGGCATTTTTTGCTCGCTTGTATGTGGCTATGAATCATCGTGGGGACAGATTCTTATATTTTATTCCTAAGTCAGCGATCATCTCACTGCCCTGCTCTCGGCAACACACAAAGTATGCTATATAAGGAAGCACTTTAGTTTTACTGATTCTAAGTTTATTGCCTTTTTAATTTGATAGCATTCTTTGCTCAATGTATTATGCATAGTTTCATTTTTGGCAGTTTGAATGTCTACCAGGACACACGTCCAAAAATCCAGTCCTGGTGGTAATCAATAAACGGGAAGAGTCTTTTGCCAGAGTCATTATTCTCTGCATTTTATTCTTTCTCAGCAACATGTTCCTAAAAAAAAAAAAAAAAAAAAAAAAAAGAGAGAGAGAGAGACCGGGTGAGTGAAAACCTTTAACTAGTTCAAGCCCTGTGGGTGTTACTGTCAGTTTCTTTACCTCTCTGTTAAAAACTTTTATTTTTAATCAAACCTTTCAAAAACTTTTTTCTCTTCTACACAGATCAATACCTTTCTACAAGAAGAGGGCTGGCTCTTTTTGATGGTTACATTAAAAGTTTCAAAGGAACTTAGCATCATTTAGTTAGTGATGCTACAGCTCAGTGGCTGAACAGAATGTACTTGACTGAACCAAACCATGACTGTTCGGTTTCCTGAGGCCCTCAAAGGGTTTTATTAGAATTGCTCTTCCTCAGAACTTCTTTATCCACTTCCTCTCATATTGAAATCCAGTACAGATAGGGTTTCTCAAATCTTAGCTTGCCGGTGAATGCCCTGGGGATGATGTTCAGATTCAGACTGAACATCAGGGTAAGGTCCAGGGTAAGGCCTGAATGTTTGCATTCCTAACACCCTCCCTGGAGAAGCTCAGCCTCCTGTTCCCTGCTACACTTGAGAAGTGAGTTCTAACATGGGCGTTAGGAGCACCAAGTGTAGACCCAGGCCAATCTGGTTCTGCCACTCACCGGCAGGTCGAGGTTTCCTCCGTCTTGGTTTAGTCATGCTACCTATCTAAAAATGTTGCAGTTAGGATAGCATGAAATAATGTATGTAAAGCACCTAGCAGCAGGCCTAGCCCATAGGAAACACTCAATAATGGACAGGGTTTTTGTTTTGTTTTGTTTTGTTATCATCACTTTTATTTATTTATTAAAATATTTATTGAAATGTTGTGGATTTACAATGTTGTGTTGGTTGTAGGCGTACAGCAAAGTGATTCAGTTATACATACATACATATATATATATATATATATTCTTTTTTAGATTCTTTTCCATTGTAGGTTATTACACGATATTGAGTATAATTCCCTGTGCTGTGTGGTAGATCCTTGTTGTTTGTTTTATATATAATAGTGTGTATCTGTTAATCCCAAACTCCTAATTTACCCCTCTCCCCTTTCCCCTTTGGTAATCATAAATTTGTTTTCTATGTCCGTGAATCTATTTGTTTTGTAAATAAGTTCATTTGTACCATCTATTTAGATTCCACATATAAGCGATATCATATGATATTTGTCTTTGACTTACTTCACTCAGTATGATAATCTCTAGGTCCATCCATGTTCCTGGAAATGGCATTATTTCATTTTTTCATTTATATATATATATATATATATATATATATATGACAGTTTTAATTATTTCAATTATCATTCTGTCTCCCACTCAACTACTCCTGTATAGCCCAGACTATTTTTTATCCATTTACTCAGAATAGCATCGAGGCAGGAAGCAGCATCCATGGCCTGTGTAGGAGACATTCCTAAAACAGAGAAACCTGGGCAGTGTCTGCTCACCGGATAATTCTGGGATGATTGTGGTCTAGGCAGGGGGCCTGGCACATTTCCTCATCTGAAGGGAGGTGGGGAGGCTGGTGGGGTCATTAGGAAAGCTGGCATGAAAAAATGATGTCCAGTCCTGATTATGGTGATAAGAGGGGCCTGTGTCCTGAGACACCTGTGCGTTGGATGGGGGTTTATGCACAGGTAGGTTCTAGATGTCACATCTGAGGCCACCCAGAGATAGATCAGACTGGTCCAGTGGTGCTCCTCCCATCAACCACTTTATGGAAGGACCACCACTGACCCACAGATGCATATGCAATATCCTACATGTGTCTGGCTCTCTATCATTCATTACACATTTGCATACATTCTGTCTGGCTTCACCCTCACACCTCCCCTGTGACAGAAGAGCCACCATTTTGATTGTCATGAGAACAGTGAGATTTAGAGCATCTTCCAAACCTCCAGTAAGTGGGGGGGGGGGGCAGTTGGCCACGCATCTGCCTCGAAGCCCAGGGTGAGCCCGTGCCCCTCAGAGGGAGCTTAGAGAACCAGAAACATCTCAGAAACACAATTCGATGTTCAACCTTCACAGCGGATTGGATTGCAGTGGAAACCTCTACTCTGTGACCATGTCCATGTGAAGCTAATTCATGTGCCCCAATCTCTTTCTATTTGCTTTTTCAAAACAGGAGGGAAAAAATGCACGGATAAAAAGTGAGCGGGATGTCAGTGAATGTTATGGGCAAAAGGTTGTGACAGGGAATGCTGACCATGGCCGCAGATTAAAATCCCTGGATTGCCAAAATACTTGCAGAGTTATGTTTAAGTATTTTTTTTTTTTAATGTGAGGGAAAAGAAAAAGGATGGACAGCGAGGAAAAGTGCAGAGAGCAGAGGGACAGTCTGATCCATCACAACACACATTTCTCTTTCTTCTTCTGGCCCTTTCTTCTAGCACTTGCCAAACTTGTTTCTTATTATTGCCTTATAGAGAGAATATTCAAGTTGGGAAGTTGTTCAGAGATCATCTATGTCCATACGCGTGAGTGGATAGTGGAGGTGGATCTGGCACAGGAATTCATGAGAACAGCATACCCAGTGCATCTAATCTCCCATCTCACAAGGATGCTCTTCTTCTGCTTTCTCTGCCTTCATTTTCAAGGGCAGGATTAAACCCCATACCCAACACTAACCAGCAATGCATCTACTTCATGCCTTCAGTGGAGGAATGTGTTAGCTACTGTTTTTACCTCTTGCCTGTTGCCCAAGATTTCTCCACCCATGTCTCTTAATAATTAACACTGGCTGCAGGAAGGGACATGCCACTCTTCCTGGACCAGTTACAGGCTGGCACTTTGTTCTTATCGGGCTGTGGATGAATTATGTGACACAAAGTAGCCAATCAGATTCTTTCCCTGAGATCGATATAAGCAAAATGGGAATGAAGGAGCTGCAAGAGGGAAAAACCTGGAGATTAAATCAGAGCAGCATTTGGGAGGTGCCATCTGTGTCGTGGGTCCAGGACAGCCTGAGACCACCTCTTCCTCTTGAGTAGAGGGGCCATTGGTCACTTTAGTTATATGAGTTGCATCCCTGTCACTTGCAACTAAGAGTCCTAACTGATATGATACTTTATTGCCCAGTGGCATTGAGACGGCCACCAAAGTACCTGAGTTTTCAAGAATCCTTATCCAGGGTTTCAAGGACATTTTATAGTCCAAGCTGCACTCACGGTCGCCACCTTCTCACCAAATAATATACCCACACTTGCTTACAGCATCTTCTATCGAGCACATAACCATCATGTTTTCTTCTGTTAAATATATCTCCCTGCTGGACCAGGACCATCCAGAGGAGATGCACGCTCCAAGTTGTTCTCAGAAGTACATATTTAATGGTCAAAAATAAAGCCCAGGAGGTATAGCAAATTTGGATGGATAGAAGAGTGACAAGGTCTTGGAATATAGGGTGTTATTGAGAGGAACATCTTTTCCCAGGGAGACCCAGGTGGAGGTGCCCCGTGTAGAATGAAAACAGTAATACCCCTGGGAGGTTGGAAGAAGTTTGTTGAGGGAGGGAGGGGAGTCACAAAAACAAAAGGTCAGCAAATAAAAGAGCTGCCCCTCCCCACCAAAATCAGGTTGACTTTGCTTTCTTCTCTATTTGCCCAGGAGTCATTTCTCTTTACAGTTTAGGCCAGTAGATCCCCTTACATCTTTTTTTTAATTAATTAATTAATTAACTAATTAATTAATTAATTTTTATTTATTATATTTTTTTTTGTGGTATGCGGGCCTCTCACTGTTGTGGCCTCTCCTGTTGTGGAGCACAGGCTCCGGACACGCAGGCTCAGTGGCCATGGCTCGTGGGCCCAGCTGCTCCGTGGCTTGTGGGATCTTCCCGGACCGGGGCACAAACCCGTGTCCCTTGCATCAGCAGGTGGACTCAATCACTGTGCCACCAGGGAAGCCCCAATTTATTTAATTTTTAAATTGAAGTATAGTCGATTTACAATGTTGTGTTAACTTCTGCTGTACAGCAAAGTGATTCAGATACATACTGTATATATATGTATATATTTATATTCATTTTTATATTCTTTTCCATTATGGTTTATCTCAGGATACTGAATGTAGTTCCCTGTACTCTGCAATAGGTCCTTGTTGTTTATCTATTCTCTTTACTTTGGGTCCCAAATTATCTGAATACCACTTCGCGTGATCTGAGAAGAGACAACAAAGTTATCATCATGTTCTAAGACCCCTTATATGCTGGATATTGAGAACCCTATATTCATATTTCCCTCGTAAGGTTTGTCTGTAGTTGTCACACCACTTTTGCAAAACTGACCCCAAACATCATGAACCATATTATTCCTGTATAGCCTTTTCTTATATGCAGTGTCTTGAAAGCTTGAGCTCATCTTTTTAACACTAAAAAAATCCACTGTATTTTACTATGCAAAATGTAGCTTTGTTATGAAAAATATATTATATAGTCATATATAAATATATATATATAAATATTTTTCTACTAAGACAGTCGCTAAGGAATGTGCACACACAGGAGCCATTAAATGGGTGTATTGTTCCCGGGGTCATTTGTGCTAGGCGAAGGACTTGTGGGTAGCTCAAAAGTCCTCTTCAACTTGACATTAAATTAAAAATTTAAAATAAATTTATTTAATGTTTACTCTTCATGACAGTGTATACCTACTTTGCATAAAAGCAGTGTCAATGCTTCTGCCCCAAACGTATTTAATCCTTATTGTTTTACTAGCTTTTAAAATCTGTGCCCTTTGATTACTTTGGCTTTTTTTTAAATATAATATATATAAGTATATATATTTAGGAGGGAAAGAGAGCAAATAAATATGATGAATGGAAAAGGAACACGTGACTAATGAAAATAAAAAAAGAATTAAATAACTCTATGTCCTTGGCTAAGGTGTGCAAGTCCGTGTGTGTGTGTGTGTGTGTTCCAGCTAGTGTATATGTGTGTCTGTGGGGCTACTAAGTGAATGGCTGATCTTTTCACTTCAATTAGGGAAATAGAAAGTCTCCTCTGTTTCACTAAATTAGCTCTGAGTGACCATATGTCCTTCTTTTTCCCTAAAGATTCAATCTTGAAAAACAGAAATTTCACATGGATAAATCCATTATATAATTTTAATTAACCTCATAAAGATATAAAATAACCCAACAAAAAGACATATCTTTAGTGACAGCCAAATTAATATTTTAAACTAAATTGAAGAATTTAGAACACTTCAAATCTTACATAATGCCTATTTTATAGCACTAAAGTCAGTAATGTCCCTACCTCATGGCAGAAGTGAATTACACATATTAACAAAGTGCATTCTCCTCCTTCAAAACAGCACAGGCTTAAACCTTACATGGAGCCATCTGAACTCACCACAGTAAAACAAAATTATTATTTACTTACTTCTTTATTTTCTGAGACTATGGATATGAGGAAACATCCAGCAGTATTTTTCCCTTTCTCCAAGATACTATCAGTAATCTTATTGGTGTTCATCCAATCAACAATCATAGAATGAACATTTTCTACGTCCAGGGCATTTTGGAAGATCCCGGGAGTACAGAGTCATGACTATATTTATTGCTTTTTGGAATCATATGTATATAGACTGAAAAATCATTCAAGGTATGCTGGGAGAATTCCTTCTTACTGTATTTGGTGCTTCTTTCTCTGTGAAGAAGCCTCAGCTCAAGAACGTGGGGAATGGAGTGTTGCTTTGTGTGGAGAACCAGGGCCGGTGGAGATGGGAGGAGGAGAACTGGATTTTCTCTTTCAACATCGACAAGTTTTGAGATGCTCAGAACACTCTTATTCACACTGATTACATCCTACTCTTCTGTTTAAGGATGAAAGCATTGTGTCCGGGAATGGTACTGCTACTCCTGAGTCGATGAGCTAATAAGACCTATAAACCTCAGTTCATAAAGCATCTATATAGGCTAAAATTACGAGATTTAGAATAATTAAGTAATCTGGTCTCTGTGTGAAAATTATTCCCTAAGCTTCTCATTATTTCTGTCTCTGTCTGCTTGCTTCTCAGGTAGATAAGAGGTGAGTAGGAGAAAGATGATGGTAGAAAGAGGTGCTAATGGTAAGAACTTTTGGGGTCTTCATGGAGGGTTAAATTGGGCAATACTTCCTGAGGAGAGATGGGGAGCCCTTGCTGCTGATGCATCATGAATGTTCATTTGATGGTTTTTGGGTGGACAATCACCAATAAGACCATTGACAGTATCTTGGAGAAGGGGGATAATGCCACTGGATATTTCCTCATATCCAGAAAAGAAAAGATAGAAGTAAGTAATAAAACAGTGACAACACTATGAAGAATGGCACAGAATATTGCTGAGGAATGACGGTGAGGGGCAAATAGTAGAATGAAATAAACACTAAACTAGTTGTCAACTCAGCTGTTCCAATTCTGCTTAGCACAGTCTTTGTGCCCAGCTGAGCATCATCTCTGTACTGAGGCCCGTTCCTGAAAACACATCTGGTACCTGGAGAAGCCCAAGCTCAGCCCTTGGTACCACACTTAGCTTCTTGAGGGGAAGCTGAGGGAGGTTTCTCCTAGGAAGTAGCCTTGGACCAGGATCTTGAAGAATAAGAAGGATGAGTGTAGAGCACCTTTTGACCAACTTGTGTGTATTTGGTTACTCTATTCATTTTTATTGGACTACAATGTGGTGGTGGTGGGAATCAGATGGCAGCAGTTTGAGGAGAAAGAAAAGATGGAGACAGAAGTACAGTCTGCTCCCTGGAGAAGTCCCATCCTGTATGCACTCAGGGTGCGTCACCTATGGGCCTCTGGAGCCTTGAATGGTTACAGGGCTGTGTGCTGAGGTGTCGCTCTCACCAGATGGGGGAATGCATGCTTCCTGTCCTTCAATGCATGCCCAAGGCTTTAGCAGGAGACCCAGCACATAGTAGGTGCTCACTAAAAGGGCCCTTAATGATAAAGTGAGAACCCTTGCTCCTATTTTTGGCAGACCAAGTTAGGTAAATTCCCCCAAATAAGCAAACTCCCATAAATTTGAACTTCCTGCCTATGAGGGCCTTCACCCCTTCTCATCTTTTACTTACTTTCGGGTTCCAGGTTTCTGCATCATACAAAAACCTTTAATTTGATATACTTAATTTTGTTTGAATATGAACTTGTACAGTGTTACCCTTGGGACATTTTAGATCTTTTTACTATCGGGTAACCTCAGACTAAATTCTGTTAGAGGGATTTTCAACATCCATCAATGGGCCATGAAGGTTTGAAGGTGAGGGGTTTGAGGCTGGTTCATTGGACCAGGTTGCTTGGGTTCAGAAATCACCTTGTAGGTGCAGCAGCTGCCCCGAACAGGTCTGTCCTTCTCAGTGAGTGTAACCGAAGACTTCATTGCCTTTACTGCTCCCCTGATCTGGTCCTTAGCACTCACCTCTGTGTTGGCTTCCTGACGTGGCTTTGCTTTCAAAGGATTCTACCCCCCTCCCCTTTCCCCCTCTACCTGCTGTTGACTCTGACTAACTCTGCCTTCACTTTCTCATACACTTGTTTTTGCCTCCCCATCTTTTATTTTAAAATACTAATAACAAGCTGCCTGTTTGGGAGACCAAAAAGTGAGTTTTACTGGCTAAGCTTAGCCTGATTTTTTTTTTAATCTATCTCAAGTTTGTACAGATTTTATCAAACTCCCCCAAACAAGCCATGTTTACATTATTTAAAATTTTCATAAAACTTCTGATCCTGGTTAGGGTTTTTCCTCCCCAAGATACATTCAATTTCACCCTAGTTTTTTCCTCTGCTTTGTCCTGTTTGATATTATCTGCAGGAATCCCATGGGGGCTTGGGGCTGCCAGAGTTGGTTCACTGCCAAGGGTAAACTGCATGCTTCCTGCTAAATAAGTGAAAATGTGGCCTTTGAGTTGAAATGAGAAACAGGAGAACATCCCTCCCTCCCGGCTTCACCTTCATGTAATTCCCCACAAACACGACTCATGCCCATCTGAGCATTTCCACTTCAAGGCAGAGGCAAAGGATCTGGACACTTTCATGCTGAGTCAGCTGGACGTCCCTGTGATAAATGAAGCTCTTACCTAGAAAATGTAACAATAAGCTACGATATGCAAGGAAAGCCTGAAATGTGTTTCCGATATGATTTTGTTGGAGCTGTAAGCTTATTTTCTCATTTGCGGTGGTACAGAAAGAGATTGTTGAATGCAGAAATGACACAGAAAGTGAGGATTACAAGGAGTAGAAACTGCCGCTGGAGCTTAAAAGACTCGGGATCCCTCTGCCCTGGGCTCTGAGTTTGCACGCTGCACAGGGGCAGTGGGCTAGGTCTTCACCAGGGCAGCGTGCTGTTCAGATGGTCTGATTGGGGTATTTCATTGAGGGTGGGACGGGGAGTAAGTAAGCTGTGAAGTGTGCTTTTCTACACTGGGTGTTTATTTCAATTGGGATCATGTCATCTGAAGCTCCCAGCTGCACACCAACATGCTGAGACCTAATTTTTCATTTGGCTGCCGTAGGAGAAACAGAACATGAGAGTCAATAAAATTTACTAAACAGCCATCTAGGAATCATCCACGTATCTGAAAATATAGATAAGACCTTTTAAAATTAATTAATGAATGTATTCATTTATATTTTATTTTTACTGAAGTATAGTCGATTTACAATATTTTATTAGTTTCAGGTGTACAGCATAGCGATTTAGTGTTTTTGTGGATTATACTCCATTATAAGTTACAAGATAATGGCTATAATTCCCTGCGCTGTACCATATATCCTTGTTGCTTAATTGTTTTATACATAGTAGTGTGTATCTCTTAATCCCACACCCCTTATCTGCTCCTCCTACCTTCCTTCTCCCCTTTGGTAACCACAAGTTTGTTTTCTGCATCTGTGAGTCTGTTTCTGTTTCACATATACATTCATTTGTATGATTTTTTAGATTCCATATGTAAGTGATAGTATACAGTATTTGTCTTTCTCTGTCTGAATTTTTTCAAAAGAATAGTATTCTCTAGGTCCATCCACATTGCTGCAAGTGGCATTATGTCATTCTTTTTTATGGCTGAGTAGTATTCTATTATATATATATATATATATATATATATATATATATATATATATAATCTTTATCCATTCATCTGTCAATGGGCACTTGGGTTGTTTCCATGTCTTGGCTATTGTAAATACTGATGCTGTGAACTTTGGGAAACAGAGGCTAGGCCTGCCAGTGTGGACAAAGAGGACAATGAACTTGAAAGTCATATTTACTTTCCTCTATTGGAGGCTTGTCGAGGTTGGTAAGAAATAACTTATCTGGGGGGCTTCCCTGGTGGCGCAGTGGTTGACAGTCCGCCTGCTGATGCAGGGGATGCAGGTTTGTGCCCTGGTCCAGGAAGATCCCACATGCCGTGGAGCGGCTGGGCCCGTGAGCCATGGCTGCTGAGCATGCATGTCCGAAGCCTGTGCTCCACAATGGGAGAGGCCACTACAGTGAAAGGCCCGCGTACCGCAAAAAAAAAAAAAACCCAAAAAACAAAAAAACTTATCTGTATTTTCAGTGACTGGTGTGGTTTCCTTAGGAGTGTTGGTTAATTTCCCTTGATTCTCATTATTCATTTACCTTCAGAGTAGCCCTCTGAAGAATTAGGTATTTATATACACATTTGTCTGTATAATTTTTTTTCTAATAACATGAGCTTCAATTCAAATAAACACCAACTTTCAAAAACCACACTTCACAACCTACTCCAGAGTTCTCTCTGTCAAATAATTATAGCAGAGGAACCTAAACTTCACAGCTTCCATCATAATCACAAAACAGGCTGCCTGGTCTTCAGTGCAATTTGGGAAACACAGAGATCCAAGGTCATTAAAATCTGGGAGTCTTTTAAACCTTAATCACATTTTTTATTCCACATAGTACTTGCTTTTTGTGTCATGTCCATGGCTCCAAGTGTGAAGGTCCACTCTTCACACTTTTAGTGAGTGCTAGGCTAGCAGGGGTGTCTCGAATCAGGACACCAGGGGCCAGAGGCCTGTGAGTGATGGTTCAACAGCAACATCAAGTAGAAACAATCACATGCACAATGCTAGTGTACTGGCCTGACTTTGCAGCTCTCTCTCTTTGTCTCGTGTTTGGAAGTAATACTGACCACCTCTGAACTTAGTAACTCTCTGGAGTACTTGGGTTTGAAGGGAAATATCAAGAAGGAGCTATTGTACTATTTACAATGGCCAAGACATGGAAGCAACCTTAATGTCCACTGACAGATGAATGGATAAAGAAGACATGATAGGTATACCATGGAATATTACTCAGCCATACAAAAGCATGAAATAATGCCATTTATAGCAACATGGATGGACCTAGAGATTATCACACTAAGTAAGCTAAACAGAGAAAGACAAATATCATATGATATCACTTATATGTGGATTCTAACAAATGATACAAATGAACTTATTTACAAAACAGAAACAGACTCACTGACATAGAAAACAAGCCTTATGGTTACCAAAGGGGTTAGTGGGGGTCGGGGACAGGTAAATTAGGGCTTGGGGATTAACATATACACACTACTATATACAAAATAAACAAGGACTTACTGTATAGCACAGGGAACAATACTCAATATCTTGTAATAACTTATAGTGGCAAATAATCTGAAAAGGATTATACATCTGTAACTGAATCATTTTGCTGTCCACTTGAAACTAATACAACATTGTAAATTAACTATACTTCAATAAAAGTAAATGAATAAATAAATTGAAAAAAAAAGGAGCTATTATACTTCTTGTTAATGAGGCATTGAAATAGTAATTAATTGAGGGGTGAGCTCTAACCATATATGTTCATCAAGCTGCTGAAGAGGGTCATGCCTGCTACAAAGGATGGTACAGCCTGAGCCTCACAGTGAGATTTCTGACAGTAGTTGAGGAAGCTGAAGTTCAACTGAAGTTCAAGAATAGTTATGTCACTTGCTTAGTTTTACATGACCAGATGGCAATTGAACAAAGAGTAAGAACAGAATCACAATTCCTTCTCTGATTCCCGGTCTAGGGCAGTTTTTATTCCTATGGAAGGCCTTTTTTGTTGTCCAGATATTGATCTCATTCATCAGGATATGAGGAATTTGAATAGGTAGGGGCATGTGTGTGTGTGTGCACATGCATGCTCATAGATATGAAATCATTTCAATCAAAAATTTATCTTTTAAAAATATAACAACTAAAGTCCAGAAGAGTAGAAATGAATATGGCATGTTTACTGGGCTCTAGCAGGCTCAGTCCTAACTCTTCATTAACTTTAGGTAAATAATATACATTCTTAGGTCTTAATTTATAATTAAACAACTAATGCTCTTATGGTACCTCTGTGTCCCTCCCTGCTAAATTACAGAATCCTTAAATTACTGTAATTTTTTAGAACCCCACCCCCGCCTTATTACTGGGGAAGGAACTTAACTGAATTTGTTGAACTGATAGTTGGAGGACTTTGAAATTCAGAGACTTTTGTTGTGAGCAGAGTCATGATAAAATGAAAGCATTCTAAACTAGAAGATTAATCAGATAAGAATATGCTTTGATAAATGGGTACCTCTGAATCATCGCATATTGCATAAAGCAAAAGCTATTTTAGGAGCTGAACTTTATAGTCAGTTATAAGGATTAGAAATATGGTACTTCAAAAATTTATGTGGGTTTCAACTTCTACAAAAACCCCAAATTTGGGCTGGTGAGATTAACTACAAGGAAAGTCCTTCTTACCTAACAGACTGAACTAAGACCAGGAGGAAATGTATGGTGAGAAGTATGTACTTGGGGCTGAATGGGAGAAACAGTGAAATGGTATTAAAGAGAAAAGTCAGAAATTTCGATTAGTCGAAGGGGTCAGTGAATGATCTTGAAGAACTGGGTTAAGCAAAGAGGGACATTATGTTAATAGAATTTTGAAAGTGTAGGGCACCCAGTGGAGTTGACCAGAGTATCGTAAAGAATGTGGGTTTCAAGGTAGAGGCCAATAGCAATCTCGTGGAAGATGGAGTTGAATTTGATTTCAGGTCCTTGTTTCGTGTGGATTCTACAAGATAGCCTAGCATCTCGGTCTCAAGAACTTGTAGCTTTAAAAATGAAGTATGTGCTCTTATGATGCTGACCCCTTTCCTCCACACACACACAAAGAATGGAAGTAGTATTTCTAAAGATCATTAACAATTTATCTTCACCTTGGTTGTAAGGTGGTTACAGCACCTGGGAAACAAGATGAAATAAACAAGAGACTAACTTCTAGAATAAAAATTACTACTGTATTTATTCTCTATAATCCTCTATCTCTGTGTCTCTTCCTTTTGAAGATAGAATCAGGGCAGTTCACTGTCTTCCTTGTATCCACTTTAAATGGTGTTCAGCTTCTGTGAGTCCTTGTAACATAGGACTGATGAAGGAAGAATGGTCTCGAAGGTTCTCCCAATTGATGAGTCACAAACTCCCAAGGGTTTCCCTTTATCAAAGATAGTAATACTATCAGTCTCAAAGTCTGCTTTGTAAAAAAGTGAATGAAAGAATAATTTGGAGTTTTATTTATTATTTTTTTTTCATTTAAAGTGGATTATTTGAGAACCGCTATTGCCTGGGTGCTGTATGATGGCAACAAGATGAGTATCATCATGAATGGAGCACACAGCTGAATGCTGCTGATACATACTACTATAATCTTTACTCTGCATATTTTATTGTTGAACATTGATAGGCAAATACTGTAAGCATTGTAGTGGACAAAACTGATACTAATTCTGCAGTTTTGCCTCAGGATGAATTGATCAATGGGTCAATAATTTGCATTCATCTAATCCAAATTCTTATAAGCCATCTCAGGGTGTCTCCAGGCCCTTCAAAAACAAATGTTGAAAAGGGAAAATGTTGTGATGATATGTCCAAATTGTCTTTTCATTTGTTGAGAGTAAAGACTTTCCACGTCTTGTGTATTATTGTTAGAAAAGAGCTTGCAAAGAGCAGCCTGAAAACTCCCATTCCCTAATTTAAAAACAGCACCTCAAAACTATAAAAACATACCCAGTTTTTCAGAAAAAGGATTATGAGCATCAGTTTTTGAAAACACATTTGATGCTATAATTATAGTTAAATTTCAGTCTATTTAAAAATGTACACATGTGCGTACATTCAGTACCCAAACCAAAAATGATACAATATGCAATTTAGGTATTGACTTGTTGAGAAAAAACATTATTTTTTAATAGAATTATTTAACAGTAAATGGAAGCATGTGTTCCATTGTTAGATGGAAAAAGATGAAATTTGTCTTTAAATATGAATATAAATATTATTAGGTGGTACGTAAATAAATGTAACATAATATTGAGTAAATTGCTGACCTATTTTTAAAGTCAATACTGTGTCTTTGGTCACACACTACATCAAAGCTGCAAAATTATTTTTTTTAATTACTAAAGGTGTTTAAAAGATCACTCTGTTAAAGGTTCAAGAATAAACCTTTAGGGCCTCCCTGGTGGCGCAGTGGTTGAGAGTCCGCCTGCCGATGCAGGGGATACGGGTTCGTGCCCTGGTCTGGGAGGATCCCATATGCCGCGGAGCGGCTGGGCCCGTGAGCCATGGCCGCTGGGCCTGCGCATCCGGAGCCTGTGCTCCGCAACGGGGGAGGCCACAACAGTGAGAGGCCCGCATACCGCAAAAAAAAAAAAAAAAAGAAAAAAAAAAAGAATAAACCTTTAATAGATCAACATAAATCTGTTGAATTCAGATCAGTATAACTCTTGAAACATGCTGAAATAAGTAAGTATAAGAAGATAGAGATTCCAATTAACGTTTGCTTTGTACCTATTCTTTGGTCAACAGAGTAAAAAGCTAGACAAATTGAACTGAGATTTCTATAACAGAAACCTCCCAGGAAACCAGAAGTAGCTTATTTAGAAAGTTGCATAGAGGAATAAGTAAATGTATTCCCCTTAATTTGGGGGGGAGGGAATTGGCTCAGGAAAATTTCCCCACCCCTGAGTGTTACATAGAGGTTTTTCCTCCACCTACATATACCACCCAGCCTTTCAACGAATTCTGAGCAATGTTGATTGAGCTTTCAGTAAATGCCAAACACTGGGCTAGTCTAGTGAATAACAAGATCAGAAATACACAAAAACATTCCTTGTGCTCAGAGAGTCTAGGATCTAGGGAGAACTGACATCCCTTATCTATATTTGAATGATTTTCATTCATTCAGCCCACAAACAGGTGTGACCATGGCCCAGGCACAGTGTTAGGCGAAGTTGTAAAAAATGAGGGGTGATGTAATAATAATAATAATGAGAACAGAGCAGATGGCACCTAACATTGTCTCGTCCTCACGGCATGCCAGGAGCAGTGTTAAGTGCCTTGCATACATCCACGACCTTATCTAAGCCTGTAAGGTTTGTAGCATCTCCACGTTAGAGACGAGGAAACTGAACCCTACAGTCCCTACTTTCTCAAAATGTGTAGACTAGTGGGCAAGCCAGAAAATGAACAACAATTAGCAAGAGGGTGTGAAGTGTGGATGATGAAAGTTCTCTCACAAGCAACTCATAGAATCCATATAAAGATTCTGTCAAAATACCACAAGCCTGACAAAGAAGGATGATACATCTAAGTCATTAGTTTATTGATGACTCAAACACACACTTTTGGCACAAAAAAGGACTAGACATAGATTTCTAATGGTCAATGCTAAGGATGTTATTCTAAGATTTCTAACGGTCAATGCTAAGGATTTTATTCTATCACCTTGGAGGCATTTATGTTTTAATTCAATGAACATTTGTTGCCCAACAAAGTATGAGCATTAGTCTAGTGTATCAATGACTTTATGTTGTAGAAACCAGAACCTCATTTTCTTTTAAATAGATCCAAATCACAAGAAGAAAATGAGCTGAGTAAAGGATTCCACACAAAATTGTTTCAATGATTTATTTTGGTAACAAATCATCTAAAGACACTGTGGATATTAACACTGTGGATGTTAAGAGCCTCATGCCATGTTGGTACACAGTAGGTGTTCAACTAATGCTTCTGCTCTCACTTGGATGAGCCTGCTCAAGCTGCTGTAAGGGAAGACCACAGACTGCATGAGCTGTAGTTTCTTAAACAAAAGAAATTCATTTTAATTTATGTTCTCACAGTCTGGAGGATTGAAATCTGAGACCAAGGTGTTGGCAGGGCAGGGCTGGTTTCTCCTGGCGTCTTGGTTTACGGACCATCATGACCTCAGTGTGTCTTCTCATGCCTTTTCCTCTGTGTGTGTGCATATTCCTGGTATCTCTTCCTTTTCTTATAAGGACACCAGTCCTATTGGATCAAGGCTCCATGTTTATGACCTCATTTAATCTAATTACCCCCTTAAAGGCCCCATCTCCAAATACAGTCACACTGGAGGTTAAGGCTCCAACATATGAATTTGAGGGGGATACAGTTTAGTCCATAACATCATCCTTACCTCTTTCCTGCTTCATAGTTAGCTTTCCCTGGTTGATTTTGTAACTTCCTCTAGAGGTTAAGGCTTTGAGAGGGACCTGTTTATTTGTTCAGACATTATTTTCTTCATTCAGTGATGGTACATTTTCTCCTGGGCTAAGCCCAGGGAAGCATGGCTGTACAGATCCTGCATCTTCTCTGGAAGCCCAGGGGACAGAGGAAGAAGCTCACCAGGGTGCACCTGGCCAGCTGGGAGCATCAGCAAAAGCCGGGGGGATCCCAGGCCAACACTGGGTCCTGCGGAGGGGAGTGAGCCAGGCCACCAGTGGAGGTGCCGGTGGGCACAGCACAAGCTCCTCCTTCTAAGGTGAGAGTGGTGTGGGGTGATCCTGGACCTGCCAGTGGCCAGTGTCAGTGGTGAGAGAGATGGAGACAGATGACCCTGGAGAGGTCCTGGTGGTCACCACCATCGTGCTCCTTTCAGGCCACTTTGAGGAGATGTCCACCCCTGCAATGACTTTCAGGGAGGAGTCTTTGGGAACTTGGCCTTTTTTTAAAAAATTCTTTTTTATTAAATTTTTATTGGGGTATAGTTGATTTGCAATGTTGTATTAGTTCCAGGTGTACAGCAAAATGATTTACTTATACATATATTCACTCTTTTTTAGATTCTTTTCCCTTATAGGTCATTACAGAGTACTGAGTAGAGTTCCCTGTGCTATACAGTAGGTCCTTATTAGTTATCTCTTTTATATATAGTAGTGTGTATATGTCAATCCCTTTTTATAAATAGTTTTGACTAATATCAAACCAAGGAATTTGATCTAGAGAGGGAAGCAGAGGAAATTTGCACATGAAGGGGAAGGAAAAAGTGTAATAGGACTGTACGAGTTACCACTGATGGGGGTTAAGGGTACATTCAGCCTCCCTGTGAATTGAAGAGCATCACTGAGTACAGACACCAAAAGTGAGCTTGCCTTTCCAGAGAGAAACGGAGTAGAAAACACTTGCTTCCATTGTCCCATTGTCATGTGCTCAGGATTCACTCCGGAGAATTCTGTAACATGGTTTTCATTGGAGCCCTGGACTAAGCAGATGTCTGTTTTTGTAAAAGTATCTTAGACAGGAAATTGTATGAGGGAAGGAGTTTTTAAGAAGCTCTACATAATTCCCCCATCTCACACACACAGAAAACTGAAGAAGTTGCCTTGGGAAAGCGAGATGTTAAAAACTAAATAAGAGGGCTTCCCTGGTGGCGCAGTGGTTGAGAGCCCGCCTGCCGATGCAGGGGACACTGGTTCGTGCCCCGGTCCAGGAAGATCACACATGCCGCGGAGCGGCTGGGCCCATGAGCCATGGCCGTTGAGCCTGCGCGTCCAGAGCCTGTGCTCCGCAACAGGAGAGGCCACAACAGCGCGAGGCCCACATACCGCAAAAAAAAAACAACAACAAACAAACAACTAAATAAGATAGAAACACGCTCCTTGCCCACGTGGACTCACACCCATCCAGTAATTCTCTGAGATCACCCCGGGCCCCAGCAGGGATTTCCTGAGCATCCAACACCCCACTATGGAGGGGTCGAGGCCAAAACCAAGTCCACATGGCCCCTAGCCTTTCAGGAGATTTATGATATCATGGCATCATATTGTGACTGATTTGAACAGGACACAATACCCTTTTCTAACATGCAATGTTACCCTTTCTGAAACCAGATACAGCATAATTTAGAAACATCAATACCCACATTGTTTCATCCATTTAAGAGCTGAAGACATGAAAACCATTGTTAACAAGTAACCATTTAGAGATTTTAAGAACTAAAAAGAGAACAGACATGTTCATCACCAAACAAAGATTTATGGGCATTACTGATTACTGAGATAAGAAAGTGCTTTCAAATATGAAGACGGGGTACTTGGGAATCATTCTTTTCAATGCCTCAGGCCTTATTTTCGAAGTTCCCATTAGGAACATACACCTGTCCCTTTTGTGTTCTCCCCAAATCACTGAGCTACAGACTGAGCAAAGCAAATGAATAATTGATGTGCCATTATCTTTTAGAAATAAACCAACAGTTATATACATTGTTAAGTTTTTGATTCTGATGAACCTATAAGTTATTTAAAAATCCATAAAGAAATAAAACTTATCTCAAAAATTAGTTTTGCTTTAGACTTGATTGATGGATGAAAACCCTGCCTAATTATAAAATTTCTCTGTGTCACACCAAATGCTATTTTCTTTCTCAAACTGGTTGAAGTAAGCATCAGCTAAAGAGTTACAGAAATAGAAAACAGTGCTCAGGACCTTTATAGAAGCAGAATCTGAAACTTCAGAGTATGTTTTTGATTATTAACTTATGTTTTCATCTTTGTCTATCATAAGGTTAAAAATAACGTATTCTGTCAATCTAAAGGAGGGTTCTGAACCTTAGCGCTACTGACATTTTGACCTGGATAATTCTTTGTTGTGGGGCTGTGCTGTGTATTGCAGGACGTTGAGCAGCATCTATGGTCTCTACCCAGTAGATCCCAGTTGTGACAACCAGAAGCATCTCCAAACATTTGCCCTATGTCCCCTGGGAAAGGGGTGCAAAATCACCCTGGGTTGAGAACCACTGCACCGAATGAGAAAAAATGTTGCATTCAAATAATAAGGACCCTGCCACCATTCTTTCTAAACATGAACAAACTCAAAGCTGTAGCCAAAACAAAAATTTCATTTCAATTGGCCAAAAGCATCACAATGTATTGAGTCATTTGCCTTAAGATTTAGTTGTATCTGCTCAGGCAGGGCTCCTTTTCCAGAACTTTCTCTCTCTGCCTGAGAGAACTGTCAGTACAAAACTATATGAATAGAGTCACAACTTGTTCCAGATCTTATTAATCCTCAAGCTGTTTAAATATGAAAGCTGCTCTTTGACATAAAAATCTTTGTAATTCTGTGCTCCCTGAATTCCATCTGACACTTCTAGGTGACATTTAGGTATTTAGTTTTAAAGGACTCCTGCGTTCTTACTTAATCTTGTTACTTGTTTCTCAGGCAGCTTCCCCCTTCTTACGTGGGATGTTGTTTGCTACAAATTATTGTGTCACTGTTCTGCCAAAAGCATCACCCAAAAGGGATTTTCCTAGCAAACCAATATTGCGAGGTAGACAAGATTATTAGAAGTTGAGAGCTGGCATCTTCTCTGCCTCAGGGGGTCTTTGTGTTAAATCTCTCTGTTTTTTGAGAGAAACCAGCGTGGAGCGAAGTGGAGAAAGACATTAGTAATTGGTATCCCCCGAAAAGAGGGTTTGCATGTGAGTGTTTCACGTCAAGTTATGAGTCTGAAGTTGATTTAAAGCAAGCATTGGCATATCAATCTTAGACACATTTAGTCTAGGTAGCGTTATATGCTGATGAGAAAACTGTGCACTGAGCAACTCAAAAATAATTCAGAAAAAAAGTGCATTCAGGGGAACCCCCCCCCCCACACACACACACAAAAACAGGCCTTATAAGAGAGAGTATCAGTCCTGGGCTGTCCCACTTAAAACATTGAAATAATACAGGGACTTCCCTGGTGGTCCAGTGGTTAAGACTTCACCTTCCAATGCAGGGGGTGTGGGTTCAATCCCTGGTTGGGGAGCTAAGATCCCACATGCCTTGGGGCCAAAAAACCAAAACATAAAACAGAAGCAATATTGTAACAAATTCAATAAAAACTTAAAAAATGGTCCACGTCAAAATAAGATCTTAAAAAAAAAAGAAATAATACAATCATTGCTTATGAGAAAATGAAATCTACTTTACAAGTTCAGGTGAACCAAATGCAAGAAAATGAGTTATCACTTATTCCGTAGAGGAATATAAGAACAGTGCCTGACAATTTTTGGGTTTTTTTCAGCATTTGACATTATGCTCAACAAAGAAATTCAGGTGCCTTTTTAAATTAAAAGGAAGAAGAGAAAAGTATAGGCACCTGAGAGTGTGTTACATGAGAAAGCCATGGAAAAGAGGAAATAAAGAACATTTCCCTGATGAAAAATGATCTACGAAGAACAAGACTGGCTATGTAAGGAGATTAATAAAGAGACTCAAGGAGCAAGGAGAAAAGCTAGGGAAGATCCCCAAAGATGTGTCAGAGTTACTTAAAAAAGCATCACAGAAGTCTGTCATGCATGATAGAACAGGAACACAAGACACACAGAATCCTCTTCCAAGACCTCATCACTCAACTATTGAACGTGTCATATCAATTTTCTTAACCATGTAATAGTCATTGCACAGCAAAACCTCCAGACGTAGTAAATGAGATTACACCTATTTTACAAATCAGAGAATATAGCCAAATTACATAAGTACCCCTAAAACCTTTACAACCTAGTAAAGACTAAGTGATCTCCAGTAATGGCTCACGAAGCATGCTTTTGTGGTTGTGCAAAACAAATGCACAAATAAAGAATTTTGCTTTCTATTTGGTGTAGGAGGGCCCTGCAGGCATGTGTCCACGCATGCGGTCGTGTGTGTCTGACAGGGAGAAGGATGGAGATGGGGAAGCTAACTTGTAACTTTATGCTTTAGATGGCACAACAAACCCATTAGATGGAAACTTTGCAATGACTTACTAAGAAAACCTGAAAGAGGTATACTGAGGGTTGGAACTCACGGTTTCTCTCAACTGTAGCAATTTGCAGTTTTCCCTCTAAATGAGAAAGAAAGGAAAAGGGAGAGATTTTATTGGCGAGGAGAAATATCAATAATTATAATTTCAAGCAATTCTAATGCTGTAGTGAAAAATGGTATTAGAAGAGGATGTTAGAGGCAGCCTAGATGAACTCTTCCCTCTGTGGCATAAGGCCAGGGAAGCTAGTCCTTCAGTCTCCATTATGATGAAGCTTAATGGGTTCTACCAGCTTATGCTAAGTCCATGTGGGGACAGTGAGAGCATCTCCTTGCCTGCTCCTTGTGTTACTTCCATTTTTGGAAGAATCATTGTATATCACAGCAACAACAGTGATTAAAAAGTTTGGGAGGATTTCTGTCAGAGATGAAAAAACATTTTGGATTGTCTAGTTGATGTCTTTTTCACTATTGAACCTGCCAATTTTTAGGGCAGCAGAACATAGTGGATTAAACGCAGGGCTTCTAGGCATAAACAGAGTCTCCACCCAAATGCTGGC
Organism: Mesoplodon mirus; assembly: GCF_964341445.2. Lineage (NCBI taxonomy): Eukaryota > Metazoa > Chordata > Mammalia > Artiodactyla > Ziphiidae > Mesoplodon > Mesoplodon mirus. Next base: position 72,770,235 of record NC_138993.1, on the reverse strand, counting down.
AGTGACCAATGGGCTCAATGACCATGGGGTGTGGAAAATGGGGAACAGCGTTCATCATGGGTCATCCTCCTGATGCCTTTCAAACGATGCTGAGTCTAGTGATAATAAAGGAAAATTGTTCAAGAAGAGTGACCACAAATTTATGCAGCATTAAATAATAATGGCAAATTTAGGAATGAAATTTTCTTCTGCCTTATTATTCTGGAGATAGGGACAGAATTACTTCTGGTTCCTACTTTTGAGAAATCGTGTCTGGAAAGATTAAACAAGAAGTCATCTGTCTGATGTGTTCTCTGGTTAAGACTCAACACCGGTTCCAGAAGTGGATTGGCATTCCCCAAGGAGTGCTAAAGAAAAACAGTGCCCAGATGATTCCTCCTCTGCTTTAAAAGGAAAAAAAAAAAGTATATGCAAAAGAAATTGGAAAAATAATACCAAGATATGACTTCGTGAGTTTTGCATGACTGTTTTAGCACAGCCTTTTGGAAGAAACCACGTTTATACCTATGAGCACCCACTTAGCTGGCTTTCTCCCAGCTGTTCCAGACCGTCCCCACCCCCTCTCCCTCCACATCCACTTCCTGTCCCAACTCTCTGCTCCCATAATTTTTTCCCGTGTTTCTGCTAGGGAGATTTTTTTTTAATGCATATCTGATTATTATTACATTCTTCTGATTAAAGGCATAAAAGGCTCTCAGTAGTTCTCAACATGTGCTCTGACTCCCTAGCTTAGTGCACGAGGATCTTCCTGGCCTAATGGTCCCACATATCTATCACATTCCTCATTCACTTCTGGCCATACTGGAGAACTTTGGTTATGCTGTGTCATACAAGTTCATCCCTCATACCTGTGTTGTCCTCTCAATATGAAATGTTGCCCCCCCTTTCTTTGTCCTTCTAATTTCTACTTATCATTAAGGATTTTTTTTGTTTGCTTTTTTTTTTTTTTTTTTTTTTGAGTAGAGAAAGATTTATTGCAGTGCTCATCAAGGAGAATGGGTGGCTTGTATGGCATTTTTGCATTTTAATTGTGTGATTGTACATTTCTGTCTGTCTCCATTTTACTATAAACTTATGGGGCCTTAAGAAGCCCCACTTAATTAGATTTTTTGTTGGAGTTTTTTGAAACATAGTGCATGCTCAATATATGTTTTTCAAAGAAAGGAAAGGAGGAGAGAAGAAAGAGGGAGAGAGGGGAGAGAGAAATCCTTACCTTCTGCCTCTTTTTACTCTGTCCTGATTGTCTTGCCTATAATTAGAGGACACATCTGCCCTTGAAATTAATTACCTAATTAATTTATAAGATGCTTTACTGAACACTTCTTTTAAGCCAGGCATCGTGCTATGTGATAAAGATAAATGAGATAGTCCTTGCTCAGAAGTGGCTCCATCATTTCCTTTCCGTGTGATACTGGGCAAATTAATACATTCCTCTGTGTCTCAGTTCCTTTATTTTTAAATAGGGGATAATAATAACATCTTGCCAATAGAGTTGTCACAAGGATGTAAAACTACGTAATGACTTGTCCCAGAACAAGAGCTCCCTGAATAATTTTCTGTCCCTCTCAACTCTGTCTTTCATCCCAGACTTATGGTGTATCTAAGGAGTTGGGGGTGATGGAGGAGGTTAGAGAAATCCATGTCCTCCCTTGTAACGGCTCATAGTACATTTCAAAAGCCAGGCTCATTGGACACGGATCCCTCTCTGTCACTGACTAACTGTCAGCGTTAGTTAACATCTCTGTGTTTAAGTTCACTTGTCTACAATACGGGGACAATAATAATATATATCCCATTGGGTTTTTCAGAAAAGTAAGTAAGTTGGTGCTGGCATTACCATTAACACCCGTATAGGGATATTAGAAGCAGTTAATGAGAGCCAGTATGACCACACTTCTAACTTACCTCCGGTCTCCTCACCCTATTTGCCTAATCATTTTTTTAACCCTATACCCCCTTCCTTTTATTCTGCTCCTAATGGCAGCAGCTCTACCCCGTGGCCTTCCCCTGGGTCACTGTTTCTATGTTTTGTGTCATTATGCTCTCAATTTACTGGCTTATTTAATTAACTTATTTCTCTAAGTCATGTTATGGGGAACATGATGAGGAAGTGCCATGAGGAGAGTTAGTTATTATGATTATTATTATCACCTTTGACTTAGTAAATGCAGCCTATGAGACAAACACTATAACACTTATACACTAAGGCACCTGGATCAATAGCTACCTTTCTCCAAGGTGTACAATCTCAGCCTCTTCCTCTCTTTTGTAGATATAAAGGAGATGGTAAAAGTGCTTTATGATAAGTGGTATCATGGAGAGATTATGAGGCAGGGCATTGGGGCAGAGAACAGAAGGCAACTTTGCCTGCAGGGTCAGGGAGGCTTCAAAGAGGAAGTGACCTTTGCTCCAGGCTTCCACTGGAACCTACTGGAAAAGTGTTTACAATGTTGACTCATGTTGATAAAATTAAAAGAATAGGAAAAAAAGCAAAGAACTCCGAGCCTGAGTTAGATGTAGATCACTTGTGTCTACAAAGAAATCTTGACCATTTATGCCAAAGGTTCACTGTTGATGACTCGAATGGGTGCGATGCCAGAAAAATATAATCCTGCTGGATCAGTGGTTCCCAGACCCTTAGGATGCAAGGATGCCTTTGTAGTGCCTTTTCTCCTGGAATTTTCCCTATAACAGGAAGTGCACTTTTAGAATCGATCAATTAAATAAATGGTTAAGAATTAGAACTTCTATGAATTCAATATCAATTATATGTGGATTTGCATTTTGTTCAGTGAAAATTTGCATTTTGATAAGCATAAACTTGAAAAGTATAGTACATATATGTGCAAAGCCTATTATTATTCATTTTAATTTATAGGGATTCTTGGACCTCTTAGCAATAACTTCCAAGTCCCCTGGGGTTGCTCCCCTATACTTTAGGGTCCACCGATCTAGATTTTACTTAGAAAGTTCCCATCAAGGGATTTGTTAAAGAAATTTACAAGCTACAAGAATTGTACAATTTTAGTATTATGAAATGTTTCCTCATTTTATAGACAGTTTTCTTGTTTTATAATCCACAGAAACAACTCTGACCCATTCGTTGATAACTAGAATTAGAATGTGATAATGACTTTGATCATTTAAAATTACAAACAAGCATAATTTGTCCCTGTGTTAAGAACACTTTGGTGCCCCTTGTCCCCCTCAATAGTGAGGGGTCTATAAATCAGGAAGAAATCCCCTGCTGTCCTGTGAATGTTCTTGTCTCTTGCACAAAGGTAAGCACAGATGGTAGAGGGCACGCAGGGCAGTTGCTCTGCAGGTCAACACTGCCAGAGTGATCTGTTAGGTGTGGGGATGTACACATCAAACAGTACATTTCCGGAATGTCTGAAAATGCGGGCCACATGTGGCCCAGGAGATGTTTTTGAAAGCTGACTGGCAGATACGCTGCTCCGAAAAGTCAGGGACTGTGGGTGTTATTGGAGATGGCACAGAGAACATTTACAATGTACAGAAATTGACCAGGCTCAGAGATAAGGTACATTCGAGCCTTAAGCTGTGCTTGTGCCTTATTCTGCTTGCCTCTGCACCTCTCAGGTCTCAGCCTGATCCAGCCCCGCCCTCCAGAAACAGGGCCGAGGCAGGAATGAATCATTGTCAGGGAGTATCTCAGCAAATGGGGTGAAAGGGCAGTGTGCAAGGCGGCCCTTTGCATTGCTTATCAGTGTAGGCTTCCCAGCGATGAAATATAATGAGAAGAACATGTGTTCTGCTGTCATCAAGACCCAAGTCCATGATCAACTTTTACGATTTATGAGCTTTGGGATCCGCGGCTATGACAGCGTGTTCCTCAGCCTCCATTTCCAAATCTCTAAAATAGAGCCATTGCTTCTTCGTAGGATAGGGCACGGATTAAACGTGATCATGTGGGCCAAGTGCCAGGAAGAGCCTCGTGGAGCCGTATTAGAAAGAGCAGAAAAGGATTAGCAATGTCTTCTGAAGCCTCTGAGTCCTTTGCATATTAGAGTTTAGTTTCCATTTGAACCACTCTGAGGCTTCCCCAGATAGTGAGGGATGGCAGAGGAAAGAGTGGCTTGCCAAGGACACGCTGCATCCACCCTTAACTTCCTCCGGGGCTTAGCTGCTCTGTTTCACTCAGAACTTAACGTAAAGCCACACCCCATTCCTCCTAGATGCAGGCATGTCACCTTCCCTCGAGCCTCTCTTTTGGAATAACCTCATTTTTCACAGTATCACCAATACATGCTGAGGAGCAGGGAATCCAAAAATGTGAGCTCCATGGACAAGTTCAAGGGGGCAAAGGGCATTCAAAGACTGTGAAACCCAAAGGCCAGGCATGCAGGCTGTAGACAGCTTTCAACAGGATGGTTAAAGCAAGGATCTGGGGCAAGACTACTCGGATTGGATTTCAGCTTCACCACCTGCTAGCTGTGTGACCTTGGGCAAATGACTTCATCTCTCTGTGTCTCAGCTCCTTCATCTGAAAAATGAGGGGCATAATTATACTATCAACCTCATAGGCTTTTCATGAGAATTTAATGAAATCACAGATACAAACGGGGTGGAATAGAGCTCAATTAACGTCAGGTGTTTGGGTTAGCAAAGATTTGATATGGTTTAAGAGATGCTGTCAATGAAGAAGCAATACCAAGGAGACACTGCAGCAGTAGCCGGACAACAGATATATGAGGGGGAATCTGATCATCAGCGTTCCTCTGAAGAGTCCAACTCTGCAGCTACTTTAGAAAAGAGGGGTCGTGTAGGAAATAACCTCCGTGCATTGGTAGCCTTTAAGTACAACCCTAGGAAATCGATCCGAAGGATCACAGAACAGAAATACCCATAGAACTTAAAATGCTTATGGACCATGGCTTATTCATCAGTTTCAAACATAGAGCTAGAAGGAAGGGGAAAGATAGAGTCACTTACTAGGACAGAGTGCAAAGCAGGATTTCAGAAGACCAGGCCACCTAAATCCTGGGGCATGCCATGTCCACACGCTCCTTTTCTTGCTCCGCCACCGACTTTCCTGCCGATAAGGGGGTTGAATGTTTGAGCAAGGTGCCTTGGGTCAGTGACCCACATGTGATCTCTTGGACAGACACAGGGACAAGTAAGACTGGACAATGGCTGTGGATTGCCAATCAGCCCGCCATGGGATTTATTGGTATTTCTGGGGCAGTAGACTCTGGGGATAGGATGAGTGTCACCAAAGGATGACTGAGTCGAGACCTCATGAATTCTGAGTGCTCATGTATATGTAGCCTGTCCTGTATATTTAAGGCTTCCTTTATATTTGGGGTGTCATGTCTCATCCACATTTAGGGTGTCTTGAATACTTAGTGCTCTGATGGCTTATGTTTAGTGCCTCAAGAATATTAGGAATTTTTTGATCTTTCCATTCCTTTCTCTAACCCATTATTCTATTCGCTCACGACCTAACAAGCTTATGGGTATCATCCATCCCACATATGTATTTTTCTTTTTTCTTTTTTTTTTTTGTGGTACATGGGCCTCTCACTGTTGTGACCTCTTCCGTTGCGGAGCACAGGCACCAGACGTGCAGGCTCAGTGGCCATGGCTCACGGGCCCAGCCGCTCCGCGGCGTGTGGGATCTTCCCGGACCGGGGCAGGAACCCGTGTCCCCTGCATCGGCAGGTGGACTCTCAACCACTGCGCCACCAGGGAAGCCCTGACATATGTATTTTTCTATAGCAGAAAGAAAGTTATGAAACAATATGAAAAATGTATTACATGGAGCTTTCCTATTGGGTGGCAGGCTTGAGGAAATATTTAAAAGGCACAGTTTTCTGCCCTGAGAAATGGCCTCTGAGCAGATTTGGGGTTCACTCAAAGAGGTTTTGAACTTGGCATCGTCTAACTGGAGACCCATCCAACTGTCTACATGCAGCCCAGGACATAGCAGGCTCTCTAATGAAATGTTGCCAAATCCATGAATACCTTCACTTTGCAAGCATGAGTGAATTATCCTAAATGGTGTTTCTGTGATTATTTGTAATTTTCAGTGTGGTTTCACATCAACTATCTCCTTTTGTTTTTATAACAATGCTGTAAGGTAGGTAGAAGAGGATTGATTACACTTGTTTAAAAGATGGAGAATTGAAATCTTGAAATGTAACTGGCTTAAAGTTACACATAGCAAGTCCCAGATTCTAGAACTCAGATTTTCTGATTCCCAGTGTTCTTTGGACTGTGAGTCCTCCTTCTCTCTTTCTGTTCAACACCATGTAGCAGGAGCTGTGTCATCCTCAACTGAACTAGTAGTTTCCATGGCTTCTGGTGTGTAACCATCACCAACTGGCTGTGAAAGTTTAGCACAGGTATGAGACTCAGGTGAAGATGAAACAGCCTACTCCTGACATGACATGATTATTTGACTGATGTAAAAATACATCAACCTATTATATCCATTATCACTGGTCTGCAAAAATGTCCTGGGACATGTGCAATGCTAAAGTTTATCTCTTAAGAAGAGTGGCCTATGTTTATATTTGTAGAGCTTTGAAAAAATGGGTTTATCAACTGAAATGCATTTGGAAACACAGTGTCACTTTTTCCATCCAGATATTTGGAAGGTACCCTAGAGACCTGCGACTCAAAACAATATTGCCAAGTGGGTGCCTTCCAGAATCGTCCACCACTTAGATATTTTGGACACTAGAAGTGCTCAGCTGTTCTCAGAGCCAAATTCACTCTTTGTAGCCCTGCAAGGGAATTCATCCACACAGCATGTAAATTTGTCCATCAGAACCCCAGGAGGCAAGTGAGGTAAGCAATACTTGCCTATAAAAAATTACCCCCCTAAAAGAATTATGAAATTATTCCTAGAGAATGAGTTTGTGGTCTTTGTACTTCAGAGAAGCTAGGGAAAAAAAAAAGATAAGGGTGTATAACCAGGGCTTTTCTGCCCCTGGAAGGGCGATACATAAAAGACATTGACCAATGTCAGTTACTGGAGCCGACTGTTGAGTCGATGGCCCTGGGTGGCCACAGACTGCCTCTGTTCAGACTGGCTTCTGTGGTGGAGCCCAGTGATGCTTCAGAATTTGTTGTTCCCCCCTTAAGTCACCAGCTGTGGTCATTGACTACCATTGCTTTGGGAAGGCTGTTCCGAATTTGGTTTGGCTTTCTCTAATTTTAGGCATATTAAGGTAATCCCAGGAAGGGGTTGGTAATGGGTTACAACATTCCTTCATTTTTCGGCCAATGAGTGTCACGCAGCTGTTTGTATGTGTTTACACATGTAGATGTGTTTGTGTGTGTGTGCTGGCACAGGCCAAAGAGAGAAAGAGAGAGAAAAAGAACATAGAAAAAACAATGAGGTCATTATCTGCCAGTTTGGTTGCTTATAGAAGCTATGAAAACTTTAGTGTTTTTTAATAAAATTATTGGTCAAATTTTAAGTGAAAAGTTAAATGAAAATAAGCGTTCATTACATAACGATTGTGTATATGTCCAGGCAGAATGTTTTTCTAAGAAGTTCAATGCTATTGATAATAGATATTCAACAAATCATAATATATTAATAAAATAATGAAAAAAATAGCAGAAAACTGTTTTATCCAAAATATTCTGTGCAGTTTGCAATATATTGAACAATCTAGTTTTCAGATCTTTGATAGTTTTCAAAAGCAGTAATAAATCTTGTGTCTGGCAACATAAAAATGTAATTAACCTCATGTTGTGGTAAGATGGTGGTACTTTTATTTATGACACTGAGAAAGGAAATAATAAATAAATTCCTTTCAAAAGGTATCCACCATCATATATATTTGAACCATCAAATTATCTGCTTATATGTATGTATGTTTACATATATTTTTTCATACATGCAAATAGTAAGAACCTTATACCCTTAATCATTTTGTTTCAATACTTCCTAAAAATATTTTCTTAATGACTCCACTTACGGATCACTTACAGTTGGCAATCCTAGTTTATGGCCTCGTTTATGAATGTCATTTATCTGAGGCACTAGAAAATAGCCCCAGTGCTTTTTACTATTTGAAAATCTCTTCATTCAGGGTGTGTACTAATTTCTGAATGTGTTTTGCTCTCAATGAACATCCAAAGTATTCTTTCTTCCAGGGCATTCCAAATCAAATGTTATCACTTGAGATCTATAAGAACTTGAACAAAGCTAAATCAGCTAGCACTATGAATATATATGTTTAATAATCCAATTTTTATTTTACTAAAAATAATAATTAGGGCTTCCCTGTGGCGCAGTGGTTAAGAGTCTGCTTGCCGATGCAGGGGACACAGGTTCATGCCCCAGTCTGGGAAGATCCCACATGCCACGGAGTGGCTGGGTCCGTGAGCCATGGCCACTGAGCCTGTGCATCCGGAGCCCATGCTCCGCAACGGGAGAGGCCACAACAGTGAGAGGCCCGCATACCACACACACACACACACACACACAAAAATAATAATAATAATTAGCCATCATTTATCAGGCACCAGAAGCTCTGCTAAGCAGTTTTCAGACATATTTTTTTTATAAAAGCCTTGTACAATAGGTATTATTATCTTAATTTTATTGATAACTAACTGAAGCATAGAGAGTTTGTTAAACAATTTGCAGAAGAGCACAGAGTTAGTAAGTTACAGAGCAGAAATTCTAAAAAAATTCTAAAATTCTATCTTATATTGTCTCTTTTGGAAATATTCTTTTATTTATTCAAACCATTTTAATTTAAGAGGAGGATGGTATAAACATCAAGGATAGTTAACAAATATATGCATGCCCCTTTCATGTAGATTTCCTTTAATATTTGATTGCTAGTATGTTTGTATTGTAACATGCCGAAGGATCTATTTGGAAATTGGAAATTGCTTCTTTTTGCTTTGTAAGTTTTTTTATTCTTAAATTTAAAATCAACATATGCCCTGTTTAATGTTATTTCAATACTTTTAAGACTTGAGGGTTTTTTTTTTTTTCTCTTTGGAAAGAGAGAAACTGGGAGATTGGGATTGATATATACACACTACTATATATAAAATAGATAACTAATGAGAACCTACTGTATAGCACAGGGAAATCTACTCAGTACTCTGTAATGACCTATATGGGACTAGAATCTAAAAAAGAGTGGATATATGTATATGGATAACTGATTCACTTTGCTGCACAGCAGAAACTAACACCACACTGTAAATCAACTATACTCCAATAAAAATTAATTTTAAAAAATAATAAATAAAATAAATAAAATTGACATTGTAGACTAAATTCTGTGCTGAAAGGAAAAGGTAATTCAACTCCAATTTTTATCCAGAGTTCTTAATTTGTAACTGATTTCCCAGAGCAATATGTCATTTTTTTTAACAAGCAAAACACCCAGTAAGCCATGTAAGTATCATGTTGATATTTATTAGTCTAATTAGCTGTGTTTCCTACCTCCATTTAATATTCAATATTAAAAATTCCAGGATCCTCTAAGGAAGAAATATGATCGCCTATCATGAAATTAAGCAGAGCTTTTACAAAATCACAGTTTTTATGTTTTAATATGCATAATGCATATTAGATATTAAAGGGATTGGCATATAAGTGATGTTTAGAGCCTGCATCTTGTACCTTAAGACATAACCATTATAGCTTTCACGGAGAATGTCTAACTTATTGTTTTTATATCTCAACCCAATGAAGGGCTTTGGATCATTAAAACTCTTCATATGCCCCACTGTCTGCATGCACGTATGCCTTTTGACTGGAGTGTGTTATTCAGTGTTCTCCACGGGCCTGAATAGAAGGTCACTTTGACCTGCTGCACATTTTTACTTAAGAACTGCTTTTAACAATAAGCCACTAGTGTACTTGTTTCTGGAGTGACTTGAGTTTTTGGCACAATATGAAAAGCATTTGGAAAGTATAAGTAAAAGCCTTCCATTTCAGAAGAAATAATGGCCCCATTTGCCATGGAAACTGGAGGACTTCATGAAATTGCACTCAACTGTTTTCTGTACTGAGCCTAAAATTATTCTAAAAATAAGTTGTATTCCTGGCATCTGCTAGCCAAGGCACCAAGATTTCATCTCAGAAGGCTTTCCCTTTCAGAGAAAAATGCTGTGCCATCTGAATATTTCACTTTTCCTATTGTTCAGAAGGTATAGGGAAATATATGTGATACACACAGTAGGGAATAAATAATGAGTTTTAAATTAAATTAAACAAAATGTCTTGAAAGGCATGAGATAAGCATTTGAGTACTGCCTCTGAACACAGACCATAATTAAAGAGACCAAATGTAGGATTTTTCATAGAATAAGTCGTACTTACACCTTTTTTCCCTTTTTGTACAGATTACTTTTTATTAATGTCATGGGAAACAAACAAAATAAGATGCTAAATGATTGTCCAAATTTGAGCAGACAAATATGAGCGAAAAGAAACAAACGACTATGGTCTCTGATCTCAAGTCTCATCCATAGATCTTGTCATTGAATCTGAGTGCTTTAGTCATTTACGTGGGCAGAGCAGCTGTGAGGGGTAGAAGTCACATTTCTGATCAGTTGCAGATGTCCAGGATCTTTGCAAGGGGATCTATCCGTTCATTAAAGTCTAAAGAGGCCTCATGTGAAGAGGTAAGATGCTGTTTGTTACCTAGAAGGCCAAGGTGGCAGGCTGAAAGCGTGGAAGGGCAGAGCAAATAAAACCCTCAAAATAGGATGCACCAAGAGACAAAGTCCAGACAGGCAAGAATTCACATTTACATCCACATGTCCTCACCGTCCTAAGAATATGTTCATAAAGTCACAGAACCACACTGGACAGATTAGGTCACTGATGAACAAAAATATTAACTCAGTTTTCACTCGATTAATATGTATTGAGTACCTATAAGTTTCAGGCAGCCGGTGAGCTGCTAGGAATAAAGTAATGACTGATCGTGGCCCTCACCAATTTATCGTTCTGTGATGGCAAAGGTGCCTAAGGACTCAGCAGATGTTATGACAAGAAGGAGAGAAAACTGCCTTCCTAAACCAGCTTGAGAGGTGACCAAGGAATTTTACTGTGGACAGACAGGGCATGGTTGTAGAGATTTGGTTCCATTGCTCATAACTCAGGGACCATGAAAATAGAGTTTACCATCCGTAGCAGGATGCTTCCAGAGTGATCAGGGTCCCAGGTGTGAACTGGGACTCCTTGGTAGGTCAGCAAGTATAATTAATCTCTATTTAGACCCGGTGTATATTTTGGGAGGAACAAAACAGTTTCTTTTCTGTAAAATTTAACATCATTTAATTGGCCGGGGTTCTTACCGACTTTTATTTTACAATTTGATTGGCGATGAATCAATTACTAAAATAGCATTCGATTAAAAACCTGGTGGTGAAACTTGCTCACTCAACTCCAGAGGCTGATATCAGAGGTTCACCCTGGCAGGCAAGCTTGTGTTCCAAGAATATGACTCTGCTTTGGTCAACATTTTTATGACAAGGTAGGTGAAATTACGCCAGACCTGCTTGTCATATATGTACAAACAACCCAATGTTGGGAGAGTTAATGAATACCCTGGCTCCAGAAAGTTCTTAATAAGCTAGAGCAATGGAATGATATTTTTCAAGTTGGTACTTAATGTGGATAGATGCAAGATAGTGCACTTAATTTTATACAAACAAAATCTACTGCATACATAAGGCAAGGAAAAAATGTGGTTTAGCAGCAGTATTTGTCAAAAACAAATACATCTTAGCTATGAATGCTAACTCTGGGGTGGCAAAGATTTTGGCAAAGATCTAAGCTTTGGCAAAGATTTTGTAGAAGAGCTTCATCTTAGCTGGTTAATTGGGCAAGAATGTGCTTTCTAGTCCTGAGAGTCTATATTCTGGAACTGATCAAGCAGAGACTGTATCTTATCACATCTGTCCCCTAGCTATAGAAGGCACCAAAATGTATTAGTTGAATAAATCAGTAGATGTATTATGAACTGTAAGAGCTTAAACAAGGGGGGTGACATGTTGTACACGTCTGCAGCATCAAATGTCACCCATCTCCTTCCTTCCCTGAGGTCTTCATATCCAATCTCCCACCCCCTCATGGCCTGATCTCATTGTCTTCCTTTATAAATACAATTAGAAGATTGACTCAGCCCAAGGAACTGAGAAGCCCTAATCGTTTTGTGAAGGCAGTTCTCGTAAATCAGTAGTAAGATTTTTTTTCTCTCTTGGTCATAGTCTTATTGACATAAGCGTTATCAAGCACATCTAGAAGATAACCAGTGGCCTCATAGCTGGTGAACAGACAGGTTTGAACAATGTATTCCTGAAATATCTTGTTATCCACGTCCATATTTACTTTTGTTTTTCCTGGAGGCAGGAGGTTTCTCACAGATACAGGCTGAAGGTTAACTTGTGTTTTTGCACATCTAGGGGAAAAAACACTGTACGTATGCTTCTAACCCCTGCTTTCCCAACCCCTCATGAAACTGAGAGTCACTGTTTTATCTCCTTTTGCCCATCATAATTCCTCTTTCAATTAACCAGTTGGTTGAAGAACATGCAGGTGACTAGGGTTTGAACTACCTTGAATGACCAGTTCCATGTCTTAAATCCACAGGATAATTATGGATTGTTCATTGCATTTCACACGCTGCCCAGTTGGACCTGGCCTAAGAGCAGTAATTTTCTCTTTTTTAGAGTTATTTAAAGATAGAGTATCAAAAGCCTATTTTTCAAAGTGGTTTAAAACTCTTATACATCTATCTGTTAAAAACTGGAAGCACCATTCTATCTATAGACTATAAATTGGATTATTATAAACTACAAATCAGTTAATCTATAAATTAGGTTTTCTAATTCTAGAGATAGAACTCATGTGATAGGTATTCTTACTGAAATAGTTTAATTTAAGCATTTTAAGCTATTTCTTAAGGAAATTATTTGCAGTGGAGTCTGATGCAAAGTCAACTTCTGTCAAGCAGACCTATTACACCCAAGATTTTTATTCTTTAATGTCAACTGGTTTTGTTTTTTCAAGTTTAAAAATTTTTAAGGTAAACATTGTTTTGAGGAAATTATACAATTTCATCACTACATAGACAACCTAATTTTTATTTATTTATCTATCTATTTATTTATTTTTATTGGAGTATAGCTGATTTACAATGTTGTGTTAGTTTCAGGTGTACAGCAAAGTGATTCAGTTATACATATGTATATATCTATTTTTTCAATTTACTCTTATAGGTTATTACAAGATACTGAGTATAGGTCCCTGTGCTGTACAGTAGGCCTTTGTTAGTTATCTATTTTGTACATAGTAGTGTGTATATGTTAATCCTAAACTCCTAATTTTTCCCTCCTCCCTCTCTCCCCTTTGGCAAACATAACACAGACATAGAAGACAACCTTATTTAAAAAGGGCTTTAGACATGTTTTAAACAACGACAAGCTCTCCAGACTGTACATCTATGATAAATACGTGTGTGTATGTTGTGTGTGTGTGTGTGTGTGCACACCTGTGCATACTGGTCACATTGCTAGATGTTGCGGCTGCTTTCTATACAGCTCTGCCAGAGAATATCCATTCACTTGGCAACGGTCATTTTAGACAATGGGAGAGAGCAGTTCATGAAGCTTTGAAATATCCATTCTTGCTTATGAATGCAGATTCATCCCATCATTTGCTGGAATAACAAATTTGGATACCAGCTTTGGCAAGCTATTGAATGTAACTGCTCCTGAAACAAATAATTTTTTGTTTGTTCAATGACAAGTAAACTTACTGCGCATGGATGGCATGTTAATAAAGGGAAATTTAGCAAGATGTTGGCCATTTCTAAGTAGGTTTGATGTCTTGAGCTTGGAAGTGCACACTGGCACTTTGTTTAAATCTATAGGACCAGTGTTCCTCAAATAAGAGACTTTTGCGTTTGTAATTTTGGTAAATTAGGACTCTTCTAGAAATCAAGATGGATATAGGCATTTTGTTGGAATGTAGACCCAATGCAAGTTCGCAGTGGGTAGGTGACCACCAAGTGGGGATATGATAGAAGAAATTCAAGTGCAGTACACAGTACTGTTGTGCACAGCAATCACTTGCAAAAATTGTTTACTATGTCCTAATTGATTGTTCTTTTCTGATATGTCTTATTTTTTTTACCACTCTACCTTGAAAGATACAACAAATCGATGAGTAGAATAATTTCTGTCTTCAGGGGAAACAAACACATATTTAAATAATTCAAGAGGCAGTCACCAACTAAGCCACACATTATAAACATTTAGATTTAAATTCGCATAGGGTTTAAAGCAAAAAACCTGGTACTGAATTTCCATTGAAGACGAGAGAATTTTCAGAAACTTCAAAACAGTGTATTATAGGGTCAGTTGTGTGACTCTGGAAAAATTATTTAATCTCTCTGTGTATTCTTTTCTCATTTTAAAATGAGGCAAATGATAGGACCTAATGCATACGGTTATTTTGAAGGTTAAATGAGTTCATGTAAGAAAAGTGCTTTGAACAGTGGCAAATACACATTATATGCATGTTTCTATTATTGATATGAATATATGTTAAAATATGGAGATTTCAGATGTTTACTGTTACCACTCTCGACTGGAGCAGCATGGATGAGAGTTCGAAAGAGTGACTTGATCTGTGAGAAAATAATAGTAGTGTTTTACTGAATCATGACGATGGTAAATGAGACCTCAGTTATGCAGTATCATCAATTTCATTTTCTTAATTCGAAGATATTATTGCCAAGTGATCTCCCCTGAAGTGTCAAAATCCATGTAAGAAAATTGATGGTCATCTTCCTAAGTGGATTATTTATTTCACTGACTTGATACTGTGATACATATTTTGATAGACAAAGGTTATTTTATAAACATCAAGTATTTTATCATACTCTTCCAGTGCTGGTATGAATTGGTGAAGCTCTTTGCTCCTACACAAAATGGCCAACGATGCTGTAATTTTAGACTGTTCGTCTCCTCCTCGCCCTCCTCCTCCTCATTTTCTCCTCTCCCTCTCCCTCTTCCTCTCCCTCCTCTTCTTCTCTTCTTGGGACTAATACTTACTGTCTAATGCTGTCTCAGTGACATTATATTTCCAGACTTTTCCAGTACGTACCAGAGAATTTAATGGGCTCTCAAATGGCTCGCAAATTTATGTTTTAAAACAAGTAGTGTTAGTTTTACCCACAATTTTAAGTCAACGGCTCCTTCCTGAGGACATAAAGGACTCCATTTCTCCACTTTTTAAGAGGATACACTCCATGACTGTTATTTCTACCCATTTATACTTTCCCCAGTTCTCTCATGAGGACTTATGAGTCCATGGCTTTGTTTTGGGTGGTAGACATTTGTGAATATTTTTATTGCTAGATACATGGAGGAAAGAGCTTCTGGATTTTATTTTTTTAAATGCTGGGGACAAACAAAAAACAAACAGTTCACAAAATATGTGATCATCAAAGATTTGGAAACCAGTATTGTCTCTTTATACCAGCAATATCATGTTTGCCACGAATAGACTGTTCCAATAAATGCTTATTTATTTTATAAAGACATCACTGAAAGATCCGCCAAAATTTTCTGGGCGCCAGGCTTCAGGCAGCACAGTGCAGCAGTTACACGGGAGACAAAAAGACTCAAGTGCTGCAGTGATGATCACAGTTAGGTGGAAGGTCCCTGAAAGGCAACCAAGACTGAGGAAGATACTAAGGGGGAAATCTAGCTTTTTCTGTTGAACTTGTTCATCGTCACGGAATTAAAAGACTGTTGCCAAGAAAATTCTTTTCTAAACAGCTTTTCAAACCCAAGCTTAATTCAGTAGTTTGTTTTCCTTCGGTCCATTGCTAACTTGAGCACTGGCACATAGCTCCATGGTGCTCCATTAAATGGTTCTTTTGCATGAACAAAACTGGGAAATCATTCTCAGTTGTTCTCCCCTCAATGGGACTTTTCAAAGGGGTGCTGGGTATAATTATCTTGTAATTTCTGATCGCAGGTCATTGGAGCCTGCAATCGGGGTTTGTAAGGTGAACCCTAATTTTTTCCATCTAAGCAGGTAATATGTGGGAAGATGGTGGTTTCAGCATAAAAGGGACGAAGTTTGTGCTTTGGCCCAAGACTCACTGAGGTTTGGCATGGTCTTGGGGTTGGCAAGTGAGATTCAGGAGAGATAGGGGTGAAAATGAGTCAGAACAGGTCAATGCTGCCTTAAGCCCTGGAGGGCTGAGAGTCCCAGAAAAAAACAGCTCCTGAGCAGAAAAGTGCTAAATCTGAAGGCCCTGAACGCCTTGCAAACCATTGATAAAGGTGATTTGTTACTAGAAAACTGGGTTACAAGAAACACAATCTTGAAATGTTTTAAAGGCAGGCAATCTAAATGTCTGCATAAGAAAATGATTTTAGGAAAATATTTTCTATGTGAAATAGCAAAAATAATTTAGCTGGTGGTCTTCCTCCACTTCACTTTAATTTAAACTATGTGAACCCTAGATTGTTCTAATTAAAGTCTGTCATTAAGTTTGAAATTTCAACTTGGCATTCAAAATCTGGCAAAAAGTGACATTAAATGTTTGTACCTAGTCATAAACTGTCAAATTACTTCATGAGATGTTTCTCATGAAAAACAAGATGAACTCAGACATTGGATTAAGTGATCTGTATGATTTGGGGTAAGTATATTATGCAACTGCAAAGGGAAATTTGTGTCATTTATTTTTTAATGGAGAAAGAAAGCAAAACATTTCTGTAGTTTCTAGATGCAGAGAGGATTCTAGAACTTCTGCCACTGGCAGAGGAGGAAACATGGGACAGATGCTCATAGTTGTGAAAATACTGAAGTAGCATCAAATGTACAAATGTAAGGGCTCATCTCCCTCTTACCTTGAGACCTTGAGCAAGCTTATGGGCTGCACTAGCTTTCTTAACTTGGATAACTGTCCTCAGCACTTTTATTGATAAACATGTATTGAATATCTCCATATACAAGGTCACTGGAGAAACATAAATGTTACTAGGTCATGTTAATTTACCCAGGTGGCATGCAGGGTAGTTGAGGTGAAAAGACATGGGAATGATACAAATGAAATTATTTACAAAACAGAAATAGAGCCACAGACATAGAAAGCTAATTTATGGTTACCAAAGAGGAAGGGGGAGGGATAAATTAGGAGACTGGGATTAACAGGTACACACTATTATATATAAAATAGACAAACAACAAGAACCTACTGTATAGCACAGGGAAACATATTCAATATCTTGAAAGAACCTATAATGGAAAAGAATCTGAAAAAGAATATGGATATGTATAAACGAATCACTTTGCTGTACACCTGAAACTAACACATTATAAATCAAGTATACTTCAAAGAAAAAAAGAAAGGAAAGATATAGGTACCTGAATAACAGCTCTAAATAACGGAGAGTGTACATGTCCAGTTCAGACAATAAGGACCATAAGTACTATGCGCATTTGGGAAGGTGAACCTCACTCAGCCACATAAGATGGCCTGGAACACTTCTTCACCAAGAGCTAAAAAGCTCTCTCAGTCTGGGCTGGGCTGATAGCCTTGCAAGGGAATATCTTTCTCTGCTCTGTTCTCCTCTGTTCTGCTGAAGTGCAGGTGTCCACGGCCCTTAGACACGTCCCCAGCTTGCTGTGTGTCAGATCCCACAAGGAGAGGGACGGGGTCCTTCCACCACAGCAGGAAGTGGGTGGTGTGGGCTTCTGTGGAGTGGATTAGAGGACCTGGCCCTGGGGGAGCAACACAGTGTGCAAAGGGCTGAAAATAAACTCTGCACCAGGACTTCCCTGGTGGCACAGTGGTTAAGAATCTGCCTGCCAATGCAGGGGACATGGATTCAAGCCCTGGTCTGGGAAGATCCCACATGCCGCGGAGCAACTAAGCCCCTGTGCCACAACTACTGAGCCCACATGCCACAACTACTGAAGCCCACCCGCCTAGAGCCCGTGCTCCACAACAAGAGAAGCCACCACAATGAGAAGCCCGCACACCACAGGGAAGAGTAGTCCCCGCTCAAAGCAATTAGAGAAAGCCCGTGTGCAGCAACGAAGACCCAACTCAGCCAATAAATAAATAAATACATTTATAAAAAATAAAAATAAACTCTGCACCAGTCACTTGATCCTGGTGCAGATGTCTCTTCCCAGCCATCTCCAATCCTGTCCCGGTCTCTTCCCTATGTGGCATTTACTTGCCTTTCAACCTCAGCCTCATCCATGTAGAGTTCTACCCCAGGGCACAGCCAGCCCACCCCGCGAGCAGTGGAACAATTAGAGTTGAGGAGAAGGGTAGCATTCGGTACCAATAGTCTAGTAAGATTCATTGAGGAAGTCAGCTTTGAGCTGGACATTGAGAATGGATTGGATTTTGATAAATACATCCCCAGAGGTCCCTCCAGTTGCGTGATTGACATTCGGAAATGTATAGAGAGCAGAAATCAGAGTGTGCTCAGAGAGTGGAGGCTGGTTTGACCAGAGGGGAGGATTTCTGTAGCAAAATAGAGAGCAGAAAGTTTGGAAGGGTAGACCAGAGCTGAGATGGTGACTACATCAGCATCTTGAAATCATGCCCTCGATCAGCAAATTACAGTAGAGAAAATGTACCAGAGAATCATTTTCAGAAGACAGTTGCCCAATTGATGCATGAGAATTTTAGCTGGAGTATAAGTTTAGATTGAAAAATCTCCCGAAGATGGATTTTGATGCATTCCAGTGATACTTAAAATACTTAAGCACTGGTAAAGGATGTGCCCTGACCCATCAGAGGGGGGCAAATCAGAATACGAGCCCTGCCCCAGCCCTGCGTAAGGCAGTGGGGGTCCCCTTAGGACCTTTGAGCTGTGGAATGATGCAACCAATGAGCTCCGTAGACAAGCTGATAACCCCCAGTGGAAGGATAAAAAAGAATAAAGCGCTCAATCCAATTTGCCTGCTTTTTGCAACCATGATGAATCCAGAGACTCTTCAAGTGAAGGGAGACACATGAATGAATTGGAAGATGCATTTATGTTAGAGAGATAGAGGAGATAAAGGTCTTTCTAGGGACCGGAGCCTATTTATGGGGAAAGTCCATGCTACTCCTAATAGAAAGAGCAATCATGTTTTAGGTGTGTTCAGGTAAAGGAAAAAAGGCTATATAAAGGTAAAGATATAGTGTCACACAGACCTCCATTTGAATCTTGGTTCAGCCTCTTTCTAAGTCATCCTTGGATGGGTTACTGGACCAATTCAATTTTTTCACCTGAAGAATGTAAATAGAATAGTATGTCTCCCATAGTGTTATGAGGTTGTATTAGTCAGGGTTCTCCAGAGAAATAGAACCAATAGGATGTATATATATATAATGTATATAACATAACGCTATAGGAGACCTATTACTATATATGTATGTGTATACACACACACACACACACACACACACACCTCACTCACACACATGTCTACTTCCAATCTGAATCCAAGGGCCTGAAATCTTGGAAACCTGATGGTGTAAGTTCTAGTCCAAAAGCCATCAAGCTTATGACCCAAGAAAAGCTAAGGTTTCAGTCCAAGTCTGAAGGCAGGAAAGGACCAATATCCCATTTCAAGATGGTCAGGCAGGAGGAAATTCCCTTTTATCAGGAAGGGGGTTAGCCTTATTTTCTCTTCAGTGTTCACCTGATTGGCTGAGGATAATTCACATTGAAGAGGGCAATCTGCCTTAGTCTACTGATTCCAATGTTCATCTCATCCAGAAATACCCTCACAGACACATGGAGAATCATGTTTGACAGATGGCTGGGGACCCCATACAGCAGTCAGGTTGACACACAAAACAGACTCTCACAGAGGCAGGGTAATAATATGCATGTAAAAGCAGCAAACTGTGCTGCATCTGTAGTATGTTCCATATAGCAAAAGCTCAGGAAAGTTCTGGTACTGCTGATGATGATCATGACAGCCCTAAGAGAAAGATCCTGAAATATCTGCTGGTTGGTTTAGGGTTTGAGAGGGAAGCATTTTGAATCACTCCATCACACTAAGATGTTAGAGTCCTAAAATTAGAATAATGGGGCTTTTAAAAATGAGCATAAAATCATTTTGTTGAATAAGAAAAGGAAGCCCAAAATGAAAAAGCAAATTGAACTTTATTGAATATTTAACAATCAAGAGAAGGTCCACAGTGCTGTAAAAGATGCAGAATGAGGAAAGAACCACATTTAGAAAATTAGCTGTCATTTATGACCTTTGAGAGTTTAGTTTCAACTGACTTGGAGAGTGGTTTTTTTTTTTTTTTTTCTTTTTGCGGTATGCGGGCCTCTCACTGTTGTGGCCTCCCCCGTTGCGGAGCACAGGCTCCGGATGCGCAGGCCCAGCGGCCATGGCTCACGGGCCCAGCCGCTCCGCGGCATATGGGATCCTCCCAGACCGGGGCACGAACCCGTATCCCCTGCATCGGCAGGCGGACTCTCAACCACTGCGCCACCAGGGAGGCCCTGGAGAGTGGTTTTGAAATGCTTCCAAGATCAAGAGGCAGTCACATATCAAGGTGTATTCCCACTAATAACTGTTCTTAGTGGAGAAACTTACAATGGATACTGTAAGTCACCCACCACAGACTGGGTGGTTTACACAACAGAAACTTAGTGCCTCATGATTCTGGAGGCCAGAGGTCAAGATCAAGGTGTCAGCAGGATAGCTTCCTTCTGAGGGCTGGGAAGGAGAAGCTGTTCCATGCCTCCTCTCCCATACCTTCTTCTGGTGGTTTGCTGGCCATCTTTGGGATTCCTTGTAGATGTTGTGCTTCCTGTTCTTTCACATCACCTTCTCCCAGTACATGTAGCTTTCTCATCACATGGCATTCATTTTATAAAGGCACCAGTATGTTGGATTAGGGATCTGCCTTACCTCAGTATAACCTCAACTAGTTACGTCTGGAACCACACTATTTCCAAAAAGGTCACAGTCTGAGGCACTGGGTGTTAGGACTTTAACATATAAATTTTGTGGGGACACAATTCAATCCATAATAGATACGATGTTTGTCTTCAAATATTTGTAATGTTCTTTAGGAGTAAGTTGATTTTTCTGCGTATTGTTACAAAAGGTAGAAATGAGAGAGAGGAAAGAAGGCAGGAAGGAAGGAAGTCAGGGAGGGAGGGAGGGAGGGATGGAGGGAGGCAGAGTGGGAGGGAGGGTGGAAGGGATGGAGGGAGGGTGGAAGGGATGGAGGGAGGGAGGGAGGAAAGAAGGGAGAGAGAGAGAAAATTTCAGCCAAACACTTTTCCTGGTGGAGAAGGAAAGCCTTTTGCAATCAGCTCGTAAACATTGTTTAAAGAAGAATGTGGGTCTGTCCTCCTATTTTTCTTGCCTAAATCGTCAGACTTCCTCTTGTGCCATTTCCCCACCCAAGCCTTCTGTGGGCTTATGTTGTGACTTGGTTTGATTTGTGTGTACTTATTCAGAGTGGAGGATGTGTCAGAAAGAAATCATAGCGTGATGTCTTCAAGTGTCCTGGGCTCCCAAAGGACAACACATTCCCTAGTAAGGACTTCTTTATTGTCACCCCCCTAGAGGACTTCAGAGTATTTCTCTCTCTTAGGGTTTATGACAGCCTGACCTCTCCTTTTGCGGGTCATAGATTCAGATAGTTCAGAAAGGAACTGTACTTCAGAACTAATACATGCTTCGCAGGTCAAACAAACATAATCCCTGTGAAACTTGTATCTGGGCAAAGAAGGATTCTTATGCTATGAGCTATTCTTGTTGTTATTCAATAATTGGAAAAGAAAAGAAATGTGAAGACTTTAGACATAATTCTAAAAGAAACTTGTTTTAAACCAATATGCAAGAATGTTTGGTGTAAGTTTTTGTGGTTTTATGTGAAGCTCAGGAATTCAGTTTCCAGACTTTCCACCATAAGCATCAATAACTCACATCATAATGGACTCATCTATGAGTAATCAAGTGTTTGAAGTACATCTTCTCCCACTTTATGGAGGCACTGACCTTTGCTGGAGTGAGAAGGTTTTAAACAGTGTGCTCCATCCCTCCCTCAGACTCAATATTATGGACATCTACGCACAATTTAATGTATCCTCTATCTGAAGTCCATTCTCTTCTCCACCGACACAGTATTCAATTTCTTAGTAATGCATAGAAACCACCACTTTATTCTGCATGGTTGGAAGTTACTATTTTATGTTTAGAAATGCATTATGTGTTAAGAAGAGTGTGAATAACAAATATCTGTGCTACTGGCCAACTGGTATTCTGACACTCTAAAATCTGAGCAAATGTCATCAGCATTGGGACTGATTTCTCAAAAACAGAGTTAAATCCAAAATTAACACCTCTGTGACTGTAAAATGAAGCCCTCTTGTACAGTTTGTCTCCTCAGGGTTTTCCTTCTAACTAGACTGTCCATCTCAAGAAAATTGGCAGGTAACAAATAACCACAATGGGCATTCAAATAACAGATCACTGTTTGTCCTGATTTAGAAGCAAGACCACATCTATATCAGTTCAGGAAAAAGGCTTCAGATAGTTTGGTATTAAATGGAAAAATATGGTAGGAGACATGCTGAGCAGAGAGATATTATTATGGTAATGAAAGTGTAAATCCAGCTATTCAATGAAAAAGTGCATAGAATTTTGGAGAAAGGGAACCTCAGAGGTTTTCTGGTCCGAACACCCTATATTACATGTGAAGTCACTGAAATCCAGAGATGATAGACAACTGGCCCAAGTGGAACTGATAGCTCAACACAAATGCAAACCAAGCCTCCTGACACTGTTGTGTTTTCCTTCATTGTTTTTCTTCCAACTGATTTTTCTGTGCTTGATGGTAACACAATGAATAACTCACATCTACAAAATTCCCCTATCTGAGAAAATGTTCACTCCCAGTTAAGGAACTTGTATTTAACTGAGTTTGGAAGAGTAATTTTGCTTTTGTTCTTTGTGTGTGCATATGTATGTGCATGTGTGTGTGTAAAACTCTCTTACTGAGATGTAATTCACACTACATACAATTCACCAATTTTAAGCCTACCCTTCAATGTTTTCTAGGATATTCACTAATGTTGTGTATTAGTTTTAGTGTATTTTTATTTTTTATTTTTTTAATTTTTTGCGGTACGCAGGCCTCTCACTGTTGTGGCCTCTGCTGTTGCGGAGCACAGGCTCCGGATGCACAGGCTCAGCGGCCATGGCTCACGGGCCTAGCCACTCCACGGCATGTGGGATCTTCCCGGACCGGGGCATGAACCCGTGTCCCCTGCATCGGCAGGTGGACTCTCAACCACTGCGCCACCAGGGAAGCCCCAACTTTACTGTGTTTTTATCATCCCTTAAAGAAACTCTATACACATACCAACTATTCTCCATTCTCCTCCTCCTCTGCAGCCCTGGGTGACAACGAATCTACTTTCTGTCTGTACATAAGTGCTTACACTGGACTTTTCATATAAATGGAATGATATAATATTTAGTCGTTTTTGAGTGGCTTCTTTCACTTAACATAATGTTTTCAAGGTTCATCTGTGTTATGATATGTATTTGTACTTCATTCCTTTTCATTGCTGAATAATATTTCATCCTATGACTATGTCACATGCTAATTATCCTTGCTGGCCATTTGCGTTTTTTCCATCTTTTGCCTGCTATGAATAATGCCTATATAAAAATTCATGTACACGCTTCTATTTGGACATAGATCTTCATTACTCTTGGGTAACATATACCTAGAAGCAGAATTGGTGGCTCCAACTCTGTTTAACATTTTGAAGAACTGTCAGACTGTTCTCCAAAGAAACTGCACCATTTTTCATTGCTGCCAGTAATGGAGGAGGGTTTCCGTTTTTCCACATCCTCTCCAACACTTGTTATTATCTGTCCCTTTGATTACAGCCAGCATACTTGTTGGAGGAGGTCATCAAGAGGATATGGTGCCGAGAAGTGGACCTGGGGAATCCCATGCTCCTCACCCACTCCCCTGTCCTTGGAATGTACATTTCACCCATCGTTCTCACACTGAGTTGTTTCAAAATTGCAGTCTTGAGAGAGTAAGATGTTATTGAAACCATCTGGACTGAACACACTGCTAAACACCATTAAGGTCTCTATATAAACTTTTATGATTCTGGTGGGTGGGTGCAGAGATCTGCTCCTCTTGTCACCCAAGATAAGCTTCTTAGGTAAGTTACCTTGTAATTGAAATTGTCAATCTGGAGTCATCTACCTCTTTCTTTGGTCTATCCTTGCCCTCCATGTATGGGGCCAATCTGAGAACCAACAGCAGTGGATAGGAAGTGGTATCTTAGTATGGTTTTGATTTGCATCTCCCTAATTACTAATGATAATGATCATTTGTGTATCTTTTCTGGAGAAATGTCTATGCAGGTTTTTATTTTTGCCCACATTTTAAATAAGTTATTTGTCTTTTTATTATTAGTTGAAATGTATATATTCAAGATACAAGTCCCTTATCAGATATAAGATTTGCAAATATTGTCTCCCTTTCTGTAGGTTATCTTTTCACTTTTTGGTGCCCTTTGAGCCTAAAAGGTTTTAGGTTTGGTGAAGTCAATTTATCTCCATTTCCTTTTGTTACTAGTGCTTTGGGTGTCATTTTAAAGATTTGTCTTATTCAAGACCATGAAGATTTACTCATATTTTCTTGTAAGAATTTATTATTTTAACTCTTACATCTCTGTCCATGATTTATTTTGAGTTAATTTTTTCCGTATTCTGTGAAAAAGGGGTCCAAATTCATTATTTTGCATGAGACTATCCAGTTGTCCCAGTGTCATTTATTGAAAAGACTATTCTTTTCACATTGAATTTTCTTGGCACCCTTGTGGAAAATCAGTTGACCACAAAGGTAATGGTTTACTCTGGATTCTGAATTATAGTCTACATTCTCTCTCTATATATATATGTCTATCCTTATGCCAGTACAACACTGTCTTGATTACTGTAGCTTTGTAGTAAGTTTTGAAATTGGGCAGTTGAGATCTCTGACCTTATTACTTCTCAAAATAGTTCTGACTATTCTGGGGACTTTGCATTTCCATATTAATTGCAGGATCAGCTTGTCAATTTCTGTAAAAATTTGAGCTGGTATTTGATAAGAGTTGTGTTTAATCTGTAGGTCAATTTGGGGAGTTTTGTCTTTTTAACAATAGTAAGTCTTCTGATCCATAAACACAAGATTTCTTTCCATTTATTTAGGTCTTCTTTAATTTCTTTCAACAATGTTTTGTAATTTTGAGAGTATAGATTTTGTACTTCTTTTGTTAACATTTTTTCCTAAGTATTTTATTCTACTGGATGTTATTGTCAATGGAATTGTTTTCTTAATTTTGTTTCAGATTGTTCATTGCTAGCAGATAGAAAAAAAAATTGATTCTTGCATATGGATCATACCCCCTGCAGCCTGCTGAAGTTGTTTATTAGTTCTAAAAATTTTTAATAAATTCATTAAGACTTTCTGTATGCAAGATCATGTCATCTGTAAATAGGGGTAGTTTTACTACTTCCTTTCCAGTCTGGATGCTTTTATTTTATGTTCTGGCCTAATTTCTCAGGCTAGAATTTCCAGCACAATATTGAATAACAGTATGGTGTGGGCAAGGATGGTAAGGGCAACCATCCCTGTCTTGTTCCTGATTCAGTCTTTCACCATTAAGTATGATGTTAGCTGTGTTCATACACACCCTTTATCTGGTTGACAAAGTTGCCTTCTATTCCTAGTTTGTTAAGTGTTTCTATTATGAAAGGGCACTGGATTTTGTCAAATGCTTTTTCTGCCTCTAGTAAGATGACCTGGTGGTTTTTGTCCATTATTTTATTGATAAGGAGTATGAGATTAATTGCTTTTCACATATTATACCAACCTTGTTTTTCTGAGATAAATTCCACTTGGCCACGATTCTCTTTCATTCTTGATTTTAGTAATTTGGGTTCTCTCCCTCTCTCTCATTCCAGCTAAAGGTTTGTCAAATATGTTGACGTTTAAGAAACAACCTTTTGTTTCTTTGATTTTCTTTATTCTATTTCATTAACTTCTGCTCTAGTCATTATTATTTCCTGCTTTCTGCTTCTGCTTGGTTTAGGCTTAGTGCACAATTCTTTTTTCAGGGTCAAGTTTACATTATTGATTTGAAACATAGAGGTTTACAACTTAAAGTTTCCTCTGCATACTACTACAGCTGTATCCTAAGAATTGTGATATGTTGGGTCTTCATCTGTGTTCATCTCAAAGTATTTTCTAATTTTCTCTTTAGATTTGTTCTTTGACCTATGTTGTTTGATTTCAACATTTGTAAACTTTCCAATTTTCTTTCTATATTGATTTCTAATCTCATTCCATTGTGTTCAGAGAATGTACTTTGTATGACTTCAACCCTTTTAAATTTCTGGAGGTTTTTATATGGTTTAGCACAAAGTCTATCCTGGAGAATATTTCATGTGCACTTGAGCTGATATGTATATGATTTGAGATAAATTTTTATATAATGGAATGATGAAGTGTACGGATTTCAAGTATATGATTCAATAAATTTTGATAACTGTGCACACTTGAGTAACCATCACCTAAATCAAGATATATCATCAACTTTGAAAGTTTCCTTGTGCTTTCTTCTGGGACAAATGTACCATTGATAGGTAACTATCACTCTGATTTCTACTACTATATTCTAGTTTTGCTTGTTTATATGCATTAAGTACATGAACTCATAATGTATAAACTCTTATGTGTCTGGCCTTTTTTTCTACTCAACCTAATGTTTTTTAGATTCATCCATATTGGTGTGTGAATCACTATTTTATTTCTTTTTATTGTTAAGAAGTTTTCATTGTATGAACATACCACAATTTGCCTGTCCATTCTCTTGTTAGTTTTTAGTGTTTGCTTTTATGACTAGAGCTGACATAAACATACTTGTACACATCTTTCATATACACCAATTTTTATTTCTCTTGGTTAAATGTGAAGAAGAGAACTTGCTGAATCAGTGTGTAGCTGTATCTTTAGTTTCATAAGGCACTGCCAAACAGTCTTCTGAAGTCATTGTACTATTTTATGTTCCCACAAGGAATTGTATGAGAGTTCCATTAGCTCCATATCCTCACAACTTTAATGTGTTCATGTGTTTTTCTATTTTGTTTTAGCAATTCTAGTAGGTGAGAAATGATATCCTATTGTGGATTTAATATGTATTTCCCTGATGACTTGAGCACTTTATGTGCTTTTTTGGACATTTATCTTCTTTTTAAAGCAACTATTCAAGTCTTTTCCCAATTTTTTATTGAGTTACTTATATTTTGCTATTCATTTGTAGTTCTTTTTCTATTTTGGATGCAGATATGTGTATATATGTATATATTAAAGATATTTTCTGTGTCCCTGTGGCTTGTTTTTACATTTTCCTAATGTCTTCTATTTATAAACAGAGATGTTTTCTTTATTTTGATGATGTCCAATGTATGAATATTTTTGTCATGTTTAAAAACATAACAACATTTAGGGCTTCCCTGGTGGCGCAGTGGTTGAGAGTCTGCCTGCCGATGCACGGGACATGGGTTCGTGCCCCCATCCGGGAGGATCGAAGCGGCTGGCCCCGTGAACCATGGCTGCTGAGCTTGAGCATCCGGAGCCTGTGCTCTGCCAAGGGAGAGGCCACAAGAGCGAGAGGCCCGCATACCGTGCAAAAAAAAATAAATAAAATAACAACATTTAAACACAAAAACCATACATAAACATAAAACCATTTAAAATATGTTTTGTGTCTTCAAGAAAATAGTGCCTACCTCAAAAGATATGCACATACTTTACTATGTTTTCTTCATGAAGCATCATCCATTTAGTTTTTACATTTAAGTCAATGACCTATTTCAAATTATTATTTGTATTGTTGCTAGATAGGAGCTGAGATCCGTTTGTTAACATACATCTATCCAAAACAAACAAAAATATATCTATCCAGTTATTCTAGGAAAATATTTTTTCCTTGTTGAATATCCTTGGTGCCTTTGATGAAAATCAATTGAACATACTTTCATATATGTTCTGTTTTGCATCTATTCTGTTCCATTGATCTATTTCTCTATCCATGCAAAAATACCATACTCTTTTGATTACTGTAGCTTTATGGTAAGTCTTAGATTCAATCTTATTTGTAAGTCCAATTTTGTTCTTCTAAGTCAAGATTTGTTTGGGTTAATATAGATCTCTTGCCTTCCCTTATATTTTATAATAAACTTATTGTTTTCTTAAAAAGAAACAGTTGACATTTTGATTGGAGTTGCATTAACTCTATGTATTTATTTGGGAAGAATTGACATTTATTAATACTGAGTCTTCAACCCATGAACATAGAGTATTTCTCCATTTATTTAGATGTTCTGTTTCTTCATTTGTCAATTGTGATAAGTTTTGTCCTTCAAAGAATCTGTCTTTTATATCTAAGTTACACATTTAATGGCATAAATTTAGTCACAGTGTTCCCATATTATCATTTTAAAGTCTATAGGATCTGTCATCATTTTCCCCTTATATTCTTATATTGTTATTCATGCTTTCTCTCTTTCTTCTTCCTCAATCTTGCTGACAGTGTCTCAAGTTTTAAAACCTTTTTATTGAAACAACATTCAGATTTATTAATTTTCTCTTTAGCCCTCTTAATTCTTTGTCTCACCAGGAAGGATTTCAGATTAGGGATCTCTAAATTTTGGAGTAGGGGTCTACTTATCTGGGTCTAAGAGTGGTACTTTGTGTTCCCTTTGATACCATTGGAAAGATTCTCACCATTGTTTATTGCAGCAATATCCATGTGCCAGGATGTATTATTATTTAAAAAAAAACTTATTACCTCATTAAGGGGATGGCTATATTTCTTTGCCTTATTGACCGACAGCCAGTCAAACCACAAATAAGCAGCAACCACAAAAACCTTTTGGGGTTATTTGGGGATGGGTGTTGTTTGAGGCTGTTATCACAACACAATGTAATCTATCCCAACTTGTCAGAATCAGTTTATGCCCAAGAGTTTTACACAGAAATAAGGTGATGGGTCTTCTTACCAACATAGTGCTACACTTCATTTTTCAGAGCAGGACTGTTTGGTCCATGAGACCCCACTATCTTCTGAAAATGGCCCCTGGAGCTGTTGGCATTCAGCCCTCAACTCATTGAGGCTTAAATCTAATCCAAGAGGCTGGTTGGAAGATGTATAATAGGCGCTGAAACTTTTTTGTCCTTATCCACTTGCTAAAGTGAGCAATTGAGCTTGGAAAGAATGTTGCTTCACTGCAATAATTTAGCTTTGGGTTGAAATCAAGCCTAGAAAGTTAATCTAAAGGAGAGTTTTTTGTGGAAAAGTTATGAATAAGTGTAAAAAGCAGAGTGTGATGTGATGTGCTTTCATGTATACCACTGTGTTTTCCTGAAAACACTCTAATAATAGGGGAAATATAAAATTAACAACTTTTCCAGATAATCAGCTTCATTTATAAAAGGAGCACAAATTAGTCTAAGGACAGGCTTAGTAACGTCTCTTGCATGAACCAACTAGTCTCAAATACATATTTTATTAAAATAAGAATTCAGAATATGAGTTTACCATTCATGTTTTCTTTTGAACAGGCACTATCTGGCCTTTTTTTTTTTTTTTTTAATAAAGAGGAGTATGGAGGAAAACAGACTTTGTGGGGGAAAAAGTTTCAATTTTTGCTCTTCTAAATTCAATAAGAGAAAATGTATTCTTTTAAATAATGTCATTGCCTGCCAACCTGGCTGTCCACATGGGTGTTGTACTATTTGTCAGTGTAAACTGTAAATCTGTCTTGTCATTCAATCTTTTGTACTTCTTTTACATTTATCGTAGTTTTATTTTATCATAGTATTATCATAGTTTTTTTGGTATTATTTTATCATAGTTTTTCCAAACTTTTCTTTATCTTTGCTTCTAAAATTAGCCAATGATTGATAAAATCATTACTATTAAAATATATGATACATATTAACTTACTTACCATTTATAAAAGAAAACCTTATTAGATCTTCTTAACATTAATTTTGTTCTTTAATTTCCTTTCATAGACTCTGAAAGAACAGAGTGCTACCTAGGGAAAAGGTAACTCTTTTTTGTTTTGCTTACAGTTGAAAAATCACAAAATTTGGAAACATTTTTTTCTTGTCTTGACACTATTTAGATTATAATTCTCATAATTTGATGAAAATACATGTACTCATTTCTAAATTACTAATGTCCCAGAGTATTTATGTTTAGATTGTTTTTTAAATCGACAAGGGGTTATTTAAAAATCTTCTAAATCAAATACATCTTGTTATATTTTCTTCAACTTCTCCAAGGCAATTTCCCTTTGGACTGAGACCAACTCTTGAAATTTAATCTGCAAAAGGACTGTGTTGTGTAAAGGCGATGAATACGGTAAAAGAGAAGAATATGCTAAGCTTTCATGTACACCATTGTTTCCCCCTGCAAATACTACAATAAGAGGGGAAGTTCACAGAACATAAAGCAAATAATGAAAGGAAATGCAGAATGTTCCCATATCCTCATGTAACGCTAGTGACTGGAACAGGAAACATGATGGCATATGATTACTTAACTGTATATACTGTTGTGTGTTGAAGTGTGACATCACTGGCCAACAGGGATTCCCTTTGCTAATGGTTGTAAATCTGTTTTTAGCCATACTTAGTTTTCTATTAAAAAAAACTATTTCTGTAAAGTTTTTTTCAAAGTAAATTGCCTTTGGAGTAGATGAAAATATGTTTTTTTTTTTCTATTGTTAAATTGGTGGAATTGGTTTTACACACTTCAGGTGCTATGGAAGCATCTATAATCAGGGTTTTTTTCTGAACAAAAGGTAGTTACTGAGCAGTTATTAATAGTATTATGAAGTAATAAAGGATTTAATTCTCATTTAAATTCAAAGCCTAAACATAGCCAGCTTGTTTATTTTTACTGATTCAGATTGTCATAAGGGATCCAATCCCTTTGTGTTAATTGTCTATTCTACAGCAGGAAACCCAGAAAAGATGAAAAATTGCTTGGGCTGTGACCTCAGTAGCAAAGCCAGGGCAATGTATAAATATCTGTCTTTATCTGAAGGGATTCCAAGGAATACAGCCCCTCCCTTCCCCATCATGAACACTAGATGATCAGCTTCCTTAAATATAGCTTTTGGGGAAGCCATTCACATAGATTCCAGAAGTTCACATGGGCACTTACATAGCCTGTAATATTCCCCATAGGATCACGCCTGTGTCTTACAGTCAAATATTATGAATTTGGGAATTGCTTGAGGCCAGAGCAGGTTGTTTGAAGAAGGAGAGAAGATAGCTTTTGTCTGATGGAGAGAGCAGGCGATGCAAGGTCCAGAAGCTTCTAAAGATGGTATGTATCTAGGGAAACTGTATCATCCGTTTGGAAATGAAGGACAGCTACTGTACGATTCAGAATTGGTACTCAGGAAAACTTCCACAGTTTTCTTCTCTTCTTTCTATGCTCTTGTTATTTAATAAAGATAGTTTTGAAAATGCCAGCCATTCTTGCAGTCCTAAGAAATTTCTTGGTCCAATTTTAGATACCAGTTTTAAAGGGGCAGAGGCATTTCACGATGAGAAAAAAATGGCTGGTGATAGCAGGGTAACTGCAATGTGAGAAACTCAGACAAAGAACAACCCCTAGGAGCAAAATCCAGGGCTTGCCTGAGGTACTTCTTGTCACCTTGAGAGTGTCACCTCAGAACTCTCCGATAAGCTCTTGACCTTTTGGTTTTAAAAACAAATGCCACTCTTTTTAAAGTTACGAACAATGGTTAAGTGGGACCTAATCTTTGGCTCAAGCCATGGAGTAAATGATTAAAAGAGACAGCACGGTATTTACTGCATTTAATTTTCAATACTGACAGTATTTACTGAATTTAATTTTCAAGAAAAGAAAAACCAATTTAACTCAGGGTAACACCTCGTATCGCCTTGGGATGACTTTCAATTCCTGAGAAAGATGCCAAGTGAAGTTCTTCCACAGCCTTACACACAGCTGTGGATTTTGCATGACTTGTCTCCAGAAGCTTTGTCTTTCCTGTGTCTTCTCCCCTGGTGGTTTCCATTTGTTCTGCCATTCTTGACAGCCCCCCCCCCCGTTTGGGTTCACCTACTTCTTTTACTCCAGGAAAAATATGGTGGTCTTATTTGCCATTTCCATTTTGCTAAGATAGTGTTACCTCATCCAAATAAGCTTTGAATTTTAAGAGAGATATTTTATGCATTCACTCAGACTGGGCACTATGGCAGCATCAGTATGGAAAATCCTTTCTGGTCAGAGTGACAAGGATCCAGGGTTCAAAGCCAATACTCGCTGACATTTCCCTATTATCTACTAAGTTTCTGCTTGTGTGAGGCCTGTCTGAAGAATAAGCATTATCCAGAATTCCTTCTTCCCAATCCAGGACATTTTGAAATCTCTATGCATTCTAATCAAACCTATGCAAGTTTATCCTTTAAGAGGAATTGGATGTAACCCACTTAAATTGAAGGTCACTTTCAGAAGAAGGATCAAAGTCTCACTCTCCTCAAGTAATGCCATCACCCTAGCACTCTAGACTCTTTCATGTGCCAATTCCCAAAATTCGACTGAAGATCCTTGCAGCCAGAGCTGGTTTCTATCGTTTGTGACCAGCTAAGCAGTGGTCACACTGCTATGAGGGGTAGGGTTTGACTGAAGCCACCATTTCCTATCAATCCAGCCATATTTGTTTGAGAATGTCCATTAGTTATTTTTTTTTCCCTCTCCAGTGGGAAAATGTAGAATGTGTGGTGAATTTTACAGTCCCAGTAGATGCTCATATTTCTTGTAAGAGAATCAGTTTCTTCAGGGACCATTTAAATACCTGCAGTCTTGGGCTTCCCTGGTGGCACAGTGGTTGAGAGTCCACCTGCTGATGCAGGGGACATGGGGTTCGTGCCCCGGTCTGGGAGGATCCCACATGCTGCGGAGCAGCTGGACCCGTGAGAAATGGCTGCTGAGCCTGCACGTCCAGAGCCTGTGCTCCACAACGGGAGAGGCCACAACAGTGAGAGGCCCACGTACCGCAAAAAAAAAAAAAAAAAAAAAAAAAAAAAAGAGAGAGAGAGACGTGTTTTATGAGTTATCCAAAATCAATTGTTAAAAAGACAACCTGCCTGAAATTTTACTCTTTCTTTTGTTCTCTCTCTTTTTTTCATCATCCACCTGAAAGCTCTTTACAGCAATAACTTATCTCATTCAACATAATTTTCTCTTCTAGAAATAATATATGAAAAATTTGACTTAATTTGTAGCTTTAATTGCTCAAACTAAGTACCCCCGAACCAGGAATTCTTGGATCTGGAGTCCTTAGATGGATGCATAGGGCTTAAATCTTCCCTGTGATTAGTCAGAAAGAATATTTATCAGTGCTCGGGAAACAATCACAGAATGGATATTACCAACATGTAGAATAGAAATGAAAAAATCCCTTTGTGCAGAGAACCTGGGTAGGCTGCTTACATGGTGGCATGGTCCTAGCTATACCTACTAGCAGAGGGGTCTTGATGGGTTGACTAGGAGGGAACGTCAAGGTATTCGGAGAGGGAAAGCCTTAGGGGTACACTTGAGCCAAAGCCCTTGATCGTTTGGACTCCAGGGAGTAAAAACCTGGGGCAACCACATTCAAATGCCAATTTTAAAAATAAAGTCAAGAATCCAAAGAGAACAAAGTTATAGAAGAAGCAGATTGAGAAGAAATAAACAAGAGTTGAAGAAATTACAGTGAGTTGCTAATTGGGGAGGGGGCCATTGAAGCAAGAGTTACCCTCATTTTTTTGTAAACATATGGAATGCAGTTTGTTGGGTGGGTAGAGTGCCATTGCTCAACCTTGGCTGCATATGGCAATGACCCGGGGAGCTTTAAAAGTTTTGCAGACCCATTCCTAGAGATTATGTCATAATTGGTCTGAGATATAACCTGGATATTGAGATTTGTGAAATTCCTCAAATGATTCCAATACAAAAACAAGGTTAAGAAACACCACCTTTCGTGGTAGTCAGGGGAACCAGGAAGGAAATGGAAATCAATGTTTCAGCATGACTTGCCCCAAGAAGTCTTTCAAGAGCCACAAGCTGAGCTGGGGGTCTTTGGTGTAGACTTCCATGTACCTTCTGTATGGCTCCCTTACAACAAAACTCACGTGAAAACCAATAGTTGTGAAAATATTCAAAGTTTTACAAATGAGCCACTGCAGCCAGGTGGCATGTTTAATGGCATTTCATGGGAAAGATCATGCCTCATGATTCATCCTGCTGGGAAAATCAATTTTCAGTCTGGTGTTCCTAAGAGAAGCCCCTCTGCCAAAAGGGTTATAATGTGTGTTATCGTAGGGTTAGTGGAACACAGTTCATGTGGCATAGGATTTCTGGATACACGATTGCCCACTCGATTTGAAATTCTGATGAATAATGAATAATTTTTTTAAATAAAGTATTTCTCTTGCAATATTTGAGACATACTTATACCAGAACATTATTAGATATCTATCAGAACATCAAATTTAACTGAGCACCCAGTTTTTTTAATATTTTAGTTTTATTGAAGTATAGTTGATTTTTAATGTGCTAATTTCTGCTATACAGTAAAGTGATTAAGTTATACATATGTATATATTTTCCATTATAGTTTACCACAGGACATTAAATATAGTTCCTGGTGCTGTACAGTAGGACCTTATTGTTTATCTGGGCACCCAATGTTTTTGTCTTTCTAAGTCTGGCATCCCAATGTGGGAAGAATCAACAGCCAGCTGAATAAGTGACCTTCAGAGATAAAGCTGATGCAGACCATTTATAAAGTCTTTATTGAATTTGTTACAATATTGCTTCTGCTTTATGTTTTGGTCTTTTGACTGTGAAGCATGTGGGATCTTAGCTCCCTCACAAGGGATTGAACCCACATCCCCTTCACTGGAAGGCAAAGTCTTAACCACTGGACCACCAGGAAGCTGAGAGATGGATACACATTCATAGAAAATGAAACCCCATTCCTGGGACAATAACTAATGGGTAGTAGGTATTTTGTAGATTGTGTTCAATAAATCCAAGCTCAAACCAACTGTCAACACCACAATTTGGTATTAAAACGATTTAAAAAAATGTATTTTATTAAAGTATAGTTGATTTACAATGTTGTGTTAGTTTCCAGTGTACAGCAAAGTGATTCAGTTACACACACACATATATATATACATTCTTCTACATATTCTTTTCCATTATGGTTTATCACAGGATATTAAATATAGCTCCCTCTGCTATATAGTGGGACCTTGTTGTTTATCCATTCTGTATTAGCAGTTTGCATCTGCTAATCCCACCCTCCCTCTCCATCTCTACCCCTACACCCTACCCCTTGGCAACCACCAGTCTGTTCTCTATGCCTGTGAGCCTGTTTCTGTTTTGTAGATAAAGTCATTTGTATGATATTTTACATCCTACATATAAGTGATATCATATGATATTTGGCTTTCTCTGTCTCACTTACTTCACTTAGTATGAGAATCTCTAGGTCCATCCATGTTGCTGCAAAATGGCACTATTTCATTCTTTTTTATGGCTGAGTAGTATTCTGTTGTATATGTATATACCACATCTTCTTTACCCATTCATCTGTTGATGGACATCTAGGTTGCTTCCATGTCTTGGCTATTGTAAATAGTGCTGCTATTGGGGTGCTTGTATCTTTTTGAATTATAGTTTTCTCTGGATACATGCCCAGGAATGGGATTGCAGGATAATATGACAATTCTATTTTTAGTTTTTTGAGGAACCTCCATACTGTTCTCCATAGTGGATGTACCAGTTTACATTCCCACCAACAGCATAGGTGGGTTTCCTTTTCTCCACACCCTCTCCAGATTTTATTATTTGTAGACTTTTTGAGGATGGACATTCTGACAAAGATACAAATTAAATTATTTACAAAACAGAAAAAGACTCACATACATAGAAAACAAACTTACTGTTACCAAAGGGGAAAGCGGGGGAGGGAGGGATAAATTATGAGATTGAGACTAATATATACACTCTAGAATATATAAAATAGATAACCAGCAAGGACTTACTGTATAGTACAGGGAACTACATTTGATATTTTGTAGTAAACTATAAGGGAAAAGAATCTGAAAAAGAATATATATATACACACACACATATGTATAACTGAATCACTGTGCTGTATACCTGAAAGTAACATGATATTGTAAATCAACTATACTTCAATAAAAAATATTATTCAAGAAAAAGAAAAAAGAAAGATACCTTCATAACCTAACTGGACACGAAGAGAATGGAAGACTGTAGCTGGCCTACTGCAAAAAGAAATAGGCTGTTTTCAAAACTATCAATCAGACTCTGAGGTCCAGAAGTAATGAATAGAAGCAGCAAACACTAACAAAAGGAAATCACTAATAGGGCTGGATATATACTGATATTTTACACACATACACACACACACACACACACACATACACAGAAACAACAGAAAATTATTACCTATGAAGGATATGGTACAGAGTTGCTTCTTACAACATTTTATCTTTTCTTAAAAATTTTTATTGGAGTATAGTTGATTTGCAATGTTGTGTTAGTTTCTGCTGTATGGCAAAGTGAATCAGTTATACATATACATATATCCACTCTTTTTTATTTTCCCATATAGGCCATTAAAGTGTATTGAGTATAGTTCCTGTGCTATACAATAGGTCCTTGTTGGTTACCTATTTAATATAAAGTAGCGTGTATATTTTAATCCCAAACTCCTAATTTATCCCTCCCCCTTTTCCCCTTTGGCAAGCATAAGTTTGTTTTCTATGTCTGTGGGTCTGTTTCTGTTTTGTAAATATATTCTTTTGTATCATATTTTAGATTCCACACCTAAATAATACCACGTGATATTTGTATTTCTCCGGCTGACTTACTTCACTTAGTATGATCATCTCTAAGTCCATCCATGTTGCTGCAAATGGCATTATTTCATTCTTTTTTATGGCGGAATAATATTCCATTGTTGTAACAACATTTGATCTTATCATGTACATGAGGAAGGCTGAGCACAGCTCTTATCTTCAGATAGATAAAAATCTGTGAAACAGGAAAAAAGAAAGGTGGCAGTGAACTCATTCCTTGCAATCATGTTTGGAACTCAGGGAAGGTGATAAGAACATTTAGCCAGAGGCTTCCCTGGTGGTGCAGTGGTTGAGAGTCCGCCTGCCGATGCAGGAGACACGGGTTCGTGCCCCAGTCCAGGAAGATCCCACATGCCGCTGAGCGGCTAGGCCCGTGAGCCATGGCTGCTGAGCCTGTGTGTCCGGAGCCTGTGCTCCACAAGGGGAGAGGCCACAACAGTGAGAGGCCCGCGTACCCCAAAAAAGAAAAAAAAGAACATTTAGCCAGAAATAATATCTTTCATGGAACTTACCTGTTGCCTCTTCTCCTCTACCTCCTGCAACTGACAAGGAGTTTCTGTCCAGCAATGTCGACTTATCCTTACAGGGCTTCGAATAGTTATTTGGAGCACCTGAGAATTCCGGAGACAGTGGTAACTTCAACTGGGGGATCCATTTGGATGGTAATTACTTGGGGA
This sequence comes from Mesoplodon mirus, assembly GCF_964341445.2. NCBI lineage: Eukaryota > Metazoa > Chordata > Mammalia > Artiodactyla > Ziphiidae > Mesoplodon > Mesoplodon mirus. The sequence continues at coordinate 72,732,530 of NC_138993.1, read as the reverse complement.
CGGAGAATAAGTCTTATTTCTCCTTTACGTTTCCTCATCAAAATTTCTGATTTTAGCTCCTGTGCAAAAAGACAACAAGAGGCTCAAGGAGTAGGGCTTGATAAATGTTATCAATGTAACATCATTAGAAAATACCAAGAAAGCTCCCCAGACTTCACAAAGAAACCTGTGTTGCATTCCCTACAAAAGAGCTGTTCACATTGGCCTTTACACAATTAGGAAGATTTTTTTTCTAAGTTATGGATGTTCTACCATTCACAGCATGTGCAAGCAGTGGTATAAACCTACGGATAAATTGTACTTTTAGGAAAATGGATAGGTATGGGAGAAAATTAGTGGTTTTAGATATTGTGAGAATATCTGAAATAAATCCTCAATCATCTTCAATATGTGGTTTGCTTCCTTAATTAATAAATTAATTAGAGTTTGAGTTGTTTATACTTTATGTTATATTGCTTCAAAAAAGAAAGAGCAAAGCAGCAACTAGCTCAGTCTTGATCAAATGGCTGTACTTTGGCTTAATTTGAGAGTATATGATCAGTAATTTTTTGTCACTTACTAAGAAGAACAGCATTAGGATCTATTAATTTTTTTAGTCAGCAGAGGGTATCAGGAATATCAAGCCCTTGATGTAAATGGGTATTTTTGGAAGTTAATAAAAAGTGAAGAGGATTGTAATGCTCTGAAATTCTCTTCCAGTGCTGGGGAAACAAACCTCATGTTACCTTGTAATAATAACAACAGGAACTCATCCCAGCCATTAGACTTAAGAGAAGGTAAAAGAAATTTCATCAAGTTTTCTTCACGCATTTTAGAATCAAATTTGATATTTGACAAATATTTGGGGAAACTAAAATTTTAAAACATTATTCTTTTTAACAAATGTGGAAGGTGAAGAATTTTATAATAAATCATGTGATGCTATCATATGCAACCATTGAAATATTTTAAAATAAGTTAAATCATAAGAAAGTGCTTATATTATTATTTCAAGTACTTCCCATGTCAGCACTATTGGCATTTTGGGCAGAGAATTATTCTTTGTGGGGAACTGTTCTGTGTATTGTAGGGTGTTTGACAGCATTCCTGGTTTCTACCATTAGAGACCAGTAACATCACCAGTCTCCAGACATTGCCAAATGCCCAGAGTGGGGCAAAATGGCTTTGGTTTGAGAACCAATGCTTAAAATGAAAAAGAGAAAAAGAAAACATTTCTTTTTATGTATAATATATTTTCAAAGAAAAAGAGCAAAAAGGAGATGTAAAATTTCATAGATTTCTTAGTGGTAAAATTAGAAGTGTTTTTATATATTTAAAAATATTTTCTATTGTTTCTTTACTAAGTTTTCTATTTTAGTTATTTATTCATTTTATAATAAAATTACCTTAAAAAGCAAACATGGTTTCCAAATTTAACAACTTGTAAGGCATAGAAAACAAACTCATGGTTACCAAAGGGGAAGGGGGTGGAGGGATAAATTCAGAGTTTGGGATGAACAGATACACACTACTGTACAAAAAAAAACCCAACAAGGACTTAACTGTAGAGCACAGGGAACTATATTCAATGTCTTGTAATAACCTATAAGGGAAAACAATCTGAAAAAATAGATATATATGTGTGTATAACTGAATCACTTTGCTGTACACCTGAAACTAACACAATATTGTAAATTATCTATACTTCAATAAAAAATCCACGTTAAAAAATTAAAAATCATTTTAAAATGGAAGTTTTCTCCTTTTTTAATCTTATGAAATTGACAAACTACTTTTGTTTTCTGCAGCATAATCTAAAATATTATAGAGGCTTGGAAAAATCAAATGCATTTTTAAGTTATTCCTCCTTATTTTTGACTGTTCAGAATGCCAGTGTCATCTTAAAGCCATCCAGAGATCCATTCTCATTCACACATTCGTATCAGAGGAACATGATGGTGCATTTAAAGGATATTATTCCTGCTTCCTTTCAATCCTGTGACTGGTATTGTCCTTCAAGAGGAATAATCGATCTGACTTATTTACCACATCATGTTTGTAAAAGCTTTTTCAGATAGTCACCTCAGCTTTTCTTTACTTATGCTCTCTAGACTGAACTTGTCCAGTTTTCTAATATTTATAAAATCGCACATTATTCTAGACTTTTATCAGTTCAAGTTTTCCTATGACCTCTGTTGTATTAGTTCATGGTTTAATTACACCCTATGTAAAACTGAAAGCTTTAATATAAAATAGAACAAGTGGAGTAATTTCATTTTCAATATAATATTCTATTAAATAGCATTTCTTTAGTAAGGTAAACATCATTTTTTACATAGTAATTTTATCCCATTTACTTAATTATTTTTTATTAATATTCTTTTACCTATAATTAAAATATCTAATTATTATTCCTGTGGGACCAACTTATACTTTTCTGCTTAAGATCTTCATTCTTTCCTTTTTTCTAAACCTCTAGAGATCAACCTATAGTTCATTTCTTTCCTACAATAACAATAATAACTTTGGAATTATTTTTCTTCCATCAGTTATAAATATTGTTTAAAATGATCTTTCCCACCTTACTATCATTAGAGATGTTAACTTTATCCATATTCTTGCCTAATTATGCAATCTGTTTTATCACTAATAAACCATTTTAATTATTTTTGTTCACGTTTCCACCATCAAATAGTCATTTGTTTAGCTGCAATACCATTAAAACATATATTTTCTAAAATTCCTAAACAAAATGTCATGCAGAATATCTATGGTAATTCACAGAAGTGAAAAATAACAGATTTCTGGTATTTCTTTGTCATTATTCAAATATTTACATTTGCTATAAAAAAACCCTCTTAAAATTATAGGCAGAAATGGCTATTTCAAGTATGTATGTGTTAAAGAGTATATAGCATGCAGTGATGTGGAATCTTGTCCAGTCTTGCTCAGGACTGGCCAAATTGTGAAGTTACTCCTACCAGTATGTAATTCATTGTCTACATTTTTTCTACTCTATATTTGGGAGCTTCTCATTTTTTGTTTTTTAATTGAAATATAGTTGATTTACAATATCATGTTAGTTTCAGGTGTACAGCACAGTGATTCACTTATACACACACACGCACGTATATAAGTATTCTTTTTCAGATTCTTGAACTTCCTGTTTTATTCTTCAGCATCTTTTATATCTTCTTCAACTTAAAAAAATCATTGAGTTTTATTACTAATCCTGATAAATGTTTACATATTTGAATTGTTCACAGTGATATCATAAATTTGTTCATTCATTTATTCAACAGACACTTTCTGAGCACAGACCATGCCCCAGACACTGAGCTAAGTGAAGAATGGCTAAACCCACGATGGCTAAACCCTAGTCTCAGATAGAACCTCTTTGACTTTTCTCCATGTTGAAGAAGATTTTTTCTTGTCTCTTCTGGCTGGGGACCTCATCCATTTCTCATTAACTGAGATTATATTAAATATTCTGTTATTAGCAGTTTTAATGAAGCCTAAAGTAAAGTTTCATTCCACCTATAATTTTCTCCAGTCCCCTGAAACACTGCAGTTAATCATCTAATTTATAACATTTATAACATTTTTATAACATTTTTTCTCATTACTATTATCACCTCAGCAATGAAATTGCTTAACCATCACCTGAATAATTCTAAGTCAGTTAAACCAAGAATTACTAGGAATTTGAGGAGAAAATGAATTTCAATTTCCTTATTTTCCCACCAATTTGAATTCAAAAAAGGTAAAGGAATGAGAGCATGAGTACTTTGGAGTATATTAGTAAGTTCACATGTTTGTTTGCAAACTCCTTTCAGTTAAAAGAAACCCTGCACACGTTTAATATATGCAAGTTATTTATAAATTATTTAATAACATGTGCTACTATATCAATTATACATGCACTGTAAAAATCATAAACCAAAATTAGAAAAGAATGAATTTTTAGAATATAAATAGAAAATTTGCATTTTTTAACCACACCCCTGTGCTGGTTTCACAGACCCTAATTCCAGAGTGGACAGATTGTGCCTTTGGAAACAACTGTAGACTCTGTTTTCTGTCTACAGTAAATTCTAGTAAGTCTGCTCAACTGCAGAATCCCATAGAAATGATTGTATAAATCAACGGTAAAATTGCATCAGATATGAAAAACAAACAGGTATATAGGAAAGCTAAATACATTAATATTGAGATTTTCCTTAGAAGACACTATATGGTTTCTGGTTCAAGATCAATGAGAAACCCCTTCTAACAAAAAGGTTTCCTGCTAGATTAGGTGATAGTCTAACCAACATATTTTTTAAAAACTTCAAGCAATAAAAGAGAATTCTTCAGCTTCCCTGGTGGTGCAGTGGTTAAGAATCCACCTGCCAGTGCAGGGGACACAGGTTCGAGCCCTGGTCCAGGAGATCCCACATGCCACAGAGCAACTAAGCCCATGTGCCACAACTACTGAGCCTGCGCTCTAGAGCCCGCAAGCCGCAAATACTGAGCCCACATGCCACAACTACTGATGCCCACGTGCCTGGAGCTTGTGCTCCACAACAAGAGAAGCCACTGCAATGAGAAGCCCGTGCACCACAAGGAAGAGTAACCCCCACTCGCTGCAACTAGAGAAAGCCTGTGCACAGCAACGAAAACCCAACGTAGCCAAAACTAAATAACTAAATAAAACACAAAAAACAAACAAACAAAACCCTCCAAGCAAGCAGCAGATACCTGAAAAAGAACACATACACATGTGAGGGCACACACACACACATACACACACACACACCACATCTGTGAGAATTTTAATTAGAATCCAAGTCATCACAGCACAAGAGATATACTAATCCTTTGAGAAAGGTGTTAATTGTTAATCTCATTTTTCCTGTCTGGTAGCCTTGTATAACACCCTGTATATAATAGGCTTCCTGTGGTAGAAGAATGGGCTACTAAACCTCAACACATGCTTTCCAGTAATCATTTCAATGGCCATGGGTCCTTATAATAGAGGCTAATCTCCATAACATCACCATTACTGGATGAGGGTACCTAAAATTATAGAGACCCTTTGCTCTAATTATAGACTCTGAATTGCAAATCCATTCTTTAATCAACTGTAAATGCATTGTAAAGGGAATTGTAAGTTATTTCCAGGGAGCAATATGCATTCAAGCTAGCAGACTAGAACGGAGCAGAATAATGTGTTTGGGGAATAATAAAGGAATATGCTCCTCCTAGAGCCTGCATTCTAATATGGCTCCTGAATGGAGAGATTGTAGCAGTAAGTCATATGTTTCCAGTTTCCTAGTGTCATTACAAAGGCGTGGCATTCGTCTTTTACTTGTCCAGAATCTTCCATAGTAAGCAAGTCACGTATGCTCTCAAATGTCTACTTTTTTCCTTTATTTGTTTATTTCTGGTGTTCTTAAAGAGAGACAATGTGTGTCTCGAAAATCCAGAAGCCCATGGACTCCATTCAGTTCCACGTATTTTGTTGGTATAGAGATGAATTCCTATTTGCTTTAACCTCTAATAGACAAAGCCTAAAACAAATCTATTTCTTTAATCCCACAAATATTTTATCATTTACCATGGAAAGTGAGATATACATTTTTAGTCTATTTGAGTCACAGGCAACTGCTTGATTTTAATCAAATGCTTGACAACTTATGGAAATTCCAAAAAATCTCACTGTCTTAAGAGAATCTTAGTGATGAATGGGCTTGTCCAGTGACTGTTGTCTTCATTGTTTTATTGATGGAATAGAAAAACACAATGCTACAACATTCCTGTCTGAATGTAAGCAGTTCTTCTGCATCAACTTTTGTCAGTAGATGAGACAAATGCAGAAAGGGAAAGAAGTGTCAGGAGTCCCATTCTTAGACCATCAAGTATTTAATATCTTCCCATATGAAAACAAACAAACTGCTCCCCCCTAAACACCTTTTCAAAACAATTTATTTTCACTGTGAGATGATCTCACGTCTCCCCTGAAGGAACCCAATGAGAAACCAAACACTTGTTCCTAACCAAACCCTTATTTTATTGAAGTATAGTACATCAAGATTGAGCTGGTTGTTCAAATAACCCAGAATTTTTCTGGAGTTTGTTACTTTCCTTAACTGAGTTCCTTACATCTGTTCCTCTCTCCCCAAACCATTTTTCACCTGTGAAATTAAAAGAAAGACCATCATCTAACCTCAGCCCCTTTCATCTCATTCTGTCTCTGTGTTCTAATTGGTCCCTGACATTTTGGGGGGAGGAAATATAATTTATTCATAATTATATAATATTCACTCCTGCAAAGTTTTAATACATTACTCACTGTGTGTTAATAGAAAAACCCAGCTAAGCCTCTTGCATTTTGATTTTTAAAATATTAGTTCTCTTCTATATGGTAGCAATTTTTGTTTTTAAGCTTTGGTGTTGAGATGTTTTAGGTTTTTGAATTAAATAGATAATTAGAAAGAAGCAGTCTCCATTTTCCAGGTAAGTCCAAAACGACAAAGAAGAATAGCACTCAATATTAATAAAATCTTGGGTTTAGCTTTTAGTGTTAAAGTAGAATAATAATATCCTACTAGTTTCCCAGAAAACTGAGGGAGTCATTTATCATCATGATGTTCTTCTCTTTGCTTTAATATTACTATGCTTTCTACAACAATTTTCCTATACTCGAATTATTACCAAAAGCTACAAAATTTAACATTAAATATATTAACTTTTTAATGTTATTCAGCTTTTTCAGCCATTAGTCTTCCTCAGATGTCTGCCACTATTTACATAATTATTTTGTCAATCTAGCCACAGCTTTTACCTTCAGAGTGTAATACAATGAGTATTCATATTTAACTCTGCATAAAAAGTGTCCATTCATAAGGCTGACCTGAAACAGATCTGCAGCTTGGTGGGAAATTGACTTTAGATCTACAGAAGAGAATATGGGGCTAGTGGGTCTTGGGAAAACATATGTCATGATAGATACAAGATTTAATTTTTTTTAAATGCTTATTTATTTATTTTTATTGAAGTATAGTTAAGTTACAATGTTGTGTTGGTTTCAAGTGGACAGCAAAGTGATCCAGTTTTATATGTATATGTATATATATATATATATATATATATATATATATATATATATATATATATACACAAACACATATATTCTTTTTCAGATTCTTTTCCATTATAGGTTATTATAAGATAGTGAGTTGAGTTCCCTGTGCTATATGGTAGGTCCATGTTGTTTACCTATTTTATATATAGTAGTGTGTATCTGTTACTCCCAAGTGAAATGCCTACTTTAGCTCTCGTACACTAGTGAACCATATTTTTAACTTGAATAGTTCAGACTTCTGTAGAAGGAAGAGTTTTTACCTTTAGTTTCCATTTTGGCTAGCCAGGATCTCTTCCATGGCTCTCGTTCACTCTTGCTGAGTAAATCTACCTCGTTGCACTGAGATTTAGCGAGGCCGCTAATATCCAGTTGGTGCCTTCTTGACATCATTCAATCACTCTCTGTTTTTGGTCATTATCTGCTGAAGTTTATGTGCTCATTGAGTACAGCCAAGGGGCCGCTGTGACAATGCCCTGAGCTATCTCACCCTCCCAAAGAAACAGTCTTGGAAAGGCAGACTTAGAGAGGATTTGTAAAGCTTAGTTTCACTCTTTTATTTCTCATAGAAGTATCACAATAACAAATGATTCTATTTAAGTTTCAGACCACACTGCCAATAGAAACTACTAAAACATGATGGGGTATCTTATTCCTGGCTGATTTCTAGTCTAAAATTTCCAACTACAGGTTCTAAAATGATATCTAGCCAAAGTCTGAACAAACATGGTGGATCTTAGGTTTTTCTTTCCACATGGTTTTCAATGCTTCATTTTCATTTATAACTCACCTTCAGCAGAAGAATATAATTATGGAAAACAGTATCATCAGTCAGGAAACAAAAAATGTGCCTTCTTTAAGCCAGAATTCCAATCATTGTGATTTCTGTCACCACTCACATCTGCTGATCTTTCTTCTCTGAAAGATTTTGTTCAGGATCTTTGGAGCTTTAGAAAAATGTTTCTGCAGCTCATTTTAAAGTTGGTAACATTAATATTTACCAAACTAAGGAAGCTAGATTTTCCTCTGTTTTTAATTCAGAAGAAATGCTATTGATTTAAAATATAATTCTTTTCACAAAGAAGAAATATGGCCCTTATACGAAATATAGGGAGAGTATAAGCTGATGACTTGATTGTATTGCTTGTCATTACTGTTCCATTACTGACATTAAATCCAGAGAATAATATTTACTTTAAAGTGGGAATCAAGACAATTTATTGCAATGATCTTTTCTAACACATGGATAAATTCCATAGCCCTTCATCTTCTATCCATTTGGCCTCAACAATCTTTGTTTTACAATTTTTCCCTTGAGACCCTGTCCCTGGCTGCTACTGCTAGGACTATTTACCCTCCTCAAACTCATTCCTTCACTTACTTTCTTTAAACTTATTCCAACCACTTCTTATGTCTCATGAACTAATTAGAAAAACCAAAAATTCCTTGGTAAGAGCAGAATGAAGAATAACACGTCCAGAAGAGAAAGTATCCATAAGACAAATATTACCCAACTTTAAAAGCAACACTTTGCAAAGCAGAAATAGAGACACAGATGTAGAGAGCAAACGTATGGACACCAAGAGGTGAAGCGGGGTGGGATGAACTGGGAGACTGGGATTGACACATATACTCACTACTATGTATAAAATAGGTAACTAATGAGAACCTACTGTATAGCACCAGGAACTCTACTCAGTGTTCTGTGGTGATCTAAATGGAAAGGTAATCCAAAAAAGAGGGAATGTATGTATATGTACAGCTGTTTCACTTTGTGTACAGCAGAAACTAACACAACATTGTAAAGCAACTGTACTCCAATAAAAATTAATAATAAAAAATATGCCATAGATGCATATTTGATGATGCATAAAGGAAGTCATGAGATCTATGTTAAGTAACAAGGCACATATAAGTGAATTAACAAATGAGAAAAAAACAAAACAAAACAAACAACAACAAGAAAATCACTTCAAATGCTTTCTGAAGCATGGCTGCGTACATTATCTCCCGGAATCCTTATAATATGTCTGCGGAATATTTAGGTGTGTTGGTTATTTTCCACTGGTGTTCTCCCTAGTCCATTCTGGGTAGTTTTTCTCCTGGCTGCTCGGTCTACACCAGGCTTTCTTGCAGCTGACTTTCCAGGTTTGGTCTTCAGGTATCACCAGGAGAATGTTTGAAGTGGATGGGGAGAGATGGGGCTTAGGTGCCACTCTGGGCTTGGCTGCTCCACCCAACCAGGCTCCAGGTGACACACCACCCCTTCTCCACAGCTCCAGGGATCAGTGAGCTGCACTGTAGGATTTCCTTTGCTCATCTGTTCAGTCCCAGTGTTGGTAACAACTTCCTTCTGTTAATACTCTTACCATCCCTTAAATCTGCCCACACATTTATAAGTAGTGCCTTATCCACATCGCCATTTCACTGATCTTGTGTGAATTCTATTTCCTGTGTGTACTTTGACCAACCAAACTGGGCATATTTTATTAGTTGTGAGTTTTGTTGATGGGGAAATTAAAGCACAAGGAAGTAAGTGACTTCAAAAGAGTTGAGGATGGAATAAAGCCTAGAAGCCAAGTCTCCTAGTGAGAAGTTTATGCTCAGCACCATTTATAAAGCCTAATGATGATCTCAGCCAAATGGGTAGTAAGTAGCATTGTTCCATCTTATTCCCTCAAGTATCCCAAGACCCTAGAACAGGCTCACCCAGCATATACTCAACCCCATCCAGCTTGCCTTCTTGTATGATTGAGAAGGGAAAGTTGAAAACATGAATTTGACCTAGTTTCTGCACCTAGATGCTGCTGAATGAGTTTGGGGTGTGGAGGTGAGAATTATAAAGCAGTGCACACATTGGGCGGGTGCTTTATTTTCAAGCTTGTGATCAGGTATCTGTTTCCTCTGCAGCACCATTTCAAACAGTACAGGTGGTGACCAGCAGCTCACAGCACAGTGGACCCTCGGCAATCAAGGATCAGTCCAGGCTCAATGTCTGTGACTACAGCCAAGTCCAGTTTCCTAATCCTCCCAGAGATTTTTTGAGGCATTGAAATATTTTTTTAAAATAAACTCCATTATGCCTGAACTAGTAAGAAAACTGGATATTCTATTGTCTACAACTAACAATATTAGTCTATGTCTTCTGGGTGAAATGGTAGTTATGCTTTTTCCCCTCTATTGAAAGCTTCTACATTTATACTGAAAACTTTTCCCCCCTATTTTCTATGCCTTCTTTTCTTCCTTATTGTAACAGGAGACCTTACACATCCATTTTTGAAAGAGACCTTTTGTTTATTATCAGGTTCAAAGTTCCTCTCCTTTCTGTCAGCCATAATTCACCATCATTGACTCCTTTATTTCCTCCTTTCATGCAGTAAAACAGGTTCAAAGGAAAAGATCTCCTGAGTTTTTTTCCTTGTGGCTGCAACTAGAGCTGGCTCTCGGACAGTAATGCTAAATATAGAAGTTGGAAGTTGTTTGAAAATCTCATCCCTCCCCTTTTCTATTGTGAATAACATCCTGTATAACTAGACTTTGTCGACTTTTATCTCTCCCCCCTACACGCCTCTGCCTATTTTCTTATAACTTGAGATAATAGAGCCCAAGGAGAGAATAAAGCAAGAATAACAAAACACTTTGGAATTTACATATGCTGAAATCAACCTTGTTTTTCGAAGAAACCTAGAAAATAGAAATAGACTTGTACAAGTTCCACCAAGTAGCTGGAGGACCCGGAAGTATTATGAGGTTTCAAGACTAGCATTCTCTTTGTTGACAATCCCATATACTAAAATTATTGTCTTAAAGATATCCTTGGAAGTCATTAGGAACTGAGGCTTATGATTTCATTATGTCCCGCCCTTCCCCTGCTGTTTTCATCCATCAGCCCTCATGATTTTATATTTTTAATTTTGATTCCTTAATAATTTTATAAGTAAAATTAATATCAAGACAGTCTTGGGACTTCCCTGGTGGTCCAGTGGTTCAGACTTCGCTTTCCATTGCAGGGGGTGGGGGCTTGATCCCTGGTCAGAGAGCTAAGATCCCACATGCCTCCCGGCCAAAAAACCAAAACATAAAACAGAAGCAATATTGTAACAAACTCAATAAAGACTTTAAAAAAATGGTCCACATTAAAAAATAAAAATCTTAAAAAAAAATATCGAGAGAGTCTTGAAAGTCGCACCACCCTGACACAAACGACACACACACATACAATGGTAACATGTATGTGGATATGTGTATACAAGGTATCTAAAGGAAGATCTCTTTTGTCTTTCTGCTGTTGACAGAGGAAAAATTGTGTTTTGTGGGTGGATCATTGTATGTTTACACATACATTCCAGGTTTCTCTTGTCAAGCTGGTGGTGTCTGTCCTTTTAACCAATAGCTGCTTCTGAGTTATTGCCCAGCTCCCAGCCCTGTTGGAACAAAAACCTTCACTCCATCCCCATTCTCAATAAAGGATGATCTTGAAGTCTCTGCTATTGAAGGACCTACCTAGAACTGTTAACACTTTTAACAATTTTTAAAATTTATACGTTCATTTATTTCATAAACATTTATTTTGTGACATCTCCAAGATGCCAGGCACTTGCTGGGTGCTAGAGATATGCAACTGAACAAGAAAGATGTGGCTGGGAAAAGATGCTGATAGCCCTAAGATGGGCAACTCCACCAACTGTAAATCATTTGCTGCACGAACAATGACAAAAGGGATTGAAGGAGCAGGTTTTGGAAAATAATTGTGTACATCACGTCCTTTCCTTTTGCTGTTCTCAGTCAAAGCTGAGAGTTCTACATCTCAAATGAGGATGGATATAAAGCACTAAAGCACTCATTTGAAGAAAATTATTCATTAGAATTCAGTTGAAAAACACCCCAAACCATACATCCTTTGAAAATGAGGACCAGACATTTATATAACAATTATATTTGAAAAAGAAATTGCATAAAATATTTTTTCATATTTCAGGATGAAACAATTGTCTTTTTTTGTAAACTAATATATGTGGCTTTAGTCTTCATTTATGAGCAGAGTTAATATGACTGTCTGCAAGGTGGTAATGGGCTTTATACACTGGTTTTGTGCACTTTAGTCAATTAGAGATTTGGGAAGATGCACAGAGCACCCCATGTTTGCTGTCTTATCAGCCTTCGCATTCCTGCAAGGATGTTTAATTATAAAGCAATTAACATTCATTTTGCCAAAGTACTGAAATTAATGAATGAATATCAATATACTTATTATGTGTTATTCATATATATATAAATGTATCTCTGAAATATACCTAAATACATTTCAATATATTTCTGACAGTGGCATGCAAGATTGAATTTACTGACTAGTTTTGATTTCAGCCTATACCATCCAGTGCTAGCTACTGATAATACCCTAAAAGAATTGCAAACAATATATAATAAGCTTAGAAATTCAGCATATTTTCTTATGATGGCAATTTTGAATTTAAGTTGTACATTCTCTTTGGTTCTTTTGCCTTAAACTTATTTTCCAACACCCACTACTCTGGTGTGTATATGAATACAAACTGTCCTTATGATTTCAGATGTGCAGGAGATCAGATACTTAGGGGCATATACGAAGTCAATCTCTGTTGCCTTGCTCAGGATGCAATGGTGGGGCCTGTCCCAACAATACTTGCTTCTGGTCTCCCAGAAGTCCCTTCCTGAGTGAAATGACCCTATATTCACAGCTCCAACATTTAGTATTGCAAGTAGCTGTTCATCGTATTCTTAACCCTAATGATATAGCAACTGCACCCATTTACCTTGTATTGTCAGCATGCCTTTCAAATTCAGACAATAGGCTATCCATCTCATTATAGGATTTTAGGAACAGCAGGAGTGATTTGGTCAAGAACATGAGTTGGACAGATTGGTATGTAAATCCTTTTCACTCACCTGACACTTCTCCCATCTTGGCTTTAAAGGTATGAGAGGTTTGTAAAGCAACTACGCTGCAATACAAATTAATAAAAAAAATTAATACCTAAAAAAAAAAAAGAAAATACCAAAGTAGAAGAGTGAAATAACTTTCCCCAAGCATACAATTACGTTGATTAACTCACTGGCCATGAGAAAGAAATGGATAAAATAATAAACTCCAATCTATGTTAAAAAAAAAAACAAAAACAGGTACCAGAGGTGACCTGAGTGGACCTCACACAGAGAAAGCTAGGAGGAAGAAATGCAGTGTTGGCTTCATGTAACATCAAGGTTTCTGCTGAAACGAGGCTCATCAATCGCTATCTTTCCTGTTGTTGATCAGCTATTCTTCAAACACATCAAAAGGTATTGTGATTTGCACTTTTTAACTTTCAACAATGTCAAAATTTGTCATTTATTTTTTTAACAGGTTAGAGGGAAAACAAAATCTATATTTAATGTTTTTAAGTACACAGAAATGAAAGTTTTACAAGTGACCCTTTGTTTCCAGCAAAATAATCATGTACTTGGTTACATCTCTAAACATATATTAAACATCTCATTTTCAAAAGTATATCCCCAGAGCAAGTTTCTTTTAAAAAGAAAACATTATTGAAAAGTCACTAGTACTTCTAAGGAGCAGACGAAGCCTGTGGCTTCTGTCAAAGTAGGAGAAGTGTCAGTCTGGCTCTCTGCTTTGCTATTTTCTTATCGTTCATGTATGTTTGGCTTAGTAGTACTACTTTAGATGTGGAGGTTGCAGGGATTTTTTGGTTTTGTTTTGGGGTTTTTTGGGAGCATTATTTATTTTTATAATTTTTTAAAAAATATTTTATTTATTTAATTGTGGCTGCGTTGGGTCTTGCTGTGCGCAGGCTTTCTCTAGTTGCAGTGAGCGGGGGCTCCTCTTCTTTGTGGCAAGTGGGCTTCTTATTGCGGTGGCTCCTCTTGTTGTGGAGCACGGGTTCTAAGCACGTGGGCTCAGTAGTTGTGGCTCACAGGCTCTAGAGTGCAGGCTCAGTAGTTGTGGTGCACGGGCTTAGTTGCTCCACGGCATGTGGGATCTTCCCGGACTAAGGATAGAACCTGTGTCCCCTGCATTGGTAGGCGGATTCCTAACCACTGTGCCACCAGGGAAGCCCTGGGAGCATTATTGTTAAGGCGTTGTCTAATTTGTAAGGGTTAATTTATTAATACTAGCTCATATGATCTCTCAAAACTCTAACTCACAGACATGAAGAGAGCAAGGCTACCTGAGTTGATATACACTTTAGATAAAACTTATTTTTTCTTTTGTAGATTAAAAAACATAAGTAGATGCTCTGATACTTTGTTCTCCTACTCTATGGATCCAATACCTGCAATCTGGGATGCATATACCCCACCCACCCTGGGGACCTAGGAGGCTACAATTTAGCAAGAAGTGTGGTGGGAATACAGGTAGGTGTTCAGGGCTCAGATTGAGAGCTGAGAAGTTTGTTTCAATCCACGTTGTCTTTGTCCCAGGTTTTGTCAGAGACTTGAGCGTTTCAGCCAATGGTTGGCTGGTTTGTTGTACTACTGGGAGCCTGAGTCAGAACTTCGCAGTGTGGCTTCCACATTTTTGAAATGGATCCTCAAATTTTCAGATGTTCATGTTCAAGTGCAAGGAAAGTGATTATACATCACATAGCACTGTGGTTGTTGGAAATCCAAATTGCCCTGATGAAACTAAACCAAGTGGGCCTGGTGAATTTAAAGCTCTTTGAAAGATTCTTCCCTTGCACAGCAATGCCACTTCTGAGCTTTTGAAATTTTGCAGTCAAATCATAAAACAATATATAAATTCCTTTTTGGATTGTCATTTGGAAAATTCATTTTGGATTATCCTTGAGTCTTTCTGCATTCTCTCTATTAACACAAGCCATTTATATAAATGTGGATACATCTGATTAATTTCAGTGAGAGAAACAATAGTCCTTCATATGTTATATTGAGTTACAACCCCATCTTTTTGTTTTTTCAATCAATGAACAGAATTCACATATTATTGTGTGGGAGGGAAACAATTGTCTGATTAATAGGAAAAGATTACATAATCATTTGATCGCAGCTTAGGTTTAATGCTAAGGCTCAGCTGTGTTAATACAACTGACATTGACAAGCAGCTGGAATGATAATTGGGCTAAAAATCTTTCTCCTAACCCCCTTCCTAATGACAGGCTGGCAAGAGATGGTAACATTATCACAGTTAACTTTTCCACAAATTATAATACACCAGGGCAATCAACTGGTATTAACCATCAAAGCTTCCTGGCTTTACAATGTAAACTCTTTCGTATTCGAAATATCTCTTACCTATGAACAGATAAAATTAAAATGATATTTTAAAATGCCAGTGTTTAGAGCCATGAAAATTTAATTTTCTGATCATTCTGTAATAATGTATAGAAATATTGAATCACTCTGTTGTGTACCTGGAATTAACATATTGTAGTAGGTCAATTATACTTCAATTATTTATTTTAAAAAAAAGTCTCTGGGAGGAAATGTATCAGAACACTAATGGTGGTTATCTCTGGGGGTTGGGCATTTTAGGTGATTATTATTTTTTACTTTATGCTTTTATGTATTTCTAGTTGTGTCGGCAATGAACACATAAAATTAGAAAGAAAACAATAAGAGTCATTAAAAATGAGGGAAAAAAACCCACTCTAGACTCAGGACAATCTAAGGCATGTCCTTAGATTATGTTGACATGTTCTTAAGCACAGTGCATCGTTTTCTGGTTTAAAAAACCCTCGGGGTTTGATAACCCTGAAACAGACCCATTGACTGCCTTCATTTCTGAGGCTCTCTTTGAGCTCCCTTTCCACAAAAATACCAAAACTTTTTGATTAGGGCATGAAGGAGTGGTAGGCATAAAAAGAGAAGAAGATAAGCATGAGTTCTCATTCTCCTTCTGCCTCCTTTATTTTTCTCCCCTTTCCTTTGGCATCTCTACTTGCCCCCCTCATCTCTCTGAGGGCACGTACGGCTTCATGCAGCAGTGATTTGTTTTCCTGTCTTTTTGTGGGTCGTAAATGAGCATCACTAAAGCAGGGATTGGAGGAACCCATTGGTCGTGGAGTGATCTGGAGTCCAGGTTTTGAATTTGCTGGCAGCAGGGTGAAGGTGGAAGAAGGGAAACAGAGGATCCAGCCTCTTCACTTGTAACCAGGTGGTAATATGACTTACCTCCCAGGTTTGCTGCCAGCCTTAAATAAAGTGACTTTTACAAGAGTTCTATTACTTGTAACTATTGGGGAAAGCTAAGGTACTCTGGGAGCCTGGTGGGCAGTATATATATGGACATGGGGTATGTGGGTTTGCTTTCATCCTCTGGGAGGGCTCATGAATACTAACTAGTGGGAAAATAAGAAAGAAAAAAAATGTTTGTAAGTTTAAAACTTTTTGTTGATCATTTGTAAACATGATGCAGTAAGTAATGCAAACACTATTTTGGGCTGTTAATGAAACATTGTATTCCACGGTGACCAGCCCTAGAAGACCATACCGGGAGGACTGTAATCAATTCTTGCTGCCATATTTAAGAGGTGTATTAACGTGCTCGTGTGTGTTCATAGATTAGCTTCGAATGCTCCTGCATTTAAGGGGATGGATTGATGACAGTTCTCAAAGACCACCTCACCAAGAGAACAAGCAAAAAAATACTGTTCCTCTGCCGAAAAGGGATGCTTAGAGATGTGGGTGATGTGCTAAGAATGGTTCTTACATCTTTAAATCGAAAAATCTCAAAAAAAGAAGAGTATTTTGCAGAATGTGAAAATTATATAAAATTCAAAGTTCTTCGTCAATAAATAGAATGTATTGGAATATCTACAGCTATGCCCATGCATTTCCATATTTTCTATGGCTGCTTTCATGCTGCAAAAGGAGATTCAGGTACTTGTGGCAGAGATTGTATGTCCTGCAAAGCTGAAATATTTGCTATCTGTCCCTTTGTGGAAAATGTTTTTGCCGATCTCGTCTTAGGGGATCCAGGGCTGTGGACTTTTGACACAAGAGCATTTGAAGGAGAGAGTATTTTGGTCTCTAGGACTTCATCCCTAGTGAGTGGGCAGCCCATAAGCATGAATATGGGGTCATGGGCTGTCTCTTGGGGTGTTGGAGAGACACTGGTGGACTTAAATTTTCAGAAAAGTAGACTCAGCAAAACAGTTAGGCTTAAAATTTTGAAAATTGTGGTGTTACCAAACACAGAAGAGATTTCTGGACCTTCAGTTTATTTCAGGAGACTTTATGATTAGCAGATAGAATTATTCTGTTATTCTGGACACACGGTAGTTTTTGGTTGGGTTCCTGAGAAATGGCATTTCTTCTTTGGGTGATGTCCTTCTGCACGTTCCCTGTCACTAGCCTTCCTGTGTGGGAGGACATAATGATGGAATCTAGGGTCAGCTTAGTGGGGATTTACAACCTTTCTCCCTGGCTCACTGTCTATACACAAATAACTTACCTCTCCAGACCTCGACCTTCTCATCTGTAAAATGGGAAGACTGAGGGAGCACGTGCATACATGCTGGTGCATAGTAGGACAACTGCACAGGGCAGTCAGCTTCTTCCTCCTCTGTGTTCCCACATATACTCTGTTCTCACCTCTCTTCCTTTCCTTGATTGTCCTGTTGTCATTTTTACCTGTGTTGCGAGATTGTCCCTTCACTCATACAGAGAACCCTTTGAAAGCTGGAAACTCATCTTATGCCTTCACCCCTTCCAGAACACAGCACATCACCTTCTACAAAGTGCATCCACAGTGCATTTATTTTTTTTATGACTATGCGGATTTGTTTTAATTAGTATATGTCTATAAAGTGTTAGACATTTTGCCCAGAGAATGTCAATCCCATGCAAAAGGCTACAGATCTTATCTGGCGTAGAATAAAACTGATGAATTCCTAATTCAACAGCCTAAAAATCTACTTTGAGATTGCGTAGAATACTTAAATAATTTCCGATTCAGCTGAAAAAGTCATTGTATTCGGCGTGGCTGTGAAAATTTAAAAATGGATCTTTCTAGGCTTGAAAATTGGTCAAATGTTCTATAGTAGCACTGTCCAATAGAATCATAATATGAGCCATAATGACAAGCCACAAACATAATTTAAATTTTTCTGGTAGCCACATGAAAAATATACATACCAGTGAAATTAATTTGAATATATTTTGTGTAACCCAATCCATCCAGAGTAGAATTTTAGCATATAATTAATATAGAACTATTACTGCTATATTTTACATTCTTTGTTCATACTAACTTCCTAATTGCCTGAAGATTTATCCCCTGTGTCTTCCTGGTGACACATGAGAAGGCTGCTCAGAGGACCCCTTGCTGGTGAAACTCACAGCGGCAGTGGCATTACAGCGCCCCTGTGACGGCTGTTTCCTGGGAGCTGCTGATTCTGGCAGATTAGACGAAGTGATGCTTAGGCATGTGCCTGTTCTTGATGGATGTGTCTGGGTGCAAGTCCCAATTTGTGCTATTTGGCATCTATGCAGGCAGGCAGCAGATTCCTGGCTAAACTAAACCAAATCCTATGGTCCCAGCTCAGTTTCATTGCCTGGGGTAGACATGACCCTAAGATATGCTTTCTACGTAGCTAAATTTATGTTTATACTTTTCAATGCAAAGCAAAGTTAATTATCATACTAAGTGAAGTGAGCCTGACAGAGAAAGACAAATATCATATGATATCACATTTATGTGTGGAATCTGAAAAAAAAAAGATACAATTGAACTTATTTACAAAAGAACTAGATTCACAGACATAGAAAACAAACTTATGGTTACCAAAGGGGAAGTGGGGGGAGGGATAAGTTAGGAGGACGGTATTAACATATATACACTACCAGATATAAAATAGATAAACAACAAGGACCTACTCCTACTGTATAGCACAGGGAACTTTACTCAATATTTTGTAATAACTTATAAGGGTAAATAATCTGAAAAATATATATATATGTATGTATAACTGAATCACTTTGCTGTACACCAGAAACTAACACGACATTGTAAATCAACTATACTTCAGTAAAAAATAAATATATTAAAAAAATAAAAATAAGGCTTCCCTGGTGGCGCAGTGGTTGAGAGTTCACCTGCTGATGCAGGGGACACAGGTTCGTTCCCTGGTCCGGGAAGATCCCACATGCCGTGGAGCGGCTGGGCCTGTGAGCCATGGCCACTGAGCCTGCACATCTGGAACCTGTGCTCCGCAACAGGAGAGGCCAAAACATTGAGAGGCCCGCATACTGCAAAAAGAAAAAAAACAACCAAACAAAAAAATAAAAATAAAATAAATAAATAAAGAAAAATAAACATAAAAAAAAGAAAGGGAAAAAATAGCAAGATGTGGGTCATGGTTTTTGCTGAGAAAACCAGATATTGGTGATTTAATTTACCTGTTTATACACAAACACTTTATTAGTTACCTATAATGGGATTTTTTTCTTATTTGGTTGCTTTGTTTTCCTTTAAAAACCATATCCATGAAATGTATGCAGCTGCAATTTACAAATTTAAAAAATGAATAATGGAAGCTTTTATATATTCTATTCTGCAGACTTTGAAAACCCATTTTGTTCTTGGTAGCTGTTTGGAAGGTTTTTATGGGCTGACAGCCAAGCCTAGACCTGGATTTTCTGGGAAAGCAAAGGAGCAATGAAAAAGGCCCCTTGCAGTTCCCGCCGTCTGTGATTCTTTGACTCAAAGATAAACCTTTTGCGATATGATGACGTCCTAACGTGCGAAGTGCAAGTGGCTTTAGAACACCATAAAGAGAAAATATCCAGCTGCAATTTATTACTGTCGGGTCAATTAAATAGGATCCGAGTATCATCATCTTGTTTATATCTACCATGGATCATTGGAGATGAAAAAAATGTCTTTGTGGTCTCAGCTCCTGTTTCCCCCTCTCAGAAAAAGAGCTGTAGAGACCTATAAATAATTGTTGGAATACGTTTCAGCAGCAGCTTCTCCACACAGGCAAGCGATTACATTTAAATTGGTTAATATCCTATTGTTAATGGTCTGCCTTTTATATAGAAAGACATTCAGGAAAAGGATTGGATCACTACATAAATAGCATGACTTGGTCTTGGCTTTGTCCTGTGATGTTCCTGCCAAAGACGATTGGAGTCTTCATGTTTGTTCAATAGGTAAAAAAAGCTTTTGCTTGTCACAAACCGTGTCTCATTTATTTATCAAGACCCTTTTCCTTCTGTTTCTCTGCATCCTGTTCTAAAAATATAAGCATATGGACGCTGACAGTCCTGGTTTCTGCCCTGTCAGGGTTCTGTTTATGCTACTTGTTTCCTTTAAAGAAAATTACCTGCCTTCAATCTGACATCTCTTGAGACTACTTTTACAATCAAAATATAGTGTTTAGATGGTCAAGTGATTAAACAGATAAGCCAGAATAACAGCTGCAGTCTTTAGAACTTCACATATTTTTCTGGTACTTCAGGAGAAGTGTTTGGAGGCTGTAATTTGAAAACAAATCCAAATATGGATGAAGAATAATTTTTTTTTTTTTTTTTTTTTTTTTTGCGGTACGCGGGCCTCTCACTGTTGTGGCCCCTTCCGTTGTGTAGCACAGGCTCTGGACGTGCAGGCTCAGTGGCCACGGCTCACGGGCCCAGCCGATCTGCGGCATGTGGGATCCTCCCGGACCCGGGCACGAACCTGTGTCCCCTGCATCGGCAGGTGGACTCTCAACCACTGCGCCACCAGGGAAGCCCGGATGAAGAATAATTTGAAAGAAACCTGTAGCTCAGATTCCAAGTGTCTTTCAAAATTTTAACCCATTAGTTTTCAATTATCAATTGCTACCTGTAAAAACAGGGCTTGTCATCATGAGGAAAAGTCCTTGAGATGGTGTCTGACACTGTGGTTTTATCTTTGTTCTATTAACTGTAATTTCAGAGTTCTCTTGCCTAAGGTGAATGTCAGAACTCTGAATCCCTATTGAGATGGCTGATTTTTTTTTTTTTTTTTTTTTTTTTAGGACCAAAGCCAACCCAGGGCAGTTGTCCTTAATACCACTTATGGACAATTTTGACAATTTTTCCATTTCCACTCTGGCCCAAGTCCTTATTCCTACTCCATTTGCTTCCCCCATCTCCCAAACTTATGCACAACATTTCCATTTAAGTCCTCATTATGGACCCTCTAATTCCCTTCAGTGGCTGAGTTAGAACTGAGTGGGAAGGCAAAATCCAAAACAAAACAAAACAAATAGAATTTCAAGATGGTAGACAGACCACGTGGTTCCAAGAAGCTCCTCCCAAACCAGACTGCAATGTGCTGCTGTTCAGATTGTTAGTGTGTCCTTTTGTGACAAAACTCCTGCCAAATGCCACCTTGAAAAGTCTCCGAGCTGCTATGTGTAGCCCGGGGTACTGCTGTAGAGGGAAGGGACGCCTACATATGGACATAGGGGCTGGTTCTGCTTGTACCTGTGTCCCCTTGAACATGACATTTTAATTATCCATGCCACTGTCCGACTGGGACAATTATATTTCCTCTCCCTCTTTTCCAGAACTCTTAAAGGGTCAGACGAGCAAGTGAATATGAGAATGCTGTGTAGACAGGAAAAAGTTATTGTAATGAAGGTGCTCACTCTGTTGACATTAGTTTGGGTATGTGTTTTGAGACTGATGATTTCCTATTTTTGTTAGTGCCACCTTCCATCCTTTCCTTCCAGAAACTTCTACTGCCCTTCTCTTGCTCAAAGAACACCCCCTGTGACAGGCTATAGTCAATCCTTTTCGTAAACCTTGTGGCAGGATAGAGTAGAAGCTTGGAAGGGACACCAAGCTTCATCCACGGCACCTTGAGGAATTCAGTGAAGAGACTGGTTCTTGCTCTTTCTACCACCAGACCAGTGTTTGAAATACAGCACAGAATTAAAGTAAATAAAATAAAATGTGGCATGTGCTGAAAGTGATTCACTGTAATACTATGTGTACATGTTAGTATTTTACATGTAGTTATCTCTTCAAGTTAACAGAATTACTCTAGTAATAAGGACTCAAATTAATTTGATTTTGGAAATCTAAAGATTTGAAATAGAATATTGAAGATCGTACTTCTTGGGAAAATAAGATTTCATATTTCCAACTATTCTTGTCTCAAATCATTTGTGTTTAATAAGTTCTAGCTACTTATATTCAAATCATACTATCAACCATTTGAGCCCTGAAATTAATTACAGTCAACATTATAATTTTTATATTTATTTTAGATGTGCAGAACACTTTTTTTTAATTAGGTCAACTGGATCATTTAAATTTTTTTTAAATGTCTGTCCTTTAACCAGTATTTACTGTGAGTCTACTCAGTGCCAAGTACCATGTTAAGTTTTGAGAATAAAATAATAAGAAAGACCCAGTCCATACATTTCAACATTTTAAGGTCTAGAAAGCAAACAAATATGAGATAAGTAATTATTATGTTACTGGTTGCATGAAAGAGTTATTAAGAAAATGTTATAAGAGCCTTGAAGAGACAGTACCCTTTCTGCTATGAATGGAAGATGGCTAGCTTTGAAAGAAGAGACAGCTTTAGGGTGACCCCAAAAGAAAGGTAAGAGTTCATCACTGGTGGAAGAGAGAGAGAAGTGTAGATGGAGGGAATGATATTGAAGATAGGATAACAGACATGTAGGTTTTGGGAAGATTATTTTGTTGTAGTAGGCAGGGAGTTTTGAAAGGGAAAAAAACTGGTAGAAAAAAAAGACTGGTTAGGTAGGAGATAATTAGGAAATTTTGGGTGAGTATTATGAAGTCAAACATAAGAGAGTGGCACGGTGCATAAAGAAAAGGGCGCAGATCCAGATTCCTTAGAAGCTGACTTCACAGAAGTAGGCTATAAATAGGATTTGTCATCAGGGTGTAAGGCAGGGAGGGCAATGTGTATAATAGTGAAGTAAAGAGAAGTGTGTAGTGGCGCTGATGGGTGAATGATAATGCTGTTATCTGAAAGATGGAGCATAGGATGAAAATCAAGTTTGGGGAAAAAAACAATTTTCTATGATCCTGCTATGCAAAGAGTGACCCTTGACCCAGCAGCATCAGGGTTAGGGTTAGGAAGGCAGGCTCTCAGGCTCCACCCCAGACCTACTGAATCAGAATCTGTTTGATAAGATCCCTAAATGAATTCCATGCACGTGGAAGTGTGGTCCAGGAACATCCTCTACAAGACGGACTGAATTTCAGACATCTGCATATTGTAAAACAGTGGCTACAAAGCCAGCTTCTTACAAATAGTGGAATATGAGGCCTGAACACGATTGTTCCAGGAATTAAAGATGTCAAAATATTATTTTAAAATGAAATTGTCTGCAAAATTCAGGGAAAATGGGAGCCTAGCCTTAGAAGTTCTGGACTTTGAGGAACTTATAAACTCTGTTTTAAAAGGAGATGCCTGAATTAATCAGCCATCAACCCAATTAATTATGGACTTCTTGACCTTCTCACTCACATGTAACTTTTAGGTGCTCACATAGTAAATAGAAAGGGATAGTCTCTGCAGTGTTTTCTAAACACCGAGGGTTTCATTTGGTAGGGCTGTGTTGAAAGCACTTATATTGTGAGCTCTGTTTTTGGCTTGAAGAAACTCCATTTCAAAAGCATTGTTTAGAATCATGACTTTGACTTTTACATTTGGACTCAAAATGGCTGCAGGAGAATTTTCTGATCGTCATTTTTTGGGTTATTGTGTCTTTCAGTCTTTAGTTACAATAACATGCAATGTAAAGCAATGACAAGCCACAAAAGATGTTTTACAATAACATACAATGTAATGCAATGACAGAGTCACAAAAGATGTTTTACAATAACATACAATGTAAAGCAATGACAGAGTCACAAAAGATGTTTTACATTAACAGGCGTACTTCACCTATTTGGCGAAGTTTGATTTTATTAAGCCATTCCCCCCTCCTGTTCTATCCAATTCCATCAGCATTGCCAGCCCTGGAAATAAATCCCTTTATTAAACTAAACCAGGCAAAGCCAATCAGGGCCAGTCATATGCCAACTGGTTACAATAGCTGGTTCTAATGATGAAATATAACCTAGTGTTAAAGTCAGACCCAAAACAAACAAACAAATTCCTCCAGATTGGATGCCACATGGGCTCACTGGATATTCAGGATGAATTTTCTAATGGATGGAATCAGATTAAGTATGAGCATTACTTTCAAGAACCATGTAATTTCTGTTCTCTGAAAATAATTCTAAAATGTGCTCCAATATATTTGGAGTCTCCCAGATTCCTGAGCTTGGCCTCTTTACAGTAGTTAATTATATTTATTGTAATGATGTGACGTTTGGAACTCTACTTGCTCTTGACACTTGTGGGTTTGATCCAGGCAAAAGCCTATGACCACAGGAACCATATTAGCCTGGCTCAGAACCCCCATATTTTACAAAGTAATTCAGCACTCTCCCCTCTCCCTAAAAAGCCTTCAAGATAATAATCTATTTTTTAAATATGTAACATTTGAAAGCACTTTCCTGTCTCCCTAGATTAACAAAAATGGAAAATGTTTTCCATTCTGAAAATATGTGTTGTAGGCTAGGGATTGACTTTCAGTCTAGGCAATCATTTTTCTGAAAAAACAAACATACCATCACATAGATTTTAAAATATATACATACAATATATATATATATAATATATATATATATATAATATATATATATAATATATTATAGATATATATTTTAAGATATATTTTTCCTGAAAATTTTGTGGAACTTTAAATGTTATGATGCCATTCACATTCATTCATTTATATATAGCATTCATTTATAAATGAATATACATTTTGGGGATTCTGTTCAAGGATATGGCTGGCTCAAACTATTTTGCCTGCTTTGTCATGCTGTTAGGTTAAAATGGATATGTTTTGAAATATGAATTAAAATACAATTTGCCTGAACAAAGACTTTGTCTCTTGAGGCCTAACTGTTCCTCATGTGGACATCAGGGACTGGCAGAAAGCACAAAAAGATGAGCTGTTAAAATTCATTTTACAGAACTGGAAAGCCACGTACCTTCTTCCTTCTCCATAGACAACTCATAGTAATCCGGTCCCTTTAGCCTGGCCTCAGGAGAATTTGTGTACACAGTGAAAGCAGGTTACAAACTGGTCTTGTCCTGAGCCACCGAGAAGGCTTGGCTTTGAGGTGTGGGTCCATAACAGGGTGGTCTTGTAAAGAGTTTAAAAAATCCATAAAAAACAACCCTGACCGTATTTGGCCATCATATTTTTTACTTGCCTTACTCATATTCATAAGTGTAATACCTCTTTGTTTCCTATGTGATGTGAAATGCATTCCAATTAAGACCCAAATATAAAGTGTACCCAATGATAGTAGAATCAAAGATTTAGACTTGTGAGCCATATACCTATATTTACATGTACCAGAAGCAATATCCTATCACCTTTTTTGTGTCACCAGGTTGTCTTCTGAGCCATAATTCGTGAATTGGACTTAAATATTCTGGTTATGTTAGATTTAGCTAACATACGTATACACAACTATATGCATCTAGAAATAATAGCACATCGAGAGGGTTAACAACAAAATTAGAATTCATTAATATTTTTCATACACTCTAAAAATCTTTCAGGTTCTTCAGTTTAAATCTCTCTCCTGATTCCAGATTCATCAGACTAGCCACTTTATTGATATGTATTCTCAAATGTCTCATAAGCATCTTGGATCCATCATGTCCAAACTAACTCCTGGTTGCCCCCAGACCTGCTTCTACCCTGTCTTCCTGTTCTCACTTTAAGGCACTATAATCCACCCATTGCTCAAGCCAGAAATCTAGAAGTCATCTTTGAAGTCTGTGTCTCTCATCTGCACATCTGATGCCCAATCCGCTCCAAGTTTTACTGTTTATTTCTCCAAGATGTTTGTCAAGCCCATCAGATTCTCCATGGCAGCCACCTCTGCAGTTCTTTCCCCTGGACCCCTGCAGTGGCCTCTTTCCCCACTGCCACTCTTGCTTCCAAACAAATTAGCCCCTTCACAGCATCTAGATATTATTTTAAAATGTGACCAGTGTCATGTTTCTCCTTTATATGAGGGCTCTTATTCACTTAGAATAAAATCCTAACCACTCGCCAGGAGCTGCAAGGCTGCAGCCGATACCTATCTCACCAGCATCAACTCAGACCACTCTCCAACTTGCTCACCAACATCTGCCATGATAGGTTGTGGGTTGAATTGTGCCCACTCCTCAAAAATATGTTGAAGTCCTAACTCTTGGAACCAGTAAATGTGACCTTATTTAAAAAGGGACACATTGTGGACATCCAGTTAAGACGTCAGGGCTGGTCCAGTATGACTGATGTCCTTATAAGAGGAGAGGCTGGTCATGAGAAGACACAGACTCACAGGGAGAGCACCACGTGATGACCAGAGCACAGATGGGTGAGATGCAGCTGCACGTCAGGGAAGCCAAGGACGGAAGGGCACCATAGGAAGCCAGCAAGAGGCAAGGAAGGATTCGACCCAGAATCTCAAGGGGAGTGGCTTTGGTGATGCCTTGAATTCCGACTTCTAGTCTCCAGAACAGTGAGAGGATATATTTCTGTTTTTCTAAGCCCCCAAGTCAGTGGGACTTTATTCCATCAGCCCTAAGAAAAGAATCCACTTCCTTTCTCTTTTCCAGACGCACGAGGTCCTTTTCTATCACAGAGCTTCCACACGTGTCGTTCCCACTGCGCACAATATTCTTTCCCACTTTTGTTTTCCAAACTTGAATCCAGTCTTTCGGGTCTTTGCTTAAATGTTACTTCTTAAAAGATGCCCTCTGAGCCTACTCAGCGCGAACTTATGGCCTGCGCTCACCTTCTCCTGGTGCTCCCTTAGGGGAGACCCAAGGTTGACAGGGATCCTTCAGGAGCTGGCTCTGTACCTGCTGCACTCTCAGACCTTGTCCCCGACCACATCCTCATATGACTCTGCCTGGTTTCCTCTTGCTCAACATTGAGCTTGGGCTCCAACATCACTTCCTTAAGGAGAGCTTCCCAGACTGTCCCAATCCACTCACTCTCAGATTCAATCACATCACCTTGTTTTATTTTTCCAAAGGGCCTCTACAGTATGCTTACTTGGTTTTTATCAGTCACCTCCTCACTCTACACACGCGCATATGAAAGAGACTTAACTACGCATATAATTAAAAATAACTCTTTTCCAGTCCCTAGAATAGTGACAGGCAGTAGTAAGTATTCAATAAATCACTGATCAAGGGGTGGCTGAATGAGTGAATGAATACTGATTATATCCTCCTGGATTTCTTTTAAGTCTTGCATACAATGACCAGTGGGTTTTTTTTTTTTTAATCACTGGAAGTGAATTATTAAAGCATTTCTCTTTTCTTAAAGGGACTTTGAAATTGAAAAAGCCATCTTAAAAAATCAGTTGTTTCCACAATGAGTTACTGTAACACAATACCCAGCAGAAAAGGATAAATCAGGGGATTTACATTCTGACATTATACTTTAACAACGGAAACACCCTGTTTTGTTAATCAAGATTTCTCACACCTTTGATGAATGATAACTTTCTAGACTGAATGGAATACATACCAGCACATTCAGGGTCTCACTGAGTTTGCCTGGATAACTGTTTCCTGGTTTTGTTTTTAGCCAGAAACAGCAGTAAGAAAATGCCGTCTCCTGCTAATTATGGATCTCGCTTATTTTAGTACAAACTTAAAATCCCTGGATGTTTTTACAAGTGGGATTCCTGAATATTTCTAGGCTTCAAAGAGTTTAGTTTAGCTCAAATAGCAGGAAAAATATGAGGTCATGGGTCTTCTTAGCTAAATTGTCCCATGAATCAAACATGCTTATCACATAGTAATATTGGGGGTTTTTTGTTTGTTTTTTGGTGAATCTTCATATGTTAACACACTAGCACTGAGGGAATAATAAATTGATTAATAAAGGGAAACAAGTTGAGTACAATATTTTTATACCTGGTTTGCAATATGTCAGTGTTGATGAGCATATTATACATAGGATTTTATTTTCTGCTCAAATGTGTTATGGGATATTTAGCAGTTGTATTTACAAATATTGAGAGAAAAACACTAAAATTCCATAAATATTCAGAAGTGTTAAGACAAAGACTATATATATATATACATATACATATATATATATATGTACATATATATATATATATATATATATATATATATATATATATATATATATATATATATCCCCCCATAGGTCCTAGTTAAAGGCTAAAAGTCCACATAGCTGAGCTTAAGATTTTGCTTGAGAATCTGTGGTCAGCTGAAGTCTAACTGTCCCAGTTATGAGCTGAGATTTTCTTTGTCTATCAATACCTTGCTGTTCTGGGAGGATCTCAAACGGACTGCACAGATGTTGTTGAGAAATAGTGAACTATGCTCGGCCAGCCTGAGTGTGTTTTACCATGTAGAGACCATGGTGTGGTGAATAGAACGTGGCGTGTTTCAAGCCCAGCATTTCTTGGTGGTCGTGGACATTCCTGGGAGAGGTGTTTTCTGTGGATTCTGTAACGAGCAGGTGGAATTTCCTTGGTACAGGTTGCTGCTCGACGCCCACCGGCAGGCACCTCGGACCGAGCTTTTCTAGGCTGGTTGAGTTCAAGAGCAATCACGTTGGCCAAGTGCACCTCCAAACATTCATAGGGCCATTTCTGTTTGGGGATCAGGCTTTCTTAAGAAAGAGGGGAACTGTGTTTTTTGTCTTTCTTTAGAAGACTGGTAACTCATCCCAAATGCAAAACGCAGCTGCCAGGACCACTGAGGAAGCATCACAGGGGTGGCGCACTTTTCTCTGTAGCTCCCTGTGGTCCAAGGACCAGGAGTTGATGGGGAAACTTCAAAAGCAAGAGAAAACACAATACACCTGTGAATAGAGATCCAGGAAGGACACACGTGCTTCATTACTAGGTGCCTTAGGGCCAAATAGGATCCAGGCCTCCACCACCTGTTCATACATCTCCCCCTCCTCATCCTACCCCTCCCCCAACAACTATTTTTTTTCTTGTGAAATTGGAACAAGGGGAAAAAATAGACCAAAGAGAAGAGTAAGTATGAGGCTTGTGGCTCCTAGGCTGTCATTCTCTAACAGACTTTCTTTTCCAAATCTTTTTTCCTTTGAAGTTATCAGCCCAGGTTTGCATGTTGCCTTCTTAAGTCTATTATCTTAAGAAGTATCATCGATAATCTATAACCTTTTATTCTTAGTGTGATTGTCCAAAGGGATGGTAGTTCTTCAGACATATTTAATGCTCTTATTTTTTCTGGAGTACTAGAAGAAAATAAGATTTGATTGATCTTACTAGTTCAAATAGCTCCAAATCAAATTCGTAATTTTGCTATTGAAAGGCAAAGCGATTTGGACAAAACTTTAGCTAATAGATTTCCAGGCAGAATTTCCCTAAGAAAATTCCTGGATCCAAGTAACATTGCAAACCTGGACCCAGAACTTTGCCTACAATAAGTCTAGGGTCCTCTCTCCTGAAGATAATAATAACGGGCCTTTTTGAGGAATTGGGACACTTTGTGTACTTATGTGGAGATATCATTTTCAGTAGTTAATCTTGCTCCTGACTTGGCTGGGGGAAATTTAACAAATTACACAGAAGAATTATCGCTATCTAGTAGTACTCCAATGTAGCACTCACAGAATTGTTGGAAATATTACAGAAGACTTGGCCACAATAGAAATCCACATTCTTATAATAATATTTTTTAATTGGATAATTACCCCACTTCTTATCCCAATTCTATAACTCTGACTCCACTCTCTTTTCCCAGCATTGTGCAGCAGAAAACCATCCTGTTTGTGCTCTGGGGCTGCTAATTTATGAGGTGACCCAGCTCCTCTGGGACAACACCTCCAAAAAGGGGCCAGTTTGTAACCAGAGCCCATGCTTGCATCCTCAGACACATCCATCGCTTCTCTCAGACTTCTGTTTCCCTTCTGGAGTGTTCTCTTAACAAACACTTTCATCAAACAGAAAGCAGAAACAGGACCCGCTGTATCCATCACAGAAATATGAGGTTTTCAGAGATGGTAGCAAGTTCTCATTTTCTAGAAATCTACATGAATAACATTTTCTTTTAAATGATGTGAAAACTATCTTTCTTCCCCCACTGCAGGGTTACATTTGTCACACATGTAAATTCTATTCTTAGTCCCCAGTGCAATCCATTCATTATTTTCGAGACCCCAAGTTTTCTAGTAAGTATTAGAAAACCACATCACAGAGGGTTTGTGAGGCCTGCGTTTTGCATATGGGTCTTTGATTTGTCTGACAGCTGTGGAGGAACCCACAGCCAGACGAAGCTCCGGGGAGCCCACATGTGTGAGGAGAAAGGCTGCATTCAAAGGTGAGGGTTAGCTTACATGCAATTTTTTTTCCCTCCTGATTTTCCCCCTTTCTACTAGAATAATACACCGTAACTGGGGAGGAAGCACGGTCCACCAGACAGATCCTCTAGTCGGGGAGAGGAGACTCAGTTTGGGTCCCAGTTCTGCTGTTTCTCGTCACTGTCATCTGTGATGACAAAGTTCCCAAACTTCTCTGGGTCTCAGTTGCATCCTCTCCAGAGACTAGAGGTTTCAAGCATGAGAATTCCTAATGTGTATTTTAATGCATCTGCAAGGTGATGTGGGAGGATAAGACATCCTTCCAGAGAATGAGATTGTCTTTGGGGTCGTTTGGATGCATTTGGCTGCTTCAGATTTATGCACATGGTAGTTGTTAGGTTGCCTCTTTACCAATAACATTCTAGCAAATTAAACGTGGAGAGAGAAAAGAGTGAGAGCAAGGCTACTGAGCCCCTACTAAGGGCTGCCTGTTTCTTGACTCATTAGAGTGTCAGGACAATTTTGAGAAATAGATGCTCATTGTTTTTAGAGATGAAACAGGAGGCTCAAATAAGCTTGTTACCTTGCCCACACATCACAGATCTGGTATAGTCCATGGGTTTTGAACCCAGATTCCCCTCTTTTCCCAACTCCATGCCAGGCTTTGCCAGCCATCAGGAAGCTGCCCTGGGGATGAGCTCCTTGCTCCTGGCCGTCCCCTCCCAAGCTCCGTTCAGGTGACTACATCCTGCAGCTCCATGAACTTGGTGATGGAGTTAATCTCCCATTGGCTCTCAGCCTCCCATGTGTGTGTTGGTGGCTCCCCTGACTCTGACCACAGGGCCTGGTGTCCACAGCCAGTAGCCACAGCCTGGGGCTCGAGATCAGCCGGGGGAGACGGGTTGAGGGGGGAGCCATCCACCTGAACCAAGTCGACAGTCCGAGACAGCAGTGGTCATGACGACCCTGTCCCCTCATCCAGTCAGAACTCAACAGTGGATCTGAACCCAGGTTTGTCCTCTTTTCCCACTGCCATGGCTCCCAACCCAGCTCTCTGGCCCTTATTTCAGGGTGCACCAAGCGGACAGAGTTTGCTTTAATCAAACAAGGTAAATGGGTATGAAAATACCAAGCTGTGCTACCCAGGAAGAGGGTGGCCATGAATTTTTGGTCTGGCAGAGATCCCCTGGTTTCCCACTTTTTCCCTTTCCCTCCCTGAGGGGTCAGGCTTTTTTTCTATTTGTGGGAAGCATGTTTGGTCATTTGAGAATGTGCTTTGCCTCACGCCTTGAAAGATGAAGCCACTCTGGTGATACGGAAACAAAAGCCTCAGTCCAGGGTCCAGCTTCCTCCAGGAGGACCTTCATGGTGTCTCCTGTGAGCTGCTGCACCAAAATGCCCCAGGAAAGAAACAGCCCAGGGAGAGAGTAATGTCTTCCCTTAAGCCATTTAACTGGGTCTTATTGGTTCATACTTTCTGAGAAACAACAATTCAAATTCACTGATGATTCTTCAACACAGTCCAATACATTTTTTTTTATTCCAGCACACATTAGTGAGAGGCTAATCTGGAAGCAGGAATTTGCCCCAATACGTATCCATAACAGAGCAGTAAGTATTAAAGGTGACTCTTAACTGAAGGAAGAAATGTCTCAGAAAAACATCTTGAAAATGATTACTACTTGGATTTCATTAACAAGAATTCTGACTGTCCTCAGAGGCCAATCAGTGCCCTGCCTAGGGGCCTGTGAAGTTTCCCAATTTTGACAAATTTTCCACCGTTTAAAGGTATTGAGACAAAAAGTAGGAGTGGCCTGCCTTCCTCATAACAGGATGTGAATTTACCTTACTCCTAGTTAAGCCAATAACAGCACCATGTAAAATTAGTAGCATTTTTAAAATTAACAAATTAACTATGTATGACTCCATGTTTTTAACAATGAACAATCCCATTGTAATTCAAAGGATCTCAGATAATTAGATTTAATAGAATCTGGTGAATACTCAGTCGCTTTCTAATTCATTGTATTTGGTAGCAATTTTGTGGGCAATTACATGTATTGCTGTTTGGGATGCCTGAAAAATCCAAGCATGTTTTTTTGGTATCGGAGCAGAATTAACATAAAGTAATTAAATGGCATGAATAAATATGCAAAGAGACAATCAGTCATTAGGGAAGAGAGCCATGGAAGAAAAGCAAAACAGGCAAAGGAGAAGGATGGCCAGGTGGCTAAGGCGGGTAGAAGGGAGAGATTAGGGAGGTCAGGCTACGAGGTAACAATTCCAGTGAATTCTCTGAAGTCATCTCTTCAAGGCCTGGTGTCAAAGTAGGGAGAATAAGTTTAAATTCTGAACTGAAATAAATGGGAAGCATTCTCTGTTCCTTTATTAATGGCAGTTTCCTAACTAGGCTGTTTACCTCCACAGGTTTTTGGAGGCTGTTCCATGCACCATCCACTGCATTCAGGTCACTAGTTTTCAAGTTTCTTTAGTCTAAAAGGGACATCCTGCCATTCGCCAAACAGGAAAGCCCTCAGGAGGGACTAGAAGGGAGATATTAGTTTTGATGAGAAACTGATGAGGGTGTAGCTCACAGGAGATGACTCATTCTTATTAGTTAAAAAAAAATAAGTAAAGATGCTGTGTGCCAAGCATCAACACTGCCCATCATCAGCTTGCGGAACACAGATCTGAGACTGTAGTTTGAAAAATCACTCACGTAGAATCTGGTGTAAGTGGGTCTGTGCTTAGTTTACTCTTAAACAGCTCCAGCCCATTTTGTTCCTTGTACTCAGTTCCTCTCTCCATCCAGTAAGTGTTCATTTTTTAAAGACACATTTCCCAGATTTCAGAGCATCACACTGTGACACATTTCCCCCAATCTTCTTTAAACCTGTATTATTTCACTTAATATTTTTCTTCAATTCTATTTGCTTTTTAAAATGCATGTCTTTTATAAGAAACTGCTATAAATGAAAACTCAGTATCATGCTTCATTAATGGGAGAAAACCTTAAGTGTTAGGGTAGTACAAGTGGTGTTATTAAACTTTAAAATAGGAGCAGTAAGCAAGAGAACACAGGGAATAATCAGTCTAACTCATTTTCAGTAAGGTATATTCTTGAGGAATTGGCTGGCTTGGAGAGTAGCAAGGGGCCTGTGGAAAATGAGGGTAACAGCCCAAGAAGGGTCTGGAAGAGAGCAGTTTAGGTGGAAAAATCTGGATTCTCTCACAACTCTGAATAGTTGAAGGGGCTTTACCACCAGCTGCCATATTAAACCCACTGCCCGGAATTTTTCTAGTACGACATGACAGCCAATAGTGGCATAAAAAGCTATTTAAGGGGAAGAATGTAGGAAAACGTCACATAGTTGAAACAGCCAAACCAACACCAAAAATTATTACCACCGAAGTCCGTTTCTAAAAAAGTTCTAAAGTTTTATTCCTGGAGATTTTACTCAAAAAGTTGTCCAAAAAATAGTTCATTGTTTGTTTGTTTGTTTAATATATTTTTATTGGAGTATAACTGCTTCACAATACTGCGCTAGCCTCTGTCACACAACAAAGTGAATCAGCCGCATACATACATACAACCCCATATCCGCTCCCTCTTGTGTCTCTCTACCACCCTCCCTATCCCTCCCCCAGGTCTTCCCAAAGCACAGAGCTGATCTCCCTGTGCTATGATGCTGCTTCCCACTAGCTAACTATCTCACTAAGGTAAATAGCATTTTCACAATAATATCTGTGAAATCATACACAGATTATTCTCGTTATAGATAAATGTGTGAAGGTGAAAGTCATCTTAGAAAGTTTGTACCCCATCTCTTACAATGTCTAGTACCATGTCCAGGATGTCCCATATGGATGGACATTCATATTCGGACCCGTTGCCTATTTTTAATCACTCTTCTTCCTTCTGACACATTCTATGGCAATTCTTCCTCATCCGGTGAACTCTCACCAAAGACCTGGACCTCTCTCCTCTGAGCATAGAGGATGTTATTTTACCAGCCTATTTGAAACTGAGCTCTCTTCAGTGGTTGCATCCCTTGAAGAATATAAGAATCCAGCAGAATATAAGAATCTTATATAAGAATATAAGAATCCTTGAAGAATATAAGAATCACTGGATTAACTACCTATGTAAGTTATCTGGGGAAAAAAATACGTATGCACTGGGAATAAAAGTGTGCATCCATCTTGCTTCCTTTTAGAGCAAACACTTGGATATCAAGTCTGGGGGAATCGGGGAGAAAATGGTTTCACAGTGAAATAAACCAGTCACAGAAAGACAAACACTGCATGATTCCACTTACAAGAGATATCTAAAATAGTCAAATTCATAGAAACAAAAAGTAAAATGGTGGTTGCCAGGGCCTGGGGTGAAAGGGAAATGAAGTGATGTTTAATGGAGATAGAGTTCCAGTTTTGCAAGATGAAAAAGTTCTGTATTCTGATTACACAACAATGCAAATATACTTAACACTAACAAATTGTATGTATAAAATTGGTTAAGGTGGTACATTGGATGCTATGTGTGTTTTACCACAATTTAAAAAAAAGTCTTTACCATATAAGAACACCCGATCATTCCTGATTAGGATCAAAATGTGATTTTGTTTTTACCTATTGAAATAAAAATGTTAAATCAATTAAAAATAAAAATAATAACAAGGACAACTATACTGATCACACAGGGTAAAGAAACAAATGGAATAACTGTGTCTGGGTTCTACTTAGCTCAATAAAAATGCTTGATCACTATTATGCTGATCTCTTTTTATTGTTTGTTTATTTCCCCTATAGTACTTAGTTTAATTTTCCCATTTCTTGCATTTAAAAAAATCGAATCCTTGAAAGCATATGTTGCTTTTTGTTGGTGGTATTATTGTTGCCCAAGGGAGGAACAGGCAATAAATAGCACATTGGCTTCTACTTGTGGATAGTGGGACCAAGACCATCCCAGCTTGCTAAAAATAACACTGAGGGAAACACAAGATTTGTGCTTGTAAAAACACGCATGTGAAGTTCCCTCACTGACTGGCATTAAGCTAAACCACATATAACCTGTCAGATGAGACAGAGGGAAGGCAGCTGAACAAGAATATTTCAACAAACCATAAATCTTATCTTAATTGGAAATTTAAAGTACTTGAAGCAAGGGAAAAGTGACAGAAAAAGAAGTAAAACTAATATGATAAAGCTGAAGTCAACCCTGGTCACCAGTAAAGACACTAGCGTTTTCAAGGGAAACGCTTCTGGATAATATTTCCTGGAAACCAGATGGGAAGTTAGATTAGCTCTTTTCTCTCCAAAATAACTTGTGTTTTTGTCATTATAATGTAACATTTACAGAAATGCAACAATATGCTGGCCTTCTGTTAGGCAGGGCCCTGTAAGAAATGGTTGTATTCGGTGTGAGACAAGGATGATCACAGGAGAAGCCCATGTCCGGGACCACATAAAAAGGTCAGGGACAGAAATTAGTACAGGAAGGGACAAGAGAGAAGAAAATTACAGATTAAAGCCAAGCGAGCAACAAAACTTATCTAAAACTACAGTCATAAATTATTTTTTTTAGTGATAGCAAAATTGGAGCATGTTACAATAACACTTCATTAACATAAGAACTTCCTACATGAATTTCCCGATAACTGAGGTTTATACAATTGCTAGGTCAGTTTTCAATCCAACAATTTTTGCTGGATCTGACCAAGAATGCTTGGTATATTTCTCTTACCTTCCTAAAAGACATGATTGATCATATTTTGTTCCTTAATTGGCAATTCAGAGGAAACATTTTCAGCATGTATTATCATTATCATGAGTGCCAAATGCATTATGAAATATGGACAGTTTTGAGAGTGAAAGGGGAACTTTTAGTAACTGTGCCAGAACTTGGGTGGAAACAGCTCTGTCCCAGGAAGATCGGGCGTGTGGTCACCACACAATTCTAGGCTGACACAGTTTTCTGCATGTGGTTTTTTTTTTGATTAATTTTTATTGGAGTATAGTGGATTTACAATGTTGTGTTAGTTTCTGCTATACAGCAAAGTGAATCGGTTATACATACACATGTATTCACTCTTTTTTAGATTCTTTTCTCATATAGGTCATTGCAGAGTATTGAGTAGAGTTCCCTGTGCTATACAGTAGGTTCTTATTAGTCATGTATTTTATATATAGTAGTGTGTATATGTCAATCCCAATCTCCCAATTTATCGCCCCCCTTCCCCTTGGTAACCGTAAGTTTTTTTTTTCTACATCTGTGACTTTATTTCCGTTTTGTAAATAAGTACATTTGTACCATTTTTTTAGATTCCACACATAAGTGATATCATACAATATTTGTCTTTCTCTGTCTGACTTACTTCACTCAGTAGGACAATCTCTACATCCATCCATGTTGCTGCAAATTGCATTATTTCATTCCTTTTTATGGCTGAGTAATATTCCATTGTATGTATGTACCAAATCTTCTTTACCTATTCCTCTGTCGATGGATATTTAGGTTGCTTCTGCACACAGTTTTGTTTTTCAGCATCTTCTGCCCCTGAGAAGCAGGGTGGTCACTTGGCTACAATCTGACAGGACTCACATATCCAGTTTCCTCTATTTCACAGCTTCAAATTGTGGGCACTCAAATGGGAAATCAGATTGCCAAGCTAGTTTAGAAATGTGCATTCAAGAAGGAGCACATGCTCTTCCCTGATGGTGCAGTGGTTGAGAGTCCGCCTGCCAATGCAGGGGGCACAGGTTTGTGCCCCAGTCTGGGAAGATCCCACGTCATGGAGCAGTTAGGCCCATGAGCCATGGCCACTGAGCCTGTGCTCCACAACGGGAGAGGCCACAACAGTGAGAGGCCCGCGTACCGCCAAAAAAAAAAAAAAAAGAAAAAGAAAAAAGAAGGAGCACATGTCTCAGAGTCAGAGAGGAAACATAATATAAATGACCTTATTATGTGAATTGAATCAGGTATTTTCGCTCAGGATTAGAATCCAGGGGAGTGAATACAGGTCTGGGGTTAAGTAGGAGTGGGTGTTAAGTAAAACTCTGTTTCTGAAATCAGGTGAAAAAATCAGGCATCTTTCTTTCTATAAAGTACGTTTTGTTTTGTTAAAGTGTTTCTTGTTCTCCATGACTTATCATGAAAATAAGGGAAGCTGTTGCTGGCGTCTCTCATGGAGCGTTTCAGTGGCCTCAGGGATGGGTACAAGCTGGCAGTAGCCTTTGGTCAGCATTTACACTGCCTCACTGCAGTGTCTTGTCTGAATAAGTGGGAATAATGGCAGAGAGATAACTGCCAAGATATGCCCCATGCTTACGAGATGCCAGACACTCCCCCGAGCACATGCATCAGCACACATGATCCAATATTTTACATGGAATAGTGTAATTTTAAAACCCAGGTTATATCAATGAATTCTAATAATACTATAAATAATGCTGTAGTGAACATTGGTCCCAGGCAGGAGATAGAGGGGATCCCAGTGGAATCCCCAGGTAGCTGGAAAGCCTGGAAGTGAAACATTCTGGAAGCAATAATGCTTCTTGAAAAGCAAGTCTTCCTTTTCAAAAAGTGCCCGTCCCTGATGAGAATGTCAGGATTCAAACATCCTGAGTAAATCTTGTCTGTGTCATCAATGTTTCAGGGACAAAGAACAAGAATTCAACCCCTTAAGATGTTTATCATCAATTATTTTGACTTTACTACCTCTATCTGTGGGTTATTAAGATAGGCACTTAATCATCCCCGTGATCATGTGTTAGGCAGGTGTTGGCAAGAGCCAGCTGGCCTCACACCTGCTTTTTAAAAGCAAGACGGGAGTAAATGAACTCGGCAGACTGTGTACTCATCTCTCCATTACTTTACATTACAGAAAGACATTTACTTTACGCTTATATGAGAAATGGTTCTGTGATTTCAATTCTCTTTCTTACAAAAATCTGACTTTAGGAACTCATGTCTCGGTTACCATAGAGAGAGAGAGAGCAGCAATTTTGCCATTCAGTAAACAATTACTTTTTAAGAAAATTGGGTGGGTCAGTAGAAACTTCTTCCCAGAACCCAAGGCTAAAATGTCTTTAGGTCAATAACACATAGTATATCACATCACACAATGCTTAACTCCTATTTCTCAGATAAACCCACCACAGCACAAGGGGATGTCAAAGGCACAGCAGAGCCCAGGCAATTCTGGCAGCTAATCAGTCAGCCGAGATAAGTGGTTACTTAATAAATATAATCCTTGCCCCCTTGGAGCTTTCAATCCAAATAGAAATGAAAGACTTAGCACAGACATAGAAAACAAACTTATGGGAGATTTTGAAGATGACGGAGTAGAAGGATGTGTGCTCACTCCCACTTGAGAGCACCAGAATCACAACGAACTGCTGAACAATCATCGACAGAAACACACTACACTGGAACTCACCAAAAAAGATACCCCACATCCAAA
The DNA here is from genome assembly GCF_964341445.2 of Mesoplodon mirus. Lineage (NCBI taxonomy): Eukaryota > Metazoa > Chordata > Mammalia > Artiodactyla > Ziphiidae > Mesoplodon > Mesoplodon mirus. Next base: position 72,693,573 of record NC_138993.1, on the reverse strand, counting down.
GACAATGGAGAAGCTGCAATGAGATGGTAGGAGGGGTGCAATCACAATAAAATCAAATCCCATAACTGCTGGGTGGGTGACTCACAAACTGGAGAATACTTATACCACAGAAGTCCACCCACTGGAGTGAAGGTTCTGAGCCCCATGTCAGGCTTCCCAACCCGGGGGTCCGGCAACGGAAGAGGAATTCCTAGAGAATCAGACTTTGAAGGCTAGTGGGATTTGATTACAAGACTTCGACAGGACTAGGGGAAAGAGAGACTCCACTCTTGGAGGGCACACACAAAGCAGTGTGCACATCAGGACTCAGAGGAAGGAGCAGCGACCCCATAGTATCTGAACCAGACCTACCTGCTAGTCCACCATTAGCCCCACCAAAGAGCCTGTAGGCTCCAGTGCTGGATCACCTCAGGCCAAAAAAACCAACAAGGAGGGAACCCAGCCCCACTTATCAGCAGACAAGAAGACTAAAATTTTACTGAGCTCTGCCCACCAGAGCAACACCCAGCTTTATCCACCACCAGTCCCTCCCATCAGGAAACTTGCACAAACCTCTTAGATAGCCTCATCCACCAGAGGGCAGAAGGCAGAAGCAAGGAGAACTACAATCCTGCAGCCTGTGGAACAAAAATCACATTCACAGAAAGATAGACAGAAAGAAAAGGCAGAGGACTTTTTACCAGATGAAGGAACAAGATAAAGCCCCAGAAAAACAATTAAATGAAGTGGAGATAGGCAAATTTCCAGAAAAAGAATTCAGAATAATGATAGTGAAGATGATCCAGGAGCTCGGAAAAAGAATGGATGCAAAGATCGAGAAGATGCAAGAAATGTTTAACAAAGACCTAGAAGAATTTAAAGAGCAAAAACCTAGATGAATTAAAGAACAAACAAGCAGAGATGAACAATACAATAACTGAAATGAAAAATACACTAGAAGGAATCAATAGAAGAATAACTGAGGCAAAAGAACAGATAAGTGACCTGGAAGACAGAATGGTGGAATTCACTGCTGTGGAACAGAATAAAAGAAAAAGAATGAAAAAAATGAAGACAGCCTAAGAGACCTCTGGGACATTAAACACAACAACATTCACATTATAAGGGTACCAGAAGGAGAAGAGAGAGAGAAAGGACCCATGAAAATATTTGAGGAGATTATAGTCGAAAACTTCCTTAACATGGGAAAGGAAATAGCCACACAAGTCCAGGAAGCACATAGAGTCCAAGGCAGGATAAACCCAAGGAGAAACACACTGAGACACATAGTAATCAAACTGATAAAAATTAGAGACAAAGAAAAATTATTGAAAGCAACAAGAGAAAAATGACAAATAACATACAATGGAGCTCCCATAAGGTTAACAGCTGATTTCTCAGCAGAAACTCTACAAGCCAGAAGGGAGTAGCACAATACATTTAAAGTGATGAAAGGGAAGAACATACAACCAAGATTACTCTACCTGGCAAGGATCTCATTCCAATTTGATGGAGAAATTAAAAGCTTTACAGACAAGCAAAAGGTAAGATAATTCAGCACCACCAAACCAGCTCTACAACAAACGCTAAAGGAAATTCTCTAAGTGGGAAACACAAGAGAAGAAAAGAACCTACAAAAACAAACCCATAACAATTAAGAAAATGGTAATAGGAACATACATATCGATAATTACCTTACACGTGAATGGATTAAATGCTCCAACCAAAAGACCCAGGCTCACTGAATGGATACAAAAACACATCCATATATATGCTGTCGACAAGACACCCACTTCAGACCTAGGAACACATACAGACTGAAAGTGAGGGGATGGAGAAAGATATTCTAGGAGATGGAAATCAAAAGAAAGCTGGAGTAGCAATACTCGTATCAGATAAAAAGGACTTTAAAATAAAGAATATTACAAGAGACAAGGAAGGACACTACATAATGATCAAGGGATCAATCCAAGAAGAACATACAACAATTATAAATATATGTGCATCCAACATAGGAGCATCTCAATATATAGGGCAACCGCTAACAGCTATAAAGAGGAAATCGACAGTAACACAATAATAGTGGGGGACTTTAACACCTCACTTACACCAATGGACAGATCATCCAAACAGAAAATTAATAAGGAAACACAAGCTTTAAATGACACAACAGACCAGATAGATTTAATTGATATTTATAGGACATTCCATCTAGAAACAGCAGATTACACTTTCTTCTCAAGTGCACATGGAACATTCTCCAGGATAGATTGCATCTTGGGTCACAAATCAAGCCTTGGTAAATTTAAGAAAATTGAAATCATATCAAGCATCTTTTCCAACCACAATGTTATGAGATTAGACATTAATTAGAGGGAAAAAATGTAAAAAACATGAACACATGGAGGCTAAACAATATGTTACTAAACAACCAAGGGATCACTGAAAAAATCAGAGGAAATCAAAAAATACCTAGAGACAAATTACACCAATAACATGATGATCCAAAACCTATGGGATGCCGCAAAAGCAGGTCTAAGAGGGAAGTTTATAGCAATACAAGCCTACCTCAAGAAACAAGAAAAATCTAAAATAAACAATCTAACAATCTAAACTTACACCTAAAGGAACTAGAGAAAGAAGAACATTACTCAAGTAATGTTATTGTATATAAAATAAACAACAAGGACCTATTATATAGCACAGGGAACTATACTCAGTATTTTTTAATAACCTATAAGGGTAAAGAATCTGAAAAAGAATATATACATATATATATATATATAACTGAATCAATGTGCTGTACACCTGAAACTAACACAATATTGTAAATCAACTATATTCCAAAAAAAAAATAGAAAATATATAAATAAATAAAAACAGAGTAAGCTGGTTGGGGAATGTAGACACTTTTAAGATGACTGTACATCCTGGAGTCGAGGACATTGAATGAAGAAACAAATGATTATTTTAGACCAAAGAGAGTAGCTTTCCTTTGGGGTTTTGTAGGAGTGAATTCTCCCACTCCCAAGCATGAGTCATTTCTTTGTGCAAAACGGCCTGGGAGTTGCCACCTGAGCTCTCCATGGGAATGCGTTCCAGGGCAGAAGAAATGGACCTTCCCAAGTTCTTTGAAGCAGAAAGGAGTGCGCTTTATGACCATGGGAAAGAGGGAGGGAGGGAGTGATTAGGGAGGAAGCATAGGTAGAACACGAGGGGCGAGAAGCAGGTTTCAGGAATGCTTTTTGTCATCGAGTGATGTTTTTGCGTCACAATACCAGCTTCACTCAGATTGCGATACCCGTTTTTTTGACGCCATTTTAAAAAATTGAAATATAGTTAACTTACAATGTTGTGTTAGCTTCAGGTGTACAGTAAAGTGACTCAGTTATACGTATATATGTATATAAATACATATATAAAAGTATATATTCTTCTTCAGGTTCTTCTCTATTATAGGTTATTACAAGACACTGAATATAGTTCCCTGTGTTACACAGTAGGTCCTTGTTTTTTTATCTCTTTTACACATAGTACTGTGTATCTGTTAATCCCAAACTCCTAACTTATCTTCCCCAGCCTCCCCACCACCCTGGCTGCCACTATCTCCTCTGGTAGCCATAAGTTTGTCTTCTATGTCTGTGAATCTATTTCTGTTTTGTAAATAAATTTATTTATATCATGTTTTCAGATTCCACATATAAGTGATGTCATGTGATTTGTCTTTCTCTCTCTGACCTACTTCACTTAATATGATAATCTCTAGGTCTATTTATGTTGCTGCAAATGGCATTATTTCATTCTTTTTAATATTACTTTCTAAGTAATATTCCATTGTATATATACACCATATCCTCTTTATCCATTCATCTGTCGATGCACATTTAGGTTGCTTCCATGTCTTGGCTATTGTAAATAGTGCTGCAATACACACACACACACACACACACACACACACACACACACACATGTTCTTATTATACAATCTTTCATGGATTTCAAAGAATAAGCTAAAAGGCTATCATCTCTGAAAAAAGCAAGCAGAGCCAAAGAATGGTGTGCAGGGGTAGAGAATAGGAAATGAAGAGAAAAACATCAAACTTCTAATCAGCAGTCCACACAGCAGATCTAGGGAAGTCACTGAAATGAATGACACTTCTTTCTTTTATTTATCTCTTCATAATTCAGTTATCAATTCACTCACTTTAATAAACATTTATCTATGATCTATTCTATGCCAAGGGATCTGACAATTTCCAGTAAGATGAAGAAGGCTGAAATCCTTCTGGTAGGGGAGAAATACACACAAATAAATAACTTTAATGTAATATGGTAAATATAACAGGAGAAGGAACAAAATGTTTTGAAAGCAGAAGACAGAATTAATCGTTTCCTCTGTAGACTAGATGAAAGCTTTCCAGAGGTGATGCCAGAGGGCATAGAAGGGTAATTAGGAGCTTTCCAGCCCTAGAAAAGGGGATAGTATAGGGTTAAATGTGTCCATGCACTAGATAGCCAGGGTTGGAAACTAAGCCCTGCTTCTTACTAGTACTGTGACCTTGTGGAATCTACTTAATTTTTCTGTCTCCGTGTTTCCATTTGTGAGAAAAGGAGATAATTCTAGTAGGTACTCCAGAGGATTATTGTCTAAATTAGGAAAGAGAGTAAGTCAAGGACTTAGCACAGTGTTTGATAAACAACATACAATAATATCATTAAAAAGGAACTCCAGGTACAGAACTTGGCTCATTCAAAAGCAAGTGCATGGAAGGTCATGATGTATTTGAGAGACCCTGGAACTTAAGTGCATGGGGTGCTTAGGTAGAAGCAGGGGCTGGAACTCTCTAATTCCCCCACCCCACCCCTACCCGCCCCTCTCCTCAGATGGGATATTCTGAGTCTTAGCTTTCCCCTGGGTCACAGTGTGTATTTACATCTAGATGTGCTGCTGTCAGATGCTTGGAGCAATGCTGATCTGGTCCAGCACAGCCCTCAGCATCCTAAGGATCCTGGGTGAGGAGGTGGGTGAGGCAGAGGAAGCAAAGTACTTGCCATGGCAAGTTAGAGATGTGAGGAAAGAGCCACAAATGAGGTATCCTGGCAGTCAAGATGGGCCGAGCAGAGCTTTGTTGTAGGAATAAATATCAAAAAATATATCTTTTATAAGACACAGCTTGAAACTACAAACTTTGCGTCTCTTGATTACTACTTGGGATGAGAAAAAAGTAAGAGATTATTCACTTTTCTAGAAAGGCTATGCTTCAGAAACCAGTAGTCAAATCTCAACTTCTCCTTCTAACAGTGGGCTACCTTGTTACTTAATTTTCGGGCCCGAGTTTCCTCCTGAGTGAGATCAAAGTGACAAGAGCCATCCCACAGGATTGAGTGTTAAAGGAGGTCATTGGTGAGAACTAACACAGAGCCCAGAACACAGTCAGCACAGAGCACACACGTTTCCTTCCATCCACATTTCTCCATGACCTCCAACTACCTTTGACATAATACAGAATCTAAAGTTTACATCAATCTCCCACCTCAGTCTGAAGTACTCACTGACTCTGAAACATACGGTAAAGCCCATAGCATTGATGATTTGCAAGATCCCATCTGTGACACTGGGAGATGTATTAGGGAGGTCAGGGCAGAATTCAGGTCTCATGAGGACTCTGGTGTCCCTGTGACCAGATGTTCCCATGATATGGAGCTTCCAGGATGTGCTGATATCTTGGTTTGTGTAGTCATCTGTTGACTAGGGATCTTCAGATTTTTTAAACTCTCTTATTCTTATATTTGAGTTATAAAATATTAACAATACTGTGAGAACTACCAGTAAATGAGTATTTAATATGTTCTACATGTTACACTAAACTCCTTACTCAAGTCATATTGCTTAGTCTTTGCAAAAACTTCACGAGATTAGTAATACCACCCACCATCCACATTTACACAGGGGAAAGCTCGGATTTTGAGAGAGTGTCAAGTCAATATTTCAAGGTCACACAGCTAAAAGGTGGCAGCAGAAAGAAGGAAGACCAGGCTGTCTGACTCGCAGATGGGGCCTCTTGTCTCTCCCTGTCTGCCTGTCCTAACACAAGATTCGGGAAGCATACAGGGCTCTGAGAAACCTTCATGGATAAAACTAGATCCCTAATTTATTCCCATAATTTGGTTCCAGTGGCCTCTTTCATGGGTGAGCATGATTCTTCTATTACATAGTGGAGGCCATGCCAGCGAGTTTCTCCAGCTTTTCATTTCCAAGTTGCTGCCGTTGATTTGCTGTTATGAGAGGGCTCCTTAATTTTCTAGGATGTTGTTTTTCCTATTTTCTCTAGCTTACAATAATCAGGGAAAGGACACTTAGAGTCTCCCAAATTAGATTTGATACCTATCTACTCTGCAGAGTTTATGTGAAGCTTAAATGAGCTTATGCGTGTAAGGTACTGTTTCAATGTTAAGACATCACACAAATGGAAAAATAATATGATGTTGATTACAGAGAGTACATCGTATGTCAGCATTTCTTATGTTCCCCAAGGTTGACCAATAAGATAGTAATAATGATAGCTAACAGTTGTTGAGAACTAACAAGGTACGCTATGGACTAGGCCAAGTGCTTGACATGGATTATTTCTAATATTTTCCAAACAGCCGTGTGAGATGAGTAGGATAAAAATCTCCATGTCACAGATGGAGAAA